>NC_139806.1:10449972-11092472 GCF_963457635.1 Microchirus variegatus | reverse complement strand
ATCTGATGTCCCGGTGGTTGTCAGTTATTTGAGACGCGCAGAAGCTATTTTAGGAGGAAACGAACGATTTACTGAAAGATCTTTGATCCATTCTTCTTTTTCTTCTCCTCCTATCATCAGGATGTGCTCATCCTCTCCTCTTTGACTGTCCACTTTTGTCTCCAGGCTTTGTGGCTGTAGTTTGAAACACGTCTTATTTATAATAATGATAATGATGATGATGATGATGATGTGCTGCCTATACACATGAATGAGGTCAAACAAGTTGAAATAATATTATTGTTGATACTAAAATACCAATCTTCATACAACAACCTAGAATATTAGTCATTTTACAGTATGTATTTTAACCCTTTAAGGTACTATTCAACCATTTGGTCGACCACACTTCACTATAGTCTCTATATCTCATTGAAAAATGCATCAAGCTGAACTCACTAACACTTAATGTCACTTGTTCTGAATGTTATACTTTATGAATTATGCAAACCAGTTTTATTATGAACAGACGTCTCAACCGTTTGGTAGAGGTCTGTATCTGAAATACTGTAGGGTCTAATTAAAAAAATAAATAAAATATATATATATATTGATTGTCGTTATTGTTATCATAAGTAAATAAAATAATAAAAAATGCAAAGGAATAATTTTTCCTTTGCTTTTTTCATGGTGCGTACCTTTAAGGGTTCAACTACTAAGCTGTCAATAACACATTGGTGCTTATATAGGCAGTTCTGTGATATGTAGGGTTTTCAGATTACATCTGATGTTGTGTTCTTCTTCTCCTGATATCTGATCCTGACATATATTGTACTGTTACCGAGTATCAGGTCATCCCTGAGGAGAAATCGTTCAGGTGTTTTCGTTTTTAAAGGTCAAACCATCCCAAGACGTGTGTTGGTGACCGAGTGCAAATGTGTGGAAAGTGATATTGAACGGCTTTGTTTACTCACATTAACACACTGTTGTGGTAGAGAGCTGCGGGGCTTAGTCTGTAAAGCGAGTGTTAAATGCGACACAATAAATCAGTGTGTGTTTAGAAGTGCCCTCTGAGCCCTCATGATGAGGTTGACCAAGACCCACAGAAGATAAATAGCTCTAGTTAGGTTCATTCATTTATCCAGTTGGATAAATCGACTTAACGTTCTCACTTTGTCTCATTTGAGTCAATACAGACTCGATAGTAAGTGACCTTTTTTTGTATCCACGCTTACATGGGGGCCATTTGACAGTGTTATATCAATCATCTCAGTTTTAGTGGTTGTTTGTCTTGAAGCTTTCAAAATAAGTTAAAATAAAGGCGCGACAGTTGTGACATCTGCTACGCCGTGTGAGGTAATTTATGAAGAAACTCAGTCGTCCACTGTTACAACACTGTTCCAGTGTCACAGAAGTCGTCCTTGTTTGCCAAATAAGACGACATTGTGTGTTCACATTTTAGCACCAGCACCAGTACCTTCCTGACTCTGGTGTTGGTACAGAATGATATATTTTTTCTTGTTCTTCTCACTCTTATCAGGTGGTGAAAAATAAGTCCAATCTTCTCAGTTTCACCAAATCAGGGAAAGTGATCAGTGACGTTGCAGGGTGTCAAGCAAACGCATTACATCTTATACTCACTTCAATGGACTCGGGTTTGGACCGCATACAAAAAAAAAAGGGAAGCCTGTCGGGATCGGTTTATTCTCGCTTCGACCCAAACTGCGCTGTAGATTGTTTAGGGTCAGAGCAGCAGTTCATGATGACGCTGGAGCAGCTGCACAGCTCCAAAGTCACGTTACTTAAATGCTCGTTCGGGTACTGTACTCGGCCGTAAATCTGTCACGCTTATCAAACGTACCTGAATAGAAATCATCAACATTGGGAGATCTTTGTGAGGACATTTTGACCTTGGAGGATAATTTGGCTGGACCACACAACTTTAGCTTTAGCTTTTTGAGGGTTATGACCTGGTTTTAGGGTTATGGTTGGGGTTAGAATTAGGGTTAGGTTCTAGTTAGGCACTTGGTTGTAATGGTTAAGGTTAGGGTAAGGGGTTAGGGAATGTATTAGGTATATGAGTGTCCACATAAAGAATGCAAAACCAGCATGTGTGTGTGTGTGTATTGGTCACATCCCTGAGGTTAACCTCTGTCTGGTCACGTCACATGGTCAGTGTTCTCACCATCTGCATGTCTCCCCTCACGTCACTTCTACCATAATGAAGAGAACATGTCCACATCTGCTCGTCAGACCAGGACCTCCTTGAAAATGAGACGGCAGAATTCTTTTGTGCAGAATGAAAATGTCCTCAATGGTACAAAGGATGGAGTTTGAGGATGTTTTTCAGTGTATGTCCCTAGAATATTATGTTCCCATCCTTCTCCATGATCTGTAAACCGCTTCTCGAGCTGTACGTACTGTATTCTCACAGAGGAAGGACACTTGACAGTACAATGCTATCATATTGTACACCGTGTTGTTGTGAACCAAAAACGATAGCTTCAATATACATGCCGAAGTTTCTTGTTACCACAAGTGTGTGCATATCAATTGACATTTTAACATGTAGTTCAACAGTTGAGGAGAAAATTAATCTCATAACACAATAACTCACTATATTCTTTCTTACAATAAGTTAGTTTTTATTTCATTTTACAATAACAGTAAAATCACTGTCAACAATTGGATCAAAGATATTACCTTGGAAAAGTATTTATATTGTATGCAGTGTTCCGCATTGGTACAAGGTAAACTTGGCTATATAAATATTCAAAAGTCAAATTAAACAGTTATCTTCTCCATTATTTGATTTGGTAAAAAAAACCATTTCTTGTCATAAACTGAATCACAACTTTATGATTTGCTTTTATATTTATGTGCGTGTTGTAATCCGTTAGCTTAGCTAAATGACATTTGCTGACCTTTCCCTGTTCAAATTCCTTAAACAGATCAGCATGACTGTTGGAGAGATGCCTTTCACAGTAGGACATATTGACTTCCTTCTACACTGTTAGTAAACCCCCCCAAAATCTTAAAAATGTATGTAAAATGTTTACGCAAGTCCAGTTTACCATGGGTTCGGTTAGGGTTGGGTGTTAGGGTTAGGGTTGGGTTAGGGTTGCGGGGTTAGGGTATGTTATCGAGCCTACTGATGGTGTTATTGTTGGAGGGGTTATGGTTGGGTTAGGGTTGGGGTTGGTGGGTTAGGTTAGGGTTGGGGGGTTAGGGTATGCAATCGAGCCTACTGATGGTGTTATTGTTGGAGGGGTTAGGGTTGGGGGGTTAGGGTATGCAATCAAGGCTACTGATGGGGTTATTGTTGGAGGCGGTCCATGATTTGTTGAGTGTTGTGTAGCCGGTCATGTGGTGTGAACTCAAGTGGTCACTGTCCTTTATTCTCCACGTCAGTCCTGAAACAAGCGGGCACATAGTACAACTAGGTTTTTGTTAAAAGGACTCTGGCTAGTAGACTGATGATTCATTTACTGGCTGCTTATTGGCTTTCGTGATGATGAGGTTACTCCACTGATGTTCTGCTTCCAGCAGATGAATACATGCTGTGTCTGCGCAGGACATTTACTGTCACACTGGGTCAGTGTTTGTCATCCTGGGAGCAGAGGTGGATGGGGGGAAAAAAAAAGAAGAATTGTGTGTGTGTGTGTAAATCAAGGAATCGCGGGTAATTAGATTTGGTTGTAACGTTAATAAAGTCTGCTTTGTACCATGTTAACATAAATGATACTGGAGCTAAAATGGCACGACAACCGTGAGGCTCCAACACAAACTTAGCGACAAAACAAAGTCACATGAAGCAGCAGGACATCAACAACATACAGCATTAATTTGTTTCATTAGTAAGAGCATGCAAACATGGAAAGACATGCACCGTATCAGTAAGAATTTGCACGTAGCTGCCGCCACCATGAAGTAACAAGCAACAGAACATTAAGTAGCAACAAAAAGGGATAAATGTAGAGTATAAGACACATGATTATAAAACAACAAAAAAGGTGATATTGGACATATTATTTGAAATATAATCACAGCATTCAGAAAGGACAGACTTTGTTAAATAGGACAGAAATCTAAATTTCATACAACACAATTGCAAAGATTTCATAT
Organism: Microchirus variegatus; assembly: GCF_963457635.1. Classification (NCBI taxonomy): domain Eukaryota; kingdom Metazoa; phylum Chordata; class Actinopteri; order Pleuronectiformes; family Soleidae; genus Microchirus; species Microchirus variegatus. The sequence goes on along the minus strand of NC_139806.1, from coordinate 11,088,368 downwards.
CTTCTTCTTTTTCTGCTTCTTTCTTTAGGGGTCACCACAGCAGATCACCTTCCCTCCATCTTGCCCTATTCTTTATGTCCTCTTCTGTTCCACCAACTGTCTTCATGTGCTCCTTCAAAACATCCATGAACCTTCTCTGTTGGCCTCATTTCCTCCAGCCCTTTCCTCCAACTTTATCTCCAACATCCTTTGTCCAATATAATCGTTTATTTCCAATCTGTTCAGCCTGAGCTGTTCCTCGAATACGCTCATTGCTAATCCTGTCCATCCTGGTCACTCCCAAAGTAAATCTCAGCATATTCAGCTCTGTTCCTTGTTCTTTGCCAAGTCGGTGTCCTCCTTGCATCGGTGCATAGAAGTTAATATTTTATCTTTTGGTTTCTTTCTTCAGTTCAAAAACATGCAGTATGGGGATTAGGTAAATTGGACACTCTAAAATTGACCATAGGTGTGATAGTGAGAGTGGGTGGTTGATTGTCTATGGTTGTGGACCTGTGATGGACCCTGATGTGGAGGATAAAGTGGTATCTTATCTTGTGGAGATGGTGCATTCCGTGTTTTTCAGATAAATAGCTTCATGTTCACTAAAGACTCGATTGTTGTTTGGGGTCTTTGTTGCCGATTTAAGGTCAAACGTATAGTTTCGACTGACCACATTACAGTCCACCAGTCAGCATTTTATTTCACCTCATATGTGCTATTCTGTGACATTTACGTAATTGTAACCCAGTGTCTTGTTTCTTAGGCTGACAGAGTGCTGATGTGAATTCCCGCTCCTCCTCTCAACCACTGACTCGAGGAGCTACACGGCTTCATTTGTGAGTACATTTCTTACCTTGGAGTGTGTTTGGTGTGCATTTTTTTTGCTGACAAAGTGATGTATGACATTTCATCGTTGGTTTCTAAGCAGAGCAGATCAGTTTTCTATGAATTATGGAGAACATTTACCGTAAACCTTAAACACAGGGCACTGATCTGAACACAAGGTACTGCTTATATGTGCAATTGTACCACTTGACCTTTTTTCAGATATAGAAATGAATGATTGTGAGATTATAACCAGGCTTTTATGTGTAAAGAACGTCAACGAAACATGTCGAGTACAGCTTTTCAAATGTGATTTCCGTGGCGTCTAGTTTTGTGTACAGTGGTTTAATTTGAATGTGTGCGAGTTTGAATACAGTGGCCTTGATTTAAAAAGAGGAAAACAAAGAGTGATTGTGTTTCAGAATCTACATATTGAACAGTTTATGTAAAATCCACAAAAACATCTGAGTTGAATTACTACTGCATAAATTCCACATGAACACAGACACTTTTATTTTGAAATTCTGTGAAATATCTATCATATTTTACTACTGCTAATAGAATATTGTGATATCATTTTAAGCACATACTGCCCAGCCCTTCTGAATGGTTCCAAAAAAGTTAGTTTTTTTTACTTGACTGGCCCCCTACTGGCCAGACGAGATGCTCGGTGACCCCCAAGGTCATTTGAATTTGAGACCCCTGCTGTTCAGAGAGGACAAGTGTGAGAAAAACATGGGGAAATCCCAAATCGATGGATGAAAGGAGTGAATTTATGCTCTGTCAGCTTAAAGAATTCTTCTTTAAAGTTCTTTTAAGTTGAACTGATGGTAAGGGAAGACAGAAATGGAGCTTGACACACCAATGACTAGCTGCCAACTACGGCTGTTGTCGTCTGACTTAATCGGTCAACCCGGGAAACTGAAAAGTGATATATCACTACCTAGCACAGCAGAGGCGGACACATTTCATTCAATAAATGGATTCCCTCCTAGTTCACATACAGAAGTTCATTTAAAACAGTGTTGTTGAGCTATAGCTTGGCTCAACTGTTAGAAAAGTAACTACTTCTAATTTCTTTCTCTTCTCTTTATTGGCTTGACAGGAATCTTGTCAAAAAAGGAAATTAATCCACCACTTGTTGACTCTCTTTTTTACAATATGATAAACGCATGATTTAAAGAAAGAACTATCCTGGAATGATCTTGTGACCATGTGGTCCAGTGGCTGCAGGCTCACAGAGGTCAGGCCTGTGTGTGTGTGTCCGTCCGTGGATTGCCGAACAGTGAGCGCCCTGCATGTGACCTCCACAGAGTGACGTTGTCTTTCTGCTGCCACACATTGGCGTGTTGTTTCTGTTCCCTCCTCAACAAACTCCTCTGTCCCCAATCGTCCGAAGAGCTCAGTCCTGCAGGAATCTGCTTGGCTGCACTAAACGCAAATGCAGTTTCCACTGTTTGACCTCGCTGTGAGTTGCTTGTGACGAGTCATCTACGCTGACAGCCTACATGTTCATTTCCCCTTTGTTTCACGGAGATAAAATGGCTTTGGGGTATGAGTTAAACGGCACAATTTAATTTTAATCTAACATTTAGAAGCATTAGGGAAAGGTTTATAAGGGAGCATATAAAATCCAAAATTAAAGCAGACTAGTTGTAAAATATCAGTGATTTTAGCTACTGGTCTACTTCTGCCTCATTGGGTAAGATCGTGTCACTAAGGATAATCTGAACAAATAATTTCAAATAATAAAGTCTCAAAATAACACATAACATATGAGCTCACTGACTTTTATGCTGTGATTTAAAATCACATAGTCATTCTTTATGGACTTTGGTGCAGAGTGAGTGAGCAGTTCAGAAAGTGGTGCAAAAAGTTGAATTTTAGTGGTGATAGGCACTGAAAATGGGGACTTTTTTGGACTCCACTAAATTGACAGATTACAGATTACTGATCATCGGTGACTTGAAGGTGTTTTTAATGTGTGTGCGCCATAGATATGTCCTCAGTCGACATGCTTTGGGTACACACGCTGTGGTTACTGAGGTGTGAATAAAGTAGGTGTGGCGTTCAGATTTATTAAATAAGGGTGGGTCTAACTGTCAAACAGGATCTGCCACTGTTCAGTCAACAGCTGTCATGCCTTGTGACCAGTGTTCACTTGATTGAAAGCTTGGTACGTTCAGTCTGAGTCGCTGCAGAGCATTTGTATATAAGTATTTTACTCAATGGTTCTTCATTTAACAGAATCTGACTTGTGAGTGACTGTTGTAAAGCCGTGATACTACTATAATATATGCAATATTATGTTCAAGTAACATATTATGGTACTTGAACATAATATTGCACTTGAAAACATTAGTTCTTGATATCCCTACACTATCACCCTCTATAGACCCCCATTGATAGTAGGTAACATATGGCATGGATTGTGTGTTGTGGTCAGATAGTCGGCAGTGCAGGCTTTGCTAACGTCATTTATGCGAAATACCCGTGTGCAAACATCAGTTGCTTGCATTGTAAGTTAGAACATCTTAATCCTGCCCGTGGGGTGGCGTTTGTGGAGCTGATGAGATAATATCACGATGTAAGGGCACATTCTGTCCATTGAACTGTGTTCAATAAACGTCTCAGATGTCTTGGATCAGTGGAAAACAAAACTCCACATGAAAAAAAAACCATGGTAACTCGAACCACTTGGATAAATGATGGATTCATCTGATCATAGGCTTTGAACATACACTGTGTAGATTCACTCTTGGGGTCACTTAGAAATGTCCTTATTTTTGAAGGAAAATCACTTTTTTTCAATGAATATAACATTAAATAAATAAGAATTACACTCTATACATTGTTAATGTGGTAAACAACTATTGTAGCTGCAAACGTCTGGTTTTTAATGGAATATGTACATAAGTGTATAGAGGCCCATTTACAGTGTTCTAATGGTGAACTGTGTTTGCTAATGGCGCTAGAAGGCTATTGGATGATTAGAAAACCTTTGAAAACCCTTGTGCAATTAGTTAGTTATTAGTTAAGTTATTATTTAGAATAAACATAATTATTTCTAATCTTGTCAATGTCTTGATTATATTTTCTATTCATTTTGCAACTATTTTGATGATTAAAAGTGTGACTTTCAATGGAAACACCAACATTTTTTATATATGACCCCAAACTTTTGAACAGTAGCGTATGTGCCGTGATTTGTTGTCTCATTTTCATCTAAATGGGAACATCATTTCCAAAATTTGCATCATGCTCTACTAAAGACCTGAAACTAACCATTGACACCTTGGACTCCTCTGGAAAATGTCTTCTTATTTTATAAATCAAGTGAGAATGTGTGTAACCAGTGAAGTCTCGCCCCCTGTTGGCCGTCATTTTCGTCTGTCCTACTTCCCAGGCTTCACATTTGAGAACAAAAAGACAACATCCATTTTTATACACAGTCGTTGTTTTTGACCATATCTGGCTTCAAGAGGCTGGAAAACAGTGGTTCCCAGAGCTCAACACAAAATATTTACAGTAATAATATTTCAGAGTGCACTGAGTAAATATATGACATTTTTGCTTTAAAACAAAGTCTGTGGATTGGTTGCACCGCTTTGTTCTGCCCTCATGTTGCAGTGATGATACACGTTGCACAATATTCCCCAGTGTTTCCGTCCAATCTTTTGCAATCAGCATCTTGAGTGCTGCCTCATGACTGCACATTCTGGTGCCCGCTTCACATCAACGTCCAATTATTTGTAGTGGTACCAGCAGCAGCCTCCGTGGGGGATGGCCTGTTGCTGGGTTTTACGAGAACGAGAGGTCACTTGTTTCTCTGAGAAGTGGTGGCAGCAGCCTGCCAAAGTGGAGACACCAGTGCACCCCAGTGTATTCTGTCCAGTGGCGTTCTTTGAAATGATGTCTCGGGGGTTTAGGTTTGGACACTCTTCACAGGCTCATTGGCTCATTGCATCCGGATATAATGACAGAGCTGTGCCCTCCTCACTAATGTGCTGATAGCAGGGAACACACCTTACAAGAAAACAAGTAACACACATTGAATCTCTTAGTAGTTTTTTTTCATCCACTTGGAGACATTAAAAGCTTATTCAGTGCTGTGCTTACTACTATTACTGCTGTGCCCTCCCAGAAGAAATCTCAGTTAACACTGAGAATTAATCAAAACAAGACTAAACGCTCTATCATGAATATACTGTACCTACACTCTTAGAAATAAAAGTGCTGAGTAGAACCATATAAGGTTCTTCGGCTTGTCCTCATAGGAGAACCATTTTTATAAAGGTTCCACCCGGAACCCTTTTGGAGGGTTCCACCAAGAACCGTTTTAAAACCCTTTATTCAGAAAAGAGGTTTTAAAGGGTCATCTGGATCGAAATGGTTCTTACTGGAACCATTAGTGTTACCAAGAACCCTTGAAAAACCCTTTCTTCTGGAAGCAATTGGTGGTTCCAGGTAGAACCTCATGTAGAAGGACCCTTTTGGAACCCTTATTTCTAAGAATGTAGTACAAAATTCAGACTCCCATTATAGACAGACTTTGTGCTACATATGTTCATACTATTAACCAAGTCAATAAAAGGATTTTAGTCTCTTTTCCTGGTTTCTCATAATTATCTATCTATAAAGCAAGTTTTTGGTTTTTGGATATGGGTTGAGCATGGCCCGATGGTGTGCATCCTTGATTTTCACGATTTTTTTAATAATTTTAATTTTGCTGATTTATCACGATACACCAGGCAGGGGCGCCGTCAGAACACACTAGCGCAATCAGTCCGAAAACCGGAAGTCCGTGAAGTCCGCGAAAAGTTCTATTCTTGGCTCCACAGTGCGGCACAGAGTCCTACACAAACTTCCAGCCTCAGAGGATTTATCTGTCCAGTGGATACATGTTATATATGACGGCAATGTGCCTGCTAGAGCCTGCAAATGATCACTTTTCCAAATGCTAACTGCTGTTAGCTCCCAGAGATACTACTAAACAGAGCGTTCTGAACAGGGCTGTGCAGTGCCCATAGGAAGTGCACTAGTAAATCTAAATTCAAATACAAATATGTATTTTCACAATTTTATAAGCAAACCGTTAACTGTCTAATAAAGATGAGAATAGAAGGCAACAGAATGGATAATTAAAATCATGCAACGTGAACCACATACGCCCTAACTAAAAATCCAAGGAGTGCAACCAACTCTGAAATGTGCAAAAATATACGTGTTAATCCAATGGAAAGTTTAAAAACCATACTGTTATTAGTCACTGTTATTAACCATTTCCATCACGGGAAATGCCACAGCAGTTTAGATACAAATATCCAGGCTTTGGTTGAGTGTTGTCATTTCACCGTCCATGGAGATACCATTCACCACAGATTCAGAATGAGCTTAAAATAAACAAATTAAATGCTGCATTCCACCTCAAATTAGGCTCGAACTCTCGCCTTTTGAGTATGAGCAAATCTGCACCATTCCATTCCAACCATTTTGGTAAAAAAAAAAAAAAATCTTAATCTTAAATATTTCCCATAACCCCCATAACCATCTGTAGTTATTGGTTCTCTGGGGTCTATTCATCTGACAATAATTACTTCTGTGGAAGGACACGGGACTTTCGGACAGCCATTTAAGGACGCTGTGACAGAATTGTTGATAATAATTACATTAAATTGTTTTTTTACAGTGTTATGATGATTGTACTTTAAACAGCAGTCATTTTAATAGTTATTTATTATAAGTGTTGATCCAGCAAAGGAGTTGCACACTCACGATTCGCGATCGCCCTCCAGCCGATTCACATGAGTGAAGCAAAGCAGAGAGTTTACCTTGCATAATGAAGTATAAACAGTTGGAATCGTGCTGTGGACACATCTGTGCAACCTCATGCATTATTGAGCTGCTGGGATTTGGCCCGGCAGCTCGAGGGTGATCCTAAAGATGCTCGAAACACTCGGTCTCTACTTGGTCTGTTGCCATTTCACCATTTCATTATAACTCAGGAAATATGTTGTTTTGTTTTGAAAGCCACAAAGAGAGATGTGGTGGATTTCTGTCGTTGGCTGCAGCCGAGAGCATCAACAACACCAGCCGGTTGTCCTACACTGACTTTAACACAGGGACACGTTGTGCCTGTCAAGTGGGGTTGTTGGGGGAGTCGGTGGTGAAATGGAATATATTGATTGGCTTCTGTCACATAGATTAGTCACTCATGTGTATTCAAGGCAGGCTTAACAGACAGACAGAGAGTAGACTGAAATACCTTCAGGCTCATTCTGTGTCATACACTGTACCACCTAACTCCAATAATTGTGTGTGATGAGTTAATGCATGACAGGGTTGAAGGAGCACCATACACAGCGCATTTACGACAAATTGTGTTGTTGTTTTTAAACTTAATAAAGTTGGGTTGGATTGGATATTTAGGTCGAAATTGCAGATAAAAACTCCCCACACCAAAGTCCATAGAGAAAATCACTGTTTTTAGCTGACGGGGACCAAGGGGCTGCTGCTCTACTGCTGCCTCGTGTGGTCAGTTTGTGTCACGGCAGTTAATCTGAACAAAGAATGTCAAACTCTGAAGTCACAAAATAACACATTTGAACGTAACCATGAAGGCAATAGTGGATCAATAACGCCTGTTTGCTGTGATTTAAAATTCACAGGTATCCTAATGAACATTAGGACACTTAAGGGACAGGAAATGACATCAACCACAGAGGCTACTTGGATCTAACAGCAGTTAGCATTTGGAAAAGTGATCATTTACAGGCTCTAGCAGGCACATTGCCGTCATATATAACATGTATCCACTGGACAGATAAATCCTCTGAAGCTGGAAGTTTGTGTAGAACTCTGTGCTGCACTGTGGAGCCAAGAATAGAACTTTTCGCGGACTTCCGGTTTTTCCAGTGTTTTTACGGACAAAGCGGAGCTCCGCGAGACAACAATTCCAGTAATTTAGCATCTTGTGACGTCCCAGTGAGCGCGAAAGTCAACATTTAGTGTTTTATCTGACCACAAAAACATGAGTGAGTCATCTTTTTTCACACTTTGGCACCTTGGTAGGACCTCCGAAGTCCCAAATATAAGTATTAAAATCAATTAAAAAGTTGATTTTGCATAATATGGGACCTTTAATCAAAATTGAATATCTATGCCCCAAGCTGCTACCACTGGTATTTGCACTTTTATTTCCTCTCATGAGTTTATAGTGCAAGCGTCTACTGTACTTGTGCAAACTTGTGTCTGGTAAGACACATATTCCCCCCTGACAGTTCATGTAATGGCTGCTCCTTTTGTGTAATTCAGTGTGTAATGTGGTGCCGTGTAGACTTCTTCAATAATGTAAGTGGGAATTACAGACATGATGTTCACCCCCCCACCCCTTCCCCCATTTCTGCTCTCTGTTTCCCCCATGTGCAGACTGACTGCCGAGGCTGTCCAGTGCTGGAGAAGCCGGAGATCTGTTTTTTTTTTTTTTTGGAGAGCGCATCAGAGACGAAGAGTGTGTGTCTGCGGGGGTGTGTACGTGTATCAGTGTGTGTGTGTGTGTGTGTGTGTGAGAGAGAGTGTCTAGCGGAGCATCTCTCAGGATGAAGAAAAGCAGGAGCACACAGGGGGTTACACTGGCTGATGTAAGTATTGATTTTTCCAAACATCCTTTCGGTGCAACCCTGTAGATTTCCTTTCATACAGTCCATTACATGTCCACTATCGCTGTTATTCTGCCACTTGTCTCATACTTTCACAGCCTCATTCTGCAGTTCACAGTTTCTCCAAGTCACATTTTGTCCTCTCTGTCGTCGTTGCCCCCCCCCCCTCAATAATAAAGAGACAATGGGAGGCGACACTGAGGCAGCAAGGTGCAGTCAGTGTGTTGGTGTGTGTTGGTTGGTGACTCATAAACAGATTAGTGTCCTGTTCACAGAGCACACAGAGATGAGTTTGATGGAACAGAGCCAGGATTGAAGGATTTGCATGAGAGAGAGTTGAGATGAGACTTGAATACTGTCGTGTGGAGGTTTAAGACGTGTCAGAAAAAGACGGATCACACCCGGACACATTCAGGCCACAGAGTGAATGGAAACATGGACGAAGGACAGAGAGATCTGACAGAGAGGCCCATCTGTTCCTCCTCTACACCACCACCACCGTTTATGACTGGGCAGGCAGGACACATCATTCACTCTGACGTCAAACAGGAGAGCACAAGGCCGAGCGACATCCTGGACAAGCTTTCCAGGAAGTTTTAGGCCGACCTCTATTTCCGCAGTGTAATTCAGTTTCATGGCCGGTGATTATTAAAAGTGATTTTGGTGACAGCAAAGCCAGTAGAAGTTTCATTTTGGAATAAATATCCTAGTAAATAAGTAAAAGTACCTGAAAGGCTTATTCTGCTGTGCTGCCACTCGTTTGTTAAATACAATTTCAAATATTTATGAAAACAAAATACATACACTGTTCAAAAGTTTGGGGTCACTTAGAAATGTCCTTATTTTTGAAGGAAAAGCACTTTTTTTCCAATGAATATAACATTAAATGAATCAGAAACACACTCTATACATTGTTAATGTGGTAAACGAATATTCTAGCTGCAAAAGTCTGGTTTTAATGGAATATGTACATAGGTGTATAGAGGCACATTTCCAGCAACCATCTCTCCAGTGTTCTAATGGTACATTGTGTTTGCTAATGGCGTTAGAAGACTATTGGATGATTAGAAAACCCTTGAAAACCCTTGTACAATGATGCTGAAAACAGTTTTGCTGGTTCTTTGACGAAAGAAAAATCATTATTTCTAATCTTGTCAGTGGTTTGACTATATTTTCTATTCATTTTGCAACTCTTTTGATGAATAAAAGTGTGACTTTTAATGGAAAACACCCAAAAAATGGTATAGGTGACCCCAAACTTTTGAACGGTAGTGTAAATTAAAGCTGCAAGCAGTAACCGGACCGAACTTTATGCACCCCACGTCTCTCCAGCAAAGTAGCTCGGGAACCACATCCACGATGATGGAGCATCACGCCTGCGTCTCATTTCCATCATCTTCAGAAATGCTCTTTGGAAGTTTTCCAGGGAACATGGGAGCTGTTGAATCCCGAGCAGCCAAGAAGAACCTTTCATCTTCATCGAGGAAACACTCACACGTTCCTGTGTTTTGACACTGGACTATGATTCCTTTCATCTCAGTTTCTGTCCTTTTATGACCAAGTCACCCGGCACATATGATGCACCCCAGGCTTCTAAATGTACCAATGTTTGAATTCTTAAACGAAGAACATCTTTATCCTACTTGTGGGGTAATACATGGAGACGAACAACTCTTTTGGACCACGAACAAAGGATCGATGAGGAGCTACGGTGACACGACGGCCATGCGATTGATACACAGTGGTAATGATAATTCATTTTGGCAGTGAAACGGCAGCAGCACTGTGCCGTGTTGACAAGAGTGTCCCCGGGAACAGAGTTGTGCGTTGCCCGGATTTCATTTTCGCCCGCGAGAGGGAGAAAGTGTCTTTAAACGGAGACAGAGACAGTAAATCAGACAAATTGCATTTCTTAGAAGGAGCAGAGGAGTCGACAGTGTTGTGTCGACTAACCAGGGAAGGCAGACTTCATATCTGTGATTTCACAGTCTCTGTTCGATCCGTCCTCGCTGTCTCATTCAGACACTTTCTTAGATTTACTTGTTTTGACTGTGTAGGCTCTCAGTTATTTACGTTTCCTCTCTGCTGTCTGTCTTTGACGCTTGTATTCTGAACAGGAGATGCAATGTTGATTGTCTTCTTATCGTCATTAGTGTTCCGTCTCATCAGTGGGTGTCTAATCGCTTGATTAAAACTTGGATCTTCAGCTGATACTTCCCACTTTGTTTGGCTTTTTTTCAGCAAATGAATAAAAAGATCCAAATTTCAATATCACTCGACCACTTCCTCTCACATTCGGCTCCTCTGTCCAGTTCCCTGCGTCACACACGTTTTATAAGAGACAAACACTTTCCACTCCACTGCATTCTAGGAATTCCTCAATTTGCCCCCATAAACCTCCCCGTGTTCATTTTAGACCTGTCAGCGCGTTTCATTAACGCTTGCATGCGGTGAACATAAAGTGGAGGTTGATGTATGTTGAATGGCTTTCCTCGGGTGCTCTGCTCTTGTTTTACTGCCAGTCATTACAGCAGAGGAGCAGCCGGAGCTCCGACCTGGAACCGTCACACTCGAGACAGACGACATTAAACATTCAGTTTGTGCTCCGCACAAGGTTCATGAGTATGTCCGCTGGCAGCTCAGGTGTCGGAGGGGCCTGAAACGGGCTTTGATCCAAAGCCATGTTTGTTTGCATAAAGAATAAAATGCAAAATGTGGTAATATTCGAGATGGGAAATATGTTAAATGATGGAAATATACAGGGTCGAGCTGAAACGATTAATCGGTTATTAAAGAAATTTTTCAGAACTGAATCATTTTGGTTTGTGGACAAAACAAGACATTCAAGAATATCGTCATTTCTGGGTTTGACGAACACTGATCAATATTTTTTTTAGCATTTTCTGACATTTTATGGACCAAACAATTCGTTTTATCACGAAAATAGTTGACAGAGTAATTGATTATGAAAATAATGGTTAGTTGCAGCTCTAATACAGGGCAATGTTCAGTTTGGTCTTGTCTTTGATCTGCAGTAAAACCATGAAGAAGAAAGAAAGCATTTATTCTGATTATTCTTTTGGCCATTTTCGACGGGGTAAATTGCAATTTAATATATGGATAAAAGGAGCAAGTGTTCGCTCAGAATTTTATCCCATTTTGAGTTGTACGATGGGTTACTTTTTTATGTAGGGGTGCTTATTGAGGAAAAACTGAGGAAAAGCACCTATGTCCTCATCTCCCTGTTGCTAATGCTGCGTTTTCACAGTCGTAAACCTGAAACTACCAGAGACACAAAATTTGTCTGTTAACTCTTTATGTTATGGTAGGCAAGGTAAAGGCTAATACAATCACTGTGCAACCTTATTAGGCACAACGCATTACATTTTCGATTAGCATTAGCATAGCTAGCTGTTTTGTCACTGTTGTCACTGTGTTTGTATTGTTAGCCCTACGCTAATGCTAATCGTAGTTTCGCTAGCTTACCTTTGGAAACAGGTTCACCAAATTAGCTGCAAAATAGCCGTCAGACGCGCGCTGCCCTGTGTAGCGTGATAAATCAGCGAAAATTAAAATTAAATCTGAAAAACTTGAAAATCAAGGATGCACACCATCGGGCCATGCTCAACCCATATCCAAAATCTTAGGGCGATCTGACTAATGGTCGGCGAGATATGCCCGTCACAGACACACAACTTGCTTTATCGATAGATGGATTCCATAGACCTAACTCTTTTTTGTTGTATTGAAGGTGGCCTATTTAGGGGGAATAACTGTTCTAACCCGATTGTCATCCCCCCCCCCCCCCCACAGGAGAATAAAGAGGCTCCCATGTTTACCACATCCAACACCCTCGGAGTGGAGGTGTGCCGAGTCCACAGGCGCTTTTCTGGCAATCTGCAGCTGCCTCCGTTGTCATGGCGACAAGCAGAGAGGGACAGGGACAGGGACAGGGGCAGGTCACTCTCACCCGAAGAGAATCCAGTGACCCGGACCAGACCCACAAGTCTGCCCATCGCCTCCTTGCCCCGCATCGACATCACACAGGCTGATCCCGACAGGTGAGACGCGCCCAAAAAAAACATTAACAAAAAAGAATTGATCATGTTCACCTTTTTTCCCCTCGTTTTATGAATTATTTCTTTGTAGTTTTGTGGGGTTTTTTTTACAAGAGCAGAACTTTCAGATCAGCAGAACCTAAAAAAAAGAGTTGGATTACATTTTCATTTTGAATCGAATTGAACTTGAGTGAACTTTGTAAAGAAAAAACGTTGTTCTCTTCTTAGTCCTGTGCCCTGGAGAGAACAATAACGTCTGAGTAGGCTTTTGTAGTGTCTCCCTTTGAGCTCCCGTAGACTACAGTTGGCTGCTGTTCCAGGTCAGATGACTGTTTTTAGTCACGGCTCCCACTTTAGCGTATTGAGTGCCAATTTGCCTTATGAATCCATTGTCTTTGAACGTCTATGACTCAGCCCACTCACCACACATGATTATGGGCTCTCTTCAGAGACATGGCCCACTGACTCTCTCTCATCTGTTGCTTTTATCTTCTGTGTTCTACTGCTCCTTTAAAAGCCTTTTAAATGTCTGGATGAAAGGACAGGATTCTGCAGCTGCTCAACTCAGGACACTGTGTTCTCCCAAATTCATCATTACATCAGACTCATTGATCGAATATCACAGGGAAGAAATTTTTTTTTGGGACATAAATTGTCAGAAAATGTTCTGATAGATTTCCTTTTCCAGATATTAAAATTATTAAGAGTATTTTCCAGGTTAAACAATAAGCAAATATCAACATTTAACTGGTAGTGAGTGACCGTGTGCAACATGCTTTTTGAGCGATTGAAGATAGAGAAAAAAAGGACGACCGGGGTAAGTTATAAGTGATATGAATACAGTTAAATGATCTCAGACTAAAATATCTGCCATGTTTTGGATGAAAAAAAGAACACACACCCCAGTCGGCAATAAACAGTGATTAAAAATTGGGCTATTAAGATGCCACTTGGGATCTGTTTTTCTGCTCCACAACAAGTCAGCAGTAAAAATGATATAATTGGACTAAGACGACGTTTGAATATTAAAATAAACCAAGTCTTATCTGTATGAAGATGATTTCTTCATTAGGTTTTTCCAAGAAACTGATGCTTCTGGATTAAACCAGTGCACTACAGAATGGCCTAATAATGAGTAAAGGGGACATATTATGCAAAATCAACTTTTTTAATCATTTAAATACTTATATTTGGGACTCTAGTGTGAAAAAAGATGACTCAGTCTTTGTGGTCCTCCTCAGTCTAAGTACAGGAGATAAAACACGTGATGTTGACTTCTGCACTCATTGCTACGTCACAATGCGCTAAATTCCTGGAATTGTTGTCTCGCGGAGCTCCGCTTTGTCCGTAAAACACGCGAGAGTGCAGGGCGACGGCAACGGCATCCAAACACGGAAGTCCGCGAAAAGGTTCTATTCTTGGCTCCACAGTGCAGCACAGAGTTCTACACAAACTTCCAGCCTCATAGGATTTATCTGTCCAGTGGATACATGTTATATATGACTGCAATGTGCCTGCTAGAGCCTGCAAATGATCACTTTTCCAAAAGCTAACTGCTGTTAGCTCCCAGTATAGCCTCTGTGGCTGTGTCTCTGTGTCTGTGGACAGAAAGTCTCCCATCATATTTCACTAAGATGCTTTTGCGAGCAGGTCATGAACAAGGGACTGTTCTGATGCGGAAACTTCAGTGCAGCACATACATGGTAGCAGTCTATTTGTTTAAGAGTGAGACAGAGAAGTGGAACTCAAATAACTGTTTCTCTCTATCTGTCAGCGCACTTTATTTATTGTGTGCGTAGAGATTTAGGATTTATTTACTCACTCGCGTAGACCTTTTTGGTAGAGATTCACTGGAATTCAAAGCTGGAGTAGAGATGAGACCTTTTTTTTGCTCAAACTTCTCATAACGGCGTTAAAACCGAATACACAATGTGACGGCGTGGACTCGTACGTGTTGTGTTGATGCTCACAGTGTCCGTCATGGGTAACGACGTTGCAAGAGTTGTTAATTGATGCCTCCGCTGTGCGCGTGTGACTCAGCCAAAATGGCAACAGAAAAACACCATCTGCTTTGTGTTGATCCCCCCCAAAAAAAGATGACTCATTTTACAGCAAAAATGGCGTTTTGTTTGTCCGAGGTCCTTTCAAAAACAGAGTTTCCAGCATTTCTCAACTCGGCCGTTCCTAAACTTGAGATACAAACATGATTTAAACAATTATTAATAAATCAGTCCACTTCACTTTATTTCTGAACTGACATATCTTTTCACACATGCATGTGCTTGTTACAGCTGCGCTCCATGTAATCTGAAAGGTTTAGCTTCACAAACCTATATATTGCTATATCCATATATGGTAACGCTATATTAGTAAATATTAAGCACGTATTAACACCTTATGTAAGGCAAATCTTAATTCATGTTGTAATAGAGGTAGAATAAAGTTATGTAGAATAAGGTGTTAATACATGTTTAATGATTACTAATAAAGGGCTAGTATGCGACTTATAAGCACCTAGTTAATTGTGAATATGTGTTCCTTAATCTAAAGTGATACCATATATATATTACCTGCTACGTGAGGACTGATAAAAGAAAAATGACACATAATTTAAATGCTATGGCTTTGTTCTATTTCTTAATGCCCACCTGCAGTACTGTCTTGACCCACTAAGGGGCCGCGGTCCACACTTCTCTGTCCTAACTCATGTTCAGTCAAGGTCATAGAGTCTAAACTTGTGTTTTTGTCTCTGTGTGAGGGCTGTGCAGTCGATACAAGATAATGCTCAGTTTTAAACCTTTAAACCGTGGTTTCCTTACATCATGAAATGGTTTTAATGTTAATGCAAAATGAGCAGCAGAAGAATAATGCTTAAGACACCACCCAGAAGACCTCCCCATTATTCATTTATTCTCTAGATTCTTTACGACAGAGTCTTTAATATTTATATGAATATCCAAAGGTTGTGAAGGCTTTTTCTTCCTCTGTTTTCACTCAGATAACAGTGAGAATCTCTGGTTGTTCTCAGTCTTCTTCTGAAAGTTATCCAGTCCTCTCCTCTCTCTGTTTTGCTTCCAGCCTTTTATCAGATAGCGTTAATGTAAATTCAATCTTCTGATGTGGACGTTTAATATATAAACACTGGCAAAGTGTTGCACGTAACATTTGAAGTAACACGTTGTGAGCATGACCATAGACTTGGATAATAATGCCTTTTAAGGTATCCAAAATAGAGTATAGGGAGAAACAAAGAAAACAAAGGACAGAACGAGTGTCCAAGCAAAGTCCAGTGTTCAGTCATTGTGTCGAAAAGAGTTCTCTTCTGCTCTCCTACCTAAAATATGACCTGACTCCTTTCTCCAGTATTCCTGACCATGTTGTTTTAAAATCAACCTTTCAAAAAAAAAACACAAAAAAACATCATTATAATCTTCAGCCTGAGTGGTTACATCAAGCACATGATACAGAACTCAAACTCATTTACCACAGTCTCAATCACTCAAAAAACTTAGTGAGGAAAAATAATAATGAATGCCACTGATTATTTTGTGTGCCATAGACTCGTGGTTCCCATCCTGTGGTCCAAGCCCCCACTCAAGGGGGCGCCAGAGGTTGTGAGGTTGTGAGGTTATTAAAATAATATTTGTGCTTATTAGATTTAGAAAATCCCAATCACACCTAAATTAAAACAAGCTTTACATTTATTTTTTAATATATATGTAATTATTACCAACACCTCTGTGACCTCCAAGTACTGGATCTGTGCAACTGAAAATCGCCATCAAAAGAAAATATATGACAATAGCTTGTGAGTTACCAAGAGTTTATAGGCTGTTTATTTGTGCATATCATCCAATTTATTTATAAAGCACATTCAAAAACAACATTAGTTGGAGCCTGGTTTGTCTTGGACAAAATCAAGGGGGGGTCTAAGGAAAAAAGGTTGGGAACCACTGCCATAGACCACATATCCAAAAAAAAATGGATTTAGTATTCTTGTTTTCTCAAAGACGCAAGAGTAAAAGATAAAATATATACACTACCGTTCAAAAGTTTGCGGTCACCTATAAAAAAAAAGTGCGTTTTCCATAAAAAATCATACTTTTATTCATCAAAAGAGTTGCAATAGAAAATATAGTCACCTCTATACACCTATGTACATATTCCATTAAAAACCAGACGTTTGCAGCTAGAATAGTCATTTACCACATTGACAATGTATAGAGTGTATTTCTGATTCATTTAATGTTATATTCATTTTAAAAATGTGCTTTTCCTTCAAAAATAAGGACATTTCTAAGTGACCCCAAACTTTTGAACGGTGGTCTATGGGAAACTGAGCCTGCCTCTGACTTGATAAGATAATAAAAAATGGTCTAAATTGCTGCGTGAATATGTCAGTTTTGTAAATTCTGTTTCAATTTAAAGCAAAATAGACGATAAAAGAATGGCAGTATTATGTATATGAGTGGACGCCGGTGTGATTGACAGCTGTTATTGTCCAATAGGAGCCTGGTTGCGGGTGACGTCTGTGAATTTTAGCTTACAAAACCTTCATATGGTGCTCGTAACACTGGTTATTGATTGACCTCCGCCAAGGAGTTTGTTTGTTTGTCTGTTCGTTAGCAACATAACTCAAAAAGTCACGGACGGATTTGGATGAAATTTTCAGGAAATGTCCGCAATGGGACCAGGAACAAGTGATTCAATTGTGTATTACTGGTTACAACACTCGCTGGCAGTGTGTATTTTGTAGGCACTGAGCTGTCTTGGCGGAGGTCTGCGCTCTCCGAGTGCTTTTCTAGTTTATTATTGTGGTCTAATGTAGATGTGACGTGACCTGAGAACCAGGTGAAAGGGGTCTCTGCACTGTCGGCCAAACACGGATGAATTTCGAAATCTGCACAATAGAATAAACATTCAGATTTTTCTACGAGTACATCCTCTTTTTTTGTTCCTGTAAACTCGAGGGTCTATGCTTTCCTGTGGAATCAGAGGAGGCGGTTGTTAGGGCGGGTGGAACGATGAGCGCTCTGACTAATCTGCTGTGGACGGGGGGGAAAAAGGGGACAGTCAGAGTCAGATAAACAGGGTGACTGACTGCGAGACACTTCCATGTGTTCTGTCCCAGATCGGCCTGTTAGCATCTGCCAAGCCCACTTATCCTCAGCATGTGGCTTCTTCTTACTGGACAGTGTTTGCTTGTCTGTGAATGAGCGAGCCGTGACGGCGCTGGGGTTTCTAAGCTCCATGATGAGGAGAAGGAGGTGAAAGGGGACAAGGAGAATGTTACGGAGATCCTCCAGGTGCAGAGCTGGGCACTTTGACTTCAGCGAGGAAGTAGTTAGACGAGCTCACCTCTCTGCTCCCAGGTGACTATTATATGAACTGAATTTGTGCGCGTGTGTGTGCCAGGATTATCATTTCCAAAAAAGGAGTTTAATTTAATCTGTCGTACCAGACTAATGCTGCGAGTTTATCCCGATCGAAATGCGCCATTACCATAAATGTGTTGTTTTGTGTCAGATTAAGAGATTAGATTGCGTGTAAAGCACGTCGGTGTTAATGTTGTGTGAAGTTGTGATTTTGATGACGCAGAGCACGGTGTTTTTTTTTTACAGTTACAGTTATGTAGGCTCGTTAATCCCACATGTAGCAGAAATTGCAGATGCAGGGGTTGAATTTGGGGCAAAAGAGAGTTTTGGGAAAGTAATTCCATTACAGAACAGATAAAAGAGGAATTGGCTGAGTGGGTTTGACCACGTGACCACAGCGTCACTGAAATATTATACTGATTAAAAATGTAATGATGTATAAGCGCGTCAGCTGCACAGTTGGTACGATCTGAATGCTGTGTACAGCCGGTAAATTCTGCGCACCATTCATTCTTTGACCTTTAACCTCTACACTCTGATCCATCTGACCGGCTCATCTGGCGATATGACAGCTTGTCCTTTCCCGCTTTACCCACTGAATCCACGGTGACACCCAGATTATATCTGGCTGACCTGAGCAGCTGTGGCTGTTTCATTTCAACATTATAAAGAAAGAATTAGAGATGTTGTCATCGTGTGTCAAACCTTAAAGCTAAATGTCCGCTGGCTTTTTTCCCGGTATGTTCTTCTGTTCTTTTTTAACGGCATATTTATTTAATCTGAATGATGGATGGCTGAAGCTGTCATGAACAGAGCAGAGACACAGCAGACTGAAAAGCACTTTTGAATGACTTAGCATTTCTTTTGGCCAAACTACTTTTTGGGGTCGAGGAATGAATTAAATTGAATCAATTTCGATTTAATTTATGATTATTTGTGCCGTCCTGGAAGCCAGCTCTCTCCCACTCACCAGTCTTAATTCAGTCACAGTATGATTTTTATTATCAGGATAATAGAAGTTCACTATATGGCGACGATTAGGGCTGGGCCACATGGACCAAAAGACATACCCCGATATATTTAGGCTGAATATCCATATACGATATACACTACCGTTCAAAAGTTTGGGGTCACCTATACAATTTGTTTGTGTTTTCCATTAAAAGTCTCACTTTTATTCATCAAAAGAGTTGCAAAATGAATAGAAAATATAGTCAAGACATTGACAAGATTAGAAATAAGGATTTTTCTTTCGTCAAAGAACCAGCAAAACTGTTTTCAGCTGTGCTAACATCATTGCACAAGGGTTTTCAAGGGTTTTCTAATCATCCAATAGCCTTCTAACACCATTAGCAAACACAATACACCATTAGAACACTGAAAATGGGCCTCCATACACCTATTCCATTAAAAACCAGACGTTTGCAGCTAGAATAGTCGTTTACCACATTAACAATGTATAGAGTGTATTTATGATTCATTTAATGTTGTATTCATTGAAAAAAAAGTGCTTTTCCTTCAAAAATAAGGTAATGTATGTTTGCTTTTTGGATACGGATGAATGGATTCATATTCCTTGTGAGGTTTAAACAACAACACACTCTTGTACACAATGGTGGTAAACAAAGTCATCCACATTCATTCACTGACGTTCTTTGACGACCAAAGCAACAATAAGCAGACTCGTCTTCTTCCCTCTTCCCTCTTTGTCGTTCTTGCTCTCCTCCCCAGCTTTGAAGTGGACAACGGCTCATTGCTGTGCTGTAGTCCTTTAGACCCGCAGGCTTCACCGGGTTCAGGTCTAATTCTACACCCCAACTTTGGGAGCCATGGGCAGCGCAGAGAGTCCTTCCTTTACCGCAGTGACAGCGACTACGATCTGTCGCCAAAGTCCCTGTCTCGCAACTCGTCTATCGTCGGAGAACTGTGAGTTATTTACCACCTGCACGTATATATATATATATATATCGTCCATCATAAATTGTGCATTTGTCTGTGTGTAACCGTCGCTCTTCGCTTTCATCACACTCCACTTCAGGCACGGAGAGGACTTGATTGTGACTCCTTTTGCTCAGGTAAGCAAAGACATTTTAAGTGTCTTTTCTGACCCCTGGTGGCAAGAAGTAGGCACCGCAAAGGCTGTGAATCAATGGTGTTTTTTTTAAGAGACCCTCCTTAACAGTAACCATGGAAACAACTGCATGTCAGGGACTGTGTCTCAGAGCCTGCATATTCTTATATTAATCACATTTGCATCAGGTTTAGGCTGAGTTTGGACCCAAAAAGCAGAAAGCGCCTGAAATCAAGCCACTATTACAAAATAAAAGACTTTATTCTGTCCAAGCACTGACTCCACGCAGACTTTGATTCTCAAAAGCGCTTAATAACATCAATTATATAGCAGATCTTTTGATAGAGACAACAAATAATAATCTAAATTAGTTAAATTAATCAACTATTTTGATCATCAATTTATCGGTTTGAAGCTTTTGTTCATGATTAAAACAAGATTTCTGATTGTTTTAGCTTCTTAAATGTGAATATATTCTTCATTTCTTTGCTCCACAAACATTCAGTCATTTTGAATTGTGAATTGTTTTTTAAAGTTTTCTGACATTAGATTCAAATTTTACACCTATTTAACAGCAGTTTGGTTTTATTATTTATTTGTGTTGACTTAGGAACCATTTAGCATTGATCTTGAGCAGAAAACAAAATAAAAACACTTACTATTACTTACTATTGTAAAAAAAAATATTCTGTAAATCACTTTGCAAAAATCCGCTGCATTAACATGCAGTAAGAATGTATCTATGGTAATATTATACAACAACTATGAATATTTAGTGGGGTATAATACGAGTATAACTAAAAAGTACAGTATTTAAATGAGTAGTTCTAAATTCCATTGTCTTTTCTTTATGTCTGTAGGTCCTAGCAAGCCTTCGGACTGTGAGGAACAACTTCACCACATTGACAAATGTGCAGTGTGCATCTCATAAGTGAGTCATATCACTGAACTACAGCATGTGTGTGTGATATATGACGCACTACACCAGGATTCCATTATTTATATGGAAATATATGATATTGGAAATCTACAGTTCATGCAGACATTCCAGAATATTTCAACTCACAATGCTTACATTGCTCACTTGGGGGCGCCAGTTCATCAAAAACCTTTATTTCTAGTACTACAGGATCAAGACAGAATCTTTCTCTTTAAAGTACAGACAGAGAAACCTCTAGGGAGGGAGTGGTGTGTTTTCAAAATGTAAATCTGTTCTGCAGCAGCACCACAATGGCATTTTAGCTGAAAACAACCTCACGTTGTCTGTGTGACACTCTCCCTCTGGTCGCTGACCTTGAACACTGCAACAGCTGCACTTGCCTCAGGTCTGCTGGAGGTGGGGAAGCCACTGAGCCAAAAGTAAATTAGAAAAAGATTAAGACTGCAACAATTGATTGTTTATTTGAAATTTGAGGATGATATTTTGAGCTTTGGGTTTTTTTTTTCTTTATGCACGATTACCTGCAGCCCTGAGACAAAATGCTGTGAGGAAATCTGTCCTGTGAACATTTCAAAGAGAATCAATGCTACATCTATTTAGATCGTCTGTCTCCATTGGATACTTGTTATATATGACAGCAATGTGCCTGCTAGAGCCTGAAAATGATCACTTTTCCAAATTCTGTTAGCGCCCAGTAGCCTCTGTGGCTGATGTCATTTCCTGTCCCTTAAGTTTCTGTGTATTGTTTAACTACTAAACAGAGTGTTCTGAACAAAGGCTGTTTTGGCAGTGTGATTGAACTGCTGTGGTGCTTCATCCTGATGGTATTTTGACCAAAGCATGTCACAGACAATGTTCATTAGGACACCAGGGAACTAGGTTAACTTGGGAGACATACGGTGTAATATGGGACCTTTAACATCTCAGGTTCAATAACAATAGTTTTAATAGCTTTGTTTTTCTTTGATTGGCAGGAGGTCTCCTGCTACATTTCAGCCCTCTGTCACCAAAGTCTGTCTATCAGGTGAGTGCACTCCATAGCCTCTTACTACTGCACTGTGCATGACAAGATAATTACACCCTCGCCAGAGGCAATGACTCTGTATTAAAGTGTGTGCACGTCTGCAGCTCCCTTTCTGTTATGGTTGCTCAGAGGTCAAAGGCCAAGATTGAATGCAAGATTAAAAGATCACGATCGACCCAAACTATACATACACCATTGACATTATTGTTCAATAGTGTTGATCCCAGTATGTGCAGCTTTTACGTACTAAAACCCTGAGATAAACATCCCAACTTGCATGGGACTATTTCCTCACACCCACAGCGGCATACAGAGAGTTACTCGACCAGTACTTCAGCGTGGTTTTGCACTCTTGATGGCTTGTTACGCATGCATATATAAACTCTAATCTAATTTAACGATGCAGGAAACGATTAAAAAATAAAAGAACCCACATTGATTTTACAGTTGGACAAAAGGAATGTGTGAGAGTTACTGAAAGAGATTCAATGGTCTGGACTGAGATGAGGTAAAAAGAAGGGATTTTGGATTAATGAAAGAAGGGAAGGAGGGAGGTTGGGGGATATTAGTTCCTGCCGCTCTGGTTCTTCAAGCCTGATTTACGTCAGCACAGGCTGCACGTGGTTGCTCTCCGCTTCCTATCAGCACAAATGTGCTGCTGGGAGTGTCCCGCAGCAGGAAAAAATACAAGTCAAGTGTGAGTCTCTCTCTTATTGTCTTTCCTCCTCCACAGTTCTCACAAAACCTTGACCCTGAACCGAATAGGGAGTGAAACCGTGCGGCGAGCGCAGTCACTCGTGACGTTTGCGGGAGATAAATTCGGCAAAACAGATTCCGTCTTAATGATCTGGAAATGTCAGTGAAACTTTATACAGCGTCGTCAGCGTTTCCCAGACATACGTACAAAGAACATCAGCGTAACACCTGCCACTCTATCATGGTGAGATTCACATTGTTCACATGACAATTAACAATATCACACGCAGAGATGGCGTCATATCCTCGCTTGGGCTTCTTTTCGGTCTCGTTTTCGTCGACTCTTTGTCAGGAAAGGGGAGAGCAGATTTTTCCTGTTTTGCATCTATGTTTTTCAGTGAGGCACTTTTATTCCCACTGGTGGAAACTCTACAATACCTGCGTCTGTCTGTTGCATGAACATAGCTGGCAGAGAGGGATCTCTGTGAATCTAAACACTGGAGGAAGTAGAAGTGAAAGAGACTGAAACGCGTCAGAAATTATCAAGAGAGATTGAATTTCTGCCGGACGGTGGTCAGCGTCGACGGAAGAGTAAAAGATTTACCAACTCCCTGCAGGGAGTAAGAAAGGAAAATAAGAATGCGTGCCAAAGGTCGGAGACACACGTCACAGTTGTTGAACCTTTAATAAGGAGTGATGTGGGAGAAGCAGGGAAAAAAATGGATGAAATAAACACAAAACGCCAGTAGCATGACTACAGTTACTGGGTGGAAAGTGCACAAGAAGCAGAAAGTGTTGGGGGAATACTGAAACAATCAGCTCAGCAAATGCGTCAATTCAGACTGTTTACACTGTTTAAACGTCTTACTCCAGTAACGTGAGGGGATCGCAGATTTCCTCCATGTGAGTTTTTTTTTACGCTTTGCAAAAACAGTCTTGGCCCATCACACACAGTCCTGTGAGTCAGGCAGCTAACAAAGAACACACTCTTCCCTGAGTGATTCCGATTATCACGGCTGATTAACAGTGCTTTTGAAGAAAATGCTCGATTGTGACGTCCTTAACCTTCAAGGGGCTGGTAAATAATCTGTGACGGTGTTCACCAGCATTAGCTGAATATTGTCAGATGCCAGGGTCTGTCTCTCTCTCTCTCTCCCCGGGGTATGTGGTTAGACATTTGACCCAGAGAGGATGTGGAACCTGATCACCTTCTTCCCATTAATGTTTCCTGGGACTGGCCTTGAGGAATTAATGTTTACACGACACCCACAAATCAATGTTTAAGGCGGCGTCGATGCTGAGTAGAGATGTTGGGTCATAGGATACGAAAGATTATGTTGATTATTTGTTTTTTTGATTTTAAAGGTGCAGTGTGTAACTTTTGGAGATTTTTGTTGCCTTTGTTGACGTCCTAGATCACATGTGTCAAACTCAAGGCCTGGGGGCCAGATGTGGCCCGCCACGTCATTTTATGTGGCCCGCGAGTGATTAGTTGGTCTTAAAAATCGGTGTTAAAATAGGTTTATGCTGCTTTAAGGTGTGTGTTGACCATAAACTGCATTTCCCACAATGCATGTGACGGCATCACCATCGCGGACCGGGTTACATCTATAATGCATCATATTTGTAACTTCAATAAGTAATTAATAGAGAAAGTTACGGAGTAGTTACCTTTAGTTCACATTATATTTGATTACATTTATTCTGTATGGCCCTTTGAGGGTAACCATTATGCTGATGTGGCCCTCAGAGAAAATGAGTTTGACGCCCCTGTCCTAGATTGTTGTGACATGGATATTGGATTATTTTATTATAGTGCTGAGCACGGTAACAGCGTTACCGGTGCCAAAGCTAACGCAAGACGCGCTTGACGTAATTTTTACATGACTCCCGATTGTTTAAATGAGTCTCTAAAGTAATGGAGTTTCTTCGTGCCACGGCACCAGAGTCCAAGCACCATCTACCAGTTAGCTACGTTAGCTCCTTTAACGCCGTTAGCGCGCCTACAGTCGAACTGGAGTGGTCTGTTTATTAAACGAAAAGAGCAGCGCTACAAATAACCAGCGTACCTGTAAAACTGTAGTGTGAAGCAGCTTCTAGTGGTCATCGAGACCATTTACAAAGCGCTTGACATAAGTAGAATAACTAAACTTAAGAATTTAGAGAGAGAACGAGAACGAAAGCACAGTCAGCCACGCAGCGTAGGTGTCCGAATAGAAGTCACCAGGCAGCTGCCAGCATATTATGACCACTATCTGTGGCTCTCGGGTGGTTCGTTTGCCACTTACGTTCCACTCGTTGGCGATGTCGAGGAAGTCTCAGCAATTAGTCGCGCATCTGATTTTTTTTTGACAGTCACAGTCAACGTCTCAACTGTGTAAATGATGAATAAATCAATTTATTGTAATTTCAATAAATGCATTCAGTATTGCATGCAACCATGCTAATGTACAGTAAGGTAGCTACATATCATATCATTGTTCCTGTTCCTTGTCGCCTTCATTTTTTTAAAAAGCACCCCTGTGGTGGAGTTTCATGACAAAGACGTCATTTGTTTTTATCAGTTTATAAAACATTTAGATCTTCTTCGTCATGAACTTATTGTCACCTTTTATGGTAAAAAAAAAAAAGCGCTCTGCCTTTCTTCATGAGCCTATCCCCAGTTACCTGATACACTTCAAAGTGCATTCACACACACACACACACACACACACACACACACACACACACACACACACACACACACACACACACACACACACACACACACACACACACAGCCTCTGCATTTGGGAATAAACAGACATGTGACTTTGTGCGTAATATGCTGAAGGTGTGGAGCCCGGCACAATAAGCAGCCAACATTACTCATCTCCATCTATGGTTTCATTTTTGTAAACATGCCCCTGAAAGAGCAGCAATGAAGAATAACCTAAGTCAAATGAAGTTGTCCTGACAGCACAGGGAAGAAGTAAAACCATGTGCTCGTTACTGGTAATCTGCAATTTAATGGCAAATAATCCTGAGAAAATACTTCCAAATTAGGTCAAACTCTAGACTTGTACATAGTCGTAATTATGTACGTACGTGTGTGTTTGTGTGTACACGTGAAGTGGTTTGCAGTGCACACAGTGGTGTCTGTAATGACCTGCGTTAGTATCACATGAAAGGTGTAGTAATATTGCGTCAATACTGTTAATGCAATTTCCATCTTATAACAGTAATAATGTAGTAATAAGGCGATAATGGATGCAATAAGTTATAATAATAGGAGCTAAAAAGTAATATTTGGGTATTAGCTTGGGATTGAAAATGACTATAGGCTATGTTTAATGTTGGATCTTCATAGTTTGTGAATTAAAAATGATAAATGCACGCGCATTTTCTAATGTTATTATCAAGTTATTACATGGTTATTACTGTAGAATAAGAATAAAACACTCACTTCAAAATTCAGTGCAATAGATGTTGATATATTCTATCATTGCCTGATGTTTTTCACACAGTCTTTCACATGCACAGCACTGAGGAAACAAACAGATGCATATATAGTCCGACAGCTGGCCACATGCACATGGCCAGAACAAATTTGGCTTGTCGCTCTCTGTCTGAGCAGTCCGCTCCGCTCCACTCTTGAGTCGGCAGTTCTCTCTGCTCCGCGGCGGGGGAATCCATGCCAGGTTTTCCAGGCCTGCAGCCAGAGGTGAGACTCTGCAGGGCTGGAAGCGTGCAGCCTGGTTAACTATTTGAATTATGTCATTGACGTCAGCACAGTCATAAATCTCGATGCGGCCCATCCCTCAGGCTGCTCCATGCCAGCACAGCTCCATGGTGCATTGTGTAGAAGCTGTCATACAGGCCACAATAAGGTGTGTGTCAGTATGTGTGTGTGTTTGGATTACTGTTGAAGCCCTTTGTTTTGACAGGTGAGGAGATAAAGCCACAGTTATAAACTATGAAGAGCCATAATCAACACTGAAGGCTGTTATGGACAAAAGACAAAGGGTGATAGTGTAGTTTCGGGGTTGGACGTGCTGTAAATGTTGCGCCGCCTCACAAACTCCTGCTGGTAACAAAGTGACAGCGCTTTGATAATATTACTTACTGCCTCATATTTTCACCCTTTTTTTTCTGTAACACATCCTGTTACTGTAGCCTGTTTACTGTAAGAAGGAAACGAGAAGGAAGTAGCCACGTTTTTTTTTTTTTGTCGCTGTGACACATTTTTATTCAGTCTTCAGCTGAGGAATTTTTCTGCATTAGATGAGATGTGTCATCCTTGTGCGTAGGGCTCTTAACAGGAAGTACACGACACACTTTTTCCCTGTAAAAGGTGCAAAATCTTGGAACTCTCAAATCACCTGCAAACCTCCTGATTCAGGAGTCCTTGGATGCTTTAGTATTATTATTATTATTATCATATCATAAAAGCCCTTCTAGGGACAAGTGTTGCAAATCAGCTAGAAACACTATGGTGCATGCATGCATGCATTGGACAACCGTGTTATTGTATCTGTCCCTATAGAAATAAACCATAAATAAACACATTTACAGTGTAATCTCAAAGAAACTCAAATCTGGATCTGTTCAGTTTTATAGAAATATAGATTACCAAGTATGAACTACAATGTTGTATAGGCTGTAGGTGTGTGTGTGTGTGTGTGTGTGTGTGTGTGTGTGTGTTTAAATAAAATCCATAGAATATATAGAACTAAAAAGGTGTTTTGAGTGTGCATACCTCTGATAACACCGAACACGCCCTATCTTGCAATAGAAAGAAAAGAAAGCCACAAAATTCCTTGATCCAACCCCTTAAGATATTAACACTCCAGGTACACTATGTTCTATATGGCTGGAAAAAAATCAAACAACAATTGTGTTTTTTCCTTTACACCAAATTGATTACGATTAAAAAAAGATCACATTATAGTTTATATTCTAGTAGTGTGTTTAGAGCACTAACACACCTTGATCATAAAGTTTGCAGCTGACAGTTGTTCCACAACACCACGAAAAGCATTTTCATCACAACAATTTCTACTGATGCATTTTTTATTGTTATTATTATTATTATTATTATTACGTTCCTGATGTCTAGCCGAGTGATTGTATGGAGCTGATGCTGTGTGTCACACCGGCTCATCCCTAATGATTTATCCACTGAACAACAGGATTTACTGTTTATTTGGAGACGACACAGATCGCAGATCAAATGCAAAGCATTTAAACTCTGGATTTATTTCCACAAGGTGTGTCCTTTCTTTCTTTCTTTACGTTTGTCTGTCTTTTTTCTTTCTCTCTGTCTGTCTGTATTTCTTTCTTTCTGTTTGTCTGCCTTTCTGCCTGTCTGTCTTTTTTTCTGTCTTTCTTTCTGTTGTTTATCTTTCTTTCTTTCTGTCTGTTGTCTTTCTTTCTTTCTGTTGTTTATCTTTCTTTCTTTCTGTCTGCTGTCTTTCTTTCTTTCTGTTGTCCTTCTTTCTGTTGTTTGTCTTTCTTTCTTTCTTTCTGTCTGCTGTCTTTCTTTCTGTTGTTTATCTTTCTTTCTGTCTGTTGTCTTTCTTTCTTTCTGCTGTCTTTCTTTCTGTTGTTTATATTTATTTCTGTTGTTTGTCTTTCTTTCTGTCTTTCTTTCTGTCTGTTGTCTTTCTTTCTGTTGTTTGTCTGTGTTTCTGTCTTTTTTATTTCTGTCTTTACTTCTTTCTTTCTGTGTTTTTCCTTCTTTCTGTTTTTCTATTTTTCGTTTCTTTTTTCTTTCCGTCTGTGTTTCTTTCTGTCTTCAGTTATTTCTTAATTTTCTGTCTTTAGTTCTGTCTGTCTTTAGTTCTGTCTGTCTCTCTCTCTCTGTCTGTCTGTCTCTCTGTTTCAATGACGTGCCATTTTTCTGCACCCAAACACTTTGACCATATTGACGTATGTTGGGGGGATGATACAAAGATGATTCATTTAACCGACTGTCTGAGCTGCACATGTAGTGCAAAGTCAAACCAGCGCCGCGCTGACTGTGGGCACGTATCGCTGTCGGAGTGTGCGCTCGCTCCTTCGCGATGCGGTGAGGTCAAGACGAGGAATGTGTGTGTGTTTACGTACGTGCAGTTTGTTTACCCTTTGACTGACGGTGGTAACTCGAGCCCTTTTTATTGACTCTTTGTTGTAAATGGCCACATTATTCTCGCTCTTGTTTGTTATGAATAAACATGACTGAGAGTCAACCTCATCATGAAAATTCAAACATCAGCTCTGTGTCAAAGCTGCTTACACGTGCAACCTTGTGGGTTGAAGTGACTAAGTCATTTACGCATGTGCTCACATGCTTTTTTTGGCACTGGTGCTTTGCTTTTTTTTGTTATCTTTTGCTGCGTTATTATTATGCTTCTACTTTTTTGTTCTGAAACAAAATGCAGAAAGGACCAGAAGTCTGAGAGGTTTTTCTCATTCACATCTCCAAGACGTGCTACGCTGCTTAACCGAGTTGGCACTTAATCGGTAATACAATAGTACAGTAATAGACTAGTATAACACTTTGCGTTATGAGGAAGTCATATTATGGTAATGCCATGTAATGAACAGGTAGTATTAATGGTATGTTTGGTAATAAGGTGATAATATTACAGTAATACCTTGTTGTTTCAGAAGTGCAGTATCCGGTTAAAGATTTTGATTGATATTATGAGGAGATACTATACCGTCACCTATACAATTTATTTGTGTTTTCCATTAAAGCTCCCATAGAGTGGTCCTATCGCACATATATGTGAGTTATGGAGGTCTACTTACACATTAACTTGTTTTTATGGTCAAAAACCTCCTAGTTGTAAATGTAAATGAGCTGATAGAAATCTCTCCTCACTCCGCTGTTCAGGAGAACCGCTGTTTAAGTAACCAGAACGGGTTATTTCAGAGATCTCACTGAGCCTGAGATTACAATAAAACACAGCGTTTCTGATTCATTTAATGTCATATTCATTGAAAAAATAAGGACATTTCTAAGTGACCCCAAACTTTTGAACGGTAGTGTATGGAAGTGGACAAGTTGGGAAAATTTGAAGTACAATTTAAACGGATTCAAGAAATAAAATAGTCTGTCTCATGAGTGAAATGTCACGCCGACTTCAGTGTTTCACTGCACTGGTAAAGCAGCTGGAACAGTAGATACAGCTCAGTGCACGAGGTAAATATTACTCGACCTAAAGACGCCACCTACCGCCATCTACCAATCATTGCAGTCAGTAGTGTCTCAGCTGCAGAGCAACCACGGGTTGCCAGTTACGTCAGAAAACGAAACCTAAAAGACCTCTGTATTTTGAATTTGTATGTAGTAACCGTTTTTGGCCACATTCTTACATATGGCACCTTTAAGGTAACAGCTTGGTAAACAGAATCAACTTGGTAAAAAAAAAAAAACGTTTTTTTTTAAATATTTTGAGGGATGTTTTTAATCCTCATCAATAGTTTGTGTGTGACAGATGAGACAGAACAGTTCTGCAAACCAAACTTCCGCCAGACAGCAAGAGAATCGGGTTTTGGGAGGTTGGTCGAGAGCACAGAGAGAGGTAGTGTGAGGTGGATGCGAGTGGAAGGTGTCTTGGGTGGGAATGGAGGGGTGGAGGGAGGGGGTTGTGGGTGTTTGAGCCCAGCCCTGGTCGTTAGTGCAGTTGATGGTTCTCACAGAGGTCGGTTTGTGGCCCTATAGGGGGAGAGAGATGGAGGGAAATGGGGGAAGAAGGGAGGCAGACGGGGTCTGTCTGCACACTGAGGTCTGTTGTCCTCTGGGCAGCATATGGCCAAAGCATTAGGACTGACTAAAGAAGAAAAAAAAAACGAGACTTCCACTGAAAAACAGGCTGGAAAAGTACCTTGCGCTCTGTCTGGAAGCAGGTTTTTCAGACTGAAGCTCAGTCACGCCACCTTTGACTGGTGACATTGTGAAATGTCTGTCAGTGCAATTAGCATGTTATGTATGATTGACAATAGGTGATGATGGCTTCAGCAGTCCAATTTGATCCCATTTAACAACTCAAAGCTAATTATTGCACTGGTTGTGTTCGGGAAGTGTGTCCCCAGGTCTGTCTTAATGAAGGAGACGCGGTCAGTGAATGTGTGAAGTTCTCTGTGCAAGTGGTTTGAAGACGGAGAACAAAGCAAGTGAACCTTTTTATTCTGCAGTTTACATCGGAGTGGTTTTCAGCCATAAAAACAAAAAAACTGGAGCGTGCTTATGAATTTGCTTCCAATTTCAAAATGACCTGAATCCTGCTCATTCAACGAGCCAGCCCTTTGATTTTTAACAGCCTTCACTATTAAAATGTCTAATGGTTGTATCTGCCTTCATCGGAGGAAAGCGGGACAGGATGTGGTCCCACCTTCTTGGCAGCATCTCCCTCTCCTATGGCCCAAAGACAACCACACGTGGGTATATACCCAGTTTCAACAGCTCACCACCTTGTGCACGAGCCGCTTTGATGTCGTACATTCTGCTCCGTGTCAGATTTTTTTTTACATGGCTCGGGATACCGGCGGTTCTTGTGAATCTGTGGACCATGACGCTTGGCATCGAGTAGTGTTCTTTGAATTCTCCAACCTGGCGCTCAAGTAAAGGAAAAGCGGTCTGACCTGAGGAATGTGGCAAGTGTTCGCCGTCTTCCTCTCGTAATCCGAGGCAGTAGTGGCATTATTTCTGAAAAAAAAAAAAACATGTTTTGGACTTGAGCCAGGACTAGATTTTCCTTTATGATTCAGAAGCATCGCAGTCACCATGTTGTTCTGATTCTCCTTTTTTTGTGCTGGTGGGGTTTCTTAACTGCACATATTATGCTGTGCTGCATGAGATTCATTGAAGTTTTTTGTGACACACTGGTGGTTCAGAGTCTGTACGCCATCGCTGTTCTTTGAAGTGCTTTGATCCACCATATTGACGTAAATTGGGGAGCAGCACGCTGGCTGTCCTGTTGTGCTAAGCATATGGGCTAAATCTCTTCCATGTGTGAAAGCCCTATGAAGTCGAGATCAGTCTTTTCCATCGAGAAGGGAAGATGGGGAAATCCAGATGCGCGCCGGCTCTTTGCTCCCTCCAGGCACAAATTTGTTGAATCAACATTCTCCCTCAGATATTGGAATACGATGTTTGTTCGTTTGTTTGCTCATGTTTTGTCCTTTCAAAGCCTTTCCCATAAAGCACTCTTTTTCTTTTTCCTTCTAAAACTTAACCCACCACCTGGCTGCTAATGACTGAGCCGTTTTATTGAATGACAGCTGTGATTGTCCCCAGCAGTGACTCCACCATTCAGTAATTCCGCCCCGTGTTTTATGCGAGTTCAGGGCCAAAGAGGAAGTGCTTTGGTTTCTTTGGCACACAGGAGACCCTGGCTTGTCGTCCCCCCCCCCCCAATTCAGGGAGTCAGAGTTTGCCTCTCGTGTTGCTTGTGCAAACACAGGGTTTGGTGTTTGATATAATTTTTTTCTCTCTCTCTCTCTCCCTCAGAGAGGTTCAGAGAGGAGAGAGCCAGTTTGTGAAGCGTGGTGGTGTGAGATGCTGCAGAGTGCAGCCTTGAAGTGGTCTGCATGTCTCAGGGAGGAAGTTAGGGGCGTGAAGTGAGTTGACAAAGTGCGTCAGACAAGCTAAAGCAGGTTCTTGTCTTTGTCTCGTATGGTTCCTGTAATTTTTTATATACCTTAATGTGCATTGGCGTGTGTTTGCTTGCATGAAAACCCCAATCAATGCACACTGGGGAAAAAAAGCAAAAAGCCAGATGGGTTTTTGCGTCACCCAAGTCATGCACCTCCGTTTATATTGTTTATATGCACGCTGTATTTGTTTGAGTGGGAGAGGGGGGGGGTCAACAGCAGGAGGCAGCAGACACAGCGTTCTGCGAGAAGGATATGAACGGACAGGAGAGACGCTGAGAATGGGTGGGGGAATCAGACGGCGAGAGGGAGGGGGGATTGCAGAGTGCACGAGAGCTAGGGAACGAGGGGGTCCAGAGAGAAAGAGCCTACAGAGAGAAAGTGCCTAAGTCTCAGTTTGTCTGAGAGTACAACTTCTCACAGGATGAAGGAGCTTTGCGTACACACCTCCCCCTCTTCCTCTGCGTCTCCCGGATGTCCCGCGGCCCAGTCATCTGTTCGATCGGGCCACACGGGGACCCTCGGACCTACGCGCATGGTATCCGGGGGTTCCGCTATGGACATGGATCCTCTCGGTCCTGATTACGTGTCCATGTGTCTGTTGGCAGATGAGTCGTACCAGAAGTTGGCCATGGAGACCATGGAGGAGCTGGACTGGTGTCTGGACCAGTTGGAGACCATCCAGACCTACCGCTCTGTCAGTGACATGGCTTCGAACAAGGTAGGCCATGGTTTTATTTGATTTTTATCATAACAACGAAAAGATATTCTCCGCTGGATGACTGCTACTCTTTTGAGCTATTTGCATACAATTTGAATTTTCATGATATTCTTACTTTGAGAGATGAGTTGATAGACTACAGAAATGTCAACCCTTAGACTAAATGACCAATTTTTTGAACATACATTTCGATGTGTCGACTCCTGTTCGACCTGCTAATGTCGCCCGGAGGGTTTGCAGCGTAACAGTTGGATTGCAGTGTTTGTGTTTAATGTGCAGTCAGGAGCCATTGTGTTGAGACATAATGATGATTGGGCTGCCATGACTTGACTAACTTGTTTACAGCTGTACCATACAATGTGCTTTTATCGACGCGTGGTTGCTCATTAGCTCGGTTTATTTGAAACGTACAGTGACGCACTTGCAAAGTACAAGCTGCTATGTGGTGGTGTGTGAATTGGCATGATTAAGTTTGCACAGCTCTTGTAAAAAAACCCCGAAAACAATGTGAACTGCATTTGTTTTTCTTGACTTTATGACTTCTGAGTTCCTGTTGTCTTTGAACAGCGCAGGGCGCTGCGTGGTTCCACGTTAAAAGTTCTGCTTCACTGTACTTGCTTTTTTTTTTCTTCCTCACACTACCTGAGGCACATGAGGACACATGGACACTCACCATGTATTCTGATGCTGTTGTTTCACTTATTTCTCATCTGACATCATCTTAAAAAGGGTCACACATCAGTCAGTCCAGACTACAGTTTGAGATTAACAGAGAGAATGAAGACATGTTTAGTTGTATAATGTGTCCCAATTCTCAGCTTCATTTTCACCTCAGGGCGATGAATCATTAACATTTCCATGATAGTGGTAAGGTAACCTTTTTGAACCTGTCACCCAACAACATTTAACTCTATGCTTTTTGCTCTCAAACTCTCATTTATTGTGCTTTATTGATCAAACCATTATCGATACCTCTCATCTTTTTTGAAGGCAGTGGGGGAAGTTGGAGCAAATCCCATTATGGCATTGAGTAAGATTCAAACTATAGCAGGTCACCAATCGATCACAATTAATGAGTTAATATCACCTTTGATGATGCTCATAAAATGTAGGAACACAACACACACTTAACTGCATGTGCCAAACCATTATGCAACTTAATGTACAGTGAAAACCTAAAGAGTCTTGGCAGTCAATACATATTGTGTGCTCCTTTATTTATTTGACCCACTTTTCTGGGAATTTGCCAACAGCTACAGCATTTACCTTGCGTGTTGACAAGCAGCCAAACTTACATAAACATACGCTCTTTACATTCTATTCCCTGGATTAAAAGCACTTGAATATTTATTTTTAACGTTAGTTCAAAAAAATTATATGCAAAAAAAAACATGTTTCATTGTACCGGTGTTTTTCAATACATCCAGTCGCCCAACCCTAAATTCGCAATAATATGGCAATTGTTTTGGTCAAAATAATCGCGATTCAAAATATAATCAAATGCCGAAAAAAGTTTTTGTAGACACAGAAAAACTATGGAGTGGATGGGTTTTGCTAATATGTGGACGAGCTTATTAAAAAAAACTGGATCATCTCCTTGCTCCAATTTCGCTCCCACCATGTGCCTAAAGCGTATCTTACCCACCTTTAATAGCAAATAGTACACTGATGCATTCTTCTGCTCAGTGATTTTGGTGCTACAGTCTACAGTTTTACGCAATTGCAGTGCAGATCGTTTACATTTGTGAGCGCTATCATCGGAGCTGCGTGAAAATTGACCGGAGCAGGAAGCAATAATCAGTGGAACAGTCTGCAGCAGCTGGGAGTGGGGGGGGAGGACACTGTGATCATTTAGTGGAAGTTCTCATCGTTTTTAAATGCAGTATGCTGTTGTGCACTACAAAACAGTGAGTCTTTGCATTCATAAAGTGACTATGCTAATGCTCACTGAGCTTCTACTTAGGCACGGCCATGTGTTTTCCTAAATGCTAAAATCAGCACGGTAACATAGTGACCGTTCTCAGGTTTAGCACTTAGCAGCTTAAGTAAAGAGATCTGCATTTATCTTGTCGTAAAGCTATGTGGAAGGTTATAAAAATGTAAAAAAAAACATTTGTTTCATGAACTGGTAAGAAAATAACTGGTTCTTTTCCCAGCCTTTCAGTTTGGAGGTTAATTGGACACTCTAGGCGTCAGGTGGGATTGGCACCAGCAACCCTGCGACCCTCATGTGGAGAATAAAGCAGTAGAAAATCAATGGATAATGGATGAAAATAACTTCAGAACTTTAACTCAGGCTACAAGACAAAGCAACTTTTTGAGAAGAAATGGGTATTTTTACAGCCTTTAGTGCCCCCTACAGGACCTACAGCCCACACTTTCTCCCTAAGAACCCTGCTCATCAGGCTAAAAAAGACAAAACAGCTCATTCTCATCAGTTGGCCTGTCATAGTGGATTCATTAAATATGTGCTGTGTGTTTTTTTTCTTCTTTCTGATTAGAGCTAAATAAACACACTGTGGTTCTGCTGTACCACACAAAGCAGCCTTTTACAGCTAATTACTTCCCTTTGCTTTGATGCACGTAAACATTTCTTGGTGTGTGTTGCGTTTGTGTTTGGCTCATCCAAATTACCATACACTCGTACAGTATTACTCAACCCCTCCTCCCATGCAGACATTGGAGACTGTATGGCGGCGTCAGATCCTAAACACCAAGGGTGTCTTCTACACTGTGGTCTGAGGGACTGGGATAAGGAGGGGTGTTGTCATACTATGACGGGTGACTTTGACCGTGACTCCAGTTTCCTGTCTTTTTTATATACAGAGACCTTCAATGCCCCCCCGACCCCCCCCCCCCTCCTCTGCTCCCTGGTTACCAGACAACAATAGCGTTGCTTTGACCAAGCAGCCAAGTTTAGTCTTTACACCACGTCATTGGGACTCCTAAGACAATGACCGTAAGGCCCTGCAGACACACTGCAGCCTGGTCGGGCTGGCCAGGCACATGACTCAGAGTCTTCTCAATATAACAATACTGCCATTAAGCATTGTTGCCCCAATGATGGAGGTCAGTGGTTTATGATGTTCCTGCTTAAATTTGTCAGCAGGGCCCTATTGTTGTTGACAAGCGGCAACTGCTCATGACCCATAAGAACACACGTTTTGAAGCGTCCACAATTCACCAGTACAATGTTAATGTTTCGCAACCGGGCATGCACAGACTGCGACCAGGCTCCTGTTGGACGATACCAGCTGTCAATCACACTGGTGTCCGCTCGTATGTACTATGAGTTATGGAGGTTTACTTACATACATTAACTTGTTTTTATGGTCAAAAACCTCCGAGTTGTAAATGTAAATGAGCCGATAGAAATCTCTCCTCACTGAAGCTCTCATCAGCCGAGCTGTTTCAGACATCTCACCCGAGAAGACAGAACTGTGTTGTGATTGGCCAGCCAACGAGAGCTTTCCCAACTGTCTTGTGATTGGCCAGATACCCGGAAGTGACATAATTAGCACACCAGCTCTCAGAAGCGCAGCTCCCCCCAATGGAACGGTGGATGCACTGCTACTCATTATCAAAACATTGTTTTAACAATGTTTAAAAATAGCTTTGTCACGACTCCCAGCCGCAGTCCCTTTTATGACTTTGACCTGGAATCAGAAGACACTGTCGCAAGTGAAACACCTCCACAACGGGAGTTCTTCTTCTTCTGCGGTTCAATGTACGCAACTGGATTTGTAGTGCCTGGAGCAGGAGGATCCGCTGTTCAGAAGAACTGCTGTTTACGTAACCAGAACGGGTTTTTTCAGAGATCTCGCTGAGCCCGAGATTACAATAAAATACAGTGTTCTAAGCAGTGGCTGAACTGTTTGTTTCGAACCTTCAGGGCTTCATAAAGGAGGTATGGCGCAGATAAACACCAAAAAAAAACAGCGTTAATTGGTACTTCCGTTCTATGTGAGCTTTAAAAGTCACACTTTTATTCATCAAACGGGTTGCAAAATGAATAGAAAATATAGTCAGAGAACCAGCGAAACTGTTTTCAGCTGTGCTAACATCATTGCACAAGGGTTTTCAAGGGTTTTCTAATCATCCAATAGCCTTCTAACGCGATTAGCAAACACAATGTACCATTAGAACACTGGAGAGATGGTTGCTGGAAATGGGCCTCTATACACCTATGTACATATTCCATTAAAAACCATAAAAGACGTTTGCAGCTAGAATAGTCGTTTACCACATTAACAATGTATAGAGTGTATTTCTGATTCATTTAATGTTAGATTCATTGAAAAAAAGTGTTTTTCCTTCAAAAATAAGGACATTTCTAAGTGACCCCAAACTTTTGAACGGTAGTGTAACTGTTTTAGAGACTTAACAGCATTTAGTAACTTTCCAATGCTCTATGAAGTACAGTCAGTCAGTTTTAGTGAACATTGGCATAACCACATTTATCACAATATCACAATTACTGCAACGTGTGCTGCCAAGCGTTTCTACGACGGCGGCGCTCGACAAAGAGCCCGTTTCTCTACGGAATCAGAGAGTACAGTATATAATTGAACCCAGCGTCAAAAAAAACCCAGGGTGTCTCTACTTACTGTGTCCAAGGGCACAGGTGTGTCCGGGGGCTGTGGGACCACACATTCTGCTGACCACCAGTCTGGTCGCTGTGACCTCAGCGCTGGTAGCTGCTCCCCTGCCCCTTCACTATCATTAGCCTCGCCGCACTTCCATGCTCACGCTGGTGACGGCCTTGGACAAACACTGCCATGTGAATCCAGTCAGGAGAGTTCAGCGCTCTGCAGGCTCGCGTGCAGGCAGGCCCGACGAGCAGAGCGGGGAGCGGGTAGGAAACTTTAGCTCACGTGTGGTCACTTGAAACTTTGAAGCGCCGCCGTTTTCAGTCGGGGGGGAAAGAATGACAAAATTATTGAAACAGATGTAGCGGTGGGTCTGTAGCTATAGCAGGGGTAATGGACGTTAAATTATAGTGCTGCGATTCCCTTTTGACTGAACGGGTGGTGAGGAGATCAGACTAGCTACAGTAGTGATTATGGCGTCTAATTGTAATTAAAACGTTTAACCTCTGTAATCTGCTGTTATCATGGAAAATAGGGCAAAATAAGGGCGGTATATACAGTATATGAAAGCTGGTTTTAATTACCTTGGCTGAGGATTGCTATGCTTTGCCTGTTTGTCTTTGAGCAGCATAATTCAAAAAGTAAATAACAGATTTTGATGCGTGTGTAGTTCATGGCCCAGGGAAGAAATGATGTGATCTTGGTGGTGAATCAAAAACGCAGAAATGTTTTTGTTGCTGCTCTTTTGTAACCCTGTTCTTACCTTCTTCCGGGAACCAAGTGTTTCTAATGTTCCTAGACTGTGACAACTCACTGGACATAATCGGTTGTGTGTTGTGTTGACACGGTAAACAGCCACACATGGGACGGAGTGGGGGGGGGGGGCGGGGGTCAGCGTTGGCTCACACTGTCCTTTTGTCACATTGCATTGCAAAATACGTCGAGCTGTTCCTGCGTGCAATCTTTCGCAATTTCCCTCCTTTTTTTTTTTTATTGAATAAAGGTCAAAGTGTGCTCTGTGAACTCAGCCAACTTTTTCTTCTTTAAAGACTTTTCCTGGGGGGGATTCACAGCACAGGCCTGCATATGTCATATTCCTGCCCCTGTTCGTCAGCATGGCTGTCTCTAATCACGTAATTGAGGACTTTTCACTCATGAACTCAGGTATGCGAGTTGTTTGGCGCCTAAGGGCGCGTTAGGTAGCGCAACGATTACCAGTAAATGACCTCACTGTATTACTCTATGGTGTACAGAGGAAGTAGGAGGGAACTGGTTCCTCGGTGCCTGTGTTGGTGGGAGGAGCCGCTGGTGTCTTGTTAGACTGTAGGCCTACAGTCAGTCAAGTCTTATGTTTCCTGCCAGATGCCACTTCAGTCAAGAGAATAGAGAGAGGAAGCAAGTCGGTCTCAGAAGAGAGTTACTGCTCGCAGGAAACTTTGCAGGATTTCTTTTTAGCTTTGTTTGTTTGTTGTTGTTTTTTTTTTTAAAAAAAGAGTAACAATGGGACTATGTTGTTCTGAAAAGCAGAAGAAAAGCTTCGGGTTGCTTACAAGTTGGAAAAAGGTGAGTTAGTTTGTGCTTCAGGGGTGTTGGAGAATGGAATGAATTAATGAAGGAAAAATATTCATTTCAGTTTTCAGTTAATTTAATGGTTAAACATTGGTTTCTTTGCTGATTACAGTAAAGATCACCAAGCATGGTTGGTTGTTTCAGCTCACTATATGCGGCCTAAAATCACCTTTTTATTTTTAGTGTTAATACAACTTAATGAATTATATACTTAAATGTTTTTTGTTTTTTGGGGTTTTTTTTATGTGGCTTATCTGCTTACGTCAAAAGGATGTATGACTTAATGTCCTGCCTTGAGTAATCGGAGCACAGTCATCTTCTTGTAACTGTGCCGTCTCTGCGCGGCTGAGCGCCGTGACACAGGGTCACTGACATGTGGCTTTCTTTTCCCCTCGAGGTCGCACAAATCTGCACTGTTCTGCTGCTGCTTTTAAGGATCAATTACCAGCTCCCTCTTAACGGAATAATAAAGCCGTCTGAATTTGGGAAAAAAAAAAAAAAAAAAAACGGTGTCATGACCAGCGCTCTTTTATTTTTATGGACTGGCAGTCTGGCTCGTGAGGGCGGCCAGTGCTTTGAACGTGGTGTTCGAGTTTCACAGTCGAGTAGATGTTAGAAAGTCTGCTCGACAGCTACGAGACAGCTGCTGAGGCCCAAACCAGAGAAAAGACCTCTTTGTAAGAAATAATAAGGAGCTTTGGCAAAAGGCATCACGGTTGATTTATTACCTTATAATGTTATAGAAGCGGCATCAATTTGTTTTTTTTTTGTTTTTTTTAAAAAGCCATTTTGAATGTGTTGTGTGTGTGCATGTGTGTGATGTGATGCAATGTGCTCAGAGAAGGGACCACTGCGAGAACAACCAGGGGGGGGCGGGGGGGTGGGGGGACCGGTGTCACGTGACTCTGTTACCACGGCGTTCAGGTTGTCATGCAATTGGTGGTGGTGGTGGTGGTGGTGCACTGCACTGGTGGGCTGCAGACTGAGCACTCGCTCTCACCTGTTTGTCTTCCGTCCTCCTGTGTTTGTGACAAACGAATACCCAGCATTTCCTCACACCATGTGATAAAAACACTGTGGTGCTCCGAAGCCTCCCGTTGCGCAGTATATACTGGATCTATTCTGCATTACTGAGCGGGGGGGGGGGGGGGGGGGGGAGCAAATCAAGAAGGGAGGAGGGAGTTTGGGGAGAAAGAGAGGGGAAAAGGATGTGGGGGGATTCTCTCGTTTTCTGCAGTGCTGTGCATAGATCAATTTTTAGCAGGAGCGGTGGGAGGCGAGAGAGAGACTCCACCAGCCTGTCTGCCACAGGGGACACGTCCACCCTCCTCCTCCTCCCTGCCTTTCTCTGTCCCTCTCAAATTCTGTCATTCCTTCCTTGTTCACTCAGTGAAGGCTGGATTTCCCCCACACACACACACACACCCTGCGTGTCACTGGATAATATTTGGACGGTGGCAAGAGGAGACGGAGGTTTAGCCAGACGGACCGAGGCAGTGAGAACAAGAGAAAGGGAAAGGAAATTAATTACAGTCAGGGGGGGGATTCCATCGCTCTCGCCCGTGGCTCGCGATCCTTGAAAATCATTGATTTTGACACCATGAGGAGGCGCAATTGTCCAGGGATGTAGGGGCTCCACCGCAGCCCCTCTCTTCACGTTCAGCAGGGGCATTTTTGTTTTAGTCTACTGCTGGGAGACGGCGATTTTGCCGGGGCGTCTTGAGCTTGAGGCAGTCGTGCTGAGCACAGCTTTGGGGGTCCACTCAGAGAGGAGCGTACAGGGCTTCTGCTGGGGAGCACCAGGGGCACAGCACAGCTCAGCACCATGCCTGAGGCCAACTACCTGTTCTCTGTGTCCTGGGGATACATCAAGGTGTGTCCCGTATGGGATCTGATGTGTGTGTGGATGTGTGTGGATGTGTTGTATGGGATGAGACTGATATTGTCATCATGCTCTGGCTCAGTGGTTTCTGTTCCTGGAGGAAAAGGATGGCGCATTATGTTGTCCTGAAAAAAAAAAAAAACTCTGCATAAACATTAGCATTTTGGCATTACTGTATTTTATTGGCCTCGCTGTCAAGTGTATTCGTGGCTAAATTAAACCATAACCAAGAAGACATAAACACTGACCTTATATGGCACATAAAATAACATGTTCTCATGGCTCATATTCCACTGGGGGGGAAAAACAAAACAGGAAATGCTTTGTCCCTGTTCTTGGAAAACAGCAGTGAACTGATTTGATAAATATGTGTGTAACTGTACAGACCATTTAATCAAAAATCTATTCTTTTCTTTTCTTTTCGCCTCCAGTTCAAGAGGATGCTGAATCGGGAGCTAAGCCATCTGTCTGAGATGAGTCGCTCAGGCAACCAAGTGTCTGAGTACATCTCCAACACCTTCCTAGGTGAGCACTGCGACACGCTCACACGGCACAGACAGCAGCAGCAGCACGCGGCTGATTGTAACTCAAATGATGATGAGCGGACGTGAAAAGGTTGTGAGGTCACCCCAAAAAAAGCATGAGAAAGTCATAGTCCCCCCCCCCCCCCCGCTCTGAAACCAGTCAGATCTGGTCTGGAATAGAGAATCCCCCCTCACTGTCACTGCAGAATGATGCTGCGAGGTGGGGGGGGTGTGTGCATATGGAGCCATCGGGTCCAGATAGACTCTGCATTATTCATCAGGATAGACACCAGTGTTTCCCTGTGTCGTAGCTCGCCCCGGCTGCATTTCGTGACTACCGAGCTCACCTGTCCTGTCACCTGTGTTTTTGCACCCTCCAATCTGACAAGGGGAGAAACTGCACCTTTACTAACAATAGAACTGCGACGTGATAGAGCTGCTTTTTTGGGGAGGGGGAGAAAAGAGACAACGGGGGAGGTACTGAGCTCGTATTTGAAGAGCGGTGTGGGCTTTTTTGTTGTTGTTGTCATCTGCATTGCAGCTGACACCTGTCAGGTGGAGAGAGATCCTTTCCTTCCCGTGCTGTGTGGAGGATGCTGCTGAGATGTTTTTGTTTTTTTTCTCACTGCGGTGTATGTGGTGCACAAACACACACACACAGCTCTCAGCTGTGTGCAGCATGTGAGAATCACACTCGGAAAGCAGACATGAGTCTTGAATCACATGCTGCTGCAAAAAAAAAATAAAACAACCTTCACACTCCAGATCTGGTCCCTCATTTGAATATTTTAGCTAAATACGAACCAGGCTCGGGACCATTGTTAGATTTCAAAACATCCCATTAGCCCTGTATCTTATTAGCTTTATTAGAGCTGCAACTAACGATTATTTTCTCGTGTGGTCCATAAAATGTCAGAAAATGTTGAAAAACGTTGATCGGTGTTTGTCAAACCTGGAAATGACGATGCTCTCGAACGTCTCGTTTTGCCCACAAACCAAAATGATTCAGTTGGAATGATTTGTTTGTTATGTAGAGCAAAGAAACAAAGAAAGCGTTCACATTTAAGAAGCTAAAACAATCAGAAATCTTGTTTGAATCATAAAAAAAGACATGGTAACTTAAGTATTGGTTGCTAATTAG
This sequence comes from Microchirus variegatus, assembly GCF_963457635.1. Lineage (NCBI taxonomy): Eukaryota > Metazoa > Chordata > Actinopteri > Pleuronectiformes > Soleidae > Microchirus > Microchirus variegatus. The sequence goes on along the minus strand of NC_139806.1, from coordinate 11,045,692 downwards.
AAAATGTGTTGTCACCTAAGTGCAACTATCTTGCGTCAGGATGCTCACCCGTCAATGATAGCTTCATTTATTTTTCATTTCTGCCATAACTGACCCTTCTTTCTTTTATTATTATTTTTCTCCAGACAAACAAAACGAGTTGGAGCTTCCATGTCCAGTTCCCAAGTCCAGGGAGAGGAAGAGGAGGCAGGGCCAGCAGCAGCAGCATGGCGGGATGATGAGTCAGATTAGCGGGGTGAGGAAGGTCAGCCACACGCCCAGCATCACGGGCAGCGGTGGCAATCGCTTCGGGGTCAAGACGGACCAGGAGGAGCTGCTGTCAAAGGTGGGCGGTTGATTGACAGATGGTTACGTTTGGTTAAAATACGGATCACGTGATTGGCTCAGACACTTACAGCGTACATCCTATCTGCTCTCTATAACAGGACCTGGAACACATCAACAAATGGGGACTGAATATCTTCAGAGTGGCCGAGCACTCGCACAACCGACCGCTCACGTGTATCATGTACACAATCTTCCAGGTCAGTGTCTCTAGAAGGTGCAGTCATGGCTCCACCACTACAACGCCGTTGTTTTTCCTCATTGTATTTTCTCTTTTTGTCACATGCAGGAGCGAGACCTGATGAGGACGTTCAAGATTCCAACCGACACCTTTGTGACGTTCATGCTGACCCTGGAGAGCCACTACCACTCGGACGTGGCGTACCACAACAGCCTGCACGCCGCCGACGTAGCCCAGTCCACGCACATCCTCCTGTCCACACCTGCGCTGGATGTAAGTTACTCAGAACAGAACAGAACAGAACATCCTGGTCCTTTCTTATCAGCCACAGTGTAGTACAGAAGTTTTCCACCTGCAGTAACCATGTACATATATGGTAAAAATATGAGACACTATTCATATGTGGCACAACAATGGCCCCGCACCTTTTTTCCCAGGCTCTTTGGAATGATGCGATGACTCACCAACACTGGCATAGCCATGAAAACGCATGCCTTTAGAGGATGACACCTGTCTGTTACCTAACCTCGTTCAGCCAGTTTATTCACAGCGAAAGCTCATCTCTGTCTTTTTTTGTGTCCCTCGAAACGCAGGCGGTCTTCACTGACTTGGAGATCCTGGCAGCCATATTTGCTGCAGCCATTCATGACGTGGACCACCCCGGTGTGTCCAACCAGTTCCTCATCAACACCAGTGAGTCCTCTTCTCTGTCGCGCACGAACAACGCTGGTTTATTTAGTCTATGTTGCATAACGGGAAACAAAATGGGCATAAATATTTGCACGGTTTAATAGGCTATGTCTCCCATCAAGCCGTGTCTTTTTTGTGGGCTTTGAATGGTTACCATGGTTACCTAACCTGGGTTTTTTTTTTTTTTTGAAAGCGAGTGCTCTATTTAATTTCTCCCTTTCTGCCGTTTCTTCCTCTAGACTCTGAGCTGGCTCTGATGTACAACGATGAGTCAGTGCTGGAGAACCACCACTTGGCTGTGGGCTTCAAGCTGCTGCAGGAAGACAACTGCGACATCTTCCAAAACCTCACAAAGAAGCAGAGGCAGTCGATGCGGAGAATGGTCATAGACATGGTGAGGAAGCATCCGAGAGAGTTTAAGCTTTCGAAAACCATTGCACCAATCCTGGATTATTTCTCAAACCGTTCTTTGTGTTTTTTTATGTCTTCTAGGTTTTGGCAACTGACATGTCCAAGCACATGAGTCTGTTGGCTAATCTGAAGACGATGGTGGAAACCAAGAAGGTGACCAGCTCTGGAGTCCTGCTGCTGGACAACTACACAGACAGAATGCAGGTAAGATGTGCGCCTCTACCATTTTTTTTACTGTTTTCAGCTGTGCTAAAAAGGGTTTTCTAATCATCCAATAGCCTTCTAACGCGATTAGCAAACACAATGTACCATTAGAACACTGGAGAGATGGTTGCTGGAAATGGGCCTCTATACACCTATGTACATATTCCATTAAAAAACAGACGTTTGCAGCTAGAATAGTCGTTTACCACATTAACAATGTATAGAGTGTATTTCTGATTCATTTAATGTTATATTCATTGAAAAAAAGTGCATTTCCTTCAAAAATAAGGACATTTCTAAGTGACCCCAAACTTTTGAACAGTAGTGTATACCAGAAAGGTACAGTAAGCTTAAATTCTTGTTTTGTTTTGGGTTTTTTCCTGCAGGTTTTGCGCAACATGGTTCACTGTGCAGACCTGAGCAACCCCACCAAACCTCTGGATCTGTACCGGCAGTGGACGGACAGGATCATGGACGAGTTCTTCCACCAGGGAGACAGAGAGCGTGAGCGGGGAATGGAGATCAGCCCGATGTGTGACAAACACACCGCTTCAGTAGAGAGAACACAGGTAGAGGAGACACACACACGCACACACACACAGAAAAAAGGAGGTTATTGTGAGTTCCTTTCTTAACCACATTGTGCCTGTTTGTTTTTTTCCAGGTTGGCTTCATCGACTACATCGTCCACCCGCTGTGGGAGACGTGGGCTGACCTGGTCCACCCTGATGCCCAGGACATCCTCGACACACTTGAGGACAACAGGAACTGGTACCAAAGTATGATCCCACAAAGCCCCTCCCCTCCCTTCTACACTAGTGACAGAGAAGAAGGAGGCCCACAGGAGGAGGAGGAGGAGGAGGAGGTGGAGGGAGGATCTGTGATCAGTAAATTTCAGTTCGAAGTGACGCTGGATGAGCAGGACACAGAGGAAGGAGACGACGAGAGCGGCATGATGGAGACGACGGACGGTTTTGACGTTCTGACGCTCCAGAATCTCCCCTCTGACCAGGACGGGACAGAATTAGCAACGCGGAAAACATAGCGCAGCTGATCGCGTTCTTCTAAGAGTGCAGCATGGTTTTTTTGCTGTTTTTTAGCTTCGATTTTATTGCAGTGGAGGAATCCTGCAATCTGGCTCTTTGGAGCCGTCTGGTTAAGAGGGCCTAGGCTGAATTTGGGTCGCCTCAGCAAGCAAGGCAGGGAAAACACCCTGTGCCAGTTTGATTTTGAGCCCTTGAAGGGAGCAGAGAGAGCGTGTAGCCTCTGTCGTTTAAAGAAGGGACTACTGTGTGCGACTGTCGCGGCAGGACGGAAACCTCGGTCCTCGCAGTCAAGCGACGCGACACAGATGATAAGAATCAGTGTACTAGGACAAGTGAGATATCCTTGCACTTCAGGACACTTTTCATGTTCATTTGTTGTATCGTGTCGGGATTGGACGCCACCTGGTTTAAGTGCGTCCAACCGAAACTACTGGTCAGCGAGATATTTGAACTCAATACGTTTTTTTCTAACACGTCAAAAGAAAAGTTGTGTGCCTTTTTTGGGGGGGGTTGTGTTTTTTTTTAATATAATTTATTGAACACATACATGTAGTAACGTGACATGTGTCCAATTTTCTACAGAGAGGACGTTTTTTTACTGTCTCACACAGTCTTCCTAATGTTCTGGCAATAGTATAAGCTTGTTCTCACAAAAGAGTTCAGTGGAGGTATTTCAATAATCGGTTAACTTCCTGGCACAATTTGCACTTTGCGGCATACAGAGAGGAGAGAAGCATCAGTCATTTTACAAAATCCACTGATTTATCCGGCTTTGTTTTCCACGAGTATTCACATGGCTTATGTGACAGATTATTTGAATGTGGGAAAAAAAAACCTTCTGTGTAGTTTTTTGGTCCCAAAAGCAGCGAAAATTCCAAAGATTCTGTAACGAAAGCACTTTGATCGATTCACTGCCACTTCTAAAATGCTGTAGATGGCCAAACTGATCCATCACATGATCCTGTGGCCAAATAAAACCATAAAACAAGTGACAGTAAATTACCAATTGTAGTAATCAAATAAAAACATCAATTTCACACCAGTCAGGCAGAACTGATCATCTTTAAGAAACTCAAAACAAGCCCATTTCCCTAAAAATGTAGGTTTCCTGATCTTACATCCTCGAGAATAATATGCTTCACACCATTTTTGAACTTTTGAATGACTGTAAGACTGTGTGTGTGTGTGTGTGCACATTTAAAGAAACACCTATCAGTAATAAATGTGTATCTCGTCGTTCTTATTCCAGCACTTTGAATTACGTCGACAGGTTTAGCAGCTGGTTGCCAATCTGTCCAACACTACCTTAAAGGTACCACATTGTGAGGGAGCGTGTGTGTGTACATGTGTGTGTGTGTGGTAACACAGTAGCACAATCTTGTTGCACCAAGCTGTGTTTTTGTGCAGACCCTTCATTTGTAAGAGTGTATTTATTATATTTCCCTTGTACATGATAATATTGATAATATTCACTGTGTTTTGTTATTATTTATATGCACTACCTACCCGCGTGTTTGACTAAACTCGTCTGGTGGTTCTAACGACGTTATTTTGGTTCGAGATTTCACCCAGAAACGTTTTTACAGTCCGAACCAACAACAACGCCTCACACGAGGTGCCGAAGATGCTCTTTTTCTTTTGTTTCTGTCAGATTATGAACTCTGGATATTTACCGCAGTATATTGTGTACGGTGACGGGTCATTGTACAGCTTTAGGGAATGTTTGCTGAAATATATAACATTGTTTCAAATGTATTTTTTCAGTGTTTTCCTCACAATATATTATGGTCAATTGGTGTACGTTGTGCTCAACAAATGTTTTCTATCGGATTATTAAAAATGGGCATGTATTACAGAACGCTGTTGTCTGTGTGTTACTGGAGGTCAAGGAGAAAGTAGTTTGTTTTTGTTTAAGGGGACATATTATGCAAAATCAACTTTTTAAATAATTTAAATCCTTATATTTGGGACTCTGGAGGTCCTGTCAGTCGGCAAAGTGTGAAGAAATATGACTCAGTCGTGTTTTTGTGGTCCTCCTCAGTCTAAGTACAGGAGATGAAACACGCAATGTTGACTTCCGCGCTCATTGGCGTGTCACAATGCGCTAAATTCCGGGAATTGTTGTCTCGCGGAGCTTCGCTTTGTCTGTAAAACACACAAAGTGCTGGCGAAGGCAGCGGTATCCGAAAACCAGAAGTCTGCGAAAAGTTCTATTCTTGGCTCCACCGTGCAGCACAGAGTTCTACACAAACTTCCAGCGTCAGAGGATTTATCTGTCCAGTGGATACATGTTATATATGACGGCAATGTGCCTGCTAGAGCCTGCAAATGATCACTTTTCCAAATGCTAACTGCTGTTAGCTCCCAGTAGCCTCTGTGGCTGATGTCATTTCCTGTCCCTTTTAAGGTGGACCTAAAGAGATACTACTTAACAGAGTGTTCTGAACAGGGTGATTAAACTGCTGTGTTGCTTCATCCTTAAGGTATTTTGACCAAAGCATGTCACACACATGTTCATTAGGACACCTCGGAACTAGGTTAACTTAGAAAAAATAGGGTATAATATGTCCCCTTTAATATCCTTTGCTTTAGCTATACTGCTAAGCCTTTGAAGGGTTTACATGGAGATAGCGACAAGGAAGACATTAGACAGGAATTCAGTCTAATTTCGTGACCCAAAAAACTAGATTTCCAATGACCTTGTCTCTGTGGAGGAATGACCTACAAACAAAGACAAACAACCATTCATACACTCACACTTACAGGAAATTTAGACTCGCAAATTAACCTAATTCTATTCTCCAATGTCTTGGAAGTGTCGTTAAACCGGATTATCCAGAGAAAACGCAACTAAACACAACCAAAAAAATGTTTTTTATCACATTCTTCCATTTTACCCTCATCACTTTTCCGAAGAAGAACAAAACAAAAATGTTGCAGCATCCGAAGAACTGAACACATTGCATCATGACCAAAAAAGCTGCCAAGTCTATGTCATCCGAGTATAGTAATTATACACAACACAAACAATCATACACAACGCAGGTCATTGATTCTTCATAATGGCGTTGACAAAGACTGCCAAGCAATTAGATTATAATGGCAGATTGTGGTTTTCATTGACGTCATACAGTAGTTCCAGTTTAGCAACTCTGCGGGGGGGAAAAAAACCAGGTGAAACTTGACAGATGGAGGAAAACGGCTCGGTTCAGTCGTTCACTCACTTCCCTGTTGTGACACCGCTGACATCTCCTCCCTCTGAAATGACTGCACTGGGACTGGACACAGAGGCAGCAATGTAAACAGGAAAAGTAGAGATAACTGTGCTATGTGCAGGGCCCGTAGGGCATTCACTCTCCCACAGCCGAAAGCACCTTGACCCAGTGATAAGCATCAGGGATACGTGATCATAAGGAGGGCATGTTGACTAGAATTAGCAAGAAGGCAGATGAATTACACAGATTTCAGTTCCTGACGAAGCGAAAGCAAACAGAGGAGGGAAGACTTAAGTAAAGACGTCTACTGATATAATCTCTTTATATTCTGTGTCAGCTCAGTGACTATTATGGTTATGGGGGCCCAGTTTGGGAGGTTGATGAACCTTTATAAATACTTGAGGACTGCAGATAAGTGAACTTGTTTGAGTTTTCTTGAAGACGTTTCACCTGTTTACTTGGCAGGTAAACAACCCAACGGAGTTGAATATGGGGAGATTCCCAGCAGTCAGGCAGAACTGAAGAAGCCTGTTGGATGAGAAAATAAAACATAATGGAAAGTCCACAGCAGCAATATTTTTGTGAGAACACCTTTAAAAGTTTAGTGTGTAATGTATGTTGACATAAGTACATAATTATGTAATTATATATGTATAATTTAAAAGTTGGTTACCATGCCACACCACAAGGGGCGCACCAGCATTTTACCCACTGTCAAGTGTATGCCCTCGCTCTGAATGTCGCCCGACATTCGAGAAACCTGAATGAACATCGGCAAGAAATACAACGTAGACGTCGAAAACCAATCATTGATCTCCTCAAATCACTGTCAGATACGCCTTTCGCTTATTTGGGACGAGTCTTGTGTTTTATGTTGGATGATAGAAGCCGTTTCACCGTGTGAGCCCTCTGAGAGAACTCAGGTAAACATGGCTGCTACATGCTGAGAGGCTAAGCCTCTTGCTAGCCTGTGATGTATTTGTTGTGTGAAATGCCTTTTATTGAGACCGTTTTCTTAAAGCAGTCGGAGTTACGGAAATATTTCCTAATGTTTGAAGTGTTACTCTCCGTTTTACAATGTAAAGCCACTATGAAAAGATCCCTAACTAAGTTAGCGCGATGCTAACGCTAATCGCGAGTGTCGCTACCGCTAACGTTAGCTCTGTAATGAGTGTTAACAGTGTGGTCAAGTAAGCTAACCTGAGAGAGACAGCAACAGCATATGATGCGTATTTGTGTCGATTCGATGCCAGGTTGTGATAGTAATTATTCTTTGATAACTGTGATGTACATGATGTGTTTTATTGTTCTGAAGCTGTTTAAATATTCATGTTACGGTTTTAAAATGTTAATAATATAAATGGTGCTTTATGAAGGTTCATAAATGCATTTATGTAAAAATATATAATTATCTTGGTAAAAATACTGTACTGTAAATGTATAAAGGCTCATTTGCTATCTATCTATCTATCTATCTATCTATCTATCTATCTATCTATCTATCTATCTATCTATCTATCTGTGTGTGTGTATATATATGTCGAAGATTCAGAGTGAAAAAGTAGAATGATGTCATGTGATTAATAGTAAAGTTTTTTCTGCACTCTGTTTGGTTTATTTTCTGAATTGTAGATTGATTCAAATTCTGAACCCGTGCAGGTTCAGCGGCGAGCCAGGAAGGACGATCGATAGGACGGAAACAGTGCACGGTGTGGCCCGCCGTGGGATCTATTCCGGAGAACCCCCAGACATCATCTCATTCCACTGAGTGACACAGATAAGGAAATAATACACAAAAATCTACCCGGGTAGTCATAGAAACAGAACATTGCACATACACGACCCAGATCGGAACTCTTAACTTCTAATAGAGAATAAGGGACACATTTATTTCATTTTCTATTTCATCTTTTATGAAAGAGCACTATTCTATTGTATTTTTTATTTTTCATATACTGCAATAATTATTTATGTGTGACAATAAATTGTCAAAGTTCCACTTTATGTCCTTTATTTGAATATGTTACGGGTCCAGCTCTCCGAACCTAGAAAGAGTGTAGGTGTCAGTAGTGTGTTCCTTCCAGTCAGGCTAAGGGCGCTACATATTTGTACACTGCATTAGTTCCTTCTGCTTAGGGCCCTGAAATTCCTTGAAATGCCTGTTCTACTAGAGATATTACTACTATAATAATGCTGCTGTACAGCTCCTGCCATTCAGGACACTTGGGGCCCAGGCCATTAAAAGGCACTTATTATTGAGCTACAGAAATGACATGGTAAGATGAAGTTGGCAGTAAGCCCTTAAAGTAAATGTTGCTAAGACTGCTCATTGAAAGTGGTTCTGGGTGTGCTACGTGTGACATAATAATTAAGGAACTTTCAACAGCATGATTGACATTTTATAAACTCTGTTTACTCTGCTTCTGGATACTTGGATGACAATAGGAAACTGAAACCCTCCTTCTCTTCCTTTGATGTTGTACAAAAATGGTGAGAGTGTTTATGGTAAACTCCCGCACAGACGGGGACAAGTGATTTCCATGGTGGTGGTCCATAGTAACAAAGCAACGGGCAGTTTGTTTTTGAAAGTCTATGACAAGTTTTGTGGTGTGCTGGTGATTGACGTCAACAGGGCGAAGGCGGACTTCCCCCAGCACCAGCAGTGCTGTCTGTGAACCGGCTGAGTTCATGCTGAGCCAGAGGCTCTGACTGCAAGTGGATCCAGCTGAGAAACAGTCAGCCTCCTTTCTCCACTCTTACCAGCCAGGACCTGAAAGGGCCTAGGGCCAAGGCGAGAGAGGAAGAGAACCACTTCCAGCAAAACAAACCTCTCTCCATAGCCACTTTACAAAAACAAATGTCTTCCTGGAGTTTCTCCTGGACAGCTGTTGTTTGTTTTTTATTCAGGCTGACCGTAAGGACTGAAGTCAACTGGGCAGCCAGTGGGAGGAATACAGGCTAACATGTGGCCTTCCAGGATAATTCAATAGTGGCTTAGGCGAGTGTGTGTAGATGGCAGAGAGGAGGAGACAGATGGGCAAGGAAGTGAGCAGAAAAACACAGTTCTGCCCTGCTCCTAAAAATGATTAATCTGGAAAAGTACCCATGAATCAATGAAGCCGTTTGTGTGTGTCTGTATTTGCCTCTTTAGGACCTTTTCTGGCATAAACAATACTGACCTTGTCAGGACCAGTAGTCCTCATGGAGACCAAAACCTGATTCTAAAGAGGCAGAACCTCATATCTGAGGAACTGGTTAAGTTTAAGGGTAACATTTAAATTGTGGTTGCATTTAAGTTAGGGTAAGGCATTAATCTGTTATTAACTTAACTACAGATAACACTTTGTTTAGACTGATCAAGTGATTGGAAGTCGATGCAGTTTCCTGAGAAGAAAAGATGTGTGTGCATCCACGTGTGTGTATGCATCCACGTGTGTGTATGCATCCACGTGTGTGTGCATGTGCTGGTTTATGACAATTACAGGATACATCCTTCCCATGAACATGTCACAAATCATCATGCTATCAGAAACGCTGACAGATATGGCAGCGTTTCTCCCAAATTATCTTTGCCTTTGCATGCAACTGTCCTGATAGATCTTCAGTACACAGAACATGTATAGCAGCAAATGTATAATACAACAAAAAGAGCAGTGAGAAATGTTTTTTAAAAATGTGTCTTATCTTTTCGTGACAGGGTACTTGCGGGGTCTTAAAAAGTATTCAAAGTTAATAAATCAATGTTGGGAAAATTAAGGCCTTTAAAGTATTAAAAGGTCTGAATTGCAATTTCATGAGGTTATGTCATGATTTATCAGTCAAAATGGGTCAAATGCCCACAAACTTTCTCCTTAATTAGAGCCGATTCAATTAAATGCAAAGTATTGTTCTTCCAAAAAAAACCCTGCTTAAGTAAAATTACACATTTTAAAAATTACTTTAAAAAGTACAAGTACATAGAAAAACCTACTCAATTACACTAACGCAAGTAAATGTAATTCATTACTTTCCACCCGTGTTGGTACTGGTATGTATGTATATGGCACTGTTTTGTGTGCTTGTTCCTCTTGGACATTAATCTGTGTGTTTAAAGCTCGTCTTCCGTCGAATCAAATTTAATCACAATGCGCTTAAGGACGTGGCACTGGCGTGACATTTGTGCAGATTCCTCGAGGCTTTTTACCCAGCGTGCAGCCTGCACAAAGATTGTTTAAACACGGCAGGGAACGTCACTGTGGAGCTGGAGAGCACAAGCACACTGTCATCGTTTGGCCACTAATGAAAAAAAACATTAAAATAATAAATAAGAAACACCACTAGAGTCCTACATGCACAGTTAAAGATGACACATTTGAGGACATATGTTTGTTTGTTGGTGGGAACCCTCTCCACCTAATAATAAATGGCTATATCTGATTATGCGTGTGCAGACGCACTAACAAAATCCAGATAAACATACTTTTGTATTCAACGCAGAGAATCGGCTTCACTGTGGAGTTTGCGTATCAGGATAAAGGTCGAATGCAAACCAAATCATGTTGAGTCCTCATGTCCCTCTCGTGGTTTTTTGACCGAATCAATGATTGTCCTCATTTGACACAGAGATAAACCAGAGATGTGGGAGAAAAAGGAATAGGGAGAGAGAGAGAGGAAGGGGGAGCATGTGGCTCTGAAGCTCTTTGGTCTGTCAAAGTGAGCAAGTGCGTGGGAGCAGGTTCTCAACATGCACAGACTGTGGGAGAGTGAGAGACGGGAGACCTCAACACTGTGAAAATATCTAATATGTCACATTCATACGGGTGTGATAAACAAAGCAATCTGGCTGCCGTCAAATGTAAACTCCTAAGATGCTCTCAAAGCCTCGTACAGATCTGAATCTGTCCCTCAGTGTTTCACATTGTCTCTCTCTCACCGCAAGCCAAAAAAAAATATTGTTAAATAGAAAATATGTCAAAACCACAAAGAATCTGAGGCTTTGATGATTTTTAAACGCCTTAAAGACCATTTAAATTTAGTATGGGCTTTGAATTAGTGTCTCAGACTTGGTAAACAATGCGTCACTGCTGCCCTGATGTAAAGATAAGGTTGTTTTTTTGCAGTAATACCAGCATTGTCCTTTCCATAACAAGTTTCCCATTGAGAATACAAGAGTATCTTGCTTTTTCCAAAATGATAGCAAGTTTACAATAACAAAACACAGGCATACACGTACATAAATCTTTACAATTAAAAAAACAATATCTATTTATTAAATAAAATAACCCATATAATATATAAGAACGGGGGAAAGTAAACTAATAATAGTTTATAATAATAATAATTATTTAACTCTACATTCCACATTATATTTGGCTGTAAATAACAATGTTTTAATAAAAAACAACACAACACTATGAAGTGGGTCATTCTGATCATCATGACAACCATTTAACTTATCTCATTCTTTAGAAGGAAATCATACTGAAACTATTACTTTTCTCGTCATCCCACAATAGATGAGATTAGTCAGAGGCTTATTCTTGTTCTGTTGTGAATTCCAGTAAGGATCTGAGAGCGTCACAGTCTGCAGGCTCTGACCCAGCTTCCTCTGTGCCCACTGAACGGCACTGTATTAGAGGAGTGATAAGGCCGCAGCATTTCCCCCTCCACCCTGACCCATGGCAGACAGCTGCTCGGCAGCAGCCTTCTCGAACATGAACTCTCGAGTGGAGCTGATGAAGGATGTAGATAAGAGGGGCTGTTGTGACTGGGGTGGCCTAAAAGCAGAAATATGATCATGGTCCGATAGCGTACTGTAAGCAGGGCTGCTGTTTGTGTACCTGTGTGTCTGCACGTGCGGAATGTGTGCATCGTGTGTGCTGTAAACAAGCCTGTAGTGCCCAATGTAGAGTGGTGGTAAAGTTGCTCATATTCCTGAGGCAAATATTTGCAATAATCTGTGAAGTCTTAACAGCTGATTGCATTTAAAGATGCAGAGTGTCTATTTTAAATATAAATAAATGGCTGTTACATTTTAAATATCATCAAACAAGTTCACCCAATGTTGATTAAGTCCGCTCCACGTGACAGTCGGTATATTTACATGTTAGTCTGACTCCGCCTCCGTAGGTGGCACTGTATACAAAGACCAAACAGATGCAGAATAATATCAGCAAAAACAAAGACCAAATCCACACACCAGCTTTAATATACGTCTCACACACATAGTGATGCATATTGTAGAATTAGACACTGCTATAGTTTAAACTTCTTCATGTACAGTGACACCGGACTCTTATTGAGGGATCACCAACAGTTTTGCCCTGCAAAAAGTAGAATGACCTTATTATAAATTGACCTAGATGTTCCTCAGTAACGTACGTGACATGTCACCAGCACTGATCCTGTCTGAGTGTTATGATGGCATGTGTGTTTCACAAGCAGACACCACCGAAGGCAGAGGGGCAACAACATATAAACGTTGTCTGTCTGTGTGGTTTAAAAAAAGCAGGTGAGCTTACATGTGAAAGGCCAAGTGTCAAAGGGCAGCGTGGAAGACGCTGGCTCTACGTCTTCTATGCCCTGGGCCTACGTGCAGATCGGCAAGCCAGCAAGGATGCCATGCCTTGTCTCCACTCTACCATGACAGTCAGTCTCATTAAGGCCCAGGGAGCAGCAAGGCTACTTTTCCTGTCGCTCCCTCTCTTTTTCCAGGCTTTTACTTGGCCACACGTGAAACAGTTCAAAGCGTGCAGTGCACCTTTATCTGTCTGTTTACAAAGCCTGCTCTGCAATGCCACTAGCAGGTGAATGGAAAAGTTAGTATCAGTGGGAGCAAATGGAAGATCTCTATTTACTTTGAAGTCCCGCTCACACAGGGGCCCTTAGGCAAGCATGTGCTATCAATGCTCTCCCTCTCTGCATGACACACAGCTATTGATGATGGCACAGATGGTGTACACACTGGGTTAATTTAAGCGTGTTTACAAAGAGAATGGAGGGCTTTTGGGGTTCAATGTGGTCTGGAGAAGTATGTGTCTTTCTTTTTCTTAACTCTTTTTTTTTTTGGAGAGTTGTACGAGAACACTGTCATTACCTCCACATACATTCTACAAGAGTAAAGATAATATAGTAATAATTGCAAACGTTTTTATTGTCAGTACATGTTGATGTGATTCAGTTCCATTGACCTTGACACCAGCGAGGCCTTCACATTACACAGAGGTTTCTGTTTTATTCATTCAACACACACACAGACACACATATCTGTGGTAAACTGTGAGGACAAATTTTAACACAAACCAATCTTTGTGAGGACATTTTGGCTGGTCATCACAACTTCAAAGGGCTTTCTGATGGTTCAAGACTTTTTAGGATTAGAATTGGGTTTAGATTGGAGTTAAGTTTAAAGAGTCAGTGTGTGTAAGTGTACCTGGTATTCCTCATGTTGTGGGGACCTAAATCTGTTTATTATGGGGGCTTGTCTTCCATATTGGGACCAAAAAAAGTCCCCATAATGTAAATTACTACATTTTAAGGTGAAGACCTGTTTTAAAGGTTGGAGTAAGTCTCCAGGAAATGAATGCCATTTAATGCAATGTCCTGTGAAGTCATGGAAACTAGTGTACACGTGTGTTCCTTTTTTTTGTAATGTAGATTGTGAAATATGGTATTTCAGATCCAAGTGAGTCATGCTTTGTGTCAACATCCATCAGACTCATTAATGATTAATAGACTGTATCTATTCATTGTATTTATGTTTTTCATTAATACTTTTAATAGATGAACAGTTGAATGCTCACTCAAGGTTGTGTTGATGTGATGGTCATGACATGCATTGATACACAGTTCCTATTATAATAATAGTAAACCATCCAACCATTTTCTAATGATAATTGTTGATGGCTTAATCCTACACATGTAGGTCACGTGGGCTGTAGCCAATCCCAGCTGACATACAAACAGCGTGTTGCACCCTAGACAGGTCATCATTCACTCTCACATTCACACCTATGATCAATTTAGAATGTCCAATTAACCTTTTTGGACTGTGGGAGGAAACTGGAGTACCTGGAAAAAAATACAGAGGATTAGGATCAAATGTAAAAAAATAATAATTAAAAAAGAAAACGGCCTGATTTGTGAGATTAAAGTCTTATCATAATAACAACCATTATTATCATTTATCATTATTACTACAACAAAGCAGCTAATAAAAAGAAACGAAGGATGAAAGACGAGATTAAAGCATCCAAGTGCGTTGTGCGCCAATTCTTTTATTTTTAACAGTGCAACAGTGACACTCTGTGGCCAAACGGAGAACGACCACAGTAGAGAACCATAAGACGCCAGCAGGAGTCGCTGTTTAGCGACATTGTGGCCGCACAGGCAGCAGCACTGTGAGCCAACCAAAGAATTTCTGCTCCAGCTGATTCGGTCGCCATCTTTGTCGTGAACATAAACAACACACCAGCGAGTCGCGCTGGCGTCCGATGTACCGCGGCTCCCCGGGACACGGCGACGACAGCTCGCAACCACCGCAGCGCCGACCTTTGAGAAGCGAAGATGGCAGCCGCTCTGGGGACCTGAGCCACCGTGTTAGCCGGTAAGGAAGCGTCGCTGTCGGGCTGCAGTGTCGTCAGCTGACGGTAAACAGCGACTTTTAAATGGCTTGTGCGAGCATGATGCCATGACAACGGCGCAGCTGTCATTACGGTACCGTGAAGCCCTTTTATTTCGCTGTTTGAGTGCGATATTTACCCGCTACAGTAAACAGCAGGTGCACACTCGCTTTTAAAAGCTTGGAACGAGAGCACAGACACCACCTTCATACGCTGAAGCGAACATACACCACGATAACCAGGCCATGTCATCATGTTCATCTTCACCGAGTCAGAACAGCTGCTCGTATGATGTTCGGACTGCACTGCTTACCGACTCCTTACGTCTGATTCTAACCGACCTGTGTTCCACAGAGATGGGGACCGTGTGCCGTTTGCCTCACCGAGAGGGAGCGGAGGTTTAATAAAGGGGGCGGGGAGGGCAGCATCAGCAGCAGCAGCACAGGAACCGTGCTGTCCGTCAGCCCCGAAGACATGGACCAAGAGTACGAGAGACGGCTGCTCAGGCAAATCAACCACCAGAACCTACCGACAGAGACCCGGCTGTCAAAGGTTTCACAAGACTCGTTTTTTTTTACGTTACACACACACACACACACACACACAAGGGCTAATGAAAAATAGGAATGTGGCAATGCGATTTTATCGTACACCGCGATAAAAGGCACTCAGTGAATTGACACTATCAGTAAAAAAAAAAGTATGAATGGAATAAATAGTGAATATTTCATTATAAAAGTGGCACCAAGATAAATATATACTACATACAATATACAATAATTTGGCACCCGCAATAAGTTAATTTGGGGAACGTTTCAATTATTGGGACTAGAGCTGTCACAATTAATCGATTATTAATCGATTACTAAATTTGAATCGGTTTGAAGCTTAAAGGTGCCATATGTAAGAATGTGACTGAAAACGGTTACTACATTCAAATTTAAAATACCGAGGTCTTATAGGTTTCATTTTCTGACGTAACTGGCAGCCTGTGGTTGCTTGGCAGCTGAGACTCTACTGACTGCAATGATGGCATGTAGGTGGCGCCACATGCCAAAACATGATTTCAAAACATAAACATGATTTGTGGTCTGCAAAATATTTTTTTTTTATGCAAATATTTTGGCTGTACTGTTGTTGGTGAGTTCAGTATGTTGTATGAATAGAATTCCCAAGTCTCTGTGACATATTAGGAGGATTTTATGGCCAGTTGCTTTAGATTTATTACATAATGCACCTTTAAAACAAGATTTCAGATTGTTTTAGCTTCTTAAATGTGAATATTTTCTTCGTTTCTTTGCGCCGCATAACATAAGAAATCATTAAAACTGAATAATTTTGGTTTGTGGACAAACGAGACATTCGAGAACATCGTCATTTCCAGGTTTGACAAACACTGATCAAAGTTTTTCACATTTTCTGACATTTTATGGACCAATCGATTAAACGAGAAAATAATCGACAGATGAATCGATTACGAAAATAATCGTTAGTTGCAGCTCTAATTGGGACAATGGGAATGGACTGTGCACTCAAGGCAGGCATGTATGATGTATTATTTTCCTCTCCATTGTAAGATAAGATAAATAGTCCTTTATTAGTCCCGCAGTGGGGACATTTACAAGAATACACACTTAGATAGTAGGAAAAAGGTTAAAAAAAAGACAAAGTTTTAAGGGAAAATATACATATAATATAATTTCCTGTAAGACACTGTCATGTACAGCACAATGTTCTTGATTTGAAGGACACCCAGAGGACACTATAAAATGCAACTTAAATTTTCTGCAACTTAAACTTAAATCTTAAATTTACATTTTGATTTCAAAGCCACATATGAATGGCAGCCAGTAGGGCATTTCCTCATGTTTTCCCTCATGCATCTTGTGACCCTAATTTATGCAGTTTTTAAACAACATTTTCTCCAGGAAAAACAACAACTTCTACTGATTTAAAGAATTAAGTGTGACCTTCACTTACACTTGAACAATAGTGCGATCCTGGCTCTCTTTAACCTGCAATGGAGATCAGATTAATGTGGTTGGTAAAACCTACGTTTGTTGTAATATTCCATGTCGACAAAATATCTGCTGTGAAAAAAGGGTTTATTGAAAAAAATGCTTGAGCTTTACATGCAAATGTATTATGAGTTATCATCACACAGTCACATCATCAGCGTGGCACCAGAATGAATACATAATATTTATATTGAATACAATATACTACATTATTGTGCAATGTGATTAAAAAAGAGCTCACAATAAGTGCTTCATGTAAAAGGAAATCATCAATATTTCATGCTATTGACTCAGTCTCGCCACCTGGATATGATATCATATCATGTTCAATATTAATGTATATAACATTACGTTCATTTGAGTACTTACAAAGGAACATAAAGGTGCAGCATGTCCCTTTTTTTCCCGCCTGTCTCGCTTTCGTTGATTGTTGCTTAATTCCTCGGGGATGAAAATGGAATCCGGGCCAGAAGTTTTCAGTTTCATAGCCATGAAAAACAAGCAGGAAACCTGTAGTCTCTGTAGATCTCCTCCACTCCATTACAGTAGGACTGCACGGTTCTATAGTCACGTGTGTTTCAGACAGTCATTTTGTTGGGCTGGATGTTTTCTATCAACAAAGGCAAACATCTGTAATATTAATACAATAATATCATGATGTTGCAGTTATTTTGGTCATGTTAATGACCACAGAAAATGTTCATATAATTCAATGAATACTTCCACACTATGCGAGTGCATGTGACAGCTGGGTTCCATATGTTCCACATGGTTTAGCACAGTTGTTCCCCTAAGTCAATGTATTTATTTACTAAATATTAAATCCATGAAATAAATGTACCTTTGTCTTATTAATTTATGGATTAAAAATATATATAATTTGAGTGATTTAGCAGCATTTTTCAAGATTCTGACGATAAAAATGTAGAAAGAATAGTAATAGATATAATATTATTGCATTCAAATGATTGAAATAATAATAATCTATCTCCATTATGTGTCTTCCTTCCTTTGTTTCCTTTGCACTGGGTCTCATGGTTATTTTCACTGTGATTGTTTATTTGACCAAATAAAAGAGGTTTAAATATGATGTCAGATCACTATAACTCTGCTGTAATTTAAATGGTTTTCATGTCTTTCTCCGATCCTCCCAGTGCGTGAGTGCGACCTGCAGTCCCGTCAGTGTTAAGTCGGGGGATCGTTTCATTCCCACTCGAGCTGGAAGCAACTGGAGCATTAACTTCCACTATGCTAATGTGAGCGCGTCTATTTTATGATGTGTTTATTTTGACTCGCCACATAAGTTCAGTAATTGATAAATGTCCCGATCGTCTCCACAGGAGAACTGTCGCTCTCCCAGTCAGAACCACAAAGCCAAGGATGCCAGCTCCGACTCCAGCAAAGGTCGTAAATCCTCCATGGACACTTTAATGTGAGGATGAAGATCTCTGCGTGAGTCATGTTTGTAATCAGCGTCTGTGTTTTTCTTGCTGACCCTGCAGACACGGTGGCGTATGCCGCCCTGTTGAGGAACGAGTTGCTGGGTGCAGGTATAGAGACGGTGCCGGACCCTCACACGGACGACCGGAGACACACAGTCCTCTCTCAAGACTCTCACAGCGTTTTTAGGGTAAGAGTCGTGAAGGTTGACGCCAATGAAAACTGTGAGTAGATAGTGAAACGGTGACAAAGTCAAATGTTAACAATACGATACGCGATACACGATACCAGTAATATCGTGATAATCAATATATTGCAAGACAATCCTATAGCGACACACAACGATATCTAAGTGAAGAAAACAAAAAAAAGGATCCCTTAACGTAGCTTAGTCAAATAGTCTTTTCAATGAATATAACATTAAATGAATCATAAATACACTCTATACATTGTTAATGTGGTAAACGACTATTCTAGCTGCAAACGTCTGGTTTTTAATGGAATATGTACATAGGTGTATAGAGACCCATTTACAGCAACCATCTCTCCAGTGTTCTAATGGTACATTGTGTTTGCTAATCATGTTAGAAGGCTATTGGATGATTAGAAAACCCTTGTGCAAAGATGTTAGCACAGCTGAAAACAGGTTTGCTGGTTCTTTCATAGTGTGAAGGGCAAAATTATTATTTTGAACAAAAAACATTATTTCTATCTTATATTTTCTATTATTTTTGCAACTCTTTTGATGAATAAAAGTGTGACTTTTAATGGAAAACACAAACAAATTGTATAGGTGACCCCAAACTTTTGAACGGTAGTGTATGCCTGAGCACAAAGAAACCGTTCAACACTGACATGCGATCACGTTGGCTGTTAGCGCCTTCCCTACTAAAATTTTGCTTTGTGTTCATTCTCTGCAGTACACTGTCCACACTAAGAGAGTGCCTTTTGATAGCGATAATGAAGTCTCACCATACTCCCTTTCTCCACTTAGTAACAAGAGGTACGTGAAGCGTCTTTGACTGCAGCCTGACCAGATTTGATGCTGAACCTGTAGACTCTGAAAAACGTTTCTCCCTCTGTTTCTTCCCATTGTCTCCACCCCCCGTAGCCACAAGCTGCTCCGATCTCCTCGTAAACCGGCCCGAAAGATCTCCAAGATCCCCTTCAAGGTGCTGGACGCTCCGGAGCTGCAGGATGACTTCTACCTCAACCTGGTAGACTGGTCAGCAGGTAACCTGCTCAGTGTCGGCCTGGGAGCCTGTGTCTACCTGTGGAGTGCCTGCACAAGCCAGGTCAGAGCAGGACACGAAGACGTTCATTTAGAATTTCCTCCTCTGGTTGCTTCAGGAAAATAAATTGTGGTTGTCTTAATTAACAGGTGACTAGATTATGTGACCTTTCAGTGGACGGAGACTCTGTCACGTCAGTGTGCTGGAACGAGCGGGTGAGCTGCCAGAACTGCTTATTTATGTGTCGTACACGCACAATAATAAGTGTTAATGTAGAAAAAAATTATAATATTTGATTGCTCCGCTCCTATCAGGGAAGTCTAGTCGCCGTCGGAACGCACAAGGGCTACGTTCAGATCTGGGACGCAGCCGGAGGAAGGAAGCTGACCAGTCTGGAGGGTCACTCGGCACGTGTCGGTCAGTCATCACCTGGTTTTCACTCGCATGTAAAAGAAAATACACAATTATCTGTGTTAAAACCCACCTGCAGTTGTGTTTCAGTCTGCAAACGGAACTGCTATTTTAGACTAACTTTAAAATCCATCACGTATTGCATGTGTCAGGAGTCACATAAGTTAGCTGGATGTCTGTCAGCCATTAGCTACAGTGGAATGTAAAGAGCCTTCCCTGTTGCCCTCTGTGATGAAGGTGCTCTGGCGTGGAATGGGGAGCAGCTGTCGTCAGGAAGTCGGGACAGAGTGATCCTCCAGCGGGACATCAGAACCCCGCCTTCTGGTGAGAGGAGGCTGCAGGGTCACCGGCAAGAAGTGTGTGGTCTCAAATGGTCTCCTGACCACCAGCACCTTGCGTCTGGAGGCAACGATAACAAGGTGAGAGAATTTGAAACCAGTAAACAAGGTTTGTGAGTGACTTAAGTACACTACCGTTCAAAAGTTTGGGGTCACTTAGAAATGTCCTTATTTTTGAAATGAATGTAACATTAAATGAATCATAAATACGCTCTATACATTGTTAATGTGGTAAACGACTATTCTAGCTGCAAACGTCTGGTTTTTAATGGAATATGTACATAGGTGTATAGAGGCCCATTTCCAGCAACCATTTCTCCAGTGTTCTTCTATTTTCTATTCATTTTGCAACACTTTTGATGAATAAAAGTGTGACTTTTAATGGAAAAAACAATTAAATTGTATAGGTGACCCCAAACTTTTGAACGGTAGTGTATGTATCAATTCTTTTTCATGAATCAAATTATCTATGAAGGTAAGGGTGATCGTTTCTGAAGCTCCTGTCTATTTCTGGCCCAGTTACTGGTGTGGAACAGCTCCAGTCTTCTCCCCGTGCAGCAGTACAGTGACCACCTGGCAGCAGTCAAGGCCATCGCCTGGTCACCGCACCAACACGGGCTGCTGGCGTCAGGGGGCGGCACCGCCGACCGCTGCCTACGCTTCTGGAACACGCTGACGGGACAGGCCCTGCAGAGCACAGACACCGGCTCGCAGGTCTGCAACTTGGCGTGGTCCAAACATGCCAACGAACTGGTGAGGAGACACAAGTGTGTGGATATGTTTAAGGACATTAAAAGGACAATTTAATACATTTTGGCCATTTAATATACATACACTGAGTTTACAGTTATTCAACGCTCGTTTTACTTCATGGGAACTGTTGATTTATAGTTAGAGATTTATCATTTGTCTTTGTTTCCAGGTGAGCACTCACGGCTACTCTCAGAACCAGATCCTGGTGTGGAAGTATCCGTCTCTAACACAGGTGGCCAAGTTGACCGGTCACTCTTACAGAGTGTTGTATCTGGTGAGAGGACAGCTTTTTATTGATACTGTTGGGCTAAAATTGAAATTGGAATTAGTTAATCCTGTATAATGATGTGGGTGATAATAAACATTTTGTAAAGCAGGGTTACACGGTGCTTTACAATTTAGGACATGATCTATGATTTTTACATTATTTTAAATCATTTTAGTTTGCATTAAAAAGTAGTGTTGAAGTGAACCAAAAAAGGAAATGGTTGAAAATGGTTGTGTTCATATAAGATATATAAATACTATAGTGATAAATATAGTGGTACATGTGATATAGCAGGAGCCAAGACTTCACAAAGAAGCAGTCTTCTCTCTGCGACAAGGCTATTTCAATGGATTTATGTTCATCATGTGCATGTTGTACATTACACACTGGATTTATATATCTGTCTGCAATCAAGCATTTCCCAGCATGCACACTCCAAATCTATTGATCAACCATTCACCTGTTTTTGCTTTAATTTTCCTTCCTTCTCAGGCTGTGTCACCTGACGGAGAGGCCATTGTTACAGGAGCCGGGGATGAGACGCTACGTTTCTGGAATGTCTTTAGCAAGACGCGCTGTACCAAGGTACACATTTGTCTGTCAATGAAACTACGGCATGGTGGAACAATCCATCTATCTTCTACCACCTTATCCTTTTCATGAGGGTCATAGATGGTGCTGTGCCAGTCCATCACAGGGCCACATATAGAGACAAACAACCATTTCAATTCAATTTACCTTATCCCCAAAAGTACATGTTTTTGGACTGTGGGAGGATTTGTTATATAGTTCATAATATGTCATAACAGTTCTCCTGTCTTGTTTTTTTCCTCGAAGCAAGGATTTTGGGTAACTAATAAAAATAAAAAATAAAAATATTCACGTTTGAAGCTAAAATCCGAGAAAAAACACTCTCAAACTGATTAATTACAATGCTTAATTACTATTGAATTATTGGTGGATTAAGTAAAGGATTAACTGATGCAGTCGGTTGTTTGAACTTAATGAAGAAAGTCTTTAAAGTAGAAGCCACTTTTAGAAATAGGATAACACAGCTTGTATATTACAGTATATATCCATATCATCCAATGTTTCTGATACGTTGAAATAAATGTCTTTATTTCCCTCAGGAATCAAAGTCGGTGCTGAACCTCTTCACACGAATACGATAGTGTCAGGACCGGTTCAGGAGGAACCCTGTGGTTGAACTGCACAGTCGCCCAGCGACACACTCACAGACCAGCCGTCATCTCAGCACCTTCAGCATCAACCGGGCCTCTTTTTTTCTACAACTTCAGCCGACAGCTGCTCTCCCTCGCAGTGATTTCACTGACTTAAAAAAAAAAAACTGAACGAGCAGCATACCTATCGCCGGGACACCTCGTGGACTTTGTTGTTTTTGCCCCCCTTTTTTTTTGTTGTTGTGTGATTAAGTTGTTTTACTCTATATTAGCAGAAGGGATCATCGTCAAAAAGTTATACGCTATATCATGTAATAACATCACATTTAAAAAGAATATAATAATAATAAGAAGATGTCGTCTCAGCTCGGGTGGGGAGGGTTTCTATATTTTGATAATGTGTGAACATGATCTACAGCAGTTAAACGACAGAAGAGAAACAATAAATGTGTGAACGTACACACAGTTGCTCATGCAGCTGGGAAGAGACACAGGTTTTGTCTGGATTTTGTGTCAAGTTTATATCAACTAAAACAACTCAAGTTCGTAAAATAAAAAACAGCCCTTAAACATCCACGTCCGAGGAGAACAAAACACACCGACACGTTGTTTCCTTTGGAACCAACAGAGACACTTTATTACAAACGTGTTCGTCCTTGTCTTTGCGTTGGTTCGGTCCAAACGCTGCCGTCTGTTGTCCAGGTTCATTTGTCCAATTCCTATTTGGCACGTAAACAGATTCAAATATATTTTGTGTTTGTGTTCCTTTTCCCTTAAACGTCAGATTAATAATCCGAGTATCCAGAGCCCTGCAGGCCTCGGCAGAGCAGAGAAAACTCCTTTACGACCTCCTTCACGTAGCGCTTGTTGTTTTGCTCCCTGGAATAAAGAAACAGAACAGAAGATTTTTTTTTTTAAATTTTAAATCCTAAAATCCTGCGCTGGGTTTAGATGATTTGAACGTTATTCTCCGTTAAGCCTGTAACCTGACAGCTGAATGCTGTGTCCCTGCGTTACCTCCCATCTGTCTGCAATCTCCTGCTCACAATTGGCATAAAAATACGAGAATAATCTCATCTCCCACACTGAGGAGGCACAGCACTATCCAGTCATGTTGTGGATTTATGTAAATAAGTCTGACAACAGTCTGTGTCAAACTTTTAAATCTGCAAGTACATATTTTGTTCTTCACATTCAGACATTATGCAGTGTGGGAATGAAAGAGGCACGATTCTCCATTAGCCTCCATTTGAGGTGGTGTTTGCGGACACTTAAGTAAATGTCCCTCCACTATTTATGCCACCAAGCTCTGTGGAGTGTTTATAGTGGTGCTTAGCGACACTGTACATCTTTTGTCTTGTTTTTTTTTTGTCTTATAATAAGCCATAATTTCAATGGCTCACTGATTTGTAATATGGAGAATTTCTCTACACTGCACAAGTAATGTTCAACTGAGCTCATTTAGAATTCAGCTGGAAGTGAGGTTCACGAGAACAGTCGAGCTACATGAATATTGTATGCATCACAAAACAACAACGCTGAGGTTTAGGACATTAAAACGGTGGGGAAACCAATGGAGTCAGGTGACTCTTCTCTGTGGGTGATCCATTATTAATATCAAAACAATGAGTACAGCCCAGTGTGGAAGAAATATCTAATAGTCAGCAAACTACAGTGGCCTTCACATACTCGAAGGATGTGGATTTTCTAGTAAGCTTCCACTGCAGCCGTTAACAGCACATATAAAAGCCTTATTCTCAGGCTATAAAAGACAAACAATTTTTATTTTAAAGTAGACATGCTTTGGTCAAAACACTTCAAGGAGGAAGCACCATAGCAGTTCAATCACCCTGCCAAAACAGCCCTGTTCTGAACAGCCTGTTTTGAGTGCCTGTCTCTTTAAATGCAAATGAGACACAGGAAACTACGTCACTGAGGCTATGGCAGCTAACAGCAGTTAGCATTTGGAAAAGCCATCATTTGACGACTTTAGCCAACACATTGCCGTCATATATTAAATGTGTTCACTATACACGTAAATCCTCTGAGGCTGGAAGTTTGTAAAGAACAAGAATAGAACACTTTGTGGACTTCTTTTCTGCACTCTCTCGCAGTTTTTATGGACAAAGCAGAGCTCCACGAGACAACAATTCCAGGAACGTCTCACTGTGACGTAGCAAGGACCCCCAAAACATGAGTGAGTCATCTTTTTTCATACTTTGCCTACTCATAGGGCCTCCAGAGTCCCAAATATAAGTATTAAAATGATTAAAACGTTGATTTCTTATTTAAAGTGATTAAACACGCTTCTAAAAGGCCACGCTTACCTTAGAAGCTGCTGAGTGAAGGTGTGCTTCTGTTCTGCGGAGACCTGGGCAGAAGGGAATCCTGGGGTCTGTAGTGTTTCTTTTAACCACTGAGACAATAAAGCGGGACAGTGTCGGTTGAGACTCAGCAGCACCTCAGAGAAATGCTCCGTGAGACTGCGGGGAGAGCTGCCGCCGACCGCCTGAGACAGGGAGGAAAGTAAATAAATAAATGTATACATACAAGGAGGTGTAATGAGTTAGTTCTCCCAGGCTTTACCTGGAGGATGGTCTCTGTCAGGAGCTTTCCATCCCTCTGAAGCACTTCACCAAGCACTGGCATGTCCTTACAGCGGGGCAGCAGCTCTGTCTGCAGGGAGAGAGAACACACATCATAATAGCCAGAGTCTATGATGGGCGATAAAACGTGTTAAATAAATCAAAACACAACAATCCTGGCTTGACTTACAAAGAACAGACTGGCAGCCTTTACTGTGGGCGTCTCTGGAAACTTGAGCGACAGGATTCCTGGAGAAAACATCATCAAATAAAGTTTTAGTCTGAATTTCAAGATCATGCAAAAAAAAAAATGTTATAAAAACAACTTGGTGACTTGATTTCCTGCATTAATTGGTTATAAGATGTGATCTTTATCTCAGTCACAAGTGTAGAACATAATAATATGAATGATTTGTGTGTTATAGTTAAAACATATCATTGACTGTTGACGTGAATCAGACTTTTATGTCCTTTAAGGACACATTTAAACCTCATCACACAACTAAAGTCATTATCATTAGTTTTTCTACATTATTTTGAATTATATTCTTTGGCTAGACTCATCTCTATACATAAATCACACTGAAGTATTTCTATAAGAACGACACAGTAATGATACTCACCGCAGTAAAACAGTGCTTTTTTATCCAGTTGGTTGGACAGGTACAAATCAGGCTTCCTTTTAAGAATCTAAAGGTCAAGAACACAGAAGTAGGAAAAGGATTTCAAATGATACAGATGAGCATAAATGGGATCATGACCGACCTGAGCATGGAGGTGCATAAATGACTCAGCGATATCAGGATGATCCCGTGGACCTGTGTAAAAAAAATAATAGTACGATGAGCAGGACAAAGGGGTTATGTTAAATCTAAAACACGTTTCTTTGCATTACCTTGTTGAAATATCGTGAGCGTGGCTGACGTCAACACTTCACTGAGGCTCTGGAGGTGAAAAGTGTGATGCTCGTCGCCGGCAAATATGTGAACCATCTGAAAAAAGAGAAAGCATGTGAAGAGCTTTCACCGCAGAGGGAGAGAGGGAGGGGCGTTGTGGGTATTGTTGTTGTCGTGATCTGTGGAGGGAGACACACCTGTCGTGTCAGGTCCAGAGCAGAGGGTTGTGGGAAGGCGCTGTAGATCTGGCCCAGCATCGCACTCAGCTGAGCCACCATGGGCCCAAAGTCATGGAGGAGAGTTCTGACGGATTTATCAAAGAGTCCACACACTGCCTGGAGATAAGAAACACGAGTGAGTGAGTGAGTGTGTGTGACTGAGTGACTGACTGAGTGTGTGTGTGTGTGAGTGAGTCATTGAGTCAGTGAGTGTGTGAGTGACTGAGTGTGAGTGAGTGAGTGACTGTGTGTGTGTGAGTAAGTGACTGACTGAGTGTGTGAGTGAGTGAGTGAATGAGTGTGAGTGAGTGACTGTGTGTGTTTATGTTTGAGTGACTGACTGACTGACTGAGTGTGTGTGTGAGTGAGTCATTGAGTCAGTGAGTGTGTGAGTGACTGAGTGTGAGTGATTGAGTGACTGAGTGTGTGTGTGTGTGAGTAAGTGACTGACTGAGTGTGTGAGTGAGTGAGTGAGTGAGTGAGTGAATGAGTGTGAGTGAGTGACTGAGTGTGTGTGTGTGAGTGAGTGACTGAGTGTGAGTGAGTGTGTGAGTGACTGAGTGAGTGTGTGTGTGAGTGACTGAGTGAGTGTGTGTGTGTGTGAGTGAGTGACTGAGTGTGAGTGACTGAGTGAGTGTGTGTGTGTGTGAGTGAGTGACTGAGTGTGAGTGACTGAGCGAGTGAGTGAGTGAGTGAGTGAGTGACTGTGTGTGAGTGTCTGTGTGTGTGTGTGTGTGTGAGTGAGTGAGTGACTGAGTGTGAGTGAGTGACTGAGTGTGTGTGTAAGTGAATGAATGAGTGAGTGACAGAGGGTGTGTGAGTGAGTGAGTGACTGAGTGTGTGTGTGTGTGTGACTGAGTGAGTGAGTGAGTGGGTGTGTGAGTGAGTGAGTGAGTGAGTGAGTGAGTGAGTGAGTGAGTGAGTGAGTGAGTGAGTGAGTGAGTGTGAATAACCACACACTGATAAATCAGTAAATGTGCAGTTTAAATAGTTCAAATATATAACACTGACCTCTACGACCTCAGAATCATCGAGCCACTTGCTGAGGATGGTCTGGATCAGCGTGAACAGCTGCTGCAGTACAACCACAACCTAAAGAATCAATGATGAAGATCAGTTCTGGAGGATGATGAACTTGAGTTTGATGCGTATGTAAATCCAGATTAGCACCAACATGTTACACTGTCATCTTTGGGCCATAACTCCGCCTTTTTTCTTTTTGAGTTAAGCTGCTCACAGGAACCAAAAACACAGACTCCAAGCCACTTTATAAATGTACATACTAGTAATTATTTTATGTTCCAGTACCAAAACACGGTTTTGTTGTTATTTGCTGAACTCACTGGGTTTTCCATGGACTGTGAGGGTGTGAATCTGGGAGTGGCTGCTCCGTCAAAGTCTTCTGTTTGCCTGTTTATGTCCAGAGCGGTAAAAAGGCTCGATAACAGCCCCAGGATGTGGACAATAGGCTGTTTATTAGTAGGAGTAGGCTGTAGAGAGAGAGAGAGACAAAGTGGCTGGGATTGAGATGATGGCTCGTATTCATTCAAATTTACGTTTTTGTTGAAAAAGTTCTACATACTGGTGTATTAACCATTACAGGAACATGATTAGAGCAGCTGTGGTTTTGGGTTGTGGTCTAATAAATGTGTTAATAAAGCAGTGTAAATACTGAACATGTTCTCTTCTTCTCTTGGTGTACAGTACCTCATGTTGGGCCAGTGTCTCCAGCTGCTGGATGTGAGGAGTGATGAGCGAGTGAAGTCGGCCCAGGATCTCGTCTAGAGGTAAAGCAGAGAGCAGGAAACCCAGAGCCTGCATCAGCCACATGCACTGGCTGCTCTGCACACACACACACACACACACACACACACACACACACACACACACACACACACACACACACACACACACACACACACACACACACACACACACACACACACACACACACACACACACACACACACACACACACACATACACAGTGACACGTAATAAACAGTGTGTCCACAGCAGTGCTTCATGCATTCATGTTTACAGAGCAACGTGAAAGTGGTAAATGTGAGAAATGTGTTTGAATAAGTCATAGACCCCTAAAGGAAAAGCACACTTTCAAACTCAGCCTGTTACTGACACATGGAAATGTGTATCAGTTTGGGTGTGTAACAGTGTAACACGAGGTTTAAGGTGCAATTATTTCCACTTTTCTACTTTTCTGTGGCAACCACACGCCAGTGTTTTGACTTTGGATTGCAGCACATTTGGTCACTTTCTTTTTCTTTTTGTATTTAGCATTTTTTTGCATCAGTTTTCTTAGGTTCTATCAGGACGCAACCATACGTAAAGAAAAATATGTATGTATATGTGTACTCTAATACAGGATATACCAATATAAACATCCATTTCATATGCTTGCTCTTTTTTATACATTTTTATACATTTTTTAAATATATCACCTTTAAAGGCAGTTTACTCACCTTATGGATTTCTTTAACCAGGACATCCTGCATACAAAACACACTGTAAGCTTCAATATACAGAAATACTTACTTATCGTGGCTAAAAAAAACATGTGCTGCACTTTTAAACATACACATAAGTAAGTTTACGCTACTGTTCAAAAGTATGGAGTCACCTATACACATTTTTTTGTGTTTTAAATTAAAACTCACTTTTATTCATCGAAAGAGTTGCTAAATGAATAGAAAATATAGTCAAGACATTGACAAGATTAGAAATAATGATTTGTATTCAAAATAATAATTTTGCCCTTTCGTCAAAGAACCAGCAACTGTTTTCAGCTGTGCTAACATCATTGCACAAGGGTTTTCTAATCATCCAATAGCCGTCTAACATGATTAGCAAACACAATGTACCATTAGAACACTGGAAATGGGCCTCTATACACCTATGTACATATTCCATTAAAAACCAGACGTTTGCGGCTAGAATAGTCGTTTACCACATTAACAATGTATAGAGTGTATTTCTGATTCATTTAATGTTATATTCATTGACAAAAAGTGCTTTCCTTCAAAAATAAGGACATTTCTAAGTGACCCCAAACTTGTGAACGGTAGCGTACACGTGGTCGACTGACCTGTGACACAGACAGGATGTCGTGAGCAAAGGGCCCGAGGTCGTGTTTACATTCCCTGCAGATCCGCTTCAGCGTTGACACACAAGACACAGACAGCTCCGCCTTCAGAAGACCCTGGAGCACCATGGGTAATATGCCACCCAGCATCACCGGGTGATCGGCCAGCCACTCGGCCAGGGACCCTGGGCAACGAGGACAAACACAAGTAAATGGACACGGACATTAATCGCAAAGGCAGAGTTGAGAAGGAGAAAGAGAGCGGTGGCTGTGTACCTATGGTGTACATGACAGTGTCGGCCAGCATAACGTTGCTGATGTTGATTGTGGGAATAAGACCGATAAGACCGGGGATAACGTCAGAGTAGTTCACGTCTATGGTCTCGGCTATGGACTGGAAGCCAAATAACAAGGCCTCTGTGTCCTACAGATGAAGTTGATGTGACGTCAGAGCAGAAGAGGAGGAATAAACACTCGGGTGAAAGCAGTAAAAAAAAAGAAAGAGAGATGCTGGATCATTACCTGCCATACTGTCGACTGTTGGGGGTCCATGAGGTGTCTGCCCAATCTGTCGTAGAGGTTACTGAGCAGCTCCGCCCCCAACATTTCATAGACGTACATCAGCGTGTCCGAGATGTCCACCCTACAAAGAAGAGCAGCCAAGGAGCAAAAGCCAGCTTTCATGAACCTTTTTCGAAGGTCAAATTTAAGCCTATTTTTAAGCAATTTCAGAGTAAATTGTCATGCTTTTCCAGTACATATTTATACAAATACTGTACTTACTGAACATTTCACACAAGCAGGGTCATTTGTTTAGACTCTGACTGCTCTGACTGCTTAACAATAATAGCTTGTTCAGTCAGATTGTGGACACAATTCAAGCTCTTTTCTACGGAAGAGGATTAGGGCCACACAGGAAAAAAATATTTGAGTTTAAACTCAGAATTTCTGACTTTGAACATGGAATTCTGACTTTTAACTCAGAATTCTGACTTTATTCTGAGTTTTAAGTCAGAATTAACTCAGAATTCTGACTTTATTCTGAGTTTTTAGTCTGATTTTAAACTGAATTCAGAGTTTAAAGTCAGAATTCTGAGAATAAAGTCAGATTTCTCAGTTTAAAGTCGGAACTCAAATATTCTTTTCCTGTGTGGCCCTAATCCTCTTCCGTACTTTTTCGAACCTTGAAAACACGTCTAAGCACTTGAAAAGCTTAATCTTCAGCAACTATTTTCTCCAAAGAAAGCTGAAATGTACTGAATTTTTGTGTAAAGCACTTTTAGTCCACTCAGTTCCAGTCTTTCACTCTCCTGATGAAGCACTATACAGTTTTGTCTTTTACCTGTAAATTCTGAACTGCTCCTTGTCGTCAGAGGACCAGGAAGTGAATTCCTCCTGCGATGGATAGTGGGATTTATGCAGCAGCACGTCCACCAGTTGGAAGTAAATTGGCCGGTAAATCTGCAGGTAAACTGCCTGTTTCTCCTCGTCAAATGACAGGATGTCGTCCTGATCGTTCAAGAATTACAACAAGGGAATCTGTAAAAATTCACATCGAAACCATCTATGAAAAGTACAAAAAAAAACCTTACCTGCAGAGTGTACCAGAAGGTCAGTGTGAGCGAGCTGGTGGTCTCACTGACTGGATAATGACCAGGAATGCCAGTGCAGTACAGAATCATGTTGACCAAAGCCAAATACTCCTGCCAGTGATCCACCTGTTCCAACAAAACCCTGATCAAACACAAACACAAGGACCCACACGTTAAGGGATATTTAAAATGACTGAAGGCTTTTTTTTTCGGAGGAGAGGTTGAATGAGTGTGTGCACCTGGAGTGAGTTTCTCCCATAGCGACAGCGATGCGACAGATCCCGTGTGAGGTTTCCATGTCCATGTCCTGCACCGCCTTCTTCAGCTGCTCATGAAGACCCAGCACCAGAGGCATCAGGTTCACCAGAGCGTCCACGTACCTGCAAAACACAGGGTGGTAGTAGCTGTCACTCCACTCCTATGTACCGTGATTTATCATTATTATGTTGGGCACATAGTTTAACGCCAAGAAGACCTGGAACAAGCGACTAAGACCATTAACTTTCCAGGAAGATGTTTACTGATCTTACAAATCAAGTAGGATCATAATCCCATAGACTTCCATTCAAAAAACTTTTTTTTTGCAACCAGTGGTGTCGCCCCCTGGTGGCTATTCAATGAATTCTCACTTCCAGGTTGTCGTCAGCCATCAAAACAGAAGAATATGTCCACTTTTAACATAGAGTCTACGGTCTTGGCTTAAAATGAGAAATTTCCTGTGTGCAGTGGGGGAATGTCGCCCAGTGGAACAAGATTAAAGCACCACCATGAGAAAGTTGAGTTGTATGGAGCTGATGGGATCTCTGAAGTCAAGACAATGGTTTGGATGTACACTACTGTTCAAAAGACCCAATAATTAAGGCTATCGACTCATTAGAACATTTATATCTCACCTTTGGCAGTCAGGCTGTGAGATGGCGTTCACTATTGTCTCCACGGCCGTGTCGAACAGCTCTGGATTGGACAGTGCCATGAAACAGTCCTGAACCAGCTCATGACTCTCTCCTAAAGGCACATCCAGGCCCACCCAGCTCGACAGGCAGCGCAGAACCTTATCCTTCACCTGGTCCGACGAGTCCTGGCTCTGGAGGAGCTGACGCAGCATTGGACACACCACCGCCCACTCCGCAGTCAGGGCCTCTCTCAGCTGTGAGCGGCGAGCCTGAGCCAGACGGCTGCTCTGGAACTCCTCAGGAAGAACGCTGAGGAGCTCCAGCAGCGCCAGGCAGTGTGTATGCGGGTCCTGGGAGGGCTCCGCTCCAGAGCCGCCTTCAGAGGCAGGCTTCTGCGGTTGGAAAGCCCTCACCATGTCTGCCACCGGCCGGGACCAAGCCTGGGGGATTAAATTGAGAGCCATGGAAGCCAGCGATACACACAGACGAGTCAGCACCATTTTGGGCCCCGAGGAGAAGTGCAAGATGTGGGAAAGGAGCTGCGTCCTGAGGCTCTCATGCTGGTCTGTGGGGAGGTCGCTCCAGTGACGGGAGATCTTGGTGTGGAGGGTACTGGCACCAAAAAACTGCACCTCTGGGAGCTAAAAAAAAAAGAAAAAGACACAATTTTAACTGATGAAATAGCTGCTCAGAATCACAGTCTATGGAGATCTTAACTGCCCTCAGTGGGTACAGCAGGTAATTTTCCCAACCAGATTGTCAGTTTGATTCCTGATTCTACTCGCCGTCGTGCCCTCGAACATGTGTTCACCCTAAATTGCTCCTGGTAGCTGTGCCAACAGCATGTGATAGAAGTGCTGCATATATCAATGTGGATGTGAATGGGTGAATGACAAATCTGCAGTTTAAAGCAGTAATTCCCAGAAAGTAGTCTGGGACTTATTAGTGTTATAAACCAAACACATCTTGGAAATGTCTGACTTATTCTAACATTATAGAATAGGCAGTAAAATGGTCTTCTGAGGACTTAATTGGCTCACAAAGGTTTATCTTCTCAAAAACTTCATGACAGATGAGTGTAAACTGTACAACAAGCCAACACGGTCAGACCTTGTCTGGACTGAGCAGGGCCCAGCAGAACTGCCATGCCTGTGCAGAGCCCTGGGCTTGGGTTAGCCACTTCTGGGCCAAGTTCTTGCGTTCCATGTCCGGATCGAAGTAAAGCTGGTAAAGAGCCTGCAGAGGAGGAGAGAACATCAAATCAAATGTATTATGATATAGTGCCAAATCACAACATTGATTATCTGAAGAATATTACAATTATTATAAAGAGAAGAGATAAGAGTTTACACCAGGGGCGTCAAACTCAAATGACCCAATGAGCATCCAGTCTGGTCATGTGAAAAAAGTGGGGGAAATCAACAATATTTCAAAGTAAAAGTGTTTGTTAGGATATGGAACAATACAGTTGACGTTATGATGCAAAATTAAATAATAATAAAAACACACAAAACAAGCTCACTATAGTCTGTCTAATCTATAATCTAGCTACAGGTAGAGGAGGTCGTGGGTCAGGTCCCATCATAACTTGATATGAAGTAGCGGGCCACAAGTTTGAGAACTCTGGTTTATACAATGGGATGGTGTTGTTGATGAGGGCCATCAGATGACTGAATGACTGAATGAATGAATGAAAATGTCATGTTTTCTGTCTGTTTAGACTGAGGAGTTGTCACACAGATTCAACTTCCAGGTTAATTTCATTTCAGTGGTGCAGACTGGTCGACCAATTGTTTGAACAGAGTAAAAAAAAAAGTGTTGTCATGGCAACTAATCCAAAGCACGTGGTGTTAGTTATTATTAGGACAGCATTTGCTTATAGCTGGTATCATGTTACAAAAACTCCAGTCTGTCTAATCTGACCCCCCCCCCCCCCCCCATGTTAAACTACAATCACCAGAGTTCTGTTCTCTGATGCTTTATTACTGATCATTCACTCACATATAAAATATGAGCAGCTCTCTTTGAATACATGTTTATTGATATTAGGAGCAGTAGTATGTGCAGGCCTGAACTCCCATAACTGTGTGAGTGCTGTCAACTTACCGATTCCACATTCTCCACCGTTAACTCCAACTCTCCTGGAGGACTGGCTGAATAAGAAAGAGGAGGAGGAGGAAGAGGAGGCTCCATGGAGGTTTCTCCTGCTGCGTCTGGATTTACCTTTTTTTTCTTCTTTTTTTTTTAGAAATGAAAACCTGATCGGTGATAATAAAACAATCGGTGCGTCGAGCATTCACTGTCCTCCTTTCAAGCGCGTCCAAGAGAGCCCGGCGCTGACAGAGGACGCAGCGGGTCATTCAGCCGTCTACAGTTACACATGAGGGCAGTGCGCTGAGGCGTGACGACACACTCTGACCTATGTGCGCGCACGAAAGTTCTCTCACACTGATTTTATTTATTTATTTATTTTTTTGTATTTGCAAACACTGACATGTGTCCATCTACTACTGCCTCAACACAGATCCATGCGCCAGAGAGAGAAACAAACAAACACACACACCCTGCAATAACAAAGATCACAGTGGAAACTTAGCTCCTCGGCTCCACACAGCCGCTCTACAACACGCGCTCCTGTTCCTGACGCACACAACTGCGCCTCTGACGCACAGGCACCTGATTGGCGCGGCGGAGTAACAGCGCTATGCAAACTGATCATGGATCATGACACAGGGATGGATGCAGAAGAAGGTGAAGCGTGAACGTGCAGTGGGATCAGGGACACTTTTCTCTCCTCACAGTCGCTGTTGGTGCCGTCTGTGCTGCACACACACACACACACACACGCACATGCGGCCCCACCCCTGCTTCTCCTCCTCTTCTGCCCGACTCCCTCAGGATATTTTTAGCGCCGGTGATGATGTTCCCCGTCAAATCACGTAACGGAAACAGCCCCCAGAGCTGAAGAGGCAGAGCTGCAGCGAAGACAGCGAGGAGAGCTCACTTTCACTGGGATCTGCAGCGGATGAGATGACATTAGAAATTAATTCGGTCTTTCTCATGCTGGTGCTCCTTCAAGGCTCATCGCAGACCATAGGTAAGGTGTGTGTGCGCGCGTGTGTACATCCTGCTGACGTGAGCTAGGTTTGTTATTAAATCAGAAATTGATCTTATAGAAAGTTGGAGACTACGTGTAATAATTATTATAATAATTGTTGTAATAATAATAATAAAAATAATACAACCATACCTTGGTTTTCTTGTGGGCTGTATGTTGATGTGAAAGTACTTACATGTCCCTTTAAACATTAAGTGTAGGATATAAACAGTGATATATCACCTTACCACCTTTCATCATATCACTCCGCCTATAATATAGTTCTTGATCTTCATGAATGTAGACCACAAATCATAAAACCACAAATAACAAATATCATCTATAACATTATTTTTAATAATAATGTGTTCATCTGTTTCACTCAGGTATCCAGCAGGTTGTGATTCATTACTCATGTACTCATTATTCATGTGACAGGGTGACAATTTCTTTCTTTCACTCTTTTCCCCCAGTGATTAGATTCATCTAGTCTCTATTTATATACATATACCTTCTTTGTACTGTACCAATGTACCTCTATACTTATATGCACCAAAATTGTATTAATGTGTATGTATGTATGTATGCTCCTGGTAAATTTGGCAATCAATTAAAACAAATTAAAAAAGGCAGAGGGGGATGGTTCTATTATATTATATGGTTCTCGGAGGTTTCAAATAAACTGAAGATGGTTCACTTAGGATGACACTTTACAATCTCTAACGTGGCTGTAAAAGACTGGTTTCACTGTTGATAAATTAATCAGATATTAATCAGTTCATCTCATAAAATAAAATAAAAAATATATATATAATCTGGACTGCAGAACTTTCAAACACAATCTTAAAGACAATTCTTGTTTTACTTTCACAGGTCAGAGCAGTGCTTTGCCCCCTGTCTTTCCTTCAGCTGCCCTCCCGAGTCATGCTGACACCTCAGCATCTCCTGACCTGACAGAGGATCCTGGGAATGAGGTCCTGGAGCGGACACATAATCCTGCAGCGAGGGATGGAACCTCTACTGAAACCACAACCACTATCAGGACCAACGGAGCAGTCCATTCAGAGACTGTCACAGATGCAGCGTTTCGAACCCACTTGTTCAGCACGAGCTCTGCAGGGACGACATCTCAACAAATGGATGAAGAGCTTGTCCTGACAGCTCAGCCCGGCACCGCTACCACTTCAGGTAATCAAGACAAACCTCATTGCATTCACAAGTCTAAAACTCATCCATAACGAGTTACAGACTATTATCTTAAAATAAAACCACCCACACTGAATAAAAGCTGTGTGTTTGCAAACACACACACTCACTGCCAGCAGCGTTCCAGGAGCGTAGTCGTCCTCTGATCCCCACATGAGAAACTGTGTTGTAACCTAAGTTGAGAGGCTCCCTTTAATAGATCAGTTATATATATATAGATATATAACACAGCTGATGTCATGTCACCTCTTTCAAGAGCCCAGACATAACAAACAACATGAAGTCACACTTTTACTCACCGCTGACATAGATTATCTTAACTGAAAAATGTACTTTTGTATTGCCTGTACAATATGCATTAGATGTGTTGTATTTTTTTTTTTCAATCAAGCCATTCATTATTTACCAAATAATGAATAACCTTCTACTTCTACCAAAGTCATTTTCTGGTCAGAT
The DNA here is from genome assembly GCF_963457635.1 of Microchirus variegatus. Lineage (NCBI taxonomy): Eukaryota > Metazoa > Chordata > Actinopteri > Pleuronectiformes > Soleidae > Microchirus > Microchirus variegatus. Next base: position 11,009,337 of record NC_139806.1, on the reverse strand, counting down.
ACTTTAACTTTTACTTTTATACGTTTCCCTTTTATGTGCTGTACAAGACTGGTAGTGTACAACTTGGACAGGTAGAGACATACTACCTCACATTCACACCTGTATGATGGCAGCTGTAATGGTAAATTCAATTTCTTTGACTCAGAGCTAAAACTGTCTATCACCCATACCTGCCGAACACAGAATACCAGGTCCTTTGTGTATAGTGCATTGTATATTGTGTATTGTGTCTAGTCTGAACTGACACCTTCTTCAACATCTGCAGGTAGTCAGCTCCCCGATACCTCCAGTAGACAAAGAGTTGCAAAATCACCGCCTTCAATGGCAGACTCTTTGTCTATTGGAGGAATGCAAAAGGGGAATTGCTCAGGTATAAATGTGGAGGGCTCACTTTGCTCAGGGTCTCTGAAGATTGACCTTTTTCTTTGCAACGAAAATAAAAACCTTGTCGGCCGGCAGATGTTCTCTATTTCATTCTTCACCAGCAGCAGAGAATTCCCACAACACAGCGTATTTATTTGTGTAGATTTAGACTGTATTAGGACTGCAGTTCATAACAATTCACAACTGATTACTTAATTAAATAGATTTCAGGGCGAAATGAGGGCTGGGGCAAATCCTAACAGTTGTTAGTGTCATATCCACCGCCACCACTGTTAATAATAAAAAAAAATACACACAGTGTGTGACTTTCTTGGCCCTAAAAGGCAGAGCAGGTGGTGCTGGACAATAAAAACACGAGCAGCTTTAATGTCAGTCGTACCTGAATGAGCAGGGTGGTGTGTCGTTACAGCTCTCCCCTCGCTGCTGTGTGTATGCTCCATTTCTTTGGAAGAATTCCCTGCACTGTTTTGAATTGACACAGCACTCCCCTCACACCTCTGCTTTCCTCTGCTTCAGGCAGCCTTTCATCCACGCCCGCTCTGCATAGCTTCACCCCTCCTCCGCCTCGCGCATCAACCACAGACAGCAGGACTCCCCTGACCCAAGGTCCCCCCAGCACCTTTTCATCTTCACCTGCCCAGTGTGCCCACACAGTGCAGGATACAAGCTCCACAGCTCGCGACTCCACTACAAAGTCACAATCTGAATCCTGGATCACAGACCGCTCTTTGACCTCAGCTCCAGCCCCTGCTGGGCCAACGCACCAGGAGGTCCCATCTGAACTGAATGTTGGAGATGAAGGTGAAAGAGCATTACTTATATTATATTATGATCTCACATAAGTCCAAATGTGTGTCTTACAATGTTTGTTGTTGTGTAACACAGATTTCAAGGGGCCCCGACATCACTCCCGTTCACATTTAGACCCCCTGTTGGCTGGTCTGCTGTCAGTGTTCATCGTCACCACCGCCATCGTATTCATCGCCCTCTTCCTCAGGTTCCGCCAGCGGACAAACCACCCCGAGTTCCATCGGCTGCAGGATCTCCCCATGGTGAGGCTTCTGTTGTCCATCCCTATCTGTGTGTACTGTAACACACTGGGACACACCACCAATTTGTTTTCACACAAAGATGACTTTAGGTGTCAGGAGTACAACCGTATATCAATAATTATCAATTATTGATATCATTATCAAATCAGCTTCAGCATCTACTGTTGCATTTAAGGGTCTTGCCAAAAGTTGGATGAAATAATACTCGATTTGTGAAACAGGATGTACAAAAAACATACAGGAGCATTATGGGAAATGTAGTATGGAGTGATTCTGAACTTCAGTTATACACTCAAGGACCAAAGTGAGCCAGTGACGAGGGTTAGTTAAATTAGACCGCCGTAAAAGAAGCAGTAGAAGAAGAAGCTAACCAATGTCACGCCTTGTGGAGCTCACGTGACGTGACAGGAAGCGTTTGAAAAATGGCAGAAGCGCCGGACAACATTAACAGAGAGAAAAATGTACGTCAAAGTGGTCAAAAGTACGGGAGCACTTTTTACTTTAACGAGTTTAAAGAACAGCGTTCGGTCACAAAATGTGCACCGCTGATGTCGCACTGGCACGACAGCACTTAAGCGCTGTATGAGCACGTGAAGAGGACGCGTGTTGCATTCACGGGTGAAGGAGAGTCACGCTAAATTCGTAGTAAGTTAATTTATCACTTTATCATCAACACAACTGGAGAAAACAGAGGGTGTTTCCGTCCATTTTGTTTGTTTTCTTATCTCTCTGATGTACAGTGCTTTGTTTCAGCTGTTGTTTTAAAGTGCTTTATAGATAAAGTTGGACTGGATTGGATAAGTTTGTTTTTTAATTGGCCTGAAATCGTGCATTTGCACAAATTTGCTGAAAAAATAATCGACAGATTAATCGACTATCAAAATAATCGATAGTTGCAGCCCTTACATGCATTAGTACTCGTTTGCATTGCATGTATGAAATGCCAAAGAAGATAAATTTATAAAACCGATCCTGTTCACTAACAAAGTCAAACATGCCCCAGATTCACTTATAAAATAACTTGACTCCTATATAAAGTACAATTCTCTTGACATGTTGTGTTGATAATCTTCTTCAGGATGATCTGATGGAGGACACGCCTCTCTCCAGATACAGCCACTGATGATGATGATGAGGCGTTCTTGTTTGTCATTTCCACCACTCAGAGGTAACAGAACAGAGGTAAAGCAGACACCACAGCAAGACCAGGGTGGACGTGAGCAAAGCTTTTGCCTGGTGCAACTGCATCGAATGAGTTTTCCCTTTGTGACCGAGTGTTTCCTATTGGTGATGAAAATGTGTATCTGCTCTGAAAGAACATACAGAGAAATTTCAATGAAAGGTTTTTGCTTCTTTGACTTTTCCCCCACCCCGACATTCCCTTTAGAGTAAAGGAGATCTTCTGTTCAGTAGGAACCGGATGTTTTCCTTGTATCTGACTTGCCTCCACAAGTACTCACAGCACTTTAATGTGGCACGAATGGTCACAATGCCCTCTAGGGGACATATGAGGTAATGTGCCCTTCATGGGGTGAAGTGAATCAAGGTTGCATCGTCCTTCAATGTAAATTAATTGACAAATCTCAGGTCAACAAGTGATTTAAGAGGCAGACTGAGAATGATACGAGCTTTGAGACGCACCAAGAAGGTGCCGACTTCCCCCCCAAATGAAGCGTAATCCTAGGTGACCTAATATTAGTGCACTTCCGAATTACCGGGATCCACATTTTGTCTTAAATCTGAGCTCTTGCAGAGAATCTGAACAAAATTGCAGTGGTATACAATTCTTAAGTGTTATATTCGGAATAACAGACCAGTTCTCTAACCAAGCTATCATGAACTATATTTGTTGCCATCTGTAATGTGTGTATAATCGCACTATATGCGGATTCTGGTATGTAAAATTTTAATTTATTCGTTCTATAAATTACTGATGAATACTTAATTCACCGTTGTACACTGCTATACTAAATATTTTACTCTAATATTAGTGTAAATGACACGCTGTCTGCTGTTGTAATTGAACGTGTGGCATCAGGGAAGTTGCTTTGTTACCTGTGTGTTTTAGATTGTGCAGATGTGGTGGACTTTGGATGTTGTATCAGACTTTAAGTGCCATTAGTGATATATGACATGCCTTTGAAGTGTGGACTGTGAGAACTTATTGATATCATTTGATAATAAAATGAATTACTATAAAGGCCGGCGTTGTATGTTCACAGGGTGGGATGATGAATGTACTGCTATAATAATTTGTCATCGTGTCACTTTTATCAGCCCAAACAAGTCTGGTGGACTTTGAACAAATCAACTAAAGAAAGAAAGCCACTCCTTTTTATACACAGTCCATTTCCAAAATCAATCCATAAAAAAAAGAAGCATGTGTAAAACCTTTGTGTACAATTTAATTCCATCAGTTTACAGACTGAGAAACAACATCAAGTGTATTTTAGCTGCATTATTTATGACCAACCATATTTGTTTTTCTAATCGATGCACTTTTTCAGTTTAAGTTGATAAATTCTGTCAGTGGAAAATGGTTTATTTACTTCTATAATATGCATCATCTTCATGTGTTTACTGTAAATGGAACACCATCAAGTCTGTTGGTCAGTGCTGTCAAGGTAAGTGGACTTGATTTGACCTTGATTTGTGAGCCTGAATGGGAGCGTCACTTTATTTACACAGAACATTCCTTCTCTCAAAAACTGGTCAGGGCACTTAAAGATGGTTGAGGTGGACATGCATGCTTTAAAAAAATAATAATTAAGATTTGATTAGTGTGATCTTAACTGTGATAATTATTTCCACTAGCCGGGCTTGAAGTCGTTGTCCTCACTATAATGGGACGGAAGGGGCGACGGCAGGGGCGATGGAAGTGGGGATGCGACGGAAGGGCCGACCATACCGTGGTCCTGTCCAACCCAACAGGTGGCGTCCGTAGCTTGCTGTGGCCATCATCATGAAAAACAAAGCAATGTTTCCAAAAAAGCCCCGCTTTCTCTTTTCAGGATCTGACGAGGATGAATAAGAGCATTAATGTCAAGCTTTTCACACAGAAAAAGTAGAGACAGAAATAAGATGGACTACAAAACATTTTCTTACCTCCTGTGGAGTATCCATGTGCATACACCTCCCGACCAATTATCCATACGACTCCAAGTCCGCTGACGAGACGCTGCGTCACAAAAAGATAACCGTGTCAGATTTCACAAGAGTGAACATGCCCCCTCCGGGATTCCAGCAAACAAAGCCCCTCCCCACACCCCCACCTATCATTTCCAAACAAAAAGACGGAGTCAGACTAGATGGACTTAAACAGGTTTTCCGTACAACTCCCAAGTGTGGGAGTGGTGTGTTAGTGCTGTGGTAGTATGACAGTGCAAAATTAAACTCACGGGACAATGCATTCCTCCAACGGCCAGACAAAAAAGGAAGCTGGGGTAGGCCTCGAGGCTGATGAGAGGGGATTATAGCATGTTTACTTTAAACCTCCTCCATCGTGAGTCACCGTCGTCGGTTGTATTTCACTGTGTGTGACCTTACGTGTTCTGGTGTGCACGCTGGATACAGTTGAAAATGTTTCCCGTCTCTGGGTCGTCGCTGTACATCTGAGGGTACTGCGAGGCAGAAACGTGTGCATTTTTAGAAAAGTCACAACCTTTCAACAAGATGATTAGTTCACTGATTATGTTACAGCACATTACATCAGCCACATGCACATGAGGCAACATCATCATCAAAAAAATAAAAAAGTTGAATAATAAGTTTGAAGAGCAGTACATGTGCTCACCTTCACTTTATATGTTCTGCGGGCTTTGGCAACTCTAAATGTCAGATGTCCAATCATGAACATACTGGCGACGCCAGTCAACACCACAAAGCCATACTCTTTGGACATCGCACCCATTTTGGCAAACCTGAGTGAGGAAACGTTACACAATCAAACCCCCAGAAAGAGAAAGCAAGATAAAATGGATAAATATTAAATACACACGGAGATACAGACATCAGTGTTTGTGAATTTAAACTTCAGTTTCCCCTTATGTAAGAACATTAAGAAAGAACTCTTTGTTAGACAAAGAGAATAACAACAACAAAAAACACTTTTCCTTTCGATTAGACTCATAAACTGCGTCTATGCATTCAACAGCTGCATTAACTAAAAAAATAAGTGCGTACACCTTTTCAAGCTAACTACAGGAAGAGTAACGACGTCGTAGAAACTCTATAAACTGTAAACAAGGTCAAAAGAGAGGAATAAGAACTCCGCGAGGAAACGCAACAAAGATGTGAAAACGAGGATAAACGAGGTGAAAACGACTCGCGTATTTTCAAACGGGCAGACGGCGTTTTACCTTCACTGTGTCGAGGACGACGACTCTTGGACGACAGTAGCACAAAGCGGACAGATAGACCTCGCTCAAGTTTTCTACTCTCTGCTTCCTCCGTGTGCGTAAGGTTTTACGTAAGGTCGCGCACGCGCGCGCATAAACAAGCGGAGCGCAGGGCGTGGTTTCCGCCTTTGACTGACTCCAGGTGTTGTTGCTAATGTGTTACTGTACTAACACGTACTAAACCTACATATTCGCCCTTTTAGTCACGTTTAATTTAGTTTACGTTAATAAGTAACTCACTTATTACTCTACTTTTCTTCTACTGATAACAAAATGATTACCTTTCTGCTAGATTATACAAATGTATACTTTATTTGATAACATACATTATACTAGGCTATAATGAGTCAATGATTGTGCATTTCTCTCTCATAAGTGAATGTGACGATAAAAAATAGTGTAGAATTACATATAGTTGAGGTATAGTTAAGATTATAGTTGTTTAGATTATACACATTTTTGTTTTAGAACATTTCGGCTGCTTTTTTCCCATTATTATGTTAAAATGTACAGTATATAGAGGTTATAAGAATGTGCAATATACATATATATATATATCCTTTCTTTTCCCCAGCACAACTGAAACGCAATCTGATGAAAATGTGTTTTCATCTTCACCAACTATATAAACGCACCTGAGCAAAAAGTAACCCTAATGTTTAAAATCACATTGAATTTGAGAAATTTGTTAATGCGTCACAGTTGATAGGTCATTTGGCTCGATTTTATGAACAAAAAGCAGAGAAAACCGATTTTTGTGACTTCTGCACCATTGCTACTTTATCACACGACTATGACTACTATTTTTTTTAAAGCCTGAATATGTGACCTATAAACACACATGCCCAGGATGTCCATATAAGGAGATGTGTATTGTTCCCATGGCTTCACCTGTGACACAGATCCGTGCGGCGTGAGCACTCGGGGTTAAAATAAGCCTGATCTCCTGCACCAATTGAATAAACCTTCCTTGGAAACTGTGGAGTATCTAGAACAGTGGTTCTCAAATGTGGTCTGCGGACTAAACAGGGTCCATGACACAAAGGGATCGTAGAAAAAGACAAATTATGAGACTGTATTTAGGTCAGTATTTATTGCGTTCTTCAGAATGCAACGAATAGTGAATGAACTCCTATTACACATTTGTACTTTGGACTCCATCGACACCTTCAAGTCCCACCTCAAAACGCACCTCTTTAAACTGTCTAATATTCTTAATATATTGTGTTATAGTAATATTATTATTGTATGTCACTAACTTTGTTCTTTCTCCCTATTTTGTGTCTTTCCTTCCTTTCCTCTCTATCTCTCTGTGTCCTCATCTTCCAGGTTGCAGGATCCAGATCCTGTTTTGAGTCCATTATTCTCTTCTGTCTCTGCCTCATCTCTCTCTTGTCCTTTCTCTCTCCTCTATCTGTCCCCCACCTCTCCTCTGTCCCCCATTTTTCCTTTCACCCCAACCTGTCGAGGCACATGGGCGCCAGCAACTACAAATGTATTATTATTAAGTAGTGGACAAAACAGTGGGAGGTTGTTTTGCACGTGTGCTCACTTTGCTGAAACACTTCACAGCAGTCGTCACTAGATGTCCCCATAACGCCACTAAACACCCTTGAATTCAAACAGCTGTGTGAAGTAGTTTAATCCCAGCAAGTGCAAAAAGGCTTGTCATTTATATATGAGCTCACAGGCCTCCTGTTGTTGTTGTTGTTGTTGTTGTTGTTGTTGTTGTTGTTGTTGTTGTTGTTGTTTTACACCAGGGAATAGTAAAGGAAAAAATGCTAAACTTTTTTTTGTCAGTGTGCAGCCAGGTGTCAGCTCTGGCAGGAAGATTTCCTTATCACACACTGTCAGCTGCACATCTGTCCTCCTCCTCCTCCACCTCCTCCTCTTCCTCCATCGCACAGAGTCTGATTCAGCACTTCAACACCTACACAGAGAACCGAGAATAGACTCAGGAGGACTGAATCTGGAGAGAGGAGGAGAACAACTGCTCGCCTGAGAGCATCACTCATGTCCCATCACATCTCATTCCATTATTATCCACAGCTGCCAGGACACGGGGTGCAGTTTGCACGGTCGCCTGTGGCAGATACGTCAGTCATTATCATGGGAGTCTCAGTGCGCACACAGCACAGGCCTGAGTGGGCTTAATGGGAGCCCGAACTACTTCCTCAACATATAATTATAATTGCCACATGCACTCTCTAGTTTCTAAAGCCTGTATTCCTGTGTCATGTTGTCACATACAATACCAGGTGTCAGGTGCACCTGCTTCTTGTTGTACCTCTACACACACACACAGACTCTTAAAGTGCCCTTTAAAGTTGTGAAAGAGGATAATCTCATACACATAGTAGACTATAGACTAAAATAAAAAACGTTCAACTTCTATAGCAGGGATCGGCAACTAAATGTGGTCAAGGGACAATTTATTTGTAAGCAATTGGATATTTGGGCCAAAACATTGTATCTTCATTAGGCAAAATGCCTTAAAACACACCAACAGTTTCTGCCTTAAGCTAACAATAATGTTGTTTTTAATCACCAGCTTGTACTGTTAACATTTATTGTGCATCTTCTTCTTCGAGCCTAACACAAGAAAGTTTTTTTTTTTTACGGGCATTTACTCCCCAAACCTGGCTTTATATGACAGCAGCAGTGTTTTTCAAACCAAACATTCAGTTTAATTTGAATAAATTCATATTTTTTTCCACAATAAAAGCTCTGAACTCAATATGACATTTGAATTTTGTTGTGAAGACAAGCAAATCATTGAAGATCATACTTGTTAAGTCATCTGCCGGACCAGATACTGATGCTGGTGGGCCAGTTTTGGCCCACGGGCCACTATTTAGTGTAACCTACCATTACACAAAATATCTGCTGTGAAAACGTTTATTTATTTATTACAACTTACTAAGCATAATATAAAACTTTCAGTCACATCATTCCAATCCAAATGATCTCACAATTTGTCAGACATGGATACAACACAGCTGGTGGTGCCCTGAGACTTTTGCACGTGTGCACATGCAGTTTCCACTCGTGTACACCCACCTGAGGTCACACTCACAGCACCTTCCTGCAGCTGAGGCTTTATAAGTCACATCTATACTGTAGGTCTCGTGGATTATATAGCGCTGGTCTGAATATTTAATGTGATAGTCTTACATTATATCAGCTATCCATGCATAGCTCTCTCTTTCTCTCTCTCTCGCTCCAGCTCTCTTCGAGGCGTCAGATCTCTCCCAAGCGCAAAAACCCCCCACCCCCACCCGGCGCTAAGCTGAGCGCAGCGCGCCCCCTCTTTTGGATTCAGTTTCCGAAAGCAAGACATGGCAAACATGACCGCGTGAGTGGACGTCGCCGCTGTTTTTCCTGATAGAAGAAACTCGATCGATTGCTGACATATCAATCAGCACGTGAAAAAGCATCTGCTTGTCAAGTTCCAGACAGGTGGATGACGCGCGCTGGATCAGCGGATGAACTGACACGTTACGCGCAAGGGGGTTAACCACAGCAGGCGACGGTTCGGTTTGACCTTTGCGGGGCCACACATTCTGGGAGAAAGTGTTTATCAATGAAGAATGTGACTGCGTCCGACTCTCTTCGAGCGGGGTGGATGAAGCCCTCGGCGGTGACATGCGTCTTGCCCCGCAGCCAAGCGCGCAACCCTTGCGGCTCATAGTTCTGCTCCTCGTCGCCACCGCGGTGACCGCGTCCCCGGTGATCTCCACTGGCTGCCCGGACAGGTGCGTGTGCGACGACCAGCTGGTGGTTCAATGCGCTGGCCAACATCTGACCACCTTCCCGGTCAACTTGCCGCTGGCCACGCGGCAGCTCATCATCTCCAACAATCTCATCGTGGAGCTGCCGCCGCTGTCGCTCAACTACCTCTCTGACCTGGTGTACCTGGACTGCAGCAACAACTCCCTCACGGAAATATCCGAGTCCACGTTCGGAAACCTACGCAAGCTGGCCTACCTGGACCTCTCTTTCAACACCCTGACCCGGATCGAGGACAGGACGTTCGGGCCCCTGACAAGTCTGGTGATGCTGAGGATGACGGACAACCCGGGGCTCTCGGAGATTCACCCCGACGCCTTCACGGAAAACGCGGCTCTGCAGGTTCTGGATGTGAGCCGGAACAACCTGACGGTGGTGAACATCACCTCTCTGATCGCGCTGCCCGCCCTGCGCTCTTTGGGACTGAGCGGGAACCCGTGGAGCTGTGAGTGCGAGAACGAGGACCTGTGTCTGTGGGTCCACCTGGAGGGCTTCAAGTTCCAAGGTCCTGCCTGTTTAATTGTTAAGTCATTAACACGTCATCAAAACTGTACAACAGTAGTCATTTATGTGCTCCAGTTAATAATTAACCAGGTTATGTAAGCAATTATCTGGCTCCCTTTGGCAGCCGATTCCATCATTGAAATACCAAATTACAATATTTAAAGGTGCATTATGTAATAAATCTAAAGCAACTGGCCATAAAATCCTCCTAATATGTCACAGACTCAGGAATAATGTTCATATAACAAACTGAACTCACCAACAACAACAGTACAGACAAAATATTTGCATTAAAAAAAATATTTTGCAGACTGCAAATCATGTTTATGTTTTGAAATCATGTTTCGGCATGTGGCGCCACCTACCGCCGTCTACCAATCATTGCAGTCAGTAGAGTTTCATCTGCCGAGCAACCACGGGTTGCCAGTTACGTCAGAAAACGAAACCTAGGTATTAGACCTCGGTATTTTGAATTTGAATGTAGTAACTGTTTTAGGCCACATTCTTACATTGAACACTTTGAATGAGTAAGAAATTACCACTGATGCTGTTAAATGTGTAGTTTAATAATTGACAAATAATTTCCAGTCATATTTGTTACCAGCAATTGATACAGATACTATTTGGATTATCTAATAGAGATGTGAATCTTTGGGTGGCTCACGATTCGATTCGATTCGATTCGGATTCTTGGGGTCACGATTCAATTCAACCGGTTCTCGATTCAAAAATGTATACAATGCATAGTGTGTTAAGGCAAATTATGGCATCAAAACAATACAGTTTTTATAAGATAATGTGATCACACAGGCAAACTTAAGACAAAAGTTAACATTATTAATTCAAAACAAATAAAAACTTACTGTACAAAAAAATAACTAGCATAAATAAAAGCTTAGGCTAGCTGCCCTTTTCTCCCAGAAGTTACAAAAATAAACTGAACACAAATGACAAACTTTTTCAAAATAGAAACTTTTTTCAAAAATCGATTTTTAAAGTTTATGAATCGATTCAGAATCGTGGATGATTAGAATCATGATTCATATGTGAATCGATTTTTTTTCCCCCACCCCTATTATCTAAGATTGATTGTTGAACTAAATGGTTTTATTAATGGCTATAACCACGTGACCCCGGGGACCAAAACAAACCTGAGAAAGGTAGTGAGTGGCATTGGGCCTGGTTTCCAACCATAGTGTCAGTGCAGTCTCCTCCTCACTGGCTCTAATCTAATATAAGGGGGTTTTCAGGGAGCTCAAGTCATGACAGAAAGTATTTAAAATATATTTAATGACCATTTATAAATCCCAGGTTCCCCTTATGTAAAGAAAATGGAGGGAGGGGGTTGAGGGATCCCCAACAAAAGCAGTGAGTTTATGTTGACACCACGTGGTGAAAGCACGTCGTGTCGTCATAAGTGCTCAGCTTTCAGTGGGATGCGGCGCAGGTGATGACACAGTGGAGCGTGACCGCAGCATCACTCTATCAAATAACCATCAGGGTGAAAGAAGATCAGGGACAGGGAGCCATCTGATTTCTACACTTTTTTTTTTTTGCTCATTAATTCAGACTTGCAGAAAACACTGGAAATGACTCATGTGTGGATCTGTGCTCTATTAAGAGAGTGTGATAAATGAAACCATCAAACATCGACCCCCTCTGTTATTACGGTGAAGTTGATAGAAATGTAATCGTCTTTCTCGCCGTGCCCACACTTTGAGTGCAGATGTGTCACTATGTAAAAGGGCAGCTGCTATTTATAGTGTGCTTTACTGAGCAAGAAGCCAGTCATACCTCCATAACATCAGAGCTGCTCACGAGCTCGCCGCACATAGTAAAAAGGCATTCCCTGCTTCCCTCTCCCACACACACACACACACACTCACACTCACACACACACACACACACAGACAGTCCCTGCTGTTCAGCTCAAGTCCAAATGGAGTCCTGTAAGAGCTGCCCTATTTTCCGGTTGCTCGTCCGCCTTTTGTCTCGATTTAATTTGGAGCAGAGCCTCCTCCAGTGACAGCTGGCAGCACGGCAGAGATGCCAGACACCGTGATATTGTGCAATTTGCACAACACGTACACATTCTCAAGTCTCAACCTACAAGCCTACAGTAGGCAGCGGAAACAACACCAGTCTTTCTAAAACTGGACATTTTATCTCAGCCATTTATGCATGCGTGTGTATCTCGGCACATGCATGCAAACGTTTACTGACTGATGCATGCACTCCGGAGTGGGTGTAAAGTATTGTTTTTAGTGGCTCTGTGTGTTTGTTTGTTTGTGCTTCCGCACATGCACTTGCCACTATGACCAGCAGAGGCCGCCAGAGGCTTGTTGCGTGAATGAACGAGTCACCACTTGGGGCAAGGACGTGCTGTCGTTTCACGCAATGGCGATATTGCGATAAACTTACGATAAACATAATCGAATCAGTCGGTATGTCGGATGTTCACTCAGGTCTTGGATCGCTCTGCATCAGCCTTTTTCTAAGGCAGCAGCTTTCCCAAAAAAGGTCTTTGCGACCAACACCTGTTGTTGGCTAATTTTTTTTTACCACAACGTTCCTGCAACTGTCTCCTTGGATTTAGCAAGCTAGCATAAGCTCTGGCATTGTCTTCAGAGTCGATGGCAGCACGATCCAATTAATTAGTTCGAGCCGACAGTTTTCATTTTTGCGACCATGCATTCATCAATCGGTACAATACAGTAAACATTTTTTTTTATCATTTATTTAATTTGTTTCTATTAACACCCACAGTGTCATTAGATAATAAAAACCAATTTGAAACATTGGACTGTTCGTCATCATCATCATCATTTTTGCACAGACCTCCAGCCTCGGCATCATGGAGCTCGGCTTGCTTGCCTCTTTAAGGGAGTGCACTGAAGCAAGTGGGCGCAAAGAGACAGCTTCAGGAAGGAACCAACAGATTCTCCTCCTGTCTCGCCTTCCTGGCTCGATGAGCACTCTCTTCGCTGTTATATAAGGAGAGCGTCTCGAAATAGAGTGGAGTGTGCATGGGGGGGAAGGAGAGAGAGGGAAAGCCCTTTTCTTTGATGCCAGTCTCTGCAGGGGGGGATGAATGGTGTGCGTGAAGCCAGAAGGGTTTCCTTATTTCCTTCCAAGCCAACACACACACACACACATACACATACACATACACATACACATACACATACACATACACATACACATACACATACACATACACATACACATACACATACACATACACATACACATACACACAAGCAAGACCCTGCAGGGGCACAGATAGGAGATGGTATAGATAAGTGTTGTTGAAGGTGATAGTGCATGTTTACATGTTAGGAGTGTGTGTGTGTGTGTGTGTGTGTGGATGGTTATAATTGGAGACTTGCCACATATTGTGAGAACAGTGCACAGGAGCAGCAGCGTGTGAAAGGATCAGAGAAGGCTTTGGATTTTTTCTGGTTGTTAGAGCTCGGAGAAGTTGACAGTGAAGCAAAAGTACCACACACACACACACACACACACACACACACACACACACACTGAAACAGAAGTGAATCATCAGTTTCATGCGTGACATCTGTGTTGAGCGTCTCCGTTTACTAGTGGCGACCAGTCGCGATGTCAACCACAAGAATCTAAACTCCCATTCCGGAGCCTCCAGGATCGCAATTTGGCTAAATCCATTTAAGACATTTTTACAAAGGGAGATTCACAGTAGCAGTCGGTCACACTAGTGTCCTATTTACATCATTTACAAAACGGACATTGTGTTCTAAGACTCGGGTTTGTGACCCAATTGGAACAAGGGTCTTTTTTTGCATGGAGTTAGGCAAATTGACAATCTAAACTGACTGTAGGTGTGAGTGTGAGAGTGGATGGTTGTTTGTGTCGTTGTGACCCTGTGATGGACTGGCGACCTGTCCAGGGTGTGTGACCCTACATTTCGCCCTATATCAGCTGAGGTTAGCACCTTATGTGGAGGATAAAGTGGTAGAAGATAGATGGATGGAACATTCTTGTTCAAAACTGACTGATCCATCTGGAGTCTTGTATCCTAAAAATTAACTGATTCCTTCTGGCAAAGATTCAGATTTCCAAAGTGTCACTTTAAAATCACTTTTGGGTCGTTCCTCAAATAATATCATAAACAAAACGGCGTGATAACATTCATGAGGTAGCCAAGCCAGACTAGGAACCAGAGTAAAGTGTATGAATAGTGTATATAATAGTAAAAATAAATCACAGCTGAGTTAACTCTCTGTGGTTAATGACCCGTGCATATGTAGCCACACAATGTGCACAGGTTATGCATATTTGTATATATTTTTTTCTGAATTTCCTTTTTATGCATATTTTGTAGCCATGAATTAGTACATTGTGTGCATGTGATGTATAGTGTGTGTCCAGGAATAAGTATTTCATGCACACATTAAAGGTGCCATATGTAAGAATGTGGCCAAAAACTGTTACTACATTCAAATTCAAAATACAGAGGTCTTTTAGGTTTCATTTTCTGACGTAACTGGCAACCCGTGGTTGTTCAGCAGCTGAGACTCTACTGACTGCAATGATTGGTAGACGGCGGTAGGTGGCGCCACATGCCAAAACATGATTTCAAAACATAAACATGATTTGCAGTCTGCAAAATATTTTTTTTAATGCAAATATTTTGGCTGTACTGTTGTTGTTGGTGAGTTCAGTTTGTTATATGAACATTATTCCTGAGTCTCTGTGACATATTAGGAGGATTTTATGGCCAGTTGCTTTAGATTTATTACATAATGCACCTTTAAGCACTTTGCATCCGTGTCCAACTACAGTATACTGTTCGAAGGTGCACACATTTCTGGAATATCATGCATGTCGTTGGGAGTCACGCAGCACGCAGTTTATGTGGCAGCAAACTGATGTATGTCTGTGTATTAAAAAGGTGTTGCTGGTACACCGTGCAGAAACACTGTGGATGTCTTTTCATGTCTCCCAGTGGAATTCTCCTGGTACAAAAGCTGCATCGTTCTGTTGTGTTGTGTTGCCCCAGTTCCTGTTCTTCGCAGCAAAAGAGAATGCGTATCCCTTCAGCTGATATGAGCATAATGTGGCAGGTTTAATATCGACTGCCTTTGAAATATCCACACTGAAGTTTCATGAAAGAGAAGAGACTCTTTTTGACATTTTCCATAGGATTTAGCAAGGTCTTAATTGTTGTCGTCGTCGTTGCCGTCGCACCCGATACCTGACACACAAAGGCCCAAATCACTCTCTAATCCTGAGGGGAAGAAAGGAGTTTGAATAATTCATCCCTGATTTTATTTTTAAACTCAAGACTACACCGGGAGCTCCAGAAGCCTTTGGTGTTTGATAAAGACGGCAACATTGTTATGCAAGTCCAGTTTATTTCTGCATTTTAGTCCTGCAGCTGTGTGAAGATGAGTGCGCTCATTACTCGCCACACACCATTTACATATCTTGCTGAAGTGAATTGAAGTATCATGCTTGAATTATTTATAACAGTTGACTGCTGTTTGATTAATGCAATATGCATCAGGGCTTCCTCGCTGAGGTGTTTGTGCACTTTGGTGAAGCGTAACATCAAAGCAGCCTTTAAATCTGAGTGTTTTTACTGTAAGAAATGATAGTTGAGACAGAGACCAGCACTGCACAGATGTGAGATGTGATGAATCATTTCAGTTTAAAGTTTCTCTCCAGAACTTTTGACATGAATATTTAAAGTTAAAGTTAAATATTCTATTTAGAAATGACTCTTCATGTTTATATTCATCATTGTTGAACTATACCAGGGGTGTCAAACGTGTCAAGTTTTGTAAAAAGATACTTCATTAAATGTAAAACAAGGGGAAATGTTGTTATACTATTATTGGATTGTTCCGGCCCACTTAAGATCAAATTGTGCTGAATCTGACCCCTTAAATGAGTTTTACGCCCCTGAACTCAACTGTAATGCAGTTTTTGTTGTTCTGTTGCCATGGAACAATTCTTCTTCTTGTGATTATTATTATCATCATCATTTCTAGTAGTGGTACATTAGTAGTATTTATTATTGACCCTTAGAATACAGAGCATTTTGGCTGCTTTTTTATTATTATTTTTATGTTAAAACATACATTATATACAGAGGCTATAAAAATATGCAACATAGTGTCTTTTATTTATGTATACGTATATATATTTACACATATATATGTAAATGTATGTACATATATGTTTATATATGTGTATGTATGTACATATTATATGTACATATATGTGTATGTATGTGTGTATATATATGTGTATGTATTTATGTACCTGTATATGTGTATGTATGTATGTACATGTATATGTGTATATACACATATATATATATATATATATGTATGTGTATGTATGTTCATATATATATGTGTATATATTTATTTAGTATACATATATATATATATATATATATATATACACACATATACACATACTGTATATTATATACATATATTATTTTTTTCAGCACAACAAAAAAATATTTTTACCAACTATATAAACAAACCTGAGCCAAAATTTTGAATTGTATTTGTGATATTTGGAAAACCGTCACGTTCTTATATGGACATCCCCCCCCAGGATGTCCATATAAGGAGTTGTCTATTATTCCCACAGTAATTCACCATGGGTGCACACTAGGGGGTTGAATGTGGCTGTTTTTGATTTGATGGTATGAAGAAATGCGTGACATCCTGCACATCCTGCTCAGTCATGACTGGAGTTCAGCCAGAGTTCAGCTGACCAACTGTGTCTTGTTGTTTTTAGCACCATCACCCTGGATGTTTGAGAGGAAACATTCATTTCTGTCTTCAGGGCGAGTCAGTGTCACACTTTTTTTCCCATTATATGTTGACGTATCGTGATTCACGCTCTCCCCTCTCTGTGTTTCTCTGTGACAGATGAGGGCCAGACAGTGTGCGGCTCCCCCGCAGACATGCAGGGCCGTCGTCTAGGCGAGGTGGGCGTCCAGCTACGAACGTTATGTCACCAGACTCTGGGCTCGTGGGACTACCTCTTCTTTGTCGCCATCGGCTTTGTCATCTTCGCCGCCGGCACTGTGTCCGCCTGGGTGATGGGCGTCGTCATGGTGCTCTACGAGCGTTACATCAAGAAGAAAGACGGACAGCTCGACGTCGACGAAGAAGAGGAAGAGCCCGGCGAGACGAGTCGTATCTCGGGTGCCAGGAGTGACCATGGCAACGGGAATTTAAAAACCTCACACAATGTTTAAGAGATGAGACTTTGGATACCCACAGTGCCTCCTGTCAACGTCCAGGACTGTCTGTGACGTCTAATGAGACTAAAGTGAGTCTGTTTAACAGGCTCTGCTCTGAAAGAGAAAAGACAGAGCTCATCCGATGTGGGGGAAAATCATCCTCCTCATTTGTAGTGGCTTTCAGGTGATGTAACTCACTCTGGCTGCCAGAGCGGAGGTCTACGTGACATCTGAGTGGGAAATGGTCATCCCTGCTGAAATAAAACACTCCATTATGAAAGGTGGTTATCGTGTATTACTGGATGTTCTCAACACAAGCCAGTTTTGGTTCATGTACACCAGCAACAGACATGTGTAACTTCCCAGCTTCAAGAAATACGCAGACATTTTTTTGGAGGGGATGATTACACTTTATTGTCAAGATGCAAATGTGTGTGTTTATGGTGGAACAGCTGTTCCTCAGCTTTAGGGTTTCAAGTGTGCAAGAACGAGTGGCATCTATTCTGATCTAGTCTATGCATCGTAGCTTTGAATTCAAAAAGCAACAGTCACACTCTTCGTTTGTTTATTCAGGTTGCTGTAGAAACATGGCACAAGATGGCGGCCTCCGAAAAGCAAGAACCTTGTCTAAAGTACTAATAAAATGCTTATTCTATACAGAAACAAAATAACATTTATTTTACAGCAAATATACACTCATTCAGGGACCGGCACATGTTATGAACTGTAAAACAGTTCTTCCAAAAGATTTTGTCACTTGACAATCAAATTGATTTTTACATAAACTACGGTCCCACAAAAAAACCAACTGTCCCTTTTAACCATCCCCAAATCTGAATTAGAGATAAGATTAAGTGTTTACCCCTCAAACAAATACTGTACTGTATACATATAGATATATATGTACATATACTGTATATCTATATATGTATACAGTGTATATATATGTATATGTGTATATATATGTTTATGTATATATGTGTATATATATGTATATGTATGTATATGTATATGTGTATATGTATGTACATGTATATGTGTATATAATATATACACATATACATGTACATATATACACATATACATGTACCTATATTATATGTACATATATTATATGTACATGTATATGTGTATATATGTACAGGTATATGTGTATATACCTGTACATGTATATGTGTATTTACATGTACATGTATATGTGTATATATATGTACATGTATATGTATATGTTTATATATATGTACATGTATCTGTTTATATATATATATATATATATATATATATGTTCATGTTTATATATATATGTACATGTATATGTATATGTTTATATATATATATATATATATATATATATATATATATATATATATGTACATGTGTATATATACACACATATATATACACATATATACCCCAAATTTATCAAACAACTGTTTCTGCTCACCAGTGAGAAACGGTGTAGAGTGAATAATCCATTGGTGCACACGCATGCACACATGCAGACTGTATGAAGTCCAGTGCTTATGATTGACCGAGCTTTTAAAGAAATGAAGTGCATCAGTTCAGCGACTGTCTCCAAAAACTGCAGTCATCGTGTTTGCGTTGAGGTTCTTGAGTGTTTCTGAAGTTGTGAGCAAACACGCACCATCTGCTGAGGTGTGCTTTGGCAGCAGGCTCTGCCGAGTATACTACCACTGACTTATAGGCTTCTCTGTTATCCGTGCTGTGTTGTTGGTTTGAGTAGGTGTGTGTGTGCGTGTGTGTGTGTGTGCGTGTGTGTCCTGTCTTTTTCCGCATGCACTGAGAAACCTTTACGAGACGACCAGTGTCAGTCACTCATTTAAAGCTGTCGTGTGAAACTTTTAAATAAAGAGCAAATGTCCGTTAAGTTCAAACCAAACCTGTGCTGATTGAGCCTGATTACTCTGTGTTTTCTCAGTATAGTTGTGCTTCAATCTCCTGCTGTCCTGGCCACATTCCCTCACTGCACACAGGAAGTCGTTTGTTTTATGTGTTACACACTTCAGCCATAAGTAATGGAACTTATCGCGGTACACGACACATTCTGAATTTCATTCTTTTTTGAGAGAACCATGAAAATGTCTTGATCGACTTTACAATTCGTCATATTCCTGCATTGATTTATCTCGACCATGAGAACAGATTCACAGAAATAGAGGAAGGAATTTATTTTTTCTAAAGACAATATGATTTGTCAAGATGAAACCCACCACAGTATCACACTCTGTTTGCTTTAAGTTTTATGATTGTACATCTACAATGACCATGACATTGACTGTTACAAACTTAAGGAGTTACAAGACAGAACAATACTTTCTCAAAATTGAGTCCGTTTTTTTTCTCTTTCGTGCTGTGCAGCTTTTCCCTTTTGTCTCAAATCAAATCAAAGATCTATTTGAATAACCTGTGTGTGTGTGTGTGTGTGTGTGTGTGTGTGTGTGTGTGTGTGTGTGTGTGTGTGTGTGTGTGTGTGTGTGTGTGTGTGTGTGAGCGTGTGCGTATGTACTGTGTGTATGTACTGTATGTATGTATGCTTGTCTATATGTATGTGTGTATGTTTATCTATATGTATGTGTGTATGTTTGTCTATATGTATGTGTATGTATGTGTGTATGTGTGTGTTTGTCTATATGTGTGTATGTATGAATATGTCTATGTGTGTATGTATGTGTATGTGTGTATGTTTGTCTATATGTATGTGTATGTATGAATGTATGTGTGTATGTACTGTATGTATGTATGTTTGTCTATATGTATGTGTGTGTATGTATGTGTGTATGTTTGTCTATATGTATGTGTGTATGTATGAATGTATGTGCGTATGTGTGTATGTCGTCCCAGTAAGACAAGCACAGGTGTAAATAATAAATGTGAGTGTGTTAGAAGCGGCCTTGGTTTCAGAGTCCTCTTGTTGTCCAAGAGGACTCTGACTCTATGTGTGTATGTTTGTCTGTATGTATGAATGTATGTGTGTATGTTTGTATGTATGAATGTATGTGTGTATGTTTGTCTATATGTATGTGTGTATGTTTGTCTATATGTATGTGTGTATGTTTGTCTATATGTATGTGTGTATGTTTGTCTATATGTATGTGTGTATGTTTGTCTATATGTATTTGTGTATGTTTGTCTATATGTATGTGTGTATGTATGAATGTATGTGCGTATGTGTGTATGTCGTCCCAGTAAGACAAGCACAGGTGTAAATAATAAATGTGAGTGTGTTAGAAGCGGCCTTGGTTTCAGAGTCCTCTTGTTGTCCATGTTGGCTCATTGTTATAATGACCTGTGCTTTTTTCTAACTGTGACTCGGATTATTTATTGATGACTTTTTGTTGTGCACAGTGAGACAGTTTGTCTTTCTGTAACGTGAACTGCAGCGGTGTTGTGAAACTTTTTCTTTTTACAGTTAATAGGGATCTCATGTTCTCAACGGTGAGCTTCATCCAAACATACTAACGTACTGTTATATATAGTGCATTATTATAATAACATATAAGGAATATGTGAATGATATGTACTTATATGTAACAACTTCTCCTGCTACTTTGGCACAAAGATGGTCTTTAGTTAGTCATCCAAATTTGAAGCAATTTGCATAACTGCAGTGATTGTGTAGCAAAACTGTAGTGTCAAGCAGCATTGAGTGGCCCTCAAGACTAGAAAAGTGCTATACATATACAGACCATTTACTATATATACATCATTGGACGCCCACAGTGTAATAATAATAATGAGCCATGTTCTGTGCCTGTAAGTTCTCACAATAATGCATACGTTTGTTGAAGTCTATGCACTAAACCCTCGTCTGTGTCCGTGTACGAAGCCTTCAAACACCAGATCTCTGGTGAGGTCATGTGACGCCACAGGCAAGGGTGAGGGTGTGGCCTGGAAATCGGAGAGAGCTGTCTGCTCTAATTCATGCCGGCACATGGATGGAATAACAGATGTAGAGGGATAACCCACATCTCTCTTTTTCCGCAACGCAAAAATGTGCATTGATGTCGTTCTCGTGTGCCTTCGTACTATAAGTTTTTAACGATAGATGAAATGATAATTTGATACACCGGCAGTCCATCAAACGAGGCACAACGTTGATCACACACTAGACAACTAGCACTAAAGCGTTGTTTAGACTGCAGCCCAAATCAGATTTGTAAACATATCCGATCATAATCTGATCTTCCTGACCAACTTTTCACATTATTTATTGCAAGTGATCAGATCCGATCTGTGCATGTGTTCATTTTGATGTTGTCTAGTCTTCCACATGGATTTCTATAGTCATCTGAACAAAATAAAGAAAATGGACCACAGAAGACACTTTGAAATCCTATCTGAGGGACTGAGGCGTTCAGATTAAAACTTATCAGAACAGAATTGCATACAAAATCTGTATGTGGTTTGAATCAGCTTTGGAAAAATTGGATCTAATTTTTTTCTTTTGTGCTTCTCAATAATCCCCTTGGGATTCACTTCTCTGCATTTAACCCATCCTCTACTAGAAACCTACTAGAATTAGGAGCAATCACAACCACAATGGGGTTTGTGTACCTTGCTCAGGGGGTCCACTTGGTCATGGGCATGCTCCCTTATTTTAGCTGTTCAGATTGCCAAATAAATCAAGTTAGATACAGATCTGTGGAGTCTGAACTGGCCTTATAGACAACTGAGGGGCCAAGTTACACCATGAAAACTGAGTCCGAAATAACAGAGAGTGGTAAGTATTTCAAAAGTAGGCTATGATAATTATGACGAAAAAGAAAACAGCACCTGAGACAAAAGTGTCTTAATATACTGTACGCTGTGCTTTTACCAGCATCCACTTGGTAATTTACTGCTCTAAATGGATGAAATTCAATATTCTGGCACTTTTTATACGCCCACACTGCAACATCTCCTCACAAGGCAGCACATGTGTGTGCGGCGTGTGTTCGGACACCGTTGCGTTCTGCCTCCATAACCAACTCCAACACAGATCACCTCTGAGCACAGTCTAAAAGCTTTAGGAGACGTACGGTACAT
Source organism: Microchirus variegatus (assembly GCF_963457635.1). Classification (NCBI taxonomy): domain Eukaryota; kingdom Metazoa; phylum Chordata; class Actinopteri; order Pleuronectiformes; family Soleidae; genus Microchirus; species Microchirus variegatus. The sequence continues at coordinate 10,986,913 of NC_139806.1, read as the reverse complement.
TACACACAAAGACACATCATCAAAACAGCAACATCTGCAATTCAAATGAGTTACAGGGGTTGGAAAATACGCTTATTATCTTTATGATTAAGAAAAAGATAAGACAACCGATACCGCCTGTGTAGTGTGTCGTAAATATAAAGCTATATAAAGCCAGTTATTGTAGCAGAAACGCTGTAAACAAAGCTGGAACCTAAAGCACACAACAGCGCCTCTAAACATCAGCAACTATCTTTATCTTATTAGTTTAATCCTCCCTAAAACAAAGTGTAAGTGCAAAAATATCACGGTAATCCAGAGAGTTATGTAATGGTCTATATCTTGGCCTGGAGCTAAACGGTAAACTACAAAGCAAGTGATTTCCAACACAGACAAAAGATATTTTAGACTCGCAGATGCTCCTATTTTATTCTTCAAACTAAAGTGCAGAAATACAATTACGTTATTATTTGTTATTTGTATTTAGTAACTTGTGTTTCACACTGTGCTGATTCAGCTCCACACAACTCTCTGTGTACTGTATTTCTCACAATAAGGGTGTTCAGATCTTGGGTGACATTCAAGATCTGACGGAGGCCACATCGACATTGCGCTAGTAAAGCTAGTTCGTTTTTTTTTTACTCAATCCTGGTCCTCGGGACTCACTGCCCTGCATGTTTTGGATGTTTCCCTGCTCCAACTAACCCGGGTCAAACAGTCACCTCATCAATAAGCTCTGCAAACGCCTGGTAAGTATGGAACCCATTTATTTGAATCAGGTGTTGTTGGAGCAGGGAAACATCTAAAACATGCAGTGGGTCCTGATCTCTGTGAGGACAGGTTGACCTTGTGAGGACATTTCGGCTCGATTTCTGAGAATTAAGACCTGGTTTTAGGGGTTAAACTGGATTAGGGTTAGTCATTTAGTCGTGCTAGTTAAGATTCTGGTAAGGAGCCAGTACGTCCACACTGATGAGATCTCAAACCTGCATTTCCCGAAGCAAATGATTGCTTTCTGTTGACTTCCTACTGCATCAGTAGTAAACGTTTTTTGCTTCTCCATGTCTCATTATTCACCTGCCAAGGCAGTGAATAGACGAGAGATAATTCACTTAGATATTGAATACAGAAGCTCCTGCCCGTTGGTTGTTTAACTTGTATTTATGCACCATTGTGCGCGTTGAAACGAGCCGGAGGCGAACTGGCGAATATAAAAACACCCGCCGACGACGAGAGGCGTGACATTAAGCCAGAGTGGCTCTAACCGACTGTAATGGCCCTCTGACACAGCTACTCATAAACACAACGAAGACCCTTTAGTCACAGAGCAGCGGTATGACGAACACCAAAGTTTGAAAAGTGCCACATCAAACAACAATAAATTACAGTGTGTTTTTGTTGCTGTTGGTTTGCAGTTGATGACAACAAGTCTCACACGACACACTGACTATAATAACACCGATGTGGAGCATCACACAAATGATGAGTTTTATTAATTTCTCTGTATTTCATTGTAAAATAATAACTCTTACCTGATTGACGTAACAGTCCATCATTAGTGCAATACCTTACATTGTCATTGGGAATTATATGTCGTCTAAGGTTGCATATTATGTCGTGGACTTGAGATTCACAAGCTCCACTCTACGGGAAGGTGCTTAAAGGTCAATGATGAAGAGTGTGAAGTGTGTCTGTGAAGAATGGTTTTACATTTCTGCACATTTCTGCTCTGAGGCCTGCAAACTCTACATCCTTCCCCAGCATTACAAGGTCATTTAAGGGGAGACAACATGTCATTTTGTGTGTCACAGGAAGTTCTTTCCAGAGAATATTTCCCTTCTTTATATTGTAATTGAACCTCTCTCCCCCTGCTCTTTGAATGAATGGACTTTCCCCTTCTTCAGATCTCTGAGTATTAAGGTGGTATCAGGTGTCTCATTTGCATCTAAGTGTTTCAGTGTGGACAGTAATTACTGTCTTCAGTGGAGCCTCGCTGGCTCGCACACTGCTGCTGAAAACAAACTCCATTTCCAGAGATGTTGGGACACACAAAAACGCTCGAACAAGTCCAAGTCGAAGAGGAGAGAAGAGAAGGAGAGCTACTCCTGGACGGGGGAAGCTTAATTTAATAGAGAAACAAACGAGGAGTGTGAACAGCCGCTGAAACACTCATGTGCTGCCACGATCTGGGCCTGGAGACGTTCAGTTTCCTGAAAACAGAACGTTCTGTTCTTACAGCTGGCTCTCGTCTTTACAAACCAATCAGTCTTTCCATGTTCACTCAGGACTGAGCTGAGATGCGTCTGCTGTGTTATATTTAAGCTGTTAAGGCCTTTTCAAACCGCTCTATATGATAGTTAATGTCGACATTTCCAAATCCTCATCCGCGCGTCCTCGTCTATCCGACACCGTCCTCCTCTCTCCCGTGTCACTCGATTATTGATGAGCTCTTTGACCCGCGCGCAGAAACCTAAGACCCGTCGATTAACGCGTTGATCTAATACCCTTTTGCTCTTTCGTCCACTTCCACCTCCTCCTTTGCTTTTTCTTTTCTTTTTTTCCACATTAACTATTGACACAGTCGCTCACAGTCAGTCACCGCACACATGCTTATGCAGAATATGATGCAGCCTGTGCCCATGCCTTTTCCCACACTTCTAATGACCGGGCTCATGGTTACATCCATAAATTACGTTTTACACTACAGGGCGTTTGACCTTTGATCCCCACAGGGCTTGGCGATGTTGTTAAATGCTGACCCTGTGTCAGTTTACTCTCGGGCCACACGGAGATCCGCTTCCTTGTTCAGTCGCCATCTTTGAATTCCTTCAGGGGATTTGACACTTAAAAGTTGACTCAAATATTCATGAGCCTGTTCGTCCACTTTCTAAAGAGAAAATATCAATAGGCCAACTAAGAATAGACTCTGGATAACGGGGAGCAGCTCTGTCTTCCAGCTGAGTTACATAAATTATAATTAATTCATCATAATCCCACTGGGGAGGGGGGGGGGGGGTAGATTGAAGAGAGGGAGAGATTAACTTGCTTTCAAGCACTGACGACTTCATAATGATGGCTTAGTACGGAAACAAAGGGGGAAAAAAAAGAATGAACGGAGTCAATTTTGTGTCACTCATCACGTCGTCAGACCTTGAATCTAATGAATGAATAACTTTTTAGATCTTAAGACCCTGAAGCTACAGCGCTGAAGCACCCTCTAGTGACAGGCAGTGGATTTTCAGCACAATCGTTTACACAGTTTATTTGGGGAATGACTCTTTTATTTATTTATTTATGTATTATATTATCTAGCAGCACATCTGTACACATTTTTGTTTCAGTTATCAAAAAAATGTGAACATTCCGATACTCCACACAACAAGTGACTGCACTTTATACTCAAATATCAAATTATGTACAGTAAAAATCCCAGTAACACTTAAGATTAGGGAACACATATTCATCATTAACTAGGTGCTTACTAACATGCATAAAAGTAGCATACTAGCCCTTTATTAGTGAATATTAAAGGTGCATTATGTAATAAATCTAAAGCAACTGGCCATAAAATCCTCCTAATATGTCACAGAGACTCAGGAATAATGTTCATATAACAAACTGAACTCACCAACAACAACAGTACAGACAAAATATTTGCATTAAAAAAATATTATATATATATATGCAAATCATGTTTACGTTTAGAAATGTTTTGGCATGTGGCGCCACCTACCGCCATCTACCAATCATTGTAGTCAGTAGAGTCTCAGCTGCCGAGCAACCACGGGTAGCAAGTTACGTCAGAAAACGAAACCTAAAAGACCTTGGTATTTTGAATTTGAATGTAGTAAATGTAGTTTTTGGCCACATTCTTACATATGACACCTTTAAGCACGTATTAACACCTTAAAACCTACTTTATCCATATCGTAATAGAGGTAGAATACGGTTATGTAGAATAAGGTGTTAATATGTGCTGAATGATTACTAATAAAGGGCTAGTATGCTACTTATATAATGTTAGTAAGCACCTAGTTACTGGTGAATATGTGTTCAATAATCTAAAGTGTTACCAAAATCCCATATTTCAAACTTTTATATGTTCCTTTCAGGCATTTCAAGGCTCCGTGTGGTCGTTGAAGGCCCCAGAGTGACTCTGGTGCTGCTCTACCATCAGCAGGACGCTCTGTGACAGTCCCTTAACGTCGCTGTGTGTGTCCGGATGTACGACCAAAGCCCTCAGGAGTTCTGTCACACCTTCCACCTCCAACATGCTGCTGTAATGTGATTCTAGAAAATGGCGGCGTAAGAAGTCAAAGAGGAGGACGAGAGAAAGCACCGTTACCTCACCTCTAACAACCCTCTGATGTTCAATTAAATCAATTTAACATTGCGTGTCTTACTGTTTTGACTGCAGACCAGATGTACGGCCCACACAGCCCACAGCTGCACCCCCGGGGCCTGACGCGTCTGGAGCAGAGGGCAGAATGGATGGAACGACCTGAAATGTACGTGTACACCCCAAAGCAGCACAATAAGATTAACATATGAGTAAATTCAATTTGGTGTGTGCTATCAGGCAACGTGTAATTATAACTCTGTCACATACTAAGAGACTTTTTCTCAATGGTGAACGTCTTAAAGACAGAATCTAGGATGTTTAAATGATGAGAAATTACTTAAATGAGGTATGAGAGAGAACAAATACATGCATTACAATGACTGCTTACACCAAGCATCTTCTCTGTCTCACCTATAGGACACCATTTCTCTTTCCAGTTGGGTCCATGTCATAATGGAAGTGTGCTGTGAAGAAAGAAGAACATTAAAAAAGAGAGACCAAGCTGCATTTTATTGCATCCAGCATCCAAAACACACACACACACACCAGCTGCTTCACGATGGTATCGTGGAGCTCCTGGTCCAGGGTCCAGGCCTCTGGTCTGGAGGCGAGCTGAGCCAGAATCCCTCCAGCAAAGTAACGGACGCCGACCTCCACGTGGGGATCCAGCAGGAGAGCGAGGACGTGTTCCAGCAGCTCCTCGTCCAACAGGTCGACCTGCAGCTCCTCCACCTCGGCGATGTTGTTCTGCATCAAACAGACACATGTTGGCAGAGGTATTGGCGCCGTCTTTCATTTCAGGTTGTTCTTACAGGCGTTTCAAGGGAGAAAAGTTACCTTTAGGGTCTACTAATAAAGTGATTTAAACAGAGGTTTAGTCTTCAAGATAGCTGGGTTTTTGACTAAAGTACTCAGAGGTAGAGCGGGTCGTCAAGGGTTTGATTCCGGGCTCCGCTCCGTCTACATTAGTCCCTAGACAGGACACTTAATTGTCTTCTGACCCATTTCCACTGCTGGCAAATGGCCATACACATGTAGACGGTATATTATGTGATAGAAAAAGTGTTCAATCAGCTTTGAATGGTCATCTAGTCAAGAAACGTGGTTTATAAATACAGACCACAGGGTTTCTCCTCTTGCCTGCTGCAACGTGGTTTGACTGAACTCCATCTCATGCTGCAAAGAATACCTCTGGGTCATTGGCTGCTATGGGCATAAAAGGAGAGAAACTCATCGTCTGACCCCCCTCTTCCTCTGAACTCAAACCTATTGAGAACCTATGGAGCATCATCAAGCAAAAGATCTATGAGGGTGGGAAGGTAGTCCTGGTCCAAGCAGCAGCTCTGGGAAGCTATTCTGACATCCTGCAAAGGCATTAAAGCAGAAACTCTCCAAAAACTCACAAATTCAATGGATGCAAGAATTGTGAAGGTTATATCAATGGAGGGGTCCTGTGTTAACCTGTAACTCGGCCTGTTGAGATGTTTTTGATTGAAATAACGTTTGATTTAATTTATATGACCTCCTAATGCTGCAAATTCAACTAATGACCATTTTTAGTTCTTTACAACCTATAAAATGTCTTGAAACTCTGTTGTGCATAATAATTTGGAACAGTGCATTTTGAGATTCTTATTTTTGAAAAAGATACTGTTATAGTTGGGAGGTTTGTTCAATAAAATTTGAATTATACTCTCACAGTTGATGACTTGAAAATTATACTGACAATCTGAAAACATTTCATTTGCATAATAATTTGGAACACGGTGTATTTCCCCAGAATGCATACATAGATACACTACCATTCATTTTCAATATGTATATGACATATTTTCTTGTCTTTTTTTCTTGCTATGTTCCATGACCCGTCCATGTCTTCTACTTATATAAACAGGACTGCGACACACATACATAACCCCGACTCATGGATTCAAACCTACACATCAACTACTGACGCTACATTTACACACATGAAACGCACCAGGAGGCCAAGAAGTTTCTGCTGAATCGAAGGCTCAGCGTAGTACGTCTGCAAAACAAAGGGCCACAGCATTACAACAACAAAAATCTTCATTTTTTGTGTTTTAATATAATCTGTACATCAGTGTGTGTTTTCAGGGCTCCTTTACCTCCAGAACCTCGGCGTACAGCTCCAGGCCCTGGCACTGAATGAAGTTGTGTGCCGCAGAGGGCATCTCATCGGTCAGGTTCCACAGAGCAGTGAGGGCAAACTTCAGAGAGGAGTCCACCGCTCCCACCATGGCCCTCTGCTGCACGATAGACAGCAGCTGCTGTGAGACAAAAGAGATTCAGAGAAACATAAGGAGCATCCTCTGGTAAGAAGATTTTTTTTTGTTCCTGTGACACCAGATATACAATAAACTGAAGTTCATGGAGCAATGTGGTGACAGTCAGTAGATGAGTATAGTCATGGAAAATATAGCTGGTGAGGAAGAGAGTGAGGGAACTCGAAATACACTCCTGCATATCTAGTGCTAATCCGGGAACGTTGTGTATGTTTGAAACCAAATACCCTGGATATGTAAATGTACCTTCATAATTAAGATGTCCTTGCTGAGCTGTGCGATCTGCTCTGTCGACAACTGCGAATAAAACAAAAACAAAAAGTGCTTCTCAAATGTCAGCGTCTCAAACGAACAGAACTTTTAACCCACGGTATGGGGGAATTAGTTTTATTCAAGCAGCCTAAATTCACAGTATATATTCACAGAAGCTCTGAACAGGTCGGGACGAACAGGCGCAGCAAACTAACGCACATTATTAAATGAGTGAGAGCCTTGACCTTGGCCACCAGAATGGAGATGACAGCAACCGCCATCCTCTGAAGAGTCAAGTCCTCATGGTTGCTCAGCCAGTTAATCACCAGGGTGGCTGCTAAATACCTGAACATAGATGACAGAGTAATTACAAAAAAAAAAAAAAGAAAAATCAGAGTCCTGGTTTGCACTTTTACATCTTGAAGGGTGTATATTTCTTTTAGCGGTGAGGCCAGAGGAGAAAGTATGTTCTGGCTGGATCACAATCTCCTGGAAAATCTCGACAGTGCCCTGCCGCTATAACTACTGCAGTGATGATCTTGGCTACTGCAAGACTGTGGGCTCATACGTCGTAAAAAAAAAACTAAAAAAAACAAGAGTAAAGTTAAACTAACTTGTCAAAGGGGACATCCTGAAGGATGTAGTCGCTGCAGAGAGCCAGCAGACAGTTTTTCTGCACCTGGAGAGATGAAACATTTATATGGATATTGGGTAAACACTGAGTTGATGTGGGCAAAGTTAAAGGTGCATTATGTAATAAATCTGAAGCAACTGGCCATAAAATCCTCCTAATATGTCACAGAGACTCAGGAATAATGTTCATATAACAAACTGAACTCACCAACAACAACAGTACAGACAAAATATTTGCATTAAAAAATATATTTTGCAGACTGCAAATCATGTTTATGTTTTGGCATGTGGCGCCACCTACCGCCATCTACCAATCCTTGCAGTCAGTAGAGTCTCAGCTGCTAAGACCTCGGTATTTTGAATTTGAATGTAGTAACCGTTTTTGGCCACATTCTTACATATGGCACCTTTAAGGTTTGATGGAGCAAGTGCTGAAAGTGGTGGAATGTAACGTTTAAAGCAGGAACTTGAAAACACAATGTGTGACAAAATCTTATAACATCACTCCCATCATGGCTACTATACACTGGTTACAATGCTGCTTTTAATAGTGGATTTTAAACTATTACTACTACTTTTAAAGCCCCGACAACCTCGCCCCTGGTTATTTGATAGGACTTTTAATACTGTATACCCCCTCCTGCTCCCTGTGATCCTCAGACTCCTCTTACTGGTCTATTCTAAAATTGTAGCTGCTCTTAAACCTTTAATGCTGACTTTTTAACGGTTTGACGGTTTTTCAGTGTTTTTTCAGACCTGCCGGTGGCTGGGAAAGGTCTTCATAGCATGCAGAAGTTGTCCGACAGTGGCGGCGATCAGGCCGACGGGCATGGCCTCGGCCATGTCGTGAGTGGTCAGGTTGAAGGCACACGCGGTGGCCACCAGGTGGACGTGCAGGGAGGAGGGGTGGCTCTGCATCCCGCTCAGCACCAGCTACAGGAAACAGGAGGTCCAGGTGTCACCCGTCACGTCATAGAACTATAAACTACGTATTGCTCTTATAATTAAGAGTTCCTTGTCTATTCCTACGAGAAAACTACACATTAATGTCCATTTATGTGTTTGCCTGTGCTCGTATAATAAATCTCAGTCTGTTTTTTTTTTCTACATTGTTCAACACGCAAGAAAAGCTCCATTCAATGGTCATGTAAGTATAAGCAAGTTATGGTTTCTTGATAAATCACATAAAAGCAACACATGTGGTCTACAGTCTGTTGTTGTTTGTCTGTTCTGATGTTATTGTGGTCATCGTCTAATGATGGTTCCTGTCCTGTTCCAAACCAACAGAGTAATAACAGCTGTAAATGTGCAACCATGCAAAGCTAAACGTATTTAATTTGCCATTACTGTATGTAGCAGTTAATTCTTGGCATCATTCCTTGAAAAATGACATGTTAACTGATTTTCAAAGTAGCTGCAAATGTATTTTCCGTATACTGTACCATATGATGAACAAACCAGACCTTTAGCATATCCGGCCGTGGTTTTTCGATGTCTGTGGTCAGATTGTGGAGATGGATGAGGGCCTCTCGCGTGAAACACTCCCTGTCTCTGTACCTTCTCAGGGCCTCACACACCTGCTTCTCATTAGCCTCTCCAGTTACCTGAGCACATGAGTTCATGACATGTAAAATACAATATATGTTATATAAATACAGTAAATACAGGAAAATGAGCCTCAAACCAAATACAAATGGGAAAATGATGTCCTGGCATCTCACAAACCATAGTATGGCATCAACTAAATGTTCACTCTAGACTTACGGTTAGATTTTTCCGTGATGAGAGCGCCTCACTGGAGCAAACCCTGGTGGTGAGTAGACCCAGAAAGACCAGCTCACTCCTGGCCTCCACAAATACTTGCAACGCTGCTTCAGTGACTCCTTTTCTCCCAGAGATATCGAGAGAAATGAGCTGAGGAAGAACCTGAGGGCTCCCCTCCAGAAGCTGCTGCACCATCTCGTCCCCGTCTCTCTCACTGTCACTGTCATTCACAGCAAAACGGTCATGTGAAAAGTCCAGATGCCTCAGAGCATGAAGCTGGCTGAGGACAAAGAGCAGCCTGGAAGGCGACATATCCAGCTGCTGCAGCCCGTGTGCATTTAAAGACCTCAAGGTGTTCTTGCACTGGAGCAGAGCTGAAAGCTGTGAAACAGCAGTGCAGGAGATATCCAGAGCCTCCAACTGAGGGAGAGTGCAGATATCTTCAAGGGCAGCATCAGTCAAGTCTGTGTTGGCCAAGTTTAACGTCTTCAGACTCCGCAGAGAGCTGAAGCCAACGCGGACTCCATGGTTTTCCTCCAGCATCTCCCAGTCCAGATGTAGACCACTGAGGGACAACCTCTGCAGGCTGGACCTGCACTCCACGTTTGAGGCCAGGCCTGAGACGACGTCAGCCCCAGTGAGGCCCCCAGGGACCCAGGAGGCGTCTAGTTCCTGCAGGCGGTGAGGACACAGGGCCAAGTGGAAAGCTTGTGCAGACAGCGGACAGTAGCGGATGGAGGCCCGACACAGACGGAGCTCTTTGCAGTTTCGGAAAATCCCAACAGTTGTGTCATTCAGGATTCCTTGTGCAGAGACGCAAACAGAGCAATGTTTTAGGAAAAAGCTGCACCACATATATGTTTGTGGAGAAGAGGTTTTCCATCATTTCAACCTGTCATACAGTGTAGTGCACTGTGAACTCATAAATCATACGATGACAGAGTGAGTCAGGGACTTTTCATACAGAATGTGGTAAGACAGAAGGTTAAGTTTCTGACTTACCTGTAGTCGCCATTTTACGGAGCAGCTGTTCAGCTACCTCCTGCGGTAAGGGTGGCGCCCGAATGAGGCTCATGGATCCGTCTGCTCGCCTGCTGCACAGTACGTCCAGGCTGTGGCACACCTGAGCCAGACAGAGATCCCACAAGGCCTGAGGGCCCTCGGCATCCTGTGGCGTCGTCATCAAGTACAAAGAAGAACAAAGATCATTTCACGTATGTATGTGTGTGTGTGTGTGTGCAGTGGATTACACAGACATTTCCTGTGGGTCATGTAAACAAAGGGCATCATGTCTACATGCTGGGCAAGACACAGTGGGCTGTGCTAGCACTGGGTGAATGGATATGATATGGATGTGTTGTATTCATGCGTGAGTAAAGCAGCTCATCAAGCCTATAAAAAACACCATATTAACTCTTGGAAATGACACATTAATTGTGATTTTGGGCCATTATAACACACTTTTATTTGAGAATTGACGCTATGGGCTGATATTAAGCGCATTTATAAAAAGATAAGACATCAAATTAGAAAATGATATTGACAAGTGCAAACTAGGGATGGGACAATACCACCTTTTTTTGTGTCCAATAGTGATATCAAAAACTCTTCCGATACAGATATTAGTCCGATACAGTCATTTAAGTAATTTATGATGCATTTAACTATGAGGTTGTTCACAACACATTTGTGCTGAGTCATTTCAAAGGCACATTTTACAAGTTTTATCTGTCCCCAATTATCCGATGAAGTGATTTTGACCAGTATCGGACGGATACTGATTCCCACCCGGAAAAATCATTAAACAATATTAAAATAATAATTTGGGCTCAATGAGCCTTTAGTGAAATGAAAACACATTTAAAATACACAGGCTTTTTCTTGAGCCCTAACTGATCCACAGTGACACAGGATCTAAGGTGGTTTGAGTCTAATTTTATCCTGGACAGATGAAGCACACGCGTAAAGCCCCTTTAAAGCACTAATCACAACAGCCGCTCTCTGATACGCAGTCAGACCAAGCAGTTGGTTCTTTGGTATACTCCAAAGGGCACGAGAGTAAAAAAAACATCACATAGCGACATATTTATGCTTGAAAGAGGAAGAGACAAACTTACCATGGTTTAAAACAAGGTAAACAGTCGATAGGGAGCAAAAAAAACAAAGAAACACACAAATAATAAACCTCTATAGCTGAGGCGCGTCGTTACGCACACGTCAAAACAAAAGACGCCATAACCAGAATGAATAAATGTTTTTTCTCCCTTTAAATTAACCAAAAAAGTCGTGAATTATTCTTCTTGTTTTGATCACAGAAGCCGCTCTGGATCGTCCAGCGTCAACTGTCACAGAGTGAGCGCTTCCTGTTGGTCAGTGCACGTGACGTCACAGGCGCTCCAAAAATTAGAACACGTGTGTTGTTTGAATTTTTTTTTTTTTGTATGGTATAAGAGGTTCTCTATCTATCTATCTATCTATCTATCTATCTATCTATCTATCTATCTATCTATCTATCTATCTATCTATCTATCTATCTATCTATCTATCTATCTATCTATCTATCTATCTATCCACAAAATGTACCTGGACAAGGTTGGAGAGGACAGTGCGCGTGTTTGGCCACAAGGAGGAGCTCACACAGAGAGCTGGATTTTTGGATTTTCCACTTCCTATCACTCTGTGGTGCTGTGGTGAAGGAGTTGTGGGCTCACTCAGAGAGACTTTCAGGGGCTAGAATAAAAAAAACTGTCCACCCTCTTTGATGCTGCCAACACTGAACCTGGACTGGGCTGATCTGGAGTGACACTGTGGGGACAAGGACACAAATAAACCAACGATGTGGTCTATAAAGGCCTCGTTCATGTTGACAGATCCCAGTGGAAAAAGCACAGGTGTTAATAATCAAAGAAGTGATGGCTGAGTTCCATTTATCTTAGTCAGTTTCAGGATGCATGAGCCATACTGTGCTGACTTACTTATATTGAACAGAGTCATCATTAACCCTTTAAGGTACGCACCAAGCAAAATGTAAAGGAACAATATTAAGTGCAATTTCTGGATCAATAAATTAAAGTAATCATTTTAACAACACTACCCCCCCCCCCTAATTTTACCAACTGTAGCTCGCTTCTCTAACTTTACCATAAAATGACAAATCAACTGTTTGGTAGAGGATGTTTTGAAAAAAATATTTGACCCTTATAAGACGTATTTTTGTTGAATTAAAGGTGCATTATGTAATAAATCTAAAGCAACTGGCCATAAAATCCTCCTAATATGTCACAGAAACTCAGGAATAATGTTCATATAACAAACTGAACTCACCAACAACAACAGGACAGACAAAATATTTGTATTAAAAACAATATTTTACAGACTGCAAATCATGTTTATGTTTTGAAATCATGTTTTGGCATGTGGCGCCACCTACCGCCGTCTACCGATCATTGCAGTCGGTAGAGTCTCAGCTGCCGAGCAACCACGGGTTGCCAGTTACGTCAAAAACGAAACCTAAAAGACCTCGGTATATTGAATTTGAATGTAGTAACCGTTTTTGGCCACATTCTTACATATGGCACCTTTAAGTCACATAATTCAATTCATAATTTCAAAACAACTCCTCTGAAATGATAATATGTCAACAAAATAGTAACTAACTAACTAACTAACTTCTAAAGTTCCGCCGATATGTGTCATCAAAGGACGTGCATTTTCGTTGTGCCACAGACACAGCGCCATCTAGTGGATTTTTTTTTTTTTATCATTGCACAACTACACCAAACGGTAGAGATGGCTCATTCAGCTTGATGCATTTTTCAATGAGATATAGTGACATAAAGTGTGGTCGACCAAACGGTTGATTAGTACCTTAAAGGGTTAATGTGATGTGCTTTTCCTGCATGACCACGTCAGAATGTCTGCTGTGAAAAAAAAGTGGATTACTCTATATTTTTAACTTTGTTTTCTCCAGTTAAGACATTTACATTCATATATTAGTGATGCATTTTTAATTGTATGCCACTTATAGGAAGACACAGTCATTTGTCCTCACAGATCACACATTCTTTAATAGATTTTCACTCTCTATTATTCTGCACCAGTGGTTCATAATAAGACCAACAGCCCTCCCACACGCTGAATAATGTCTCCCCCACGTCCCCTGCACTTCCTCCTCAACCCAATGTATAATATACCCACGATATATAAACACAAATCCAAAGTAAACGTCTTACTGTTTACATAAAGCTACTATATTGCCAGAATCAGTCAATCATTAAAACTGGAGCTGACAGAAAAAAAAAGGGGGGGGGGGTTTGAGGGGAGGAGTAATCTCTGTGCGACAGACACAAAGAGTAGATCATCAAATTCTACAAGCGAGAGACAAAAGAAGATCACATGAGAGCGGATCTTTAGATCTGATTCATTACTTTTCTTCTTCTTTTCTTTTTCCTAACTGCAGTGAAACTTTACGTGACATCAGTGGTTGGAGGCAGGGCCAAGCCTTCCCCTCCGCTCGAAACGACAGAGAAAATTACACCATCAGCCTCCCTCCTTCTGTGCATGGACCACCCTCCACTGTTCTCTGTTAGTGGATGCATGCATGTGCCATAGCCGGAGCCGGAGCGGGAGCTGGAGCTGGAGCTGAAGCTGGAGCTTAATGAGAGCAAAGAGTGTGTGAGGAGAAGAATAATGGAGAGCATGAACATACACAGGCACGACCACAACTGAGACGTCTTACCTCCACATCCTGGACCACTGATTGAACGGTCACTGTCACAGGTAGATTTCTTTTTATAATTTTCTTTTCTGATGAAGTTACTCTCACAGTTCGTGATATTTGTATGTTTTCTTAATGTCATCTTCTGTGTAAAAGTCTTAAAAATGTATCTAATCACAATAGCACATTACAAACACGACATTTACTGGTGAGAACTTTGATCAGAAGTTAGATCAAAGTTTTTACGGAAACTGCATCAATTGTGCAATGGTTGTAAAGCATGTACTGTATATATTTGATCATTTATCATATTTAGCTTGGGGTTTTTTTTTAAGTTAAAGGTGCCATATGTAAGAATGTGACCAAAAAACAGTTACAACATTCAAATAATAAAAAAAGAGGTCTTTTAGGTTTCGCTTTCCAACGTAACTAGCAACCCGTGGTTGCTCGGTAGCTGAGACTCTACTGACTGCAATGATTGGTAAATGGCGGTAGGTGGCGCCACATGCCAAAACATGATTTGCAGTCTGCAAAATATTTTTTTTTAATGCAAATATTTTGGCTGTACTGTTGTTGTTGGTGAGTTCAGTTTGTTATATGAACATTATTCCTGAGTCTCTGTGACATATTAGGAGGATTTTATGGCCAGTTGCTTTAGATTTATTACATAATGCACCTTTAATGTCAAATCCATGGTCAAATGACCCATAATCCGTCTTGTCCTCCCTCTGAGCAGATGGACCTCATCAGAGGACACTATCCAAAAAACTTCTTGGAGGCCAATTAGTGAAGCACTAAAACGTTGCTTTAATTTTGTTAAGGAAGCGTGGGGCGTAAAATGTGGCGTGGGATTCGTCTTTTAAAGGCTTGAATATAAATTATAATTGTTTAATGTAGCATGGCGTGCCAAGGAGGCAGAATTCAGTGGTTGCACTCGGTCGTTTCATTGATTGGCAGCGTCCTCCTCTCTCTGGGATGGGGGGGGGAAAACCAGCAGCCGCAAAGTTAGACCTGTTTGGTGGTGAATATGGATGAGGAGAGGAGAGAGGAGATGCTCTTCCAGTAAGACAACATAAAAATGTCTGCTGCGATTGACTTGATAAAGAGCAGCAGGGTGTGAACGGCGGACATAAACCCGGTGGTCATAACTACAGATGAGATTCACAGCTCTGGCCCGAGGAGCCTCTACGTAAACACTGTCACTGCTGTCAGTTCAGGGCCTGCGAGATTCATACTTTGGGCTTGGACACGTCCAGACGGGCCAGTTGCTGAGTTGCTATTGAAGGCAAAGACCTGTGATTAGAAAAAGTACAAAGCAAAAGTGCTCTCTGGGTAATAATAATAACCAAACTGACAGAGCCAAAGTGTCTATGAGCTCTGACACATGGCCCATTTTCCTTAAAGGGCTTTTTTGCCTTGGCTCTCAGATGGTTTATAATCTGTGACAAAACTGTATACAGTATATTAAAAGTAGTATACAAACTCCCCGGGAGCGGTTTAAAAAAAAAATATTTCAGTGAAGTTCATGAAAAATCACCGTTGGCTCACTGTGCGACATGAAAACACAAGACTCGATGTTTTGTGCTCCCCTTGAGACGAGCATGTTTTCCTCTACAAATGATAAAAGAGCATTATTATTCTGCCACAGCAGCAGTTTGAGCTTAGGTAATGCTCTTGGATCCGTCTCATTAACTGTGGTCAGTGCAACTCAACATCAAGAGCTGACCACAGGAATGAGTCAAAGCCCATGCTGTCTCTGTCTTGGACTCGTTCACATCTGTTAAAATCCTCACTGGGTCGCTTTTGATGACCTCTGATAGTGAAGTGGCTCATATTGGGTTCCCGTCAGAGGCGTTTGGACGAAGGTAACTCAACCTCCTTGGCCACATCCATTTGACTTCTGCTTGGATTTGGCTCAACAGGCCAAAATCTGCCTGCAGTCGACTCAGCAGAGGCCCCACATCCACGTGCCAAACCTTGCTATTGACTGTGTTGGACGGAGGGATCATTCACTTAGCATATTTGAACGTCGGCCGCTCCGGCTTCGCTCGTTGTGCTGTCAGTAAGATTGAAACGCGAGCTCTGCTTCCAAAAATAGACTCCAGAAAACATTACTCATAAATTAAGGATTCCTGCTCCCACTTCTGCTCCTTAAATAAATCAATGTATTTTATCTGCCCCCCATATATAAATGCTGTGTCTGTAGCTGTCGAGCAGAAACGTCTGCTGTCACTGTGCTCATTCAAGTGGACGCTGTCCCATTAAAGTGATGTATTAAATTAGCCAATTAATTTTTATTGTCTACAAAATATGTTTTCCATCAAAACTTTGTGACTTCAGTTTTGGTTTTTTTTCAAATTCAAGCCACTGAGAAGTACAAAAGGAAGGTTTATCAGAGATCAGCAGAAACACATCTCAGCACTTGCACACACACACACACACACACACACACACACACACACACACACACACACACACACACACACACACACACACACACCCACCCACCCAGACACCTGATACATGAGTGGTAGGGGACTTAATGAAAGACAAGCTCTGAGGGAATGCACAGGGAATTTGTGTAACAATAACACATTTGTGGTGGGTGGGTGACACTGCACACAAATGAACCAGCCAGGGGCAGGACTGTCTGCGGTGCTCGTTTTCAGTGTCATTGCTCACTCACGTCAGTAAGTAAGAGTCTGTTTTGTGTTTTGAGAGAAAAGCTCTTCACGCTTTTGTTTTGCAGGCTATACTGAATATATATTGGATACGTGAACTTTACAATGTACTCCCATGAAAATGCAGTGCAACAAAAACACTCCAAGCCAATTAAGTCTATAGTGACACACATCACAATCCAATTTAAACATCAAACTTAAAGTAATCCTGCATCATCATCATCCATCACCGTCTGATTTTTAGCCTGTTAATGTGCGAACATCTGCTTATTTGCAAAATGAAGCTGCACATTATTATTTGTTTTTCATGTCTTTTTGTCATCCTCTGGAAGCCATTATGTTGTAGCAAAAACATCCACTAGTTTGAAATATTTCCATGTGCACATCAGTGGTGGACCACTGACTATCATGGGCCATTTCGGGGTTCACATATTCAGTAGGATCCAATAGAGCTGGGATGTTGGAAAGCTCGAGCAGAATAAACCAATGCATTTTTTTGTTTTTGAAAGGAATTTGCTCGCAGTGAGTGAAATACATCAATATAACCCCAGATTTAAAGGGGTCATATTCTACACAATCAACTTTTTAATCAATTTAATACTTCTGGAGGTCCTATGAGTAGGCAAAGAGCGAAAAAGGATGACTCAGTCATGTTTTTGTGGTCCGCCTCAGTCTAAGTGCAGGAGATAAAACACGCAAAGTTCACTTCCGTACTCATTGTTAAGTCACAATGTATTGACATCGGAGCTCCGCTTTGTCCCTAAAAAACGCGAGAGTGCAGACGAGGGCAATAGTATTCGGAAGAGCGGAAGTGCAGCACAGAGTTCTACACAAACTTCCAGCCTCAGAGGATTCACGAATCCAGTGGATTAATTTTATATATGACAATGGCAATGTGCCGGCTAGAGTCGGCAAATGATGGCTTTTCCAAATGCTAACTGCTGTTAGCTGCTGGCACCTCAGTGACGCTGACGTAGTTTCCTGTTTCTCATTTGCATTTAAAGAGACAGGCACTCAAAACAGAGCGTTCTGAACAGGGCTGTTTTGGCAGGGTGATGGAACTGCTGTGGTGCTTCATCCTTATGGTATTTTGACCAAAGCATGTCACAGACATGTTCATTAGGACACCAGGGAACTAGGTTAACTTGGAGAAATAGGGTATAATATGAGTCCTTTAAAGGCGCCATATGTAAGAATGTGGACAGTTACTACGCTCAAATTCAAAATACTGAGGTCTTTCAGGTTTCGTTTTCTCCGTCATTGTAGCTCAGGCGTAACTGGCAACCCGTGGGTTGCTCGGCAGCTGAGACTTTACTGACTGCTCCAGTAGGTGGCGCCACATGCCAAAACATGATTTCAAAACATAAACATGATTTGCAGTCAGCAAAATAATTTTTTTAATGCAAATATTTTGGTTGTACTGTTGTTCTTGAGTTCAGTATGTGATATACTATATGATATTATTTCTGAGTCTCTGTGACATTTTTATGGCCAGTTGCTTTAGATTTATTACATAATGCACCTTTAAAGTAAAATGACCTGTTTTTATAGATCTGCAACTTTTTTGGTGAAAAGGAAAGGAAGAACCATGGGACCTGGAACATGGATCTTATTTGTCCTGCTTTGCTTGGCCCTCTGGAGCAACAGCCACGCCGCCACCAAGAACCCCATTCTCTCAAGGATACGAAGGGCTCCAGA
The DNA here is from genome assembly GCF_963457635.1 of Microchirus variegatus. Classification (NCBI taxonomy): domain Eukaryota; kingdom Metazoa; phylum Chordata; class Actinopteri; order Pleuronectiformes; family Soleidae; genus Microchirus; species Microchirus variegatus. Next base: position 10,968,541 of record NC_139806.1, on the reverse strand, counting down.
GGCAAATGAAGAAAACAAAAAGTGCTCTTACACCTTCCTGGTCCCTGAACAGAAGATCACAGGCCCCATTTGTGCTGCTCGGGGTTATTCCACCGATAAAGACCGAGTGACGCGCCTGGAGGTCGCTGCAGTGCGAGACCTTCTTTCAAAGCAGCGTCGCGAGATGGAGACTTTGAAACTGGTGGTGGATGTGGACGGTAACTTGGTAAACGAGATGAAGTTATTAAGGAAAGAGAGCAGGAACATGAACTCCAGGGTGACCCAGCTCTACATGCAGCTGCTGCATGAGATCATCAGGAAGAGGGATAACTCGCTGGAGCTCGCGCAGCTGGAGACGCGTATCCTCAACGCCACCAGTGAGTCACTACGTCTGGCCTCCAGGTACAGAGAGCTGGAGGGCAAATACGCCGTCCTGTCTGCAGTGGTGAACAACCAGTCTGTGCTGATCGGAGCCCTGGAGGAGCGCTGTATGCAGGTGTACAGCCGTAGACATGAGCACTCACCAGTGGGACCTCCACTGGTGCAGGTGGTGCCTGAAAACATCCCTGTCAATGTGCCACGCTTTACCAATGAGATCCAGAGAGACAACGGTCGAGGGTTCGCCAGGGAGAGGGGCTCTCGCTCCGGGCCGTCGCCCACGAGTGTGACCCTGGAGGCCCAGAAACCTCCTCAGAGAAACTTCAGCACTGAAGGTGAGTGCGTTCCGAAACCATCCAAGCATCCAATTCTTCATTTTAGCTATTCCTTGATTCTGTGGCAAACATCCAAAACAGTCAGTTTAAGTGGGGAACTGTCTTGACTGCAGGCCTACGATAACATTCTGTAGATTTGAATACAGCTACAGGTGTGGGCCTAATTTCTAAAAAAGATTTGCAAATTCAGCTAGAATTTGGCTCCCTGCTCAACAGAAAGAACACAAGGCAGAGTGGAAATAAAAATGTTGTAACGTCTGAACTGAAGCAAAGCAAAGCAAAGATTTTTGCTCATCAACAGAAATTCCTGACACATTTAGATTGGCCTTGCCAAAGAATAATAAAGTGAGTAGGATTTCAGTACAGCTGTGTCGGAAAATAATCCCCTCTCCTGAATATAATCCTCTACTGTTCCATTGCATGCGAGATGTGGACAAATCCCAGGCTGCCATGATATAAGCTCCTGCATGCGCTTCTGGTAAAACTCATGTCACGAATGAGCACCTTTCCATTATTACATTAATAGCTGGGAGCTTAGGAGAGTGACTGCTCGCACTTTGAATAAACTCAGTGCTACATGTGCATGTAATTAAGATTCTCGCAATGGGAATTACCTTTTCCTTACCACTTAAACATTGGGTAATGAGATATTTAAATTTTATGTTTTGACCTCATGCGATTTCTCTGTCATCGAAAAAAAAGTAACCCCCGTTTTCCTGTTCTGCTCTGTGAGGACACAGCAAACAAGTGTTTCTTTGTGGACCGAGATAAATGTGTTTTCTATTAGTGCGTCTGACGATGTGGTTTTATTCTTGTTTGCTAGTCTTTTCCTGCTTATTTAACCCTCTGTCAGACTGTTTGTTCAACATGTAAAATCATGGCACTGGTTGTAGTCGTCCCTGTCCTCTGGCAACCAAAATCTGACTGTATGACTATAGATATATGCTTTGGAAAAGAAAACATAAGGATTTTCAGCAACATTAAAACATCCAATGGCAGACCCAAATGGCAGAAACTTGGAACACATTCACGTAACTGTTGCGACCACCTGACATGTTGTGCGTTCTCTCAGGTCCGTTTAGAGACTGTCTGGACGCGCAGGAAGCCGGCCACAGCACCAGCGGCATGTACCTGATCCGACCGGATGAAGCAGAGCGACCGGTGCAGGTGTGGTGTGAACAGGACATCGACAACGGAGGCTGGACCATCATCCAGACCAGAAAAGATGGATCTGTTAACTTCTTCAGGAACTGGGAAAATTACAAGGTGATGATGAAGGACACCTCTCCTCTCTCTCTCACACACTCTTTCTCTTTCCTGTCTTTGGCCAAATACTTGGCCAAGCAGTGGTTCTCAGACTTTTTCATACAAAAGTAGCACCTGAGAAAATATTGAGCTCACCAAGTGGCACCATTATCAATTTACTCCCAATTAGATAATTTGCTCTCTCATCATCCTCCTCTTCCTCACATATACACTACCGTTCAAAAGTTTGGGGTCCCCTATACAATTTTTTGTGGCGTTTTCCATTAAAAGTCACACCTTTATTCATCAAAAGAGATGCAAAATGAATTGAAAAATATAGTGAAGACATTGACAAGATTAGAAATAATGATTTTTATTCAAAATAATAACAAGGATTTTCTAATCATCCAATAGCCTTCTAACGCGATTAGCAAACACAATGTACCATTAGAACACTGGAGAGATGGTTGCTGGAAATGGGCCTCTATACACCTTGTACATATTCCATTGAAAACCAGACGTTTGCAGCTAGAATAGTCGTTTACCACATTAACAATGTATAGAGTGTGTTTCTGATTCATTTAATGTTATATTCATTGAAAAAAGTGCCTTTCCTTCAAAAATAAGGACATTTCTAAGTGACCCCAAACTTTTGAACAGTAGTGTCTAGAGCATTGGTTCTGAAAGTGCGGCCCGCAATGAATTACAGTTGATAGTTTTAATCCAGGAACTACTAAGCTTGTTAAATGTTTATTGGACATTACTGGATACAGACCAATAAGTGTTAACTGCAATCTGGTCATTATAATTATTACAAATGGGATTTCTTTCAGTTTTTTTCCCCGTTTTTTTTTCCTTTGGCGGTCCTCAGTCCAATGTCGGGTTCCTAAATTGGCCCTCAGGTATCAAATCTTTGAGAACCCCTGGTCTAGAGTCTTTGGGACTGCATACGCTGCTTGTATACTTGTGTGTCTTCACTGACAGTAAAACGTAACATCAGCAGCACTGCTTGTTTGGTTAGAGATTCCCATCATGAAAGACTAGATGGCCCACGAGGAAGGTTTGTGCCACAGCTCAATCTGCAGGCTTTTCACTCCAAAAACACTGCTACTATGGTGCCTTCCTGGATGGATGGATGGCTGGATGGCTGGCTGCTCTCGCACCATATAGAGCCTCTTCTGTCATCAAAGCTCTGTGAGAGTGAGATGGAGTATATCACTGCTGGCAGCCTCAGCAATCCACTGTTCCATTCGGCCTGGCCAGGCCTGTGCGTGTGTAACTGGAAGCTAAATGCCCTCCTCAGCAATGAGCTCTGCCACAAAGTCACCACATTTGCACACACACACACAGCACTAAAAAGGAGGCCCCGGACCAAAAACCCTACATCATTCATCATCTGCTGGCTCACTCCACTAATCCACAATCACAAACCTCAGCCTCCTCTACCAAGAGAAGTGTTTTGGAGGCACATGGCCAGATGTAGATTGCTCAAGGTTATTTAACGCGAGCGCCCATTCCAGTTTAAATCCAAGATATCTGCGGGGATCGCATGATGAACCGGTGCTGTGAAGAAGGCTGCTGCACAAACTCTACGACATGTCCTTCCTCGGAATGTCAAAGACAGAGGGGCATTGTTTCCCTTCATGTACTTTTCTTTTGAAGTTTTTCCTAACAACAGAACCATGAGCACCAACGTCATCAAACAGAAAATCCTCATCTGCTCTGTGCGCGGCACCGCAGCGTCTTCCACAGTTACTAAACAATTCTCGTGTTTCCAAACACCCAAGGCTACCGCATAACAAACAGTGTGCGCTATTTTCTGTAATTTTTTCTATAACCTTCCTTTTAATCTTCTTTGACTCAGAGCGGCTTTGGGAACATAGATGGCGAGTACTGGCTCGGCCTGCAAACCATCTACGGCTTGGGGAGGCAGGGTGACTACAAGCTGCTGGTGGAGCTGGAGGACTGGATGGGCAAAAAGGTCTACGCTCAGTACAGCAGCTTCCACCTGGAGCCGCCGGGCGAGGACTACCGCCTGCGACTGGGCACCTACATGGGCAACGCCGGGGACTCGCTCAGCAGCCACAACGGCAAACAGTTCACCACTCTGGATCGAGACAAGGATGCCTTCTCAGGTAGAAGAACACAGGGTTCCTTTGTGCTCCGTCAGCATCCTTTGAAGTGTGCCATGTTTTTTTTTTTTTCTTTAATAAAAATATTACGCCTCTCTTGAACCTTGGAGTAATAAGGTTGTACCTGTGATCCGAGTGGTTTTACAGACATACATCCCCGCTGACGTGTCCACACCCACTTATTAAAAGTGTCATTGAGTAAAGCGCTCTCCTGAGCGGCTGCGGCTGAGGAGGTAGAGCAGGTAGTCCACTCATCAGAGAGTTGCTTGTTTCATCCCGGCTCCTTCAGTCTACTCGCCAAAGTGTCGTTGGACACGACGCTAAACCTCAAATTAACGGCAGTGTGTGAATGATGTGCGATAGGAAAAAAAAAGTGACGCATGGAGTAGATGTTCTGTACGTGAATGGTTGTCAAGACTTGAGGAGATCTTTAGACAGTAGACCATTTATGTCAGGGCTATTCAACTAAAATTTCCGGAGGGCCAGCTTTTCGGAAGGCTGTTCAGCCAGTGGGCCAATCAACCCCTGTACTACTATTGTGTGTTGCATGTACAGTAAACGGATACAAATAGATAAAAAAAAATTAGTTTTGTGCTAAAAAGGTTAAGTAACAAAACCACCAACATTCGGGTACAATACAATTTGCGTATATAGTGCAAAAAGGTTACAGTTACAGTACCACCAACATTTGTGTAGAGCAGTCACAACTGCCTCTTTCAAAATTAGAGGTAACAATATAAACGACATAAAGGTGCAATGGCCACAAAAGGCTATTTTTGCAGAAATATAAGTAACAGTACCAATAATATTCAGGTACAACTGCTACAGTTGGTTTTTAATGCAAAACATAAATGTTACAATGTTACAGTACCAACAAAACACAGGTACTGCTACAGTTGGCTCAGAGTGATATATTCTGGTACATACATAGGCTGCCTAGAATTATATGTACTAGTATTTGTCAAAAATGGACGCAAAGTATCACAAAGTGTCGCAAAGTGCCAGAAATAGTCGAAGCTACGGTTTTATTGGCTTTTTAATAATACATTCATTATTTATGGGTTATTGGGCCACGGGCCGGTCCAAATTGCTTGAAGGGCCGGATCTGGCCCCCGGGCCTTAAGTTGAATAGCCTTGATTTATATTAACTGTTATATTAAATGTTTTGTGAGAAAAATGCAATGTGATATGGCGCAATTGGAGCATATACCACAGAAAATGAAGAAGTAGAAACAAACAAATCAGATGTCCTTACCCTCTTTTTAGTCATAATGTAGGCATGAAACGATGAGCTTCCCCTGTTTCAAAAACCAGCACCTGCTATACTTATGAGTTCCGATCACAAACACTGTGTGAAATAGTAACTTTGTGCAAACATTTGCCTCGTGTTTCACCAAAAAAAGTGACACGAAAACCAAAATTCAGAGTTGGAGAGTCACCATATGCCATGAAACATCAAAACATAATAGGTTGAATTTTGCTTGTGTCCTTTGTTTCAGTCTGTGAAAAACTAACTCATCATCTTCCTCTTCTTCGACAACAGGTAACTGTGCCCATTTCCATAAAGGAGGTTGGTGGTACAACGCTTGCGGCCAAGCCAACCTTAACGGTGTTTGGTACAACGGCGGCGTTTACCGCAGCAAGTTCCAAGATGGGATCTTCTGGGCGGACTATGGTGGAGGCTTCTACTCCATGAAATCTGTCCGCATGATGATCAGGCCCATCGACTGAGCCTGACCACGTAAAGCTAGGCTGGTCCACAGGCAGCACTATAGACGCCATCTTGAATCTCATTCTTGACTGTTTGTCAACAGCAATCGAATGATTTGAGATAAAAGAAGCAGCACAGAATGGAAAAATGAACATGGTCAGCGGCGACTTGAAATGTCCCCAATGTCAATGACTGTTGTCCTCGTTGTCCTTTATCTCTTTGTAGATGTACAGAGTTTGAAATACTGTATTACTGCTATTTATAGTAAGACATAAAACCCCATTAACCACCACATATGTATCATCGTGGGGGGGGGGGCGGTTAAAATTTAATGCCATCATTGAGCAGTTTAATAATCCAAGAAACCAATGTTTTCCTCATCATCGCATCCTCAGAGGGTTATTGAATTTATCATAGCTACCTCGCTAGGTTAAACATCTGAGGAAACACTTTTATGGTGTTTAACTTGAGACGTACTGGGAGCTGTAACTATATCATTTTATTTAGGATCCTTCCCAAAAAAAAAACCTCCCAAGGAAAGTACTTTAGGTACATTTGATTAATGGTTATATATACATTATATGTAAGTTTATACGAGTATCTTAAAAATTGATGTACCAGAAACGTTAATTTATGTGCCCAGTGAACATATCATAACAGTGAAAAGGGACTCATTTCCTCTGCTGTGTATACATGACAATTATTCTCAAAGTGCGTTTTTAAATTGCTCTTAATGTTTTTTTCATTAGGCCATTGATTACATTTCAATGTGACTCTAAAAAAAAAAGGAGTCATGTTTTGTTTCGAGTGGTTTTTAAGCATGAAAACTATGCCAGGGCCGAGCGTGTTGAGAGTTATAGGCACTGGGGCAGACAACGAGAAACACATTGCTGAAAGCCAGACAGGATGGAGAGAGAGAGAAAAAGTAAAGAAAAGAGAGGAGAGGAGATGAAACTGGGATGGAATCGGGCCAAATTTCCAAACTTATTTTCTCCCCCCCTCTTACTTTTAAATACAGAGACATTTACATTCTTTCCACGCAGAGGTGTATGATTTCATTAAAAAAAAAAAGTTCACTGACAAAATCATGGATCCCTGCACTCGCCGTGATCGCGGATATAAAATTGATTCAGCGTCCTTTCGGGGAAACCTCTGCAGCTTGAGGCGAGAGGAGCTGCTTTGAACAACTACATCTTTTCCTCACACACACACACACACACATGCAGAAACACACATAAAAGACCAGCAGCCTTTGGTCTCTGAGTTAAAATAGACTTATAAACTGCTTTTTCCCCCCCCCTTATTGACCACAATATCCCTCACACCCATCTCTTTAACAAATGTTTAGAGCTGTATGAAGCACAGAGGCTGGACAGACTCAGCTGGACACGGAATGGACATGTAAAAAAAAAAAGCTTCCAATTAAAAAAATGACGTTATAATGCTAAAATTAAAACAGCAGTATAAACTGAAACATGCTGCATGTGTCACAAAACACAATTCATCGCTGATTTAGACCCTTCACGTGACTTGTAAGTGACTCGTCTGTGTTCTTTTCCGTCTCGTGGGCGTGAGTCATGCCAATTAAATGTTGTTGTTTTGAACAGATACTCGTAAGTCCTCATGAAGTTGTCGACTGTGTTGGAAATCTCAAGAAACGTCCCTGGCTGTGTGTGTGTGTTTCGTGTAAGAAGGACATCTCTTTTCAAGTGGTAAAACAACTCTGTGGTTCACAGGGTTAGAGTTATTCCACGTATAAATGCAGAAATGTATGTCTTTAGTTCTCTCAACAACTGCTCGTGTCTTCGAGTCGACTGCGAAGCGTTTTTGTGAAATCCCATCGCCTTTTTTCCTGACGATACAGGGCACAATAGCATCCCTTATCTGTGCTCATGCTTGCACTACTTGGATTTGTACTTTTAAGTATAGTTTGGGAAAGTCATTTCCTACCGAGACTAAAATCCGATGATTGATACCAGAGTCAGCGGGCGGCTTGTTTGCATTAACATAAAGACTCAGACAAGCAGAGCCAGCAGCTGAGGCTCGGCCCAAGGTTTTCAACAAATCGACAAAACAAACCCAGCAGCTCACCTCACTTCACCTTAGTCCTTGTTTCATCTTTATGGGAAATGGAATATCTTCTTCAATGCATATCCCTCTAAAACCACAGATTTGGACAAAAACAGTGAGCTTTGGGTCATTTTTACATAGATTTTCCTTAAACTTCCTCAATCAGAGAGAAAGTATTCTGATTTTAATTTAGATTTATTTTTCTTAAAAAGTGCAACATGATGTGCACATATGAGAGCAGCTATAGCGGACGTCGACACACTATTTAATCAGTGTGTATAGATGAAAAGGTGAAGAACTTCAGCTGGTTGAGAACCTTTTATTTTCCTTAAAGCTGCAGTGTGTAACTTTTAAATGTTAACAAATGTCACTTACATTCAAACCATTGTCAAACTAGAAAAGCACTCAAAGAGCGCAGACCTCCACCAATGTAGACATCATCCGAATCCACCAGTGACTTTTCGAGTTATGTTGCTAACAGACAAACAAATAAACAAACAAACTCCGGCGAAAACATAAACCTCCTTGGCAGAGGTCAATTAGTTCAGACAATGCTCTTTAAAGGTGCCATATGTAAGAATGTGGCCAAAAACAGTTACTACATTCAAATTCAAAATACAGAGGTCTTTTAGGTTTCGTTCCCTAACGTAACTGGCAACCCGTGGTTGCTCGGCAGCTGAGACTCTACCGACTGCAATGATTGGTAGACGGCGGTAGGTGATTTCAAAACATAAACATGATTTGCAGTCTGCAAAAGATGTTTTAATGCAAATATTTTGGCCGTACTGTTGTTGTTGGTGAGTTCAGTTTGTTATATTAACATTATTCCTGAGTCTGACTCTGTGACATATTAGGAGGATTTTATGGCCAGTTGCTTTATATTTATTACATAATGCACCTTTAAGTCTATCAGCTCCACACAACAAAGTATCTGTTGACGTTCCCACACTGCACATGGGAAGTGATCTGTGTCAAGACAGTTGAAGTAGTTTGATACCCCCCACCCACCCCTGCACTGCTGGTGTATACACACAAATGCTCCCTCAGTCATAGTATTGGTGGAGCCCGTTTTGTGGATGCTCTGTTCGTTCTGTCCTCCTCCGTTGACCACTGACTGAACAGCAACACAGGAGCAATTCATGAAAAAAAGCACCTTTCCCTCACACATTTCAGCAACTTTTGCTGAACGTGATGAGTCTAATTTTAACTCATTTTATCTCAGCTGGGCCCAGAGATAGACCCATGATTGTAACGGGCCACCGTCCTGTTACAAACCTGCCACTCAGAGGCTGGTGCTAACCAGCCCACAGGCTGCCACTGTGGGATACTGCAACCCAAATCTTCCAATAACTCTGCCCTGCACACACTGAGCCGTTCATGTTTTAAACAGCGTCATGGGAGCATGGAAATGCATCATTAGCCCACAGAAACCGACTTCTATGCAGTCAGACATTGGAACAGTGAGGGTGACATCCTCTGCCCGAGGGGACCACACTGTGGCGTGCACCACCACGGACACCAGGCCAGACTGGGGGATGGCAACGTGGTCCTCGAGAGGCCTTCGAGGTGAATGCTCTCTTTGTTCGAGCGAAGCGTTGCTCTCTATGCCTTTTCACCGCGTTTTTGGGAAAAGCCGATCCCACAGTTTGTTGTTGTTTGCTAAAAGACATCAGCGGTTGAGGGAAATGTCGGTGAGCGTCATTTATTTGCCCGCAAAACTCGGTCAGTGTCAACCAGCCAATCAACAGACAGGAAGTAAGGCTGTTTTCTTTGAAAATACGCAACCATGACTAATTCTTGCCCCAACTGGGAGAGTTAAACAGCGCCATAATGAAGTCCATTCGTAAGTGCTCTTTTGATTTAAAGCTTAGCAGACACTTGTTTATAAAGGATGACCAATTGGAGGGGTCTGGGAAAGCTCACAGCGCAGATAGCTTCACTTTCCACTCCCCCTTATGAGTTGAATGACATTTTATTCAGCTGTGAAGCACCAAAGCAAGAGTGCTGAGATTGTGAAAATTAGATTTATTTTAACAACCTTTTTCCTCCCAAGAGACAAGTCAGTCTAAGCCCTGAGAGCAACCCAGAGATAACAAACAAAGGGCCATCTGGGCCACGACGTTCAGCTGCTAATAACAGACATCTAGTCTGTTAAATACTGACCGATAATTCTGATGGGTCTTATTGTTCGTGTGGTTGGAATAAAATGCTTATTTGTTCTAGACTCAAACCCGTTACATGGTCTCGTGTGACCTCAGAAGAACACTGTGGAGTCAGCATTAGTCACTCGACTGGAGGACCCACTAACAGTCAGTCTACACTAGTATTAACTGTATACGTCCTGGATATACGACTCCACTTACCGTGATGAATAGCATGAGTCAATGAGGTCTGTTTTAAGGGCTTCACGACCGCCCGGAGTGAGCGAGCGTAAGGAGCTATCGCTCGGACTGCTCCACTGTTTTTACACCATTGTTAAAACAGCGAGAAACATCAGGGCCTCCCACTCTAAACTGGCTCAAAAGAGACGAGAGGACAACAGAACGAACCACAGAAATATTTTACATCCATTGCAGACTGCAAACAACCCCTGCAGTTTACAGAGCACTAATGCTGGCCCCGTCCTTCAGCTGCAGACGGACAATAAAGTGGAAACAATAAAACGGTTACAGGGGGGAAATACGTCGCCGCAAGAAATGAAAAGAATAGAGTAGAGAAAATACAAACAGAAAACGGTGGCTCAAAAAACATATTTTAATTCTTAAACAAGATACTCACGGCTGGATGTGTTCCAATAACAATTGCACTGAATGAAGCTGGTGACTCCATCAACACTGTCCATTGACAGAACAGGAAATACAGTGTCTGAGCTCTTCATTTAGCAGTGGTCTGTTTTAGCTGCTGCATTTTTAAGTGGCAGCAGATGTGCGAGACTTTTAAAATTGGGCAGCGATTGCAGCGGTTTAAAATAGGATGTGATATGGTTTTTTTTTAATGACAGCTTTGTCCAATTTCAAACTTCTCTACGATTCCGGCTGCTGGTTTTGTAATGGAAGGTGGTTTTTAGAGACATTTCTGGTGTTTGTCTTGTCTTGAACTTGTTGGAAGATCAAATCAGCACTTGTGTTATCTATTATTCATTCCTGGTGCTGGGATTTAATCCTCCCATGCTCTTTTATAACTCATTTCTTCTTGGGTCACATTCTTGGCCTTGATAGGACTCATTCATCAAGTTACATCAACCCGACAACAGCTTAACTTTTGACACATTAGCTCAGGCAATGGAGATTTGCCATATCACAATAGAACTTACAGAAGGTTACTACACTTAGGGGGTAAAATCACACTTGTATAATGTGTGTGTATGCTTTAATAAAGTTTACAGAACTGTAAATTGAACCTCGATGTTAGGGTTTGTAGAACTGAAAAAACAGATACCACAGTGCCATCTAGTGGCTGAGTAGTTATACTGCATTTCATGCTTGAACAAACGCCTTTATTATCATTTCAGCTATTGTATTGAATTTTATTGCTCCTTATATTTCCTCAGGAAATCCAGGAAATTTTCCTGTATTGACATTATATTATCTTATTATTTCCTCAATTGATTCCATCTCTTGTGATGATGATTCCAAACCAATGATATTGTTTACTTTCACATGTGACATTAAGACATTAGATTTACCTGTTTGGAGCTTTGAGAGAGGGTGAAAATCCTGATGGATTAGGGATTAAGGATGATAATGAGGGGGATTCGACTTTGTGAAGAAAGTCTTCGAACATGTTTGCGTAGCCTAAAGGAAAGTATTATTTTCAGAAGACACTTAATTTAATAGATTTTATACTTCATATCTTCCAAGTCTAAAGTTTCTTAACGTATAAATATAGTTGTCTACGTGTCATGTGACCTGCTGATTCCAAAACCGACGCTAAATACTAGTTTTCTGGTTCTCTTTTTACGTGCTGTTTGTTGCAACTGTAGTGTGTTCAATAAAGTTTGAATAGACAAAAAAAGGCGACTTGGTGTCGCCGGCTGATGACGTCAGTGTATGGGTTTACGTTATGGCGGCTCATGCTAGCGAGCTTGAGGTTGCAAAGAAAAACCTCACAGATGCAATTGGAGAGAATGTCAAACAGTAAGAAAAAGCGTGTCTTTGTACATGTCCTTTACCCGACGTTGTTTAATGAATGTGTTTGTTGGTTTTTCGTCAAAGTGCATCATTATTTACGCAGTAACTCGCCTGCGAGGGTCTGTGAACGTTTCCAGTGTCCACTCGCTTCTCTTCTGTTAAAGTGTGTTCTCGTGGGAGAGGTGATACACAAACCGTGTGTATTTTGTACAATAGAGTTGTTTTAAATTGTGTTGTGGTCTTGTACGAAAACAGTTTGAAGAGGTGGACAAGTGTACATTCTTTTTGCGTCAGTCTTAGACGATGGTTTACTGGGAGAGGGATCCCGCCCCTCTTCCTAAGTTTGATCCCACTTTTTCCCCGTTAAAATGTTTTTTATTTACCTGTCAGTGTCTAAGCTCTTCAATTGAGCTATATAAATAGTAGTGTCTTGACCATATAGATGTGTGTGTATGTAAAAAGTTGTAAAATGTCCTTTTTTGCTTTCAAAAATGAGATAAAGGTTTCTCAGATATCTCAGATATGTTGTAAAGCATTGGTTGTCAAAGTGCGGCCCGCAAGCCAATGGCGGCCCGCAGGAACGTTTCTGGTGGCCTGCAATTAATTACAGTTGATAGTTTTAACCCAGGAGCTACAAAGCTTGTTAAATGTTTATTGGACAATACTGGATACAGACCAATAAGTGTAAACTGTAGAACTGCAATCTGGTCATTAAAATTATTACAAATGGGATTTCTTTCTGGTCCTCAGTCCAATGTTGGGTTCCTAAATTGGCCCTCAGGTATCACAACTTTGAGAACCCTTGCTGTAAAGGGTGATTAGATTCTCTACGGTTATTCAAACCTGATTTGACACACGTTTTCACAACAGTAAGATCAGCACACAACTGAGAACCAGCTTCTTGTACATCATTTACTCAACATACTATTGAGGAGGCGATGACGAGTGAAGGTTGCAGTGTCTGTAGCATACACTTATTTTTGAAAATGATTGTCACATATTCTGTTGTTGACGTTTGGTCATTTGTTTTCCCTCCGTGCAGTTACTGGGCCAACCTGAAACTATGGTTCAAACAGAAGATCAGTAAAGAGGAGTTTGACGTTGAGGCCCGTCGTCTATTGGCACAGGAGAATGGTAAGTAGTCTGGAAATTCTTCATTCATATTGTTTTAAATGGGGTTTGTGCGTATGTATGTTCTCCCTCTGTGTGCATGGGTTTTCTCTGGGTTCACCGTTTTCCTCCCACAGTCCAAAAACATGCAGATTTGTTGTTTAAGTTGTAGGAGATGAATGAATGAATGAAAACTGTCACTTATGTTGTATTTATTTCGTCTTTTCTCCGCAGTTCATGTTCACAATGATTTTCTCCTGGCCATTCTCACGCGCTGCCAGATCATTGTCTCCACACCAGGTAATACTATTTCATGATCTAGTGTCTCTGTTCGCTGCATATGAGATTTATTTTTAAATCACACATTTTCAAACAAACCACATCATGAATACACCTAAAAAGAGTAAAAGTAAATGTTTACTGTTCAAGAACAAGAAAAAAAACAAAAAATAGTTTTAAGGAAAATGTTTTTTAAGTGTTGTTTTCATTTTTGTCCACTAGAGGGCACTGGGCCATTACAGTGGCAGGGTGGCTCTGCATCAAAACCTGGCAAACCAAAAGGGAAGAAGAAATGTTCCTCGAGACAGAAATTTGATGTAAGTACTATAAAATGGCCAATTTACCCAAACAGCACTTTGGTATTTTATATTTAAAAAAAAAGTTGTATTGAATATTGAGATGTCTGAGTGTATGACTTCTTCCAGCATCGGTTCCAGCCTCAGAACCCGCTGAGTGCCGCCCAGCCCTTCAGTCCACGAGAGGCAGGAGGTGAGGAGGAGGAGCTGCGTCTCAGTGCTCACACTCTGCTGCTGCCCACACGAGGTCAGCTTGAGGCCCGGATGATGGTGACTGCATTTGAGCTGGGCTTGGACAACATAACGGACGATGCCGTCGGCACCATGGTCTACGCTGTTGAGGTGTGTGGGAACCTGTCTACAGGATATTGCGCGACAGTCTGTTGTTAAAGTGTTTGAACCACCCTGAAAATACTTTTTATATGTATTGTTTGGCGGACATACTTTAGAATTTGTTCATGGTAGACCTATCTCTGTCCTTCGACTTCCTGTTAGGAAGGAACATTCCCATATAAACCTTTTAACAGGGGAAAAGGGAAGTAGATGTATTAAAGCTATGGAAGTAGATGTACAGGGCAGGATGTGTGAGGATTAAATGACTGGAGAGCTTGATCTTCTTCACCACTTTGCATGTATAATTGATTGCTGTGTTTGCAGATTGGGCAACGCTTTACATACAGCTATGATTTATTTCAGCACCACCTAAAAGATGTCCTGACCGCTGTCATAACCAGGAGGAAGGCATACCGCTTACGGGACGGTCATTTTCCTTATGCGTTTGGCAGTGATGTCACGCCGCAGCCTTATCTGAAAAACAGCCTGGCAGCTTACCAAAGTGTTACAGAATGGTACTTCACTCTTTCTAGTTGATATATTTTATACTATATACTGTAAAGTGTATATTCGATAAGTGTTTATAACCGTTTTTTTGGCAATTATTTCCTGCAGTCCCCCTCCTAGTGCTTCCCTCCACACTGGTCCAACGCCTCAAGTATCACCAGATGAGGCTGAGCAACAAGCTGTTCACTTGTTGGCTTGTTCCGCTGACAGTCTTCCTGCACCCCTTTCTCCCATCAACTTGTTTGATCTCCTCGAGGCTTTACAGGTAAGATAAATGTCCCCAGTGCCTTATATAACTGCAAGAAGTTAAATAATACGTCATCATTATAATAACCTGAATCATTTAGACAGGTTATTTGGAAGAAAAGAAGGTCAAGGGCATTGTTATAACTCATAACTGAGCATTGATGAATGCACTGAGCTGTGGATTTGGGTCAGGAACTAAAATGTGAATCTGTTTTCCAGCTTGTGTGCATTATACCATTTTCAAGCCATAATTTGGATATGATGGATTCAATTGGAGATATAGTAATTCAGCTAATAATTACTTATCCCACTTAAGGAATATATGCTATTTTAAATCTTTAGTGACACAATTATTAATCCTAAATATTATCAGTAGTTGCTTCCCTTGTCTGTGGGGGAAACTACATTGAGATTTGATCTTAAAAATATGGACTTTCTCAAGCAAGTTCAGCTGCCGTTATTTACACTATTGTAGATAAGATGACCTTGCAAAAATGACTGACTTTGTTTCTGTGACCTTGTATTTTACAATTTGCTCCAATTTACGTCCTTGCTACTCAAGGTAAATATTGAAATTAGTTGTCACGGTTAAATACATGTATAACACTTGTGTGCTGTAGGTTCACCATGGTGTGATGCCCTCCCACACCATGTACGCCCTCAACATGGAGCGCATCCTGTCACGGCTGTGGCACCCCAGCCACGAAGAACTGGAGCAAGACCACGTTCACCGGCAACGCCTGGCTGCTAAAGAAGGCGTGTTTGTGAGCTGAGAGCTAACGGGACTGTAGCTCTCAACTTAACATACCATCAGGAAGAAGACAAAAAAAGTGTATCGTCAAAACTGAAATTGACTTGCTACAGTGTGTTTAAAAATGGAAATTATTTTATTTTCACAGATAACAGCAAGATTAAAGGAGAATAGTTGCACATTGTGGGAAGTCGGTTCAGGCTAATGGGCATTAGCTGGCAGCATGTGTTGCCCATCAGCCATTTTGGCAGTTGACGAGGATGAAAATGAGGATCTGATTGTGTGGATGATAATATTAGTGTTTCAATTTAGAGCAGCTACAAGCATTGGACAAGGAAAAACAAGGCCCAGGTTGCGCTGTGTGTGTGCGCACGATTCAGCATGTTCATATTGTTGGATGTGCACCACAACTGCTCATAAGAACCACCTGCAAGAAAAGGTAACGTGTCACGTAACACTGGTGTTTTTATTTAAGGTGGAAGTTTCTACCTCGATGGGAATAATACAATGATTTCTACAGACCAATAAGAATGATTTAACGACGGATTAAGTCCTTAGCCTTAACAGGATCCAGAAATTTAATTCAAGCACTTCTTATATCCGTTCCTATAATGTTTTTACAGGAAAAGCACAGGTGTTGCAGATAATATTAATGACAACTGAGACAGTGAGCCAGCCATGACGGAGGAAAGCTAAAAGAAAGTAAGAACTCGGCGACTGTTAAACAATTTGGGGGCAGATATCTGCCATTTTTGTGCTAGATAATGCAATTGCGGTTTGAATTGTGATTTCTAATTTAGTAAAAATCAAGGTTGAGTTCAATATTCATTCATTAAAATGTTATTGCGCATTACCACTACTAAGGAAAGTAGACACAAAAATATGATTGCAATATTTGCAGCCTTTGCCGTTCACTAAATACGCTGTGTCGAAATGTGATTTGGATTATAAATATAATTGATTAACTCTTCAGGACTAAACTCAGCCATCGTTAATGATTATTTTTTTTTACACCTGCGCCTATCCTCGTGTGACCTGTCAAAATGGCTGCCATGAAACAGGCCCATTAACCTTGGATCATTTGATTTGGATCAGTTCAGACTGCTCAGTAACTCGGTGTTGGTGGTCGCACACCTTCCAACTCGTTTAAGTTCAGGTTAAAATGTGTATAAATTTGTATCTTTTTCTACAAAGCTCGTTTGTATTTTTTATTTTACAGATAGTACTTAGTGAAATGAATAAAGTACGTCTTGTTTTCTACGAAAATATCTCCACAGGCTCTCCATCTTCTCAATCTGTGTTCTAAAATCCACTCTCCAAGACCATGTCTGGCTTTTCTTTCATCTGTTTCTTCTTTTGGGAGTCTCCAGCAGCTGTAGTGGGAGGACAGTCGCTCAGGACCCTTCTGCCTTATTTGGTTATGTGTGGCTCACTTCCGGCACCTCGCTGTCCAATGAGAGGCCGCGTAGCTCCACCAGACGTTGCTCTGGTGACTCAATATCCCGTCCGCCCATTTCCCTCAATAACAAACACTCCAATAAAAGAAAAAAGGAAAAAGGGAGACTGTGTTGAATTATCTGACCGTACACCTCCCTCTCCCCAAGTACTGACGCATCACTCGTGTCCAACATGTTTATTTGTTTTTTGACATATTTACAGTCTAAGTGCTCCAAAAAAATACAGCGTACAAATATTATTACAAAGTGTTATTTCAGGTTCAACATTAGTTACACCTATATGAACACAAGGGTTAAGAAAGTAAGGCGGTTTCCTTTTCTTTTTTTTTATGTCAGTAAACTCTACACACACACCTGTATAGTCCGTGCGTAAAAAAGAAAAGGTGTGGAACTGTTTTAAAGTGTTACATCGCTGGTGGGATACTCGGTGCTTGTCTCACATCTATGTGCATACATTGACAACATGTTATTATCATAATAAACGTGATAATAGTGGCAGATTTCCAGCACGTGGACCCGGTTCACTGTTTTTCTCCAGTTGTTCCCACACAAGCTCAGAGAGTCCAGTCACGATGATGGAAGACTGTGGGGCGGATGAAGAGGACACCTGCCCCTTTTTTGTTTCCTTGGCTGAAGACAACATACATTTTGTCGTTTTGGAGGGGGTGGGAATAAGAAAAGAGACAAAAGTCATATGAAAAAGGTGGCAAATGTTTCCTCTGAGCGTCCTTGCAATAAGTTTCATGGCCTCCATTCCTTTTTATTTCATTATATTGACCTATATTGCGTGTATCTTTGTCACCACACAGCCTGAGCAGATAATTTGGTGGAAACATTACATGAGAGTCTTTTTTTTTTTTTTTTTAAAGGCCAATTTAAGCTGCATTTGGTCCCCAAGAAATGTCCCTTGGTTATTTTTTATTGTTCCTCCCTTTCTAGTAAGCTTGGAGCTGCTGCGTCAAAATGAGCTGGCAGCCGCTGTTGACGTGGTCCATGACCTTTTGTTTGAGGAGAGCCAGTTCGTCACGGAGCACATTGGCGGAGGAAACCAACTCTGTGTTTTGGTTCTTCAGGTTTTTGACCCTGTCCTCCAGCCGGGAGATCCTCTCCAGCTTCCTTTTCCGGCACTTGGACGCGGCCACCCTGTTCCGCATGCGCTTCCTCTCCGCCTTGATGCGCTCCTGGCTCTCCATGTTGATGGGGGAGAGTGGCGGAGTGTCGCCGGACATCATCTCGGGCACCGTCTGCGGCTCCTCTTTGAGGGAGTGTAGCCGCGAGTGCTGGCGCTGCTGCTGCGCCCCCGTCAGCTGGTGGTCCATGTGGTTGTGGGGCGGTGGTGGTGGTGGAGCCCCTGGGTAGCCCGTGGGTGGGTGCCTCTCGCCGGCAGGTGCACACGCGGGGCCTCCAGCTCGGTTAAACGAGCCCAGGTTGGTGTATTCAGGCGGCTCATTGCGCGGCGCGCAGCTGTAGGGAATCCCGCCGCCGCCCTCGGACGCAGCAGTGCCGGATGCTGCGCCGGTGGCGGCGGCGTTGCTGCTGCTGCTGCTGCTGCTCTGTGAGTCAGTGTGAACCACCGGGATCTGCTGCTGGTAGTGGAGCTCAGCCAAAGCCCTGACAAAGCCCTCGGCGAAGCCCTCCTGCTCGTCTGTGATATTCTTAGGACAGACGAACTGGGTGGGAGTTGGAGTCGTGAGTCCCGTGCAGGACTGGATGATCAGCCTCTCCAGCTCAGGCGAGGCCAGCTTCAGCAAACCCACGTCAGGGGACGTCAGGATGTCCATAGCCTTGGCGCCCAGCTGCGGTTTGAAGTGTTTCGGGTCGTTGAGGTTCAGAGTCATGGTCTGTTTCAGGGTTTTGGGGTTGAACCCAAACACCGCCGCTCCGTCATGCTGCGCGTTCGAAGCCTTCACGGCTTCGTCGTAGAAAGTCGCTTCCATTTTTCTGGACATAAAGTTTTTTTTTTTTTGAATCACCTTGAAGGAAATATGATGTCCCTTTTTTTTAAAGAAAAATAAAGAATTACGCGGTTCTGTGCCTCCAGATCTGTGAAGTGTCCTGTAATAGAGTCCGCCTATTGTTGAAGTTCAACTCACTTGACAACTTCAGTGTCCTGAGAAAACTTTTCTCCTATGACGCGCGCCGTCGCCAACAAACGTCGTCGTGGGTCCGCCGAGCCTCGGTGTTTTCACGCCTCAAATATCCTCATTTGATTTATCTTCGACCCTTAAAACAACAAGCGGCGCCGGAATAAAGGATAATACTTTCTATCACTTCCAACGTGGAGACGAACTTTATCCACCTCGAAGCTGCAGCGCCACTGAAAATAACAATGATGTCATTTCTACGAGCACTGATTGGCTCAAAGGGTCTTGGTGGGCGGGGAATGTCTAATGACATGCAGGTTGCTCTGACAACTGGCCATATCCACGCCCCCTTTCGCGATGGCTTATGGGATTAGGTAATGCAGACAGTGGAGCAATGTACCCTGGGATTACGTAGTGTTTTTGAATATTCAGTTACCCGCTCAATTATTAGTCACCCATCTTAAAACGAGGGCTTTACTTGAGCTTTGATTAACACGGAGCAGCTAATTCATTCATTATTTTGTATGGTGAGACGAAACGTGCCTTTATCGACGTTGATACAGCAGCACAGAGCGAGAAGAAAAATACAATACAAGATAAATAAGGATGGACGTTTAAAGTAAAGTAATATAATAAAAAAAGAGAGGAAAGCACATGAAAATGTGATTATTCTTTTATTAGCAAAATGAAAATATGAATAGCTACAAACAAAAACCTCAGCCTCAGCGTGCAGTGATTTCAAGTGATTTTGATAGATAGATAGATAGATAGATAGATAGATAGATAGATAGATAGATAGATAGATAGATAGATAGATAGATAGATAGATATTGTGGGTGATATAATCACCCACAATAGAACATAAAACAATCAGTGAGTTAATCATCCAATCAGGTCACAGTGAAAAAGGCAATATTATCTTAACATTATAATAATAATAATTTAAAAAAAAACAATATTTCAGAAGTTTTTATTGTTTTGTTTTTTTTGTCTTTTAATTGATTTTTATTTCTTCTTATATGTATTTCATTGCCTTATGTGAGCTTTTATGTATTTTATTTATTCTGTCTATTACTACGTACAGCACTTTGGTCCATGTCGTATATTAAGTTCACAATTTAAGAAAAAGAAAAAAAAAGCTAGTAAGTAAGGTAATATGTGCATTCTGTTATTTGTACATTTACTGTTAGTCCTGCTTGAAAATAATAGAAATTCAGAAGTACATTCAAGACCAGAGCTTCGTTCGTCACCAAAATGTAGTTCTGCAGGTATTGTATAGTTTGAAGTGCGCGTAAATGAGAATGTGCATTAGAGAAGAACAATACACTGACAATAAAAACTAATACATACAATAAATTACATCATTTGAATCCTATACATAACATTTAAACAGTGATGATGGCCAGGTGGCAGCTCATTTCAAAGCATTAAATCAGATACAGCACACACAGGTCTCTATAACTTTCATAGTTTACATATAGATGCCTACCTACCTTATATACCTAATATAAATATCTATTATATACTGTATATAAATACCATTTTCTAAGTATATATAGTTATTTAAACCATGCAAATAATTCTGAATGAAGCTCACTCTTGCAACCCACAGTAGTATAAAGAACTTGCGGTGTGGGGCTGTATGTGTAATGACTGAAAACATCTGAAATGCATATAGGGAACAAAAAAAAAAAAGAGAGCATCATAAATGTTCATCATTAAGGGACATTAGTCACAAGCCATTAGTCTTACATTTTCCCTTTAAACTCACACAGTCCTCCTGTGGATGATGGATGTCTGTGCACGTGCGCTCCCTGAGGTCTCATAGGTAAATGTCAGACTGGACTCATGATTGAAGGCTCTGTACAGCTGCAGTCCAGTCTGTGTGGCCTCCGCCATTGTATTATTCAACACGTTCTTCTCCTCCTCACGCCAACTATAAATAAGTGAACAGCCCCAGACAGCCTGAGACAATCAGAGCTGTCGGAGGGCAGTGCTCTTGAGACACCACGCTGTCCTCACAACACTCACTCAGGAGCATTTTACAAACACAGAATTTAGGATTTTCTTTCTTTCTTTCAAAATGTGTGTTTTACTTTGTTATTCTTATATTTACTGCCGTTATACTGTACAGTCCATACAGTAAGTCCTGTTCCCAATGGTCAGTAGAAAAATACTCTGCATTTGGAATATTAATGAAGTTTTCCTTGCAGCAAAACCATGCAACTACCATTCAAAGATCATTTATTCTTCCTTTGTTTGTCTCTTTCTTCATTAACTCTAGTATTTACACCAGTGTCGTTCCTGCTGTGTACATTTGACCCCAATTGAAAAGCTAGTGCGACAATACTCAAAATAATATTCTATTTTCCTTTCTTCAACTTGACTCTCTGTGTACACCTGTGTTCCTCGTATGTTCCTATTAAACTGTTGTTGTACACCAGTCAAGCTTCCTGTTCCTCTGTCAGCTTTTCCCCTCTGCCGGCCCTAACGAGGTCGTCTTAAGATAACAGTACTTTCCTCCTCCCCTGCATACAGGCCAGCTGTTTCCACCACATGCAGTTTTCTAATCAGGAGCTGGTCCTGCCAACCTCCCAACAGACCTGCTTTTGTTGAACAATGTCAAGACAGACCAACTTCCATGAAAAACACTGTCTCCCCCCACTGTCCACTCCATGAGAGCAAATCACACACAGTATGAAGCTGCATGCACGTTAGTCTATCAACAGAGAAAAGCTTTGATTACCTTCAGGCGTGGGTCACACACACACACACACACACACACACGAGAGGGACCGATGAGATTTCAAACCCTGTATGTGCAGTGTTTGTTGAAGACCACCTGTTTCTTCCTGTCCTGCTGTTTGGCTTTTTTTTCTCTGTACTCTCATTTGTGGTAAAAAAAAAAAAAAGAAGCTCACAACACAGCTCCACTTCCCTTAGATACCGCACACACACACGCACACACTTAAAACTAGACAGACAGGGCACATCAACACACAAGTTGAGGTAACACTGCATGACCTACAAAATGTTGTGAGTCTGGTGTCAAAGGTCATCACTGACTCTGATTGTTTTTTGTTGTTGTTGTTGGAAATAGGTTTACATTCATATTCTCTCAGATTATGAGAAGAAATTTTTCACAGAGAGACCTAACTATGAAATTTCCTTGTCCTCCTCCTTGTTTCGTGTTAAGGTCCGGCCGCGGGGGCGGGCCTGCAATGCCCACGCCACGCCTCTTTTTTACAGACGTCATTTCCTTTTCCTCCCTCTTCTCTAACCAAAACAACAATGGCGCGAAAGCAGCAGCTAAGGCAACCCGACAGCGTTTACTTTGGCTTTTTATTTGTTTATAACTCACATTACTTACTTATATACTAACTTTACCTACGCTAGGTTAACGACAGTTTATTCAACGCCTGTGTGTACATGTCACAGTTGAAAACAGTACGTAAGCTAACGTCAGCTTAGCTTACCAGAGTTGGATGTGACTCAGTAAGTTCACAGCTGGAGTATATGGCAAGACTTTTCTCACATTTAATCGCAAAGTCTGACTGTTTGAAATCAACAAAACTCCAGTTTCTGATATCTGCAACTCATTTTATGACGTCACTTTTGCCATTCATGTGTGAGGTATATATATATATATATATATATATATATAAACACTGTGTATATATATGTATATGTATATGTATATATATATGAATGTATATATATATATATGTATACTATTTTTAGTGCTTACTCTGTTGCTTATATTAAAGTATGTGACCGGGGTTAGATGTCATACTGACATTATTTGAGTTAATGTAGTTATTAATGAGTTCCCTACAATTAAAAATGAAAGTGTCCTCTACCAAAATTGTGTTATATACTGTATATAAATAATGTATGTATGTATATCATTTTTTTTTCTTTCTTCTCCTTAGCCCCATATGTCTGTGCTGCATGAGAACACAAAGCCAAAATTGATAGAGGGATCTCAAAATAAATTCCAGTGTCCTTTCTGTCCCAAAGAAGGCGAATACTGCAAGCTGGTCCCTCACTTGCAGTGCCACAATAAAGATGTAGTTCGATATGCAGGTAATAGTTGTAATGGTAATGGTCACATGACTGTGCTGTATAATTCAAAAATCCTGGCGAAGATCCATTGAGATTATTTTATTATATATATACAGTATATAACAAAATATTTTCATTGTTTTACAGGCTTTTTGATATACAAGTGCCGAAGAGGTTGTGTGACTACTGGACATTACCACTGTTGTTTTTGTTCAAAAACATATGTAAGGAGAGACAATTTTTTGCATCACCTCAAACTGAAAAAATGTGACCCCAGCAGTAACCCCTGCAGTGACCGTCCTCCCTGTGCCTTCAGTACCTCCCGAGGTGACGGGCACCTACATCCCTCCCAAAAAGACTGGTCCCATTGTGACTCCACTGTCTCCTGCAGTGACGGACACAGAGGTGCCCCCCACAGACTCTTCACAGACACGGGACAGAGGTAAATCAAAAGTGAGGACAACTACTAAGCTGAACAAGAAAAATTAACTTCTGTCTTATGAAAAGAACATACCTCTTTAGCGTTGTATTCAAAGATAAAAATAGCCTTAACAACTGAGTTTAATTTTGAAGGGTAAGAAAATTGCTGCAAATGAGAAGGGGGCGTGAGGATATGGACTTTTATTTTGAAGGCGAAAAAAACGAGAGGGCGTGGCATGACCGCTTCATGCCGGACATCAGATCCACGGAGAATGCGACCGTTTACATTTTTGTCCTCTTTCGCGTTCCGTCGCAAGTATTGTCTGTGGTTCAAAGTTCGAAAGTCACAGACCTTTCATTCTCAAAGTTTTTAAAAACTTGACAAAATTCAGGTTTCCTTCACCGGAGTGACATTTTAATCTGTCGGTTAGAAGACTTTGCTCACATCTACACTTAAAACGTACGTATTTTGTGTACCTCACGTCCAAAATGTGTGGAGTTTTCCTCGGTAGCTGGTTAGTTTTGAAAACCCCGGTGTTAAAATATCTCATTGTGACAGTTTTTCTTTTTAAATAAACAATATCCAACCATGTGAGCGAGTTAGTCCCGTTACAGATAGGACAGAGAGGACAGAGAGGACAGAGAGGACAGGTCAGCAGGGCAACGTCATTTTACACACTGCACTGCAGGCTGCAAAGCTGGCCATACTTTGTATAAACAATAGAGCTGCAACTAACCATTATTTCCATTGTTTGGTTCATTAGATGTTGATCAGTGTTTCACCAACCTGGAAGTGATGTTCTAAAATGTCCACAAACGAGAATGATTCAGTTTTAATGGTTTCTTTGATATGCAAACAAAGACACCGGAAAATATTCACATTTTAAGAAGCTGAAAAATGGAAGAAACCCACAAACCGATTAATCAATCATCAAAATAGTTGACGATTAGTTTAGAAATCGATTATCAATGGATTGTTTCAGCCCTAATAATCAATATTGCTCATATATAACACACGCTGTAATCCAAAGTATGGGATACAAATGTAGGCGTTCCTAAAATAAGCTCAAGAATAATTTATCCCACTTTTTTTTTTCTGTCACTGCAGACACATTAAATCACATGGAGTTCTCCACATAAGTTCTCGTTTTAACAGTGTGAATTTCATGCCTGTAACACTTGCTGTGGTTGAAAGCAGAAGGCAGTGTAAATTAAAATGCAGCTCTGCATACACACAGGATTCAGGTGCTATAATGATGTGTATTTCTAGCCTTTCTGGCTCTGCAGTGTGAAATTCAAGCATCCAACTCTCACCTAATCTGAGGAAGAAGGAAATTCAATAATAAAAAAAAATAGCTTACAGTGTTATCTTCTGTTGTGACCCCTAGAGAGGGAGAAACCCCTGCCAAGGAGGTAATGCTTTTTTGCTGGTGTTTCATGGCTTTAAAAAGATTTTTCAATTTACGTTTTTTTGACATTCCATTTATAACACTGCTAAAAAGGTAAGGATGACATCACAGTACCTTATATAGGTCTATACAGATCTACTGTGTGTGACAGAGTAGTTTGTCCAACATCCACAACTGAAACATGAAAAACCTATATTAATACTCCTTTAAAAATATCCTTGTGTCAGAATGTGTAAGAATTTCATCTACAACCTCTAGTGTAAAAAATAAAATACAGTCCACATTACTCAATCAATAAATGCACAAGTAAAGTTTATATGGTCAACCCCACTGATCCCCCTCCACCTCCTTGTCAGAGGATTTCCTTTTGGCGTTCACCCCTGTACGTGTTGACATTGGCAGTGTTTTTAATCAACTGATCTTCCTTTTTTTTACATTCAGCTGGACTCCTAATGGAAGAGGTATATTATGTTGGAGTAGACGTAGGCACTGCCAGTGTGAGGGCTGCACTGGTGACCAGAGATGGCCTGGTGAAGACCACTGCAGAGGAGCCCATCAGCATTTGGGAGCCCCAGTCTGACCACAATGTCCAATCCTCCTCTGAGATCTGGATAAAATGCTGTGCAGTTGTCAAGGTAGGGTGACATTAAAACAGTTCTTTGTGCCTTTATATTAAGATGCCCTCTACCACCATAACACAGACCCACAAGTTGATTTATCTAATGCTATCTCTACCTACAAAACAAAAAAACAAGACATGTGTACCAATTTCCCTTTGTCCCCTCCTCACTCGTATTACCTTTGTGGTGAGTTTTTCAGATTGCCATTTCTATCTGTTCCAGAAAGTTACCCAGGGTGTGGAGAAGAGCCAGGTTTCTGGTTTGGGCTTTGATGCCACCTGCTCTCTAGTGGTTTTGGATCAGAACTTCCAGCCTTTGCCAGTTAATCAGGATGGTAAATGTGACCTGAATACTTTGTAAAGCATTATTTATGCAAACCTCGGCAAGTACACATTATGGGTCTGTTAAGTTTAGCTTGTGTGTTGTTCTACTCTGTTGTGATATGATACTTTATTGATCCCTGAAGGTAAAATTCCCTCCTTCACAGCAAGGTCAGAGGTCAGGATCAGCTTACTTAACACAACCTCAGGAGTTGGTGGGGATAGAACACAGGGTTATGACACTGGTACACAATCACATGCCACCTTGTAATTTGTGTAAATAATTTCCAGAATATTTGCTGATTCCTCGATGTGATGAATAGCCTTGGAGATCTAGCAGTAGGTATTTATCCTGTTAGACTGCTGAATGTCCAGGTTTTGTAATAGCAGTATAACCCAAACCTTTTGTGGGTGCTTCTTAGCCTTTTTAGCGACACCCAACCTGTTGAAGCCATCTTGCTTCACAGCTATACTAAATCATCGCTATACTGTGTGAAACACAGAGAGTGGTGTTGAGATGACAGGCTGAATCAGAATTGTAGGAACTCATTGGCTGTGGTTTGAATGTAACAAACCTTATGTCCTGCAGCATTAATCTTAAGATCACCTCTGTCTCCTCTGCAGGGGACAGTCAGAGGAATGTAGTGATGTGGATGGACCATCGCGCTGCAGAGCAGGCCAATCGTATAACCAGCGCTGGCCACAAGGTCCTGAGCAGAGTGGGAGGAGTCATGTCACCTGAGATGCAGCCTCCTAAACTGCTCTGGCTGAAAGAGGTGAGAGGTGAGAGAGGTCAGCATAGGGCACCAATGTCTCTGGGCTTTTGTTGTTGCTCTTTGTAGTGGGTGATGAGCATGTGGTGAATGTTGTTTTTCCTCTCTCCCCAAAATACGGATTCTTGAAGACAACTTTCCCCAGAAGTTCTCATGTGTTCTCTTTTGTTAGAATCTGAAAGAAAGCTGCTGGGACAAAGCTGCTCACTTTTTTGACCTGCCAGACTTCCTGTCTTGGAAAGCAACAGGTTCGTTGACAAGGTAAACCTTGGTAAAGCTAATTTTTGTCCAAAATATGAATAAGGGCTGAATGTGATAAATAAACATTAGATACCATCACAATAGTAAATATTGCTGTACATTAATGCAAGGATGACAACGTATTATATTATAGTATTATAAGGAAATTGTAAACCTCCAAATGTTACTTGTATTAATAAAATAAATGCTGATGGGTTAGAGTGCTTCCCTTCCTTCATCAATTATCAAATATATGAATATATTACCATGACCTTCACAAGATACTGTTTATGTGACTCCATGTCCTTTGTGCAGAAATAAGAAGTCAATTTTTCACAGGTCCTTATGTACTGTGGTGTGTAAGTGGATGTATTGCCCTCCAGATGGATGGGATGACAGCTTCTGGACGAGCATCGGATTGGAGGACCTCCTGGAAAATAACTTTTCCAAAATAGGTCAGAGAATGAAAATCATCTCCTGGTGAATCAATGTGTCAATTAGTAATAAGATATTCAGAAAACATTGTGGGGACTCTTGGTTTCTTCGTGTCTATGTAAGATTTAGTGGGAATTATTTTTAACTGTGACCTCTCTGTCACCCAGGCAGTGAGATGTGTTCTCCAGGGAGCCCATTAGGCAGTGGCCTCACCCAGGAAGCAGCAGCAGATTTGGGTTTGGATCCAGGAACTGCAGTTGGAGCCTCTCTTATTGATGCTCACGCTGGAGGCCTAGGTATTACACAATGACATACAATTACTGGAACATAAAATGTCTAATGTTTCACAGCATAGCTTTGTTTAGGTCTCATCTCTTACCTGGTGACATTTCTGCACTGTACACAGGAAGTGATTTGTTTAAGGTCAAGCTGTGCTGCTGGTGTATACACACAAACGTTCCCTGAATCAAATCTGAAGTGACAGAGACCGTTTTCAGATAAAGGACACAGTATACAAATAATATTACATCCTTTCTGTTCATAAAGACCACACTCGGGCAGAATAATAACAGCAACAACAATAGAAATCACCAAATGTTATGCACCACTGAATCTTTAAAGAGAATAAGGGCCTTCAAGCCTAAAGTTTGTGATACTTTTGTTTTTGCAATGTTGACATTGTAGGTCCAAAAAGTGAAAAAGCATACATTAATTATTTTTATATACAGTATATAAGGGTTATATGGAGATGGTAAAACTGTGTGCTCAACAACACACGGTCACAAGGAATTTTCAGTATCAAATGTACAAAGTTAAAGAAAAAAGAACCAGAACGGCCCCATCTTGAATTATCTTATGTATTCCAAACCTCTGCCAGTTTTGAAACATCTACTGTGGTACTGTATCTATGACCTGTTCCTCAGCTCAGACCTCTTCACCATCTGGTTTTGTTCTGAGAGGTAAACTGCTAACGAACTCTGCCCTCTGACCTTTGCCTTTGACCTCCACCGATCACACATTGTTGTATGAGTCAGAGGTTAAAACACACTGAAGCCTTTTAGTTGTTGTTCACGTCACAGTGATGAACACCACCAGCGCACACAGGTCAGCCTTTCACGTTAAACTCGAACCAGCTTGACAAATATTACTCCAGCAGTTAGTGTCACCGCTCAGGTCCCACATGTAGTTCAGTGGGTCACTTCAAACAAGATTGAAAGTGTTTGATCTGCAGATGAATGTTATCTGTGACTGGTGATAGGTCTTCACTGCAGCTTTGTCAACTTCTATTTGGTAACCTTTGCAGAAAATGGATTCTAATGTCATCCAATTAAAATATAAATATATCACATCTCGTTCCAGGTGTGATCGGTGCAGACGTCGCAGGCTTCAATTTACCATGTGAGGACAAACCAGTGACTTCACGCATGGCAATGATCTGTGGGACGTCAACCTGTCACATGGCTGTAAGTTTAAAGCTTTTTCTTTCTTTTTTAAAGATTGCAACAGTGTTCAACCCCTATGATGTGTTGTCAATGACAGAAAACCGCCTTTTTAAAGGTTGTATATTCAATTAGTTACCACTTTTACTCAATTAGTTTGTATTTGTGACATTTTGCCATAGTTTCCTTATTTAGCACATAATGCAATTTGTCTCTGATAAGAAGCAATTTTAATCTTACTTTGTTTAGTGTCAGATTAAACAAATTTCACCACAGTTTTCTGGTTGTTAATAGATTGTTTGATATATCCTGTATATCCTCTATATATCTCTAATATTAAATGAGGTGATTAAAGAAGTTCACTGAGGTCCAGATGCACAGACGTAGAGCCTCAGAGTACATCTGTTAGCTTTTACCCTAGTCATGTACAAAACAAACTAACTCATTTATTAATGTCATCACTGTGATGTGTACCAGGTCAGTGAGCAGCCTCTGTTTGTGCCCGGAGTGTGGGGACCCTACCTGTCTTCTATGTTGCCTGACATGTGGCTCAACGAGGGAGGACAGAGTGCTACAGGACGACTGGTCAGTCAACTGTCTTTGTAGAGTATAGATAGTACGTTTTGTAAAACGACCTGTTACCCAAGTATCAGTCACTCAATATGAATACTTGTCCAAGAAACACATATAAAGCAAGGTTCCAATTGGTCCTTGAAATCCTTGAAAGCTTGTGAATTAAAAACAAAATGTTTCAAGGCCCTTGGTTTTTAGAAAATTGCCCTTAATAGACATGGGTAATTGAAAGTACTTGAATTTTGAGAAAGAAAGAAGTTGATATTTAGATAAGTGTCTCCCAGTTTCATGCCCTGCAATGCTTGAGGTACGTGGACTAGGCTTATGCAGAACAAATGTCAAGTCTTAATTACTTGCTGTGATTATGCTAATGTGAGATTCCATGCGGAACAGTGAGAGAGTAACGTTAAGCAAGAGAGAGTAAATTATATGATGCCTGAAAATGCAATTTACAAATACTCACTTGCCCAAAATACCAAGGACAATTACTTTCCCAGATTCATGCTTCGTGCTGCAAATTAATAAATGTGGACGCCCTGGGAGAAATGGCTCCCATCTTAAGCTGTGTCAGCACATTTGGTCCTTGAATTTGTGTGAATTGGTCCTGGAAAATCTTTGAAAAGTTCTTGAATTTGATGTCAAACAAGGCGTGAGAAAGCTGGGTAAAGATATACATGAATATGTATAATATGTGATTATTTTTCTCTGTTTGACCCTGTCACTCTCTCCTCCTTCAGATTGACCATATAGTGAAGGGCCATGCTGCCTATGCTCAGCTGCAGGAACAGGCACAGCAGAGGTCAGCAGACAAAGTCATTTTAACACAAGGGTGTCATTCCTGTTCACTTTGGTAAAAAGATTATAGAATCATAGTGGTTGTGTAAATCTGTGAAAGATGTCATTTAAACTGATGAACACAAAAATTGTTGATGTAATAGTTTGATTATAAGATGCCCTGGTGTTGTCCATGCTTCTTGCTCTGACCAGTTGTGTTTTTAAAGTGGGCAGAGAGAGGCAGTAAGACATGCAGCCAGTGACCATGTATAAAATAATTTTTATACTCTTCCTCCCCCCCAGGTTTCCCTTCACAGGTGAGAACGTCTACAGTTACCTGAATAGCCACCTGAGTTTAATGACTGGCTCTCATCCCTCTGTTGACCTGCTGGGGTCCAGTCTTCATTTGTGGCCGGACTTCCACGGGAACAGGTCACCGCTGGCTGATCCCACTTTGAAAGGCATGGTGAGGCAGGAAGTACACCCAAGACATGAATTACAAATTTGTATATTTAGTTTAATAGGTATAATACTCTTATAAGCAAGATTTTTTATATATACTACTGTTCAAACGTTTGGGGTCTCCTATACAATTGTTTTGTGTTTTCCATTAAAAGTCACACTTTTATTCATCAAAAGAGTTGCAAAATGAATAGAAAATATAGTCAAGACATTGACAAGATAAGAAATAATGATTTTTATTCAAAATAATAATCTTTGCTTTGGTCAAAGAACCAGCAAAACTGTTTTCAGCTGTGCTAACATCATTGCACAAGGGTTTTCAAGAGTTTTCTAATCATCGAATAGCCTTCTAACACGATTAGCAAACACAATGTACCATTAGAACTCTGGAGAGATGGTTGCTGGAAATGAGCCTATACACCTATGTACATATTCAATTAAAAACCAGACGTTTGCAGCTAGAATAGTCGTTTACCACATTAACAATACATAGAGTGTATTTATGATTCATTTAATGTTATATTCATTGAAAAAAATAGGAAATTTGGAAATTTTGGACGGTAGTTGCTCTTGAAGGAAGTTAATTGGGATAATGCTTGTTACTACTGTATCCCGTAGCCATATATAGGTGTAAATACTCATCACTGTTTTGCAGGTGATCGGGCTGTCGATGTCCCAAACCATCGACGACTTGGCTCTGCTCTACTTAGCCACCGTTCAAGCTCTCGCTGTAAGCGTGCCGTTTCATTTTCAAACACCATAGTGTCTTCAAGTGTGAAGGGAGGTGGTCAGTGTTTCACTTTGGTTTCCTGGTTTCAGCTCGGCACACTTCATATCCTGGAGGCCATGAAAGAAGCAGGACATGACATCACGACCCTCTTCCTGTGCGGTGGACTGAGCAAGAACTCCCTGTTTGTGCAGATTCATGCCAACGCAACAGGTTTAACACAGAATTGTACATGCATAATATTCCTCATCCAGTATTGAAAGATTAATATTGAAATATTCAACACTTCAGTTAAACAGCATCTACACCAAAAGTTTTAAGTTCATTCAACTCTTTTAACATCACCACGTCCAGGATTGCCTGTGGTGTTGCCAGACCAGACGGAGGCCGTGTTGATCGGAGCAGCAACCTTGGGAGCATGTGCATCTCAGCACTTCAGCAGTGTACAGGTAAAGAGACACAAACACAAGAGCTTGGTTTAAACTCGTCTCACTCGTAATCTCATGTGCATTCAAACCGTGTCTTATTTGATATTCACAAACGATAATAAAGTACCATATTTTCTATTCTAGCTTTACTTAACATAACAAATATTTAAATTACACATTGAAGAAAGTTTCCAGAAGATTTTATATGGTGTAGTTTTAGTTTAATGTATATACATTTAACAAATTACCTTTTACAGAACATATGCAAGACATCTGTTCCGTACTATGAAAAACTATGTAAAAATCAAAAATAGTTCATGTATTGTATTAACATTTGGAATCCAATCTTCTTATTTTGTGTTCCAATATAATTGCCCTCGTAAGCATTAAAGACGATCATTTGCTCAAACTTTTGGAAAATAACTTATTTCAGCTTTTCAAACGGATAGATATTTTATGTGCTACAATATTTGTAAAGGTTTTAGTTAGACTTGAGTTAAATTTTCACTTTAAATGGATGCAGTGTTGACACATGAGAAACTTTCAAGTTATTAACTACTATTCACACGCAAGGATGAGAACGTATCGATATGAATTTCTTCTATCGTGTATTAATGTTTTTATAATGTGCATAGAAAATAGATTGATTAAATTGCTAATTTCATGTGTCAAATAAAAAAATAAAACATTTTCAGCCCTACTAAACATACACTCACTCAATGCCGCCATCTGCTGGATGGAAAAAAACTATACAAAAAGATCATTGTGCATTAATGTACTAAAGATAAAATCCAAATCAAGAGTGTGTTTATGATTTAAGTGAGCACTCATTCTTTACCAGATCAAATTCATCATCCCTCAGTTTCTCAGTAGTCGTGAGAAAAAAAGATGTTATTGTCTGGACCAGGCTGCACCTGTCAGATCATTTTCAGCCCTAAACTGCAGCAGCCATCTCATGTTATGTCTGATCCTCTGAGCTGCACAGTCAAGTGACTGGACTCTTTTGTTGTTGTTGCTTTAGACAAAGAGGCCCCTGCGCTGCATTAGTCATGAAGTCGGCCTCGCTGCGGCCACTGCTGCTGGCTCGTGTTTTTTCACACTGTAACTGGGTCAGAACAGAACAGGCCCCAAACCGAATGTGCTGAACATGTTTTATTATGTGGGTAAAATTTTCCTTTTGCAATTCATGTTTTAGGAGGCAATGGAGAAAATGGCTAAAGTGGGCAGAGTTGTTCAGCCCGATCATAAACTACAGAGGTGAGACTTTGTTTTCATTTAGCCACTGATGTTTATGTTACTATGCATAGGTTAGTGATATATATGCAGTGAAAGTCTGAATCTAATGTGTTCAATAAGAGCATGACATGACAATAATAATACATGTAGATTTATCCTTTATTATAGCTGCAGTGTGTAACTCATTTTATTCACCTGACAATGGCTTGAATGTAACAGACATTTTATATTTAAATTACACACTACATCTTTAAATTAAAATACTGCACATAAAATACTGTCAAGTTTGGGTTGTTACAATGAAAAATGAATGCTATATATATATGGATATATACTGTGCATGTGTAAGCATTTTCCTCGTATTATATTTATATATATATATATATATTTTTCAGCTTCTATAAGAGAAAGTACAAGGTGTTCTTGCGGCTTTTTGCCCACCAGAGGGAGTACCAGGCCATCATGGACCACAAAGAGGCAGATTGAGGCTGGGACCCAGAGTCTCTGTGTGCTCTCAGAGATGATACCGACTACTAAACCAACACTGGAAATCAAAAGCAGAAGTCATAACCCTGCTGCTTATTTCTCTTCCAATTATGGTCCAGGGTGAACAGATCCACTGCAGCTCTACCCCAAAATGAAGAGGAGAATGAAGGACTGAGTGTTGAGGCACCAAATGCTTGTTTGCCTTAAAATATGTTTTTAATAAATAATTACAATGACTTTCGCTGTCCACTATACTCTCATGTGTGATTAATAATTTTGTGAACTTCAGCATTAGTAGTGAAACTAAATCTCAATTAATTTTGAGACCCTTTGTCCTAAGATCTCATCTCACTGCATTTTAACCTGTCCCTCCATTTCCAGCTTGTGACTCCTCTGCTGTCCTTAATTTCTCTTGTCTCATGTCATATATAGAGAGGGAAACCTGTTGGCAGCAGCTCTCGGGATCAAAGTCGAGAAACTGTCAACCAAGACGGAGGGAGTGCCAAATCCTACACAGCTGAGTTAACAATCAGCTCCGTTAAAACAAGTAAGTTGTGAGGGAGAGGGATGAGGAGAGCGCTACTACCCACACCTAACTGAATCAGAGAGGTTGTGATGAAGCAAGTTCTTTGATGCTGAACAATGCTTTGTTTTAAATATTTGAAGTTTGTGGGTGGAAAAAGCTTTTATTGTTCCTCACGGGTGATTTTCACACACATTACACGCATTCAAGTGTCAGTAAGCTACATTAAATCCATATTTTTTGTTCCAGCACTTAAAGCCACACCATGCAACTTGACTTTAACAGTTAAACAGGTAAGAATTATTGACATCTAATGGTGAGACTGCAGATTGTAACAAAAAGAGGACTCCCTTTTCACTTTCTGGCTAGTTTGACCTTATGGCCTTCTGTAGGAACTTGGCAGCACAAGGTAGCCGCCGCCGCTTCCGAAGCCTCTTCCGTTTCCATTCAGCACCTGAAACTCTGTAGTTGCTCTGTGTCGGTTTGGTGAGTGAGTGGAAGCAGAGCTTAAATATAGTCAGAGTCTCAAACTTCTAGAATCAGGCCCAGTAAATTCAAGATGACTGCTGCAATGAGGTAAAAAGTTAAAAGACTTGGAAGTCAGCAAAAATCACTGTGGTGTGTTTGCTACAACAACAGCACACGTTTGTCAAATGATAGCTGTGGCGTGGGAAGCTAAAATAGGGTCATGGTTGTGTTCTGTGCCCTCGTTACCTAATTATGTGTGTTTATGACAGCGGAGCTCACTTCCTTTTGTATTGGTCGACAAACTAGTTACCAAAATGTCCATGACATGTCAAACCAGCTTGTATATTAGACACAATGACTGGTAGAAAATAGAAACTTCCTTTGCCATTTAATTTCAATCTACGCGTGGTTATTAGGGTGCACCACGACTCAAACACTCGCTCTCATTGATAACAAGGCTGAGACAGATGGAAACGGTGTTTAGCCCCTAAACTTAAGGCTCACTAATAAAATGTACACCTGTTTAAGCCTAACATATCTTAAGAATATGTTCCCTGCTTTAGATATCCTTTTTCAGCTGGAAACTCAACACCACACCAGTCAATAGTCAATAGAGAAAAAAACAGGTTATTAGCTCGCAGAGACACAGGAGTTGCAGCTCTACTGCTGCCAAATTTGTTAAGTTGTTCTCGCTGATTTAAAACGAATGATTGTAAACCCGGAATTTACTGGATGACATTCTTTTGTTCATCTTCTATCACTTTATCGTCCATGTGAGGGTCACAGGGGGACGCTGGTGCCAATCTCAGCTGACATAGGGCGAAAGGTGGGCAGGTCGCAACTCCATCACAGGGCCACATGAAGACATACAACCATTCACCAGTCAATCTGGTCAATTTAGAGTGTCCAAATCTCCAAATCTACATGGTTTTGGACAGTGGGAGGAAACCAGAGAACACAAATTGGTGTGCAGGTCGCAAACTGGTCTTCTCGCTGCAAAGGCAAACCGCTAAACCAACCGTTTGGCCCTAAAAGATGACATATTTTAACTAATTGACAGAGGCAGCAGTGGATTATCAACTCTGTGAGTCGTGATGTAAAATTGACACCGTCTATGAACTATGGTGCAGGGCTGAGCAGTTTATGGCTCTCAATCAGCATGAAAAAGTGGCATAACGTATTGTTATTAAGATACCATAGACTGAAGCAGGCATTAATTTTATCATGTGAGCCTTTTGTTAAGAGGCTAAAATCCGTTTCTTTCCTTCTGTCCCTGCTGGCAGCCATGTTTTCAGTCAGAGTGAGTGTGCTCATGGTAGCGTGCATGTTGACGTCAGTAGCTGAAAGTACAACCAACCTTTCTGAAAAAGTTTAACGTAGAGTTTGTGTGACAGAGGTCAGTGTTGTGATCATGGCTGCGGTGTGTAGCGCAGGTACTTCCTGCCAGACGGCAGGTCTTTGGTGTAGATGCCAGCAGGAAACAAAGAGGCAGCCTCCTCCTCAGACAGGTCTGGTGGAACCATCACACAGTCTCCAGGCTGGAAAACAACTTAGATTATTCTGTGCAGCAGCAGCAGCAGCAGCAGCAGGTCAGTTTCCCTTTTGTTCTTTTATCCTTGTATCTACTCCAGGTGAGACATACTGTACCTTCCAGTCAGCACACGTGGCTACACTTGTCCCTGCAGTGAGCTGGAGTGAATCCACCACCCTCAGGATCTCATCAAAATTGCGCCCCGTGGTGGCAGGGTAGAGCAGTGACAGTTTCAGCCGTTTGTCTGGACCAATGATAAAAACCTGCTCAAAATCAAGGAAGGAGATGCACAGTTTGAGAAGGCTTGATTGCACAACATGCAAATGAAATTCTGTATTTGGCAAAGAGAGTGTGTGTGTGTGAGCAGACACTTACACAGCGGGCAGTGAGCGGCCTGCCACTTTTGTCCTTCTCGTCTGGGTCCAACATGCCCAGAGCCACTGCCAGCTCCCGTTTACTGTCCGCTATGATGGGAAAGGGCAGCGAGCAGCAGGTCGACTCCTCACAGTTGTACGCCAGGATGTCCTAGTTATTACAAAGATGCAAGTCCTGAAGGTCCAGTGTGTCAAATTTAGGTGAAATATTGTTCAATATGCAACACCAATATATTTTACACACTGTCCTTGTTCAGTGTTTGATTCAATAGGTTAGATAGATATGATAGGTCGGTAGATAGATATGGTAGATAGGTTGATAGATATGGTAGGTAGATAGATAGATAGATAGATAGATAGATAGATAGATAGATAGATAGATAGATAGATAGATAGATAGATAGATAGATAGATAGATAGAGAATAGAGAAACAGCCACAAAACCTCTCAGTTTTATTCATGTCACCTCTGCAGAAACCGATATCACACCTTGGTCCAGCCGTGATGATCCTCCACAGAGTCGACAGACAGGGCAATGATTTTGACGCCGCGGGTGCTGAACTCTCCGTGCAGTCTGGCAGCTCGGCCCAGCTCTGTGGTGCACACAGGTGTGTAGTCTCTGGGGTGGGAGAACAGGATTCCCCATCTGGGTGAAAGGAAGCAAATGAATGAGGCTGTGTCAGGTGAACCTGCAGGAGGTGCTGTCTTTAGAGTCTTTCATTCTGACTCAGTTTCCTCTCATCGGACACAGTCATGTGGCTGTTGGTGCTTGTGGGGGTTTTGCACGGCAGAGTAAAAAGATGTGGTGAAGCTGACGGCAAACTGGCAGGATGTGAGGTCTGTGGCACACTGATGTTGCAGTAATACAGACCCGACGGAAGGAACTCACTCTCTCTCACTCATTCTCTTTTAAATTATCTAAATTTTATACACATTGATATCAGAAATGTAAATGATAAAATCATTTAAGAAATTGTATCACTTTAACAAGTTAGAAACCTTCAAAATGTGAGTAAACGCAACTTGACATTACATTTTGTTTCAACAAAGGAGATTAAGTTTATGTTTGTTAAGTTACTGTTTATATTTTATGACTTATTTTTTTAAGGCAAGTTGAGCTTTTAAATAGATGCTCATTAGATGTTTTCCTTAGCTGTACCTTCCTGACCATGGATGACTGTAAATTTAACTTCTGAGAACACAATAACTTGTGTTTAATGTCTAAATATAGTATATAGTAAGTGTGTAATACAGTGTTTTAATCATTATTTCATATTTCACAGTGTACTTACGAGTCGCCGAGGAATTCGTGGAGTTTAATTTTGCCATGGGTGCTCTCTGCCTCAAAGTCAGGAAACACGTCTCCGAGCAGCATCTTTACTCTGAGTGGTGAGTCTGATGAAAACTTCCCTCTGAACACACGTCTACGTTTATATACTCACAGGATGACTGAATGTAACCACACTCACACTCACATGAGGTGCAGTTGATTGGCCACTGCTTAACACAGGTTAGGTTAGGGGTGAGGTTTAGGCATTTTCACTGTGATGGAGTGAGAGTTTAGAGAATTAATTATGTTTTCAAGTGTCCTCGGTAAGAGAGCTGTACAAGAATATGTGTGTTTGTGTATGTTATGTCTAGAGTAGGATGAGAGGACACATTTTGGCTGTTAATCCAAAAGGACTTTTTGAGATGTAAAAGCTGGTTTTAGGGGTAGAATTTCGGTTAGGTTCGGGCTGATTGCAGATGCAGCCAGTTGTCCACAGGGGGCAGTGCATCATAATACAATATACCCCCCAAACTAACATGGATTAAAGGGTGAGTTTAGTTTTAGTGTGTCATTCAAATATCTGCATTCATTTTGTCGAATTTTGACACAGGATCTGACAATTTCTCATAAATACTACAGAACAAGCTGCTTAAAATATGTAAAGCAAAAAAGTAGCGAGGTACTTACAGTACGTACAGTATACACAGAATCTTCATCTTCATGTATAACGCATAATCAGTACTATATTACTATATAAACACATTATTTGGTTTTGTTTCAAATGACCTATTTTCTCTCATGTGCATATGTTGTGTAACAGTTAATTAAGTAGTTAATTAGTTAATTAATTAAATTAATTTCACTAAGATAATAATAATTTTGAACGCTGTTGTACTGGAGGAACTCCAAATCATTCATTGTGCATTTGGGTAGCTATGTTTTTGCAAAAGACAGAAATTATTCAATGAGTGAGTCAGTGAGTCATTTAAAGATTTATTGAGAACTTAAATAACACGACCATTTATGAAGAGACAACAAAAATATTCCACTCTTTCTAAATCATTACTAAAAACCATTCTTACTGCATTTATATGCCTGCTACATGAACTGTTCACTGTTGTCATAATACATCTTATTTACAGTACTAATAGACAAAATATATATATTTCATTGATGCAAAAACAGAGATATGTGAGCCTTACAGTTACAATGTAAATAATAATAATAACATATCTTGTCACTTTCACTTGCTCTTGTTAGTCCAGTAAATTTCCCTCAGTCGATTTCCTCTTTATCTGTTGGCCCTGCCCAGTCTGACATCATAGGTGACCATGTGGAAGTTGTCCCAGGCGTACAGCTTCCTGTGGGCGTGGTTATAGTCCAGCATGCTGTTGTAACGGTACTTGTTCTTGAAGGGTATAGCGGCTGCCCGTCGCACGCCTGTGGCTGTGTCATACACATAGTTGATGGTGGTGTTCAGTGCAATGTAGCTGGCCACCGTGTACAGACGTCCACACACCATGAAAGCGTTGGCCACCGTATTCTTCCTGATGTTGGTCTCCCAGCTCTTCTTCATGCTCAGGCTCTCAGGGTCCAGTTGGGAAATCACAATGGCGCCTTTGGCCTTGCTTGTGCTGTAGATGGCCCACAAGCCTTCCTCGTCCACTGCCAGGTCGATGTCGGTGTAGCCTCCCCAGGAGTAAGGGTACTGTCCGTGGAAGCCGGCGTGAGGCAGCTCCAGACGAGAGGCCACGCTCTCAGAGGCCAGGTCGTAGCGGATCAGGGTGCGGCTGCGTTTGCGCTGGTAGTAGAGGGAGCCGCGGTAGACGGTTGCACCTGTGCTTTCCACTGGCTCTGGCAGAACCACCACTTTCATAGGGAAACCTCTGGAGAACTGATCGATGTCTTCGTAAGCAAAGAGCTGACGGACGTCTTTGCCCACTGTGTCGATGCGCCACACAGTCTTGTTGGTGTAAACGGAACCTTGAGGGTCAGGATCCTGCAGCCAAACTCCATATTTACCTGTGATGCTGTCAGCCTTCCTGTGCAACACAGGATCTCCCACTGACAGCAGCTCTCCACAGCCTGTAGAGACAACAGAACGTTCACCTTTATGGTATTTGCTGAATTTTTGCAATACTTTGAAAGACATTAAAGGTCCTGTGTGTTCATTTGAGGGTCCAAAAATGTAATGCCTATGCTTAAGTATGTTTGTAAAAGAGACAAACCAGACAGTTTTGCAATTTGAAAGTGTAAGTTTCCTGTATAAATGAAAAAAAGATCAATTCCCATGAACATAATGGATAAACCAGTGAAAGAAGGAAATAGCAGAGAGACTGGCAGAGTGGAAGAGTTGTGAAGGAGTGTTTACATCATGTTTGGTATGCAAAGGCCACCGTAGATGTCTGACACATTTTGGAAAGGGAAGGGTGAGAGCTGAGTCCTCTGTATGTTGCACTTGGCAGTCTTTCTATTGGACGTCACTAATCCTCACACACTGGACCTTTCATCAGTGAAACACATTTTTTACCTGAGAAGTTGTGATTTCCGTCAGGAATGAGGCGTGATGCTGGAATCTCTGTCACCTCAGCCTTCATCTCCTGGTACGAACCATTCCCAGAATCATATGCAGGAGGGTCTGAGAGAGGGCAACGAAGGAGGAAAAATGTTACACAAATGTTTATGAGGGAGGAATGATGCATGGAAGAAAACATCAAGAGAATCAGCAGCCCTGACAAGACAACATCAAAGTGTCAGCGTTTGAACAGCAGGTTCCACCGATAACTCATAACACAATCATCATGCCCACATAACCTGACATGCATGAGTGACAGAGCCATAAAAGTAGTGTGTTGTAAATTCCTCTCCCTTTACTCATCCTGGCATGACTAACTGCAACATGACCTCTGACCCTGGAAGAACCTTCACAGCCTAACACAAAAAAACAACAGCATTTGTATGACTGTGTGGTTCATTTCTGTGCACTTTCCCTTCTCTCATGGACGTACATACCACTGGCAGGTCTGCCTTCATGCTGAGCCCCCCCGGAGGTGTGTTTTTGGTGGCATGGCATCTGCCTGAGCCTCTCTGCCTCCTGGCTCAGCTCGCTCAGCCTCCTCTGCAGCTCCTGGTTCTGCCTGCTCAGATGCTCGTTGTCCTGCTGCAGCTGTTTTCTCTCCCCTGTGACCTGGGCAAAAGCTGTCTGGAGACCCTCATCGCGGCCAGGCTTGACCCCGGTCCCTGTGCCTCCGTCCACTCCTGCAATGAGTCCGCTGACCAAAGCTTCCAGCAGCGTGAGCCGCGACAGGACTCCGTCCATCTCTGATTTCATGCTGCTTCCAGGGCAGCTGGACTCCTGTGGACTGGCCACAGTGAACGTGTAGTGGCAGCGTCCAGCAGGGTCACTGGAGCGGCGGAGGGAGGCTCGATCCTCCACCTGGCTGTGGCTTGACAGAGTCAAGCAGGACAGACACAGGAAAGACACCTGGAGCCACATTCTGATGGAGGCAGTCAGTGATCTTCAAGAGTGTTTACAGAGAGATAGTTGTTTATCTTCTTCTTCTCTGTAAGGGATCTAAGCCCCTTTACTGTTTTTAGCTAGTCTCTTCCTACCTGAGTGTCACTTGTCAGTGAGGGTCAGTGTCTGAATCCCAGCAGTGCTTAGAGTAGGATATTTATACTGTTAACTGTCAAGGGGGTGGGAGGGGACGAGGAGTGTGGCAGGGAATGAAATAGCCAGGGGGTGTGTAGTGACGTGAGGTGAAGTGTGTTTGTGTGTTCAGGGCCACGTGTTCCCTCTCTCTGCTGGTGTTTAAGTAAGGTTTGCTAAAAGGGACAAACATTG
Source organism: Microchirus variegatus (assembly GCF_963457635.1). NCBI lineage: Eukaryota > Metazoa > Chordata > Actinopteri > Pleuronectiformes > Soleidae > Microchirus > Microchirus variegatus. Next base: position 10,927,081 of record NC_139806.1, on the reverse strand, counting down.
TGAAAATCATACAGTATCTGCAGAAAAATACCCATTTTTTTGTGTTTCTTTTATGGAATTATTTCACTGTGCCTCAGCAGATGCACAGGTTGTTTTGCCTGGGCAGCTTATCTTCCTGGTTGTCAAATTATGTTTACTTCTCCATAGCTGGATTTGCAACATTAAAATCAGTTTATGACGTGGGAACAAAGTCACATTTAGGCTTAAGGGCAAGGATTTTAGAGTTTATAGATTTAACAAAATTTGTTAAAGCATTTAATGCTGTCGTCAACAACAACATGGCAGCCTTTGTGCATGAACTCGAGTTGCCCCACTTCAACAGCTTAACAGGACGTCTGGTGCAGGAGGGTAGACTGAAAGTCTATGGGAAAACCAGATAGACCTTTATCTTCTAACAAGTGGCTCCGTATTTTCTTCAGCAGATATGGTGTATTATTACAATTGGATAGATAGATAGATAGATAGATAGATAGATAGATAGATAGATAGATAGATAGATAGATAGATAGATAGATAGATAGATAGATAGATAGATAGATAGATAGATAGATAGATAGATAGATAGATAGATAGATAGATAGATAGATAGATAGATGTGGCCCTTTTTTGCCTCTGAGCAAACAACTGGGACCTGGTTTGGTTCTGAGTTGAACAGAGAGAGGAAATACCAAATGCACGTATGCCCATTGTAGGTGGGCAAAAAACATCATTCTGGTCTCATAGGGGAAAAGACCATTAGTTGCAGTTATGAACACATGACCTCTCACATGACCTCCACAGCTCTTTTCCATGCCCCTTACATTTATCATTTTCTTAATCGCCCATGCTTAGTTTGGTCCGGAATGGCTGTTACAAAGCATTTCATATAAATACCAACAGTAATGAACCCCAGAGCACATCTGTGTTTGGTTCCACAGGATCACTCTGTTCCCTAGTTAACCTGTCTGTTTTACGACCCATGGAAAGTCACCGGTATTCCACAATGTTTTTACTGCTGAGGTGATTTTTTTTTTAAACTTATGTAACAGAACGGCTTGGCAACCTGTAAAAGTCAGCTCCAGCCCCGGAGAAAACAGAAGATCACAACGTGTGTACACTCTTTTCCATAATAGTTCCACTGGGAACAAGACCTCAGTGTTTGTCTGCTGAAATGTTCAGCATGTGCGTCTTCTTGAGATGAAGAGCACACGTGTATGCAATGAGGATTCTCACTGTTTATGTCAGTAATTAAACAGATTTTGAAAATGCAGGGGCTGAATTCTACTTAAGCTGCATTAAAGCAACACTATGCTGATGTGTTGTCAACCTGTTTAACCACGTTCAGGAACCGAAATATTACAGGAAGTGCTGGCAACAGTAGGCCCTGTTTCCTCCATTGTTAACACCAAATGCATTTCAAGCCAACAAAGACCAACAAATGTAACAACATTACCAGTATATATTTGGAATAAACAGAAATGATTGTGACTAATAGACAACAAAAGAATGAATGGATACCAAAATGATCTTCAGTGGCTGCCCTATTGTGTAACCTTTACTGCACTGCAGTGAAAGCAGATGTGTGATGACCTCCACGTTTCTTTTTCCATTGACACCCACTTGACACCATTCTCTTTTTGCAGCTCAAAGAAAAGAAAATACTTATAATACTTAGGGTTAAACATAGTGTTGCTTTAATATACATTTCATTTCAGCATATATGTGTAGTCTGTGTTGGTACAGCAATGGTTGTTCTTTTTAAGACTGTTATAAGTTTTTAATGCGAGCATGACATTAATGCAATTCTTCTTTTTTCTGATAAAGTTTTAAAGTTGCCATATTTAAGAATGTGGCCAAAAACAGTTACTACACTCAAATTCAAAATACCGAGGTCTTTTAGGTTTCGTTTTCTCCGCCATTGTAGCTCAGACGTAACTGGCAATCCGTGGTTGCTCGGTAGCTGAGACTCTACTGACTGCAATCTTTGGTAGACGGCGGTAGGTGGCGCCACATGCTAAAAACATGATTTGATAACATAAACATGATTTGCAGTCCTCAAAAGATTATTTTTTATGCGAATATTTTGTCTGTACTGTTGTTGTTGGTGAGTTCAGTTTGTTATATGAACATTATTCCTGAGTCTCTGTGACATATTAGGAGGATTTTATGGCCAGTTGCTTTAGATTTATTACATAATGCACCTTTAACCCTAAAATCATGAACAAGTTGGCAAATAATAGTCAAGTTGTGGTGTAAGATATCTGGTGTCACCATTAATGATTTGGACCATCTCAAAGTCACAGTCAATGGTTTTGGACATGCAGCTCCATTAGATGCTGAGTTTCACATTATTCCTTATTCTTTTTTTTCTTTCTAGACTAAACTACCAATAATTTCAAATTGTTGGTAGTTTAATAAGACCATTTCAAAATCATGATTTGCAGCGTGGCCATGAAGGATATGTTTATTTTGTGTTCTGTATATATTGCACTGGGTTACAAAAAACATTTGTTGTCTATGTCTTTTCAACAGAATTAGAACCATTTTGCACCGCTGAATCCAAAAATGACATCCATTTTTCACGATCAGGTCAGGTTTTTATGCTAATTTGATTATGAAAAATGCGATCTTCTGACTAAATTTAAAATTTTGTGACATTATCAGTTGATTTTTATCGTTAATATTTCTCATCCAAAAAAAGGTTTTAGGAGAAAAAAAATGTTTTCTAACAGATTCCTGTTAGAAACAATGGTGTATTCACAACAGATGGAGCAGAATACGTCACATAATGATCCTAAATCAGCAAAAAAACACTTAAACAATAAATTTGGTGTTGACCAGTGTTGTTAGATCACTCCACTCTAACCTTCATTTTGTTCTGATCCTTAAATATTCATAGTCATGACTCTTTGTCCTTTCCTGTCTTCCTCACTATTACTACTATATTCTACTATATTACTATACTACTATACTATACACTAGTTGCTTTCCAGTCTTTGAGTAGCTCTTCATGTCTCAACCCAAGTTCAGCTTCTCAGAAGATCAAGACCATTTCCATGTCTACCTTTAGCTGCAGCCAGATGTGGCTTAGTTTAGCTTGAATCAACTGGAAACTGGTAAAAAAAAATATCAGTTTACCTCTTGATGCCTGTGCAGCTCATGTATCACTCATGTATCAAAACATGTTGTATTTTCATTTTAATGTTTTAATGTTAAAGGCAATGTCATTTGTCAACGTTGTTTGTGTTTTTGCCAGTTATGTGAAATACAGAAACAGTCACAGGGTGCTTGGCAAAATAAGACAGTTTAATTCACAGGAGTGCATTTTCTGATGCATTTGGTTGAATATGAATTTCTTAATATTATGCACCAGGAACAAGAGGAAGGCTGCGGCTGAGTCACAGAGTAAAAGCAAAAACAGATGAGTCACAGTGTGACGGCGAAGTCGGTGCATAAACGTGAGGAATGAAAGGCCGTTAGAGTTGTTTACGCAGCAGCAGCCGTTACAGTTTTATTATTGAGGCGAGGGGAGTGGCTGATAATTAGGAGCATGCCAGTCCTCTCGCTCTGGGTCACTGAGACGATGACATCATCATTTTCCAGAGGCAGCAAATGCGCACAAACACACACACAGACAGACGGACTCACAAGACGTATATTTACACGCGTAAATAGTGTTGTATAATATGCATTTACATCGGTGCCAGTCTGCATTTTTGATTTAGCACTGAAGTCAAGTCCATTTTTCAAACTCTTAAACACAACCTGCCATCTAAGTGTGTAGGTGACATTACCCAGACTGAAAGCACAGTTTTGTTATTATTTTACCACTAACATTGTTGATTTTATTACCTGGTGAGTTGAGCTGGCACTGGGGCTAAGAGATTCTTTACTTTTAATGTTATTGCAATGATATGAAATTGAATTTCGAATCCTGATCGTGATTTATTTCCTCCAAATTAGTGTTTTTCAAATTTTACATACAAAGTACCAACTGAGTAAATTGTGCCATAAGTGTTCATCTTTGACGTGTCTTCAAATGATCATGTTTTTTTATGTTGGTACCATTAATGCTCAGACGGGTTTGTTCATTTATGAAACGTGCAAATCACCAAGGACGCCAAATTCAAAATGGCCGACTCCCTGTTGAGTTGAGCCCATGGTCCCGATGGACTTTTTTATTCGTCTTGGGCTGCGACATGTTTCCACCAAGTTTCGTGAAATTTGGCACAACATAATTTCAGCATTGTTCTACAGAGTTTTACCTTTTGGGGGCGCTACTGAGCCATTTTTACGCATTTCCCTTATTTTATAAACATTTTTTCCACCTGATTTGTGTGTCAGTTTGTGTTTATCACTTTTAATAGCTCAAAAATGCGATCTTTTTGGAAGAAAACTAATTCCAGGAACTCCAATAGATCCTCGCACCACTGAGGGAGTGCTCAGGTTCTAATAATTATGAATATAGTTCTATATTCGTGTTCTTTGGAAGGTAACCTAAGTGGGTCAGAGTGAAGTATTTTCCGAGAAAAGCATTAAAGATGTCTGCTGCGACAGTGAAGGTATAATTGTGTATGCGACGCCCCCGCAGACTAAAGCTGGTGTTGTTTGGTCTTTGACAGGTTTGCACACGTGTTAAACCACAAGGTTCTCATTACTGATAGAGACCTGGCTCCACAGTGTCCTTTTGTGAAAACAGACACAGACATTTACAAACACACCTGACAGACACAACCTACACAACAACTCAGTGTAACGTGCAACAGTAAAGGGCTTCTCTAGAAGCCGTCCTGCTTCACGGTCTCATGAGAAAAGATCTCAAGATAAGACTGGCAGACAAAAACCTTTTTATGCAGTTGCAATATTTCCCCTCATATGGTGTCATGTTGATTTTCCATTTTCCATTTGCTGTTTTCTTTTCTGTGGTGAAAAATATTGCATGTTTTAACCCTTAGTGCTCATGTAGCATGGATTATTTGCTGCAGGTGCATCACAGATCATGATATCCCATCTTCAGGCTTTACAAAATGCTATTTTTTGTGGTCTTATGTGTTGTTGTGTCAAAGTTATGATGCATTTTATATCACACATTGTTTTATTTAAAAAAAAATATATATATATATAAATAATAATAAATTGGAATAGTGCTACTTGTGCATAAGTCACAAAATAGATGTTTTTTGTTTTATTTTACGAGCCAAGCGAACTTTGAAATATTCAAATTTCACAATTTTTCACAAATTCAATCACTTTTTGCTCATTCATATAGTTGGTGAAAATGGAAAGAAATCCGCCAGATCTACGTGTTGTGCTGAAAAAAGGATGTAAGACACTCTGCACATTCTTATAGCCTCTGTATATATGTTTTAACATTCATAAAACATCATAAATAAACAAGCGCTCATCAGTATTCTAAAGTGAGCGTTTAAGTGTAGTGTTAAACATGTCTCAAAGGGATCTTAAAAGCAATAACGGGAGATGAGAGTGATACCAATATTTCCATCTGTTTGCTGTTTAGAGCCAGCGGAGCGTTCGCTGAGCTCAGCATAAAGACTGAAAACAGGGGAAATGGTTGCCTCCCCGAGACCACAGACTAACAAGACTGAGTATGAAACGGCACGAGAGCACAGTTCTGCAAGAACTGTACCATGTACAAATATATCCACAGATGTTAAAATTGAAGAAAGTTTGACGAGTAACATGAATAATTTTTTTCATCTGCTTTATCCTGTTTAGATCTACAGCCGGCTGACGAAGGATGAAAGGGTAACTATTCACTCTCACTTTGCATTACCGTAAGTGCGCGACGGTTTGTGCTATCGGAAAAATTGCGACGGTTTCTGAGAAGCCAACGTGTGGTTATTACGGTAATGCAGGTCTTTGGAGAGAGTTGTTTTATACTGTTCTAATGTTCACATTTAACACTCAAAATCTGGTGTTAATGTACACCTGTAATACAGTGGATTTTGAACATGCAGTAAATTGTAAATATCTGCCATATATTGAAAGTCTGGGGGAAAAAAATGGGTCAGAGGACATTTTCTAGCCCTTTTATGGTTAAAATAAGCAAAAATAGTCCAGACAGACATGTTGAAGCTTAGGTGTTAAAGGGTTAATCTCACTAAATGCTTTCAAAATCAGAATCTCATGCTGCCTCCTGTCTTGACCAGTTTTTTTTTTTTATCTCAATGGGAGTTTTTATCTTGTTGAAGGTGAGATCAGATAGAGATAAATGAATAACTCCTTTAAAATGAACGCTGACGTCTCTGCTGTTTGCGGCATTACATCATCTAAATACACAGAGGAGAAACGTGGATGACATTCCACCAAATTGTAATTCCAGTAACATCTCCTCCTCATGTTTTTTAAAGTATGGGTTATGAGATTCCAGCAGCTCTAATATGTACATTTAACAGTGTCAGTAAATTCCTCTTTTCATACCAGTGACACAAACTGACATTCCATGTGTGTGTGTGTGACGGTTTAACAGCCTGTCTGTTACGTAATGGGGCCAACGCTTGTCCAGGGCCTTTCCACTGTGGAACAAACCAAACACAGTGGCTTTAAGTCCTTTGTTATTATTTTGTTATACAAAAATGTCACATGAGTTCAGAGTTTCTGCTTTTTTATTTTGCCATCCCAAAATAGAACTAAAATGAGATATAATATGAATTGACCAAGGACACCAATAACAGTCTTTAACACGAAGCAGGACTTTTTCATTTGCCTGATCCCCAACATCCAGAAACTAAGCTTCTGTGTTTGTGTGAATGACTTGACCTTTCTATTAGTTTTAGTATCTCACTTATCCTTAAACTGACAGTAGCACATACAGAATGTTCCTCCTAGTCTTATCTCAGGGACATGGAATGGCCAGTAAAGTCACTGGATTCCCTCCCTGGACGCAGATGCAGGCGTCTGAGGCTGTATCAAATTCAACAGCTGCATCTGCAGTGCACGTCTCCGACTTTCTCAAAACAAAACACGCCACTGAGGTCATTTTTGTGAGCTAACCCAACGTCTAGATTCATTGGTGAACGCTGGGGACCAATAATCAGGAGGAGTCTTTTATTGCCAAATAATGGAAGAGAGCAAGATGAAGATAGAAGCTGGAGCTGGAGTGTTGTGGGCCAGGAAAACGTCCTGAGGAGTTTCCAGGAGGGGGAGAAGCAGAGTGCTAGTCCTGTGTGATAAGGAGTCAGGACCAAGCAACAGAGCTTTGTCCATATTCTCTGGAGCACTGACGTCCCCACAATCAAAACCCACCTCTGTAAAACTGCCTTCACATTAATATTATTATTATTATTATGTTTTTAATCTGCGTGTGAAATTGTGCTGCAGTGAGCCATGGGTAATGGATGATTCAGGGCCGTGATGATGGAGACCGTCGTGTTGATAGCTGGCCTCCCTTTGACCTGAAGCCAATAATCTGTTCTCCACCAGCGTCGCACCATCTGCCTCTTATTCAAAACACACAGAAACACACGACCACAGCACCCACACACTCTGTTCTTTCACATGTAGCCTCATCATTCATTCATCTGCATATTATTATTATTATTATTATTATTGTAAGATCATTATCTAAAGCTCCACTTTGTAACTTCTCCTGTCAAGGCACTACTAGACTGACCCCTCAGACTGACCCCACATCTCTGAGTTTTCTAACATGACAACTCTCGGTCCATATTCCCACGGTTCTCTTTTTTTGGTTTCACACTGCCTCTCGCGTGTTTCAGAGAACCAGGGTTAACTCCTTAACCTAGACTTCACTGCCGACTCGCTTTACTAGCGCAGCCGTTAATGCGTCCGCCTTCGCTGCATCAGTCATGATGTAAAACGCGTCACTCCCCGTGTCCACAGATACTTAATCAGCACTGTTTGAAATCATTCGTCAATGGTTTGAATTGTGGCGACCCCTCATTTTCACAGTTACATTTTTTTGCTAACATCACTGACATGAAAGTCAGAGCTGTTAGTAGTTGGTTGCTGTTGGTGAACAGGTCTAGAGGAGAATGCACTTGTTAGTTCCTGCTCTAAAAATAGACCCACCTATATTTCTGAGCCTTAAATCCTGACCTGGAGTCTCGTGTTACCCAAGATGCCTCAGGAAACGGGATCTTTTTTGGATCTTTGGCAGGGAGAGGGAGAGGGAGAGAGTGGAAGAAGTGGATAAATGTTGATGTTATTGGACGCTTCAGCTCATACATCCCTTCCCTGACAGTTGAGGTCACAGAGGTCAAGCCTGTGATCTACCACAGTCCGGCATCGAGACAGTTTTCATGTCACTTCAATTTCAGTAGAAATGTAAAGACCACCTGACACTTTAAAGCAGAGTTTATATTTGAATAATCATTATACTATATACCTTTTTAACCCAATTACTGAGCCATTCTTTGGAATTGTCATTTTGTACAAGAAATGTGGGCCAATGTCTTTTTCTAAAATCTTTTCTCACCGCATGTTTAAAATACCACTTAACAAAAATATTTTTGTGGTATCAAAAAATGTAATATTTGCTCTCTTATGCATCCAGAAAGTAATGGAGGATTACCTCTTGATACCCTAATCTAATGCAAGAATTAGAACTTATTAGCTGTGAATTCTTTTATTTTTATTGGCATAAAATGTTTATTTAATGATAACCTTTATTTGAAGTCTGAGATGTCTGTCCTGGCCAAGATAGGAAGCAGCATTGTCAAATATGAAAATAAGTAATTAGTATAAAACACTCGAGGAGTATGTATTATAAATAATAAGAACATAAAAACATTTTAAATAGAAATACCTCTACAATGTTTTAAATTGTGAGTTTGATTTTCCCTAAATATGTGCTCCAGTGGGTTTTAGTCTACTGCCACCTAGTGACATATTGACTCCCTGAACCTTAATGTGTCAAACAGCAGTGTAAGGAGGTCTGACCATAATGAAAAGGACTCCACCGACTAAATCAATAAGGTTTTACTGTTTTTGACAGGTGGGGAGGGGCGCGCTCAGCCTTCTCTCTCTCTAATGTCCTCCATGTTTGTTTATTTATTTATTTATTTATTTATTTATTTATATGACAGCATGTCTCAGCCCAAAGGCCCTGGTGGAGTAAATTAGATTAGTCCTTCTGTATCAAAGCATGAGCAGAATTCATTCAGTAAAAACAGAGACACTTGTTATTATCTGGGCCACGTGGTTGTGCACGTACACGACTACAGGTGGCGCTGAAGCACCTGCTAAACACATAAGGGAATGTTTTGAAGGACATTTGTAATTATCTCTACAACGTGTATGATATCCCCCAAAAGTTGTATTTTAACACCTGCATGAGTACATGGTTATTGATTTGCCACTGTGAAGATTTTGTTAATTCTATTAATAACTATGAAGGGGTGCCTTTTTTTTCTTTCTTTTTTTTTACCTGAGCCCCTGCCCACCAAGTGCAGGCCACTGGGTCATTAACTATGAAAAAAGTGCCTATAATTGTCAATTCACATACTTTAAATGCGATAATCAACATCATAATCCGTAATTATTGTGTTTTATTGTGAAATTACTATGTGACCATTACAGAAAACTCCTGCAAGGCGTATTTATACAGTTAAATAGGGTAGTAATCGTTAAAATACTACTAAATCGCAGTCATTTAACTGTGAAGTTAAAGTAAACAGCTGTTTAACAGCTATAAATGAACCAGTCACCAACTGTGAAAGTACATTGTGCAGGACTCAGTGGCCTGATTTACTGCAAATGTGCACAGCGATGTACTGTGTGAGCATATAGTGTGTCCTGAAAGACAAAATGACAGCGTCCTTTCCACCACGTGACCGCTTGTGCCAGCCTGAGCCTGAGTTTGTGTCCACGCAAAGAAAACCCAGACACAGGCTGGTTATATCAGTGTTTTATTAAAGGACGCAGTGATGTCGACAAACATACGTGACATATGCCTGACACGGCCTGCACATGTATGAAAATGTCCCTGAAGGAGATCCACGGCAGCTGCTTTCTGCTCTTTCTTATACTGCGGGGATCTGAAGAAGCAGCAGCGCGTTCACCTCCTCTGTTGCAGCGATGCGCAGCCGTGCCGCATGACTCACAGCGGCACAAACGGCAGGGATGTAAACAGGAGGCGGGTTCAGGTGCACCTAACCTGCGCCTGTGCGGCCAATGGGGGGCGCCGCGTCTCTGCGCGTCGCCTCCGATCTCCGCGTTCCCATTGGCTCTCCGCCGCGTCAATATGGTGTTGGAGTCAGGCGCAGCTTCGCAATTACACCGCGGAAAGGCGAAGAGAGAGAGAGAGCGCGAGAGGGAAAGAGAGAGAGAGAGAGGGGAAAAATGATTAATCTGTCAAAGGCGAATTTGTGTTGGAGATGAGAGAGTGCGCTGACGTTCAGCCGAGCGTAACGAAGCCCGCACTCACGCGCAATTGATGCACAGGAATTTGATGCTGCACCACCGCCGCCATCATAGCAGGTGGTGCTTGTATAATCGTCCAGGCTCTTGATGCTCCGTCTCTGATCTGCGCGTCGTTTCAGCACCGGACAGCGACCGAGAGAGTCGGCCACTGAAAACACCGAGGGAATCCTCCTGAGGCGGGGTATGACAGGCAATCTGGGATTATTACTGCCAACACACACTGTCACACAGTGTTTATACACGTATTATATATATATATATATATATATATATATATATGTGTGTGTGTGCGTGTGTGTCTGCAGCGAGTGAGGCATTGTTTTGCATCCATTAAACTGTGGATTCATTAAATCTGTTGCCTTTACTGAGCTTTGATGAAGCGATCCGGAGCCTTTGGAGCTCCACTCTCCAAATGCCCTTGAAACTGCATACAGGCTCCGTGCTGTTCGCTGTGTGCGTGTGTGTGTGTGTGCGAGAGAGAGGGATGATGGTGGTGGTGGTAAGCAAGCAACTGCGCAATTGTCTGTGGCTGTCTGTTGATATTTCTCTATTCTGCATCTCCCCCCCCCCCCCCCCCCTCCCTCTCTCCCTCTCTCTCCTTCCACAGTCGCTCCGACCCTCGCTTGGCTCGGGGCAATGCGCGGCTAGATGACTTCACTACATCAACAAGCACCGCGGTATCCTGGACTAATATAGCAACAGCAGCACACACACACAAACACAGACCCTCCTCTCCTCCTATCTTCTCCCCTCCTCCTCCTTCCTCCACTCTCCACTCCTCTCTCTCCGTTCGCTGAGTCCCTCCGTCCAAAGGCACCATGGGAAACCGTGGCATGGAGGATCTGATCCCGCTGGTCAACAAGCTGCAGGATGCCTTCAGCTCCATCGGTCAGGCCTGCAACCTGGACCTGCCGCAGATCGCGGTGGTCGGCGGCCAGAGCGCGGGGAAGAGCTCGGTGCTGGAGAACTTTGTCGGCAGGTAACATTGACCCCACCCCCGGCTCAGAAATAGGATAATAATCCCTTCACCCGTTGACCTTGAGGGTGACATAAGAGGCCTATGTGGTCAATCTGTGTGCACAGAGTTCAAACCATGTCTGTCCCACAAGCATTAAGTCACCACAGCTGCTGCTGCTGCTGCTGAAAACCACCATGTTTTGTGTATTTGTACATGCACACAACACTGGACACTAATAGGGAGTGGACGTGGTGTTTAGGTTAGAGCAGCACCTTTGGGGATTTCAGCACAGTCAGCAGTCAGGTTTCAAACACCCCGAGCATCCTTTCAAAGACATTTATTTACATATTTACATTTATTAACAGGCACACACACACACACACACACCTTCCGTCCTGCATGCGTGTCAATCCATTTAACATTTCATTTTATAGGAGATGATTCACAGTAACAGTACAATATTTACCATTTCATGCAACATCCTTAGCACCCACTCCTGAAAACACACATACTGTAGATGAGTGTGCATGCCCAGGATTTTGGTTACTTAAATCAAATCAATGATGAGCAGCTACCTTTGATTTCGAGGGACATTTTCCATCACGTCTTAAAGCCCACATGCACATTCTTCAAGGTTTCTTCATAGCGCTGCTTTTCACAAATAACCATTTAAATGAGGAATAATAGTAATAATAATGACGACTTAGACTTAACGGACGTCCAAAGCATTTTACGATAACGGGTCACATCTAACCGTTCACACCAGCATTCATGTAGTCGTGCTTCTAGCTGCCAGTCATCCATTCACATAATGATGGGTTAATTTGACATGAAGGACTGAAGGATTCTGAGGGATCAAACCCCTGAGACCACTGCTCACTGCTCACTGTGCCAAAATGAATACGTAATTTTAGAGGCCATCATCTTGTGCCCGCCACGCTCACAATACAAAAGCAGAAGATAAATATCCTCCGCAAAGGCCGTCATAGTTTTCTGCCATGTTTGGAAAAGTAGTACCTGTTAGTATGTGGAACAGCTGTATGTTGTTGTCTGTGGTTTCTCACCTCGTAGAGAATGAGCTTGATAATTCCAATACTGTTATCTTATGGAAAAGATGCTTGTTAGTGTTAAAATGGAATGTTTAGGACACCATGTTTTTGGAGAATTGACCTCAGTATACAGATGTAGTAAATCGAGCTTAGAATCTTCTGCCATTATCTTGCATTTCCTGTGCACACACAGCGCTCCAGATGGATGCGTTGATCGTTGTCCCGTTTGTCCCTCATTGATATAAGAATTATTGCTGAGTCACGGTCCATCTGTCCTGTACCGGCTCAGCGCTGAATGGACAAATAGAAGGGCTCGTATTGTTTTTCACTCATCCCACTTGAGGCAGTCCCAAAAGTCGATATGTCTTAATAAGGTTTCTATCTCTGAGCAGACCTGTGGAGGCACAGGAGGTTACTCTGATGGATGTCCGCACACTGAAGGAGTGTGTGAGTGTCATCCTTTTTTTGTTTGTTCTTTTAAAGGCGAGCGTCAAAGATATCTCTCTTCATTTTCACTTGTTTTTGTTGTTGTTGATCGGGCAGCAGCAGCAGGTGGAGGCTACAGAAGTTGATGCTGTGCTTTAAAATGACCCCTATTCAGTCTTGAATAAAGTACCTTCAAGGAATACTTGTGTAGAAGTACAAGTATGTTGCCAGAAAATGGGACTGGTCGAAGTTGAAGTCACTTTTTTTTATATTACTTTAGTAAAAGTCTTATAGTATATGACATTTACTGTACTTAAGTATCAAAAGTAATGTAAAATGTACTTAAGTAAGAGTTAGGATTGAGCCATGTCAGCTCAGTGGTAGGGTGACTTGTCTTTCAGCTGGAAGGTTGTGGGTTCAATTCCTGACTCTGCTAATCTATACGTGTCCTTGAGCAAGACACTTAACCCCATGTTGCAGTATGTGAATGGCATAGAAAAGCTTATTATAAATACAGACCATTACCAAATCTTCTGATTTTATTTGATACACTCTTAGAAATAAGGGTTCCAAAATTGTCCAAGGGCTACAAGGGCTTTATAAAAAGGTTCTACCTGGAGCCAAAAAGGGTTCTGCTATGAGGATAAACCGAAGAACCTGATATGGTTCTACTTAGCATTTTTATTTCTAAGAGTGTAGTAACAAAGATAGATAGAGGTTTAAAAAAAGAAAAAGCCCATCAACATCTTATTGATAAATGTTTATATTGGCCTTGGTTTGATATAAAGTGTTGTGGTGCTGTCTCTTCTCCTCAGGGACTTTCTACCCCGTGGATCTGGTATTGTCACCCGCAGGCCTCTGGTTCTGCAGCTTATCAGCGCCACTGCAGGTTTGGAGCTCACACATTTGCACACCCACACATGCTGCTGTATGCACAATGCAGCCTCCCACTTGTTCCTTTTTAAACGGTGCTACTTTGTTTTCCTGGCGCCTTTCCTTCTTACTGTTACAACGGACAACGGCTTAATATCCACGTACACATTACACACATTAAACATTTGCGTCCTCTCTCAGAATGGGCCGAGTTTCTCCACTGCAAAGGGAAGAAGTTCACGGACTTCGACGAGGTTCGCCAGGAGATCGAGGGAGAAACGGACCGCATCACTGGAGCGAACAAAGGCATATCCCCCGTCCCCATCAACCTGCGGGTTTATTCCCCACATGGTGCGTAAGTAAGAACCCTGCTTTGTGTGAATGAGTGGCAGAATAATGTTTCTAAAAGCACATCATTGGTTATGGTGTTGATGTGGAGGATCAGCTCATCTTCCTGGGGATCTTCTAACGCATTCCTGTGTTCATTTAGAGCAGTCTTAGAGCAATCTTAACTCTTTAGGGATTTAATTTGATTTTATTAATGCTCACTGAGTGATTCTCTAGGTTCTGTTTCACTGTAAAATCAAACGTCGCCCTTTGAATTCAAGGCCATTTTTAATTAATGGACAAATTCATTTGGCCTCTGGCGTTCAGAATTAAATAGATGACGTGAATTGACAGCTGTTTAACATTCAGTCACATGGCCTACAATAATGGACACTAAAATCTGCGTATAATAATGAAAGGTTGGTATTTCTGTTCCAGGTTTGAAAAGCACTCATGAGGCAGAGTATATGAGAATATTAAATTAAAATTGAACTTTCTAGTTCCTTAGTGGTTCCCATTCACGTCTTGCTCGCTCCATTTCGAGTTCTCCTTGTTCTGGAAAAACTAAAACATACGCTACCGTTCAAAAGTTTGGGGTCACCTGTACAATTTTGTTTGTGTTTTCCATTAAAAGTCACACTTTTATTCTTAAAAAGAGTTGCAAAATGAATAGGAAATATAGTCAAGACATTGACAAGATTAGAAATAATGATTTTTATTAAAAATAATAATGTTGCCTGTTCGTAAAAGAACCAGCAAAACCGTTTTCAGCTGTGCTAACATAACTGCACAAGGGTTTTCAAGGGTTTTCTAATCATCCAATAGCCTTCTTACGCCATTAGCAAATACAATGTACCATTAGAAAACTGGAGAGATGGTTGCTGGAAATGGGCCTCTATACACCTATGTACATATTCCATCAAAAACTTACCACATTAACAATGTATAGAGTGTATTTATGATTCATTTAAAGGTGCCATATGTAAGAATGTGGCCAAAAAACGGTTACTACATTCAAATTCAAAATACCAAGGTCTTTTAGGTTTTGTTTTCTGACGTAACTGGCAAACCGTGGCTCCTTGGCAGCTGAGACTCTACGAGCTGCAATGATTGGTAGACGGCGGTAGGTGGCGCCATATGCCAAAACATGATTTCAAAACATAAACATGATTTGCAGTCTGCAAAATATTTTTTTAATACAAATATTTTGGCTGTACTGTTGTTGATGAGTTCAGTATGTTGCTTTAGATTTATTACATAATGCACCTTTAATATTCATTGAAAAAAGTGCTTTTCCTTCAAAAATAAGAACATTTCTAAGTGACCCCAAACTTTTGAATGGTAGTGTATATTAGATTAGTTTATTATTTCTCTTTTGTCCGAGCTATCTTTTTTAAAAACTAACAGTAGGTAGGTCCAGTTCTTACACTGTGTTTCTTTTTCTCTGTGCAGTACTCAACCTGACTCTCATCGATCTACCGGGGATCACCAAGGTGCCGGTCGGAGACCAGCCCGTTGACATCGAGCAGCAGATCCGGGAAATGATCATGCAATTCATCACCAGAGAGAGCTGTTTGATCCTGGCCGTCACGCCGGCCAACACTGACCTGGCCAATTCTGACGCTCTGAAACTGGCAAAAGACGTCGATCCCCAGGGTAAGGAGGAGGAAATGCTGGGAGTGATGTGTCCTGTTGGTGGGAATAGTAGAGAGGGAGTAGATAAAAATAAAGCAAGGGATAAAAACGAAAAGAAAAATCAGGGCTTGTGGTTTTTGGGCTGCAGCCAATAAGACACCAAATCTGTGCGAGCTGCAGGGATGGTGCTCAGTGTCTGACATTGTGCACTGACCTCTCCTCCGAACGTGGAAACAGAATTTCCCCACTGGGACTGAGAGAGTGTCACACTATTATTAGATACGAGGAGCCCGGAGAAGGAGGAAATAGAGGGTGGCAGCGTCATGAATCAAAAGATAAGTTAGGAAAGGCAAGATAAGGTAAAGAAAAATTGGCAGCAGTGGAAGAAAACACACCCACAGAGTGAATTTAAGGATGAGGAGATTCTGAGAGAGTGAGAGAGAGGGGGAGGAAGGAATCTACTTAATTTAATGGCCAAACGTTTGACTTTAACAGCAGAAAGGAGGACACGAGAACAGCAGACAAGGACGAATTAGCCAGGACAAAGTAACCTTGTGCTATAGTGAGGACAATGAGAATGATGGTGGAGGGAGGGAGGATGGAAAAGGCTGAAGATACTTTATACTAAAACGATGTGATACTAGAGGAAAGTCAAATGTCATGGTCGTATGTTATAATCCATTTTGGGAGTATACTGCATGGTTTCTGGGATTATAGTGAAATTATAGTGATGGTTTGTGTGGTCTGCTAAATTAGTGTCACTGTCATTTTCATATACAGCACTTTTATATTGCTCACTTTTTCCTATCACAGATCATCAACAGTCCAGAACAAAACCGACCAGTTTACACTGGATTTACAAAAAAAACCCCAGAAGATTCTTACAAAAAGAAAATCAGGTCCATGTGTTTCGTGTCAAGACAGGTGGCGGCAGTGGCAGCATTGCGCTAGTAAAGCCAGGCGGCTCAGTCTGATAGTATTGCTCTACAGAGCCTCTGTTCGACACGTTTGTGAAAGCACTCTCTGAATCACCGTAATTAAACGATGGATTATTCTTCAATTCCAACTGTTTCTGAAAGCTGAGAAGTTGCACTTCAAAGCCAACGTGGTGGTTATTACGGTAATTTTGCAGGAAGCTAGTGAATCAGCGCCTTTGTCACCAGAGAGGAGAGAGTTGTAAAAACGCCTGTACATAGTTTACATTTTTTGGCGTGTTTTTGGACATTGAGACAAAATTGTTATTTCAAACATGTTTTATACATAAATTTCACATTTAACATGCACAATCTGGTGTTAAAGGTATATTATGTAGTAAATCTAAAGCAACTGGCCTTAAAATCCTCCTAATATGTCACAGACTCAGGAATAATGTTCATACAACATACTGAACTCACCAACAACAACAGTACAGACAAAAAATTCGCATAAAATGTTGTTTTTTGCAGACCACAAATCATGTTTATGTTTTTGAAATAATGTTTTGGCATATGGTGCCACCTACTGCCGTCTACCAATCATTGCAGTCTGTAGAGTCTCAGATGCCGAGCGGGTTGCCAGTCACGTCTGAGCTACAATGGCAGAAAAAAACAAAACCTAAAAGACCTTGGTATTTTGAATTTGAGTGTAGTATCGTTTTTGGCCGCATTCTTACATAGTGCGCCTTTAATGTACAACTACAGTGTGTTTTCTAATTCTATTTTTTGTTTTTCTTCATTTTAAATTGTTAATACACTATTTCAACATGCAGTCAATTGTAAATAACTGCCAGATACTGGCAAAAAAAGTCCAGACCGACATTTTGTTAAGAGTGTTAGAGCTTTTCTAAATGTCCACCGTGTCCTTCCTCCCTTGTTGACTTTGTAGGAATGAGGACTATTGGAGTGATCACCAAACTGGATTTGATGGATGAAGGTACAGACGCCCGAGACGTCCTGGAAAACAAGCTGCTGCCGCTGCGAAGAGGTGTGTGTGTGTGAGTGTGTGTTATACTGTAGTGTTACGTCTTGTGTTCTTAATCACGGTCAATCCAGTAAATGTTTATTCCTTTCCCAGGTTATATTGGAGTGGTGAATCGCAGTCAGAAGGACATCGATGGGAAGAAAGACATCAAGGCGGCTTTGGACGCCGAGAGGAAATTCTTCTTGTCCCACGCGTCTTACAGACACATGGCTGATAAAATGGGTACCCCACGTCTGCAGAGAGTCCTCAACCAGGTGACCTTAGATTTATTCCTTCTGCTCTCCCACAGTGCACTTTACATAATTAATAAGAGAGCGGCCTACTTCTCTCTTTTGCTTCCATTTCACCGCACATCAGTGTGGGCGATACAAGACTGTCAGTAGGTGGGAATTGTAGTCGCGCGCTCTCTCGCTGCAGCTTCTAATGATCTAGAATACGTTCAGCCGTCCACGACTGAGTGATGACGACGCCCTCCGAGTTTACAGGAAAATACACTACCGTTCAAACGTTTGGGTTCACCTATTAAATTTTTTTTTGCGTTTTCCATTAAAAGTCACACTTTTATTTACCAAAAGAGTTGCAAAATGAATAGAAAATATAGTCAAATAATGATTATGATTCAAAATAATAATTTTGCTTTTGTCAAAGAACCAGCAAAACTGTTTTCAGCTGTGCTAACATAATTGCACAAGGGTTTTCAAGGGTTTTCTAATCATCCAATAGCCTTCTAACACGATTAGCAAACACAATGTACCATTAGAACACTGGAGAGATGGTTGCTGAAAATGGGCCTCTATACACCTATGTACATATTCCATTAAAAACCAGACGTTTGCAGCTAGAATAGTCGTTTACCACATTAACAATGTATAGAGTGTATTTCTGATTCATTTAATGTTATATTCATTGGAAAAAAGCGCTTTTCATTCAAAAATAAGGACATTTCTAACTTTTGAACGGTAGTATATAATCAAGGACCATACAGCAAAGAAAAATCCCCGCTAATATTATTGACTGCCTTTATATCGTTGCTGATGTTGTGGCTCCTCAGGAACTGACCAACCACATCCGGGACACGCTGCCAGCTTTCCGCAGCAAGCTGCAATCCCAGCTGTTGGCTTTAGACAAGGAAGCTGAGGAATACCGGGGATACCGACCCGATGACCCGTCTCGCAAAACCAAGCAGCTGTTGCAGTCAGTGCCTTATTTCCCCCTCCCCTCTCCTTCACCCCCATCAACAAAATGTACATTAGTTTTGGCCTTCATTTCCATCCTCCCAGTTTTGTTTACCCGATTGATTTCGTTGTTGTCGTGTATCAGAATGGTGCAGCAATTCTCCGTGGACTTTGAGAAGAGGATCGAGGGTTCGGGCGACCAGGTGGACACGGTGGAGCTGTCCGGCGGAGCCAAAATCAACCGCATCTTCCATGAGCGTTTCCCCTTTGAACTGGTCAAGGTACATAACTTTGCACTGAAATAAATAATTGGAGTGGGGCTTGGTTTCAAGGCTCCAGGCTCGAGTCAGGACATTAGTCAACCCAATGCAGTAGTTATCTCCTGCAAACTCACCACTTCCTGTTTTAAAATTCATACATGTAAGCTCAGCTAAGGTTGCTATAACTCCTAAATTCCCAAAAGTGGTTATGACCTATGAGTGGTCTTGTGTCAAGAGTTCGACAAAATCCATAAATAACTGAAACATTTTACGGGAATTAAAATCATCATGATAAATAAATAAATCATAAATAAATAAATGGCACAATTGAATTGAATTGACTTAGTGTTCAACAAATACAGCTTTTTACACTTTTCTGTGCTCTGTCACACAATCTCCCCTACATCACCCAGTGAACGTTCTCCTCTCTCTTCCACCTTCAGATGGAGTGCGATGAGAAGGAGATGCGCCGCGAGATCAGCTACGCGATCAAGAACATCCACGGTATCAGGTAGGAAATATCGTTGCCAAGGCTAAAAAAAGTCTCACATGTACACGGCCTCTTCTTTTTAAAAGTGACCATTCGCCTTCTTTTTCCTTAACTGTCAAAAAAAAAGACCTTCACCACATACAGTATTGGATTTATCGGCTCAACCACACTGAACTTTCTCTCTGTCATTAAAAAAATGTGGTCGTACGAGATTTCCAAGTGCTATGGTGAACATCACAGCAAAAAAACAAAAATAAAAATACAGAATTCGGTTAGTCAACAAACTAAATATACATGGTTTGGTTTGGATTGGAGTTTATGAATAAGGGAGGGAGCGTGTCCTCTATCCTTCCTTTTTAAGCTCAGTCCTGTCTCTCTCTGTGTGTTTCTATATTGATTCAGCAGTGGTTCACCAGGGGAACCAAAGAAATTGCCACCCAAGTCAGAGAGAAGCTGACATTTAAAGAAACACCACATTTTAGCCTGAAAACCCTCCAAAAACAACAGCAGGTCTATAATTGCCATTTATCACATCAATAAAAGCGCTGGTAATGGTTCATGTATTATTGCGACGGCGTCGCAGGAACCAAAGGCACACATCAAAAGCACGGGATATTTTTGGAACAACAAGCAGCAGGCAAATAACACGTGAGTGCTGATCTCTTCTTCTTCTTCTTCTTCTTGGTGGACTTCAGGACCGGACTCTTCACCCCCGACATGGCTTTTGAGGCCATTGTGAAGAAGCAGATCATAAAGCTGAAGGAGCCCTGCATCAAGTGTGTGGACATGGTCATCCAGGAGCTGATCAACACTGTGCGCCAGTGCTCCAACAAGGTGGGTCATGTGATTTGTGGTAATGGGGGGCGTTTGAAGGGAGGGAGGACAATGAGGAGATCAAATGTGGGGCTGACATAGATGAGCTAATGAATAAATGAGCTGTAACTATTAACTGTTTTCTACATGTATTATGTGGAGTGAATACTGAGCTGTGTGATGTGTTTTCAGCTGGACTGTTTTCCAATGCTGCGAGAGGAAACTGAGAGAATCGTTACAGCCCATATCCGAGACAGAGAGAGCCGGTCCAAGGACCAGGTAACGCTCCATGTGTTAGCTACTGCCTCTGCCAAAGGAGGCCATGTTTCTGGCTATGTTTATCTTTTAGGTTTTTGCTGCTTTGTTTGAGCTAGCATACGTCAAAAAGCAAAGGACACATTTGGATGAAGTTTGCTGGGTGGGGGGTGCAGGTTATGGCCCAAGAATGAAATGTTTATGTTTTGGTGGAGACATGGACGAAGATCCGATCCCACAATCGTTTTTTACCACAATGTGAGATGCACTCTGTGAGTGCTCTCTCCAGGGATACATGCATACAAGCTAACTTTCAAAGCTAACACATCTTAAAGTATTACTTTGATATTTGGAAAAGGCTTCTGAAACAATATACAGTTGTTACTAGCTTGGCTTGGCAGTGATTTAGAGAAAGCACGGTGGTTGGCTAACTTAGAGGTTAGCATTGTTGCCGCACGGCAAGAAGATGCTGGGTTCGGTTGTATAGTGACAATAAAGATGCTTTCCTAGCATAGCATTGTCCAGAATTCAATTAGCATTATATCTAAAGGTCACAAGGTAACATTTGATACTATATGTTGTTTGCTAAATGCGTATAGAATAAATACTTCAGTCGTCTTTGTACTCAACTGAGATAAACCAGTCTACCGCCTTCGCACTGCTTTATGCTAAGAAGTGAACTGTGGCTACTTCTTCAAGCTCTGTTGTACAAGTTAGGGGTCAGATATTGGATATAAATATTGCATTTTAGCTGAGTCATGTTTGGGCTGTTTTTGTGTGTTTTTGAATTGTGTCTTTGACATGACTCGGCACAAATGTGTGGTTCAAAAATGGCCTAAAATGACTGTATCGGACTAAAATCAGTATCGGTGATATCGGTATCGCACATCTAAAGGTCAACAATTAAAATTTCTTACCTGATTGACAACATAACACGTATAAAAATGCTTTTACACACTATTTTAATAGACATGATTTGTGTGTCGTTTCAGATCCTGCTGTTAATCGATGTCCAGCTTTCATACGTCAACACGAACCATGAGGACTTCATCGGCTTTGCAAAGTAAAGACTCTCGTCGCATCTGTAGCATTGAAAGTTGTATCATTGAACTACATGTCAGGGCTAGTGTGCAGAGAAAGTATTTTGTGAGATTTTCCTTTATTAACCTTGTCATACTCTCTTTGCATCCCATCTGTCCTTTGTTGACAGCGCGCAGCAGAGGAGCAGTCAGACAAACAAGAGCCAGAGTTCGGCAGGAAATCAGGTGAGTGTTTTCTTTACGTCTTTGTTTGTCGCTCACAAACAGTTTAGCACGAGGTCAAAGGAGCTGCACAGCCACACAGCGTCACAGTGGCTGCTGCAGTCATTTGAGTTCATCTGTCGCATTGCACATTGTATGTTTATATAAACTCTTCTTTTTATTTCAGATTCAACTGTTGTTAATTTCAACCATGCATGCTGTGTTATGTTTACTGGGGGCACCTGTTATGATTTTACCATTTTCTTTATGCCACCTTTATCGCTGGTGTTATTGTTGAGACGTGTCCCTTTGTTTGAACCCCTCCCCCTGTGTCATCAAGGTGCCACTTTGCATTTCATCCCCATTCCTTAGTGAGAATCTCAGCCGCCCTCTTATGGGTGTTTGTTGGTGAGTATTGCTCATTGTGGCGTTCTGGTTTTGCAAATTCATGTGTGCCTGCAGTAACACTTCTGCCCATTGTGTGGTGCTCTGCAGCACCGCTGTGTGAAGAGCTTGTCATTTTCTTGCTTTCCACTATGACAGATCGAGAAATGACAAATTGCCTCTGTAGGCTGCTGCCGGGCAGCGACGTCTTCTTCCAGAAAAGTTGCATTAGAATTTTATTTTTTAGTTCTGTAGGGTGTCTAAAACTCCCACATTCCTTCCCGTTGCAGGCCTCTTCTCCTCCTGCATCAGGCCTGATTGTAAGATTTTACCCTCTAAGCGTTTATACTCTCTAACACCCATTCCACCCACCAAGGCCTGCTTACTACAAGGGGTTGCCAAGAAGACAAATTCAAATGAAAACATTTCCCTGGTTTGGCAGCTAAACTGTCTTATTATCGTTAAAACCAATGCAGTTAAAAGTATAAATTCCTTTAAGACCCTGTCAACGATCCATCGACAAAGAAAAAATAATCATTTGTGCTCATGACAGAGAGGCTTTGTAATGATTTGGGTAACCTCCTTAGTGAGTCTTAGGCGGTGCAAGACTGACAGTAATCTAACCTAATAATCACTTGGCACTGTGCCCACAGGCCTGCTATTATGTAGGGCTTGTGGGATTAATACACCTAACACAGAAGACACGCACATGCTAATGTTTGTGTGTACTCGAAGCACTTAACACGACGATCACTTAACAAGCTAACACTGGTTTTCTGCATGAGACACCGTGAGCACACGCTCGCCGACTGTGCTCACTGACGCACAGTCACATGCTCGCCTGTGAGTGAGTCACAAAGACACGGTGACACACACACCTAACCTGACCTTCACACCCATTCTTTTTAATCACGAGTCATGCATTGGTGATCTGCACAGTTCAATTTGGGATAATTTCACCTATAATATCTTTAAATCAGGCTATTTACAGGTAAAGACCTTATTCTTTTCTGGTGTGATCTGTTCTATTTCTTTCTTTTTTCCTTTCTTTCTTTCTTTTTTTTTTACACAACAGCCCTCTCTGACTCTCTGTCCTCCTCTTACCCTTAGGTCATACGTAAAGGCTGGTTGACCATCAACAACATCAGCATCATGAAGGGAGGAGCCAAAGAGTACTGGTTTGTGCTGACTGCTGAGAGCCTTTCCTGGTTCAAGGATGATGAAGTGAGTCCATTTATGTTTATGTTTTATAGAAAGAATGCATCATCAAATGTGGACCACATGGTTGGTGTAGCGGTTAGCACTCGAAAAACCCGGGTTTGAGCCCTGGTGCATGGAGTCTGCATGTTCTCTGTGTGTGTGTGCGTGTGTGGGTTTTCTCCTCATTCTCCAGTTTCTTCCCACAGTCCAAAAACAGGCAATATGGAGATTAGGTAAATTGGACACTCTAAATTGAGGTGTGAGAGTGAATGTTTGTTTGTCAAACTGTCCAGGGTGTGACCCCACTCGTGACCCTCATGTGGAGGATAAAGTGGTAGAAGTGCTTTTAGGGTAATATTTCACTCTTCTGGCAACAGAAAGACAAAGGTGATCACTGTCCTTGTTTAATTATTTAGTCTTTTAATTAATAACGGAGACAACACAGATTTCATTGTTCATTTCTTTTATTTATTCTGGTACAGACCAACAACGGCAAACTGCTTTTGCAGGTCTTCGTCGACTCATCTGTCCCGTGCTGCTGCTGCTGCTGCTGGTGTGTGTGTTTTTTTTTTGGTGGGCTGACGTCTATCTGCCTGTCTGTGCCTGCTGTACAGGTTGGAGGATATTCTGCACAGCAAGTGTAGATAGGCAGACACACTGCAGCTCAGTCAGCTATAGCTGGTGCTGTTCCAGAGAAACTCAGAGAAATACATTTTAGGGCAACAAACAGAAACAAAAAGGATTGATCTTGATTTTCAAATAGATTTCGATATATGGTTGCATTTAGGTCAGCTGAAAGCCAGCGCACAGTCTGTGCCGAATCGTGCATCATCCTCATCATCTCCATGATGGAGCAGTTTACTGTAATTACTTATATGACGAGTGCGTCCATGCTTCTGTCATTTCCATTCATCTTTCCCTTTGTCATGCAGTTCCTCATCTTCTCCTCCTCTTTCTCTCCCCCCCTCCACCTAATTCCATTGGGCGTTTAAACATTTGCTTCTTCTTAGTAAATTTTGGAAGCGTACCAATCCCGACCAAATGTTCACTCAGACACCCAAAATATATGAAAGCACACTCAGTCCTCAGACAGCACATGGGCCGCACAGCACTGGGCCTGCAGATTGTCATTTGATACCTTAGTGTGGTAATGTAGGAAATTATAGACTCCACTGGCTTTGCCTTGTATATTTCTGTTTTACACTCCGTGAACTTTCTAGTCACACGCACGCTCGTGCACGTGCACGTTCGCGCGCCCTCCTCCCTCTCTTGGTGTGGTTAGCAGTTACTTTGGAACTGCTCACATTCTTGGCAGGGAAATCACACGTTTTTTAATCCAAACATTGGCCTACAGTGTTTTTGGGGTGGCAAAATACCCCTCTGTTAAATATCAGTACACCCCCCAATCCCCCCACTTCTACTGCCTTTCCAACCTCTAACTTCACCACCAGATAACCCTGCATGGCATTAGGTCACTGTTGCAGTGGTGCAAATAGTTTAATGTCCTCTCAGTTTCCGTTACCACAAACCAACCAACACAAGAGCTAGATGACATAACTGGTCAAATGTAAAGCATCATAATACTTCCACATGCATTCTTTGTTTCCCTGGACTTGTGTTTGTTTGTTTCCTTCCGTCTTTACGCAGTTATTTTACACCACAGCAATTCTGTAAACATCAGTGTCCTCTGCCTTAAGGCTTCCAAGTCCTTCTTGGCCACCCACTGAAATAACTTCACTGGAGGTGTCTGACTGCATTTTCAAACTCTGCTTGATTGATTGGCCCCTGGTTCTTTTGGCCCGTGTTTGATGCATTGCAGCCACAGTCGCTCCTCCCCCTTCCCGTGGACCACATCTTCATCAGAGCACCAGGCTAGCAGCCTGCACACTCACTCATTCATGCCATAAATTATGTGAGCGCGCTGTTTTGTGAGTTTTTTTTTTTTTTTTTTTTCTTCAAATCTTTTACGATTCCGGCTTGAAATTAAAATCTCTAGGCAGTGGTTTTTCCACAGCAACATGTCAAATCGGCAGTTAGTGTTGAATAGGTGTGATACATGTTTATTACAAAAAGGAGTTAAAAGGACGTAGTGAGTGTTAGAATGTACAAAAATACACATGAATACAGATGAAATACAGATTCTAAATAGATTTAAAAGCAGAGGGCGAGGAGGAAGAAACAGACAGTACATCTTTGAGACCTGAAATGCCAACAGCGAGACAGACAGAGAGACATAGAGACAGGCTGACAGAAGAGGGTCCATGCCCAGTCTAACCAATGTGCAGACTACTGTACACCAGTATGACAATGAACAGGTAGTCTGAACACTGGGTGGACGGAGCCGGAGTTAAGAATCAGGCCTTGTGTGTGCTGTTTTCTGCCATTCCAGATGCTCGGCGTCTCTGTCGTCTGTGCCCTCCCTTCACACCTCTCCATTTTGGCAGCCAGGATCCTGTCTATCGAAAAAAAAAACTCGAAAATTTTGCGAAATCGCCTCATCCACGTCTGCCGATTTCCCCTCCGTCTTATTGGTGCATGTTTCTTGGCTTGTTTATTTGTTTTGGTAGATGTTGGAGCTCTGGGTCCCCTCGCGGTCCATTTTGGTCATGCCGGCCATGAAGAGTATCCAGCCTTGACGTGGCATATTCGCTCAGACGACTGGGACAGACTGGCTGCACGTTCAGGGAGGGGATATTACAAAAAAGAGGGAAAGAGAGAGAGATGGAGGGGGTAGTGAGTGAGTGAGGAAGGGAGAAGAAGAGAGAGGAAGAAGGAGGGGACCTGTGTGACCATATATGGGCTGCAGTGACCCCTTGGGGAATACATACAACACTGAAGGGTGTGCAGAAGTTCTCTTGTCTTGCCTTCTTCTTCTTCTTCTTCTCCCTCATCTGCTTTATTTCTTATCTGCAACTATATGTGCCCCCACTTTCAAGACCATCACCCACGATGCGGGCTTTCTCCAACAAATCTGTTGCAAATCCACTTTTGCGTTACTATTTCTTGGTCCCTCCTCCTCCTTCTCCTCCTCCACCCGCCGTCTCTTTAACTTCTCCCTCCTTCCCTGGTTCTCTGTGTGCTGCTAAGCACTACCAGATGTTGAGTTTTAACGCCAGGCTGTCATTTAATCTCTCTCTCTCACTCTCCCCCCCCCCCCCACACACACACACACCCGTCTTCAAAAAAATCAGGCAGGAAGTGGGCCCCTCTGGAATGGAAAGAAAAAATATTGAAAAAATATAGAGGGGGAGGGATAAAAGAAAAATGAAAGAGATAGTTAAGAAAGATTCAGGCAAGAATGGACTGCAGGACAGGGTTTCTTGAAGCTGAGCATCTGTCGCAGGCCGTCGTTGAATCTGTCAGAGCGTGAACTTAAGATGATGAAGATTGCGTTTGAGCGCTGCATCATCTCGACCCCCAGCGCTCTCATTTATCTGCCCTTTTGCCTGTCGTTACAACAGCCAGAGAGTTTCCTCAGCTTTTACGCTTCCAGCTCTGCCGGCAAAACACACCATCGAGACTGTGTCTTGACCCACACTGTAATGACTTCCACATGTGCTTTCCTTCTCCCTTTTTCTTCCTCTGCTTAACCCCCCCCCACCCATGTCCCCCCACTCCCACTCTCATTTCTCCCCCATTCCTCCTCCCTCCTGTCACCCCCTACTCTGCTTACCCCTTCTCTCCCTCTCTCTCTCGCTCTCTAAAATCCTGATTTCACCTTCCTCTTGCAGACACTGCAAGACAAAACAATAAATGATGAGAACTGTATCAGTCACACGAGGGCTCACAATCCATATTTCCCCCTTTCTTAGGAGAAGGAAAAGAAATACATGCTCCCCCTGGACAACCTGAAGGTCCGCGATGTGGAGAAGAGCTTCATGTCCAGCAAGCACATATTCTGCATTTTCAACACGGAGTCGAGGTCAGCGTCAGGGCCCTACACTTTTCTTTCCATGCGCGTTTGTAATCGTTAAATGTGAAACTCATGTGGCCGCAAATAAAACAAAACTTTTACTTCAGTAATAGAATTAGAGGGTTCAGGGCCTGCGTGCATGAGCAGCTCTGGCTGTAAGGTTTCATATGCTAACGCAAGAATGTTGGCCCAGAACAAACTGGAAGCATTTCCTACAGATCTGTAGCTTAGTTTGTGAAGTTAACAGCGAATTGTGATTTTTATTTTTTTTTCAAACACCAGACGCTGAAAAGTGAATTACTGCATTGCGTCATTCACAAACGGAGTTTCTCGAATAACAAAATATCTCACGTGGAAGGAATTACTGAGCCCTGTTCATTCTTCCAGATATCAGCGTTGATTTCTTTTGTTGAACAATAATTGTGTTTGATATGGGCCTCATTGTCACATTGTTGCACGGCTCATGTTCTATCATGGCCTCCACTGAAGTTCTCCTGTGTCATGATTTGCAGGAATGTGTACAAGGACAATCGCACCCTGGAGTTGGCCTGTGACTCTCAGGACGATGTGGACAGCTGGAAATCTTCTCTCCTTCGGGCTGGAGTCTATCCTGAGAAGATTGCTGCGGTTAGTCTACTCTCTCGAATGATTTCTTGAGTCCAGAAATTACAATCTTTTACATATGAATAGCTTATTCTGTGGTATCCCAAAGTCCTATAGTTGATATTTTATAAGTCATGGACAAAACATTTAAATCTCCCTTTATTCAAATAAAATGCTTATACATATGAAAGTAACTGCTCTGATTTTTCATTTTTACCTTCCAAATGAAAGTATTTTTCTTTTCTCCCTTCACAGGTTGAGAGTGAGACCACCACAACTTCAGATAACTTCTCCATGGATCCACAACTTGAACGCAAAGTGGAAACCATTCGTAACCTGGTGGACTCCTACATGGCGATTGTCAACAAGTGCATCCGGGACCTCATGCCCAAGACCATTATGCATCTCATGATCAACAATGTAAGAACATATTACAGCATTAAAGGAGACATATTATGCAAAATCAACTTTTTAATCATTTTAATGGGTTTAATGGGCTTTTATTTGGGACTCTGGAGGCCCTATGAGTAGGCAAAGTGTGAAAAAAGATGACTCACTCATGTTTTTGTGGTCATTGCTACGTCACAATGAAACATTCCAGGAATTGTTGTCACGTGGAGCTCCGCTTTGTCCCTAAAAAACGCGAGAGTGCAGGCGAGGGCAATAGTATCCAGAAGAGCAGAAGTCTGCAAAGTGTTCTCTTCTTGGCTGCACAGTGCAGCACAGAGTTCTACACAAACTTCCAGCCTCAGAGGATTTACGTGTCCAGTGGATATATTTTATATATGACGGTAATGTGCTGACGAGAGTCGGCAAATTATGGCTTTTCTGAATGCTAACTGCTGTTAGCTGCCGGAGCCTCAGTGACACTGAAGTAGTTTCCTGTGTCTCATTTGCATTTAACGAGACAGACACTCAAAAGCAAGCTTTCTGATCAGGGCTGTTTTGGTGCTTCATCCTTAAGGTATTTTGACCATAGCATCTCACAGACATGTTCATTAGGACACCAGGGAACTAGGCTAACTTGTATTAATAGGGTATAATATGTCTACTTTAAATGTTTATTTCCGTGGGCTATCAAGACAACATCTATATGAATGACAGAGTATAATGATATGAGAATCCTTTTTTACAATTATGAGTCATCATCCTGCACCTCTGCTTTACTCCACTAGGTGAAGGAGTTTATCAATGCAGAGCTATTGGCCCAGCTCTACTCTGCAGGTGACCAAAACGCCCTGATGGACGAGTCCCAGGAGCAGGCCCAGAGGAGGGATGAGGTGTTGAGGACCCACCAAGCTCTGAAGGAGGCATTAGCCATCATTGGTGACATCTCCACCTCCACCATCACTGTTCCCGTGCCTCCGCCTGTTGACACATCCTGGATGCCAGGATCCGCCGGTGGTCGCAGGTAAAGTGTTTCCGAATAACTTACTGTTGTTCATTTAGCTTGTTTATTTAGTCTCCAAGATCATTCTGACGGTGTGCATCACCTGGCACTATGGAAGATTATAGTACTGGTTTCAGGTCGGCACCACAAGAAGTACACATTTCTACTTTATGATATACACCACAGGGGGACAGGGGTGCTGTTTACCCTCTTGTAAGTTGATGTACTATCAAAATAAAGCGACAAAATTTAGGATTTCAAATAATAGTATTAATCACTTCCTGTGTGCAGTGTGGAAAGGTCACCAGGTGACACAAGATCTAATTATCACTACACTGAGACACAGAGCGAGAGAGTGTCATGTGGATTTAATAGGCAAAATCAACATTGCGTGAAATGATTTGACAATGGTTTGAATGTAAGAGTCAGTCACACACTACAGTTTTAAACATTATCCCGCACTATATCTTATTTCCTCCACAGGTCTCCTCCAGCCAGTCCCACTGCCCCTAGGAGGATGTCTTCAGGCCAGCGCCCTGCTCCCCGAGGGGCCCCACCACCACCAAATCGCCCAGGACCACTTGGGCCCTTCAATAACACTGCTGACAGCCCACAGGCTCCCAGCCGTCCAAACAGGGCCCCTCCTAGCATCCCCAGGTAAATACAGCCCTCACATGCAGACATGTGACACCTGCGCTTTTGATATAAAACAAAAAAAAATATCATTTAGATTGATAACTTTTATCAGCTTCTCTGACTGAAATGTTATGGCAATTTATAATTTAAAATTGATTTGGCCTCAAAGGAAAATTTTAAATATTGATAGCATCAAGACCACAGAGATTCACAGACATCACGTACAACCAAGCACCTATTGGATGATACCATCTGTCAATCAATAGGAACATAATTTTAAAAAACTGAGATCATGTTCTATTGAAGGAGACCAGAATCCAACAATTTAACACAGCACAAATCATTCAATGATTTTTCCATAGTCTATATAGGGGGACCTCAAACTCAAATGACTTGGGGGCCACTAAACATCTAGTCTGGTCAGTAGGGGGTGACTTTTTTCCCCCATACAGGTGGGTGATATGATCTTAAAATTATATCACAATATTTCATCATGATTATTGCAAAGATGAACCAAAAAAAGGAATAGGCTGAAGTCATGTAATGACTTTTAAAAAATGATTATTATTAATCTGTAATTAACAGCAACAGCGATTACCCTAAATAACTTAATATTAAGTGGCAGGCCGCATGAAATTGGCCCACAAATGGCCCACAGGCCACGAGTTTGAGACCTCAGTTCTTTTTGTAACTAGTGGAGTTGCCCTCTGCTGGCTGTCAATCATATCCCACTTCCTGGGCTTGACTTTTCAATCCGGAAGACTATGTCCATTTTTATAAACAGTTCAAACAGGAAGACTAGAGACTAGTGTGTTTTATTTTTGGTCATTTATTTAAAGAACACCAAGGTGTATTCATGACACGTTTCAAGCTCATTTCAATTTTTTACTTTCACAGCCGGCGGCCTCCTCCTTCTCCCACACGACAAGCCCCGCCATAATCATCCAAAGAGGATTCCTCGCCTTCCCTCGCTCTCTCCCTCCCTCCTTTATTCACTCCATCCCTCCTCTCTTAGCCATGGCTCTGCTGACCCGTTGTCTTCTTAGTGCAGACACTGACGTCTTTGACCCCTTTTGACCCCTCAATTTCCTGCCAGGTGAAGATGTCCATATATCTATGTACAGTATGGTACTTGTCTTGTGGTGTATGTATCTGTGCGCTTGTTGCTCGCTTGTGGTCCAGGTTTGCTTTTCGCAGATCCACTTCCCCATCAGTCCCTGGGACCGCTTCACCCCCACAGACCCCCTCAGCACCTCCTCCTCCTCCTCCTCCACCACCACTTGCTGCTTCTACATAAAAAACGCTCAGCAGTCGTACTGCCCTACTCATTCCAAAATGCAGCATGGCACATAAGCTGCTTTTATTGCATGGGAGTGTGTATGGATTTAGAGTGTGTGTGTGCGTGCGCGTGTGTGTGTATGTATGTATTCAGGGAAGGGATGAATTTGCCTATATGTAGGCTGAATTTCATTTAGTATTGTATTTATTTATTGTATAATAATAATAATAACCCCACCCCCTACACACACACACATTAGGTGTTAATTATCAGCTTAATGTTCTCCAAGGAACACAAGTTGTATCTCGGTGTGTGTGCGTACGTGCGTGTTTTGAGTGTGAGTATAACGTTGTGTCCGTGTGTCAGGGTGTGTGCGAGGACATGTGTGCATGTGCCGTCTGTCTGCACGTTTGTTGGCGTTTCACTTCTATTTGTTTTCATGTTCAGAGCTGTTAACGATGAATCATAACCCCCCTCACCCCCTCCCCGGGGGTAAATTTAATGTTGGACTTTTGTGAGTTGTTCCTGTGTTGTAGTAGCAGCCATACACACTTAGCAAGGCTGAGGAAGCCCCCTTTAGTATTCTCTATATGGAAACAGCCACAATAACACTCATCATTTCACCTCGTCATAGGTGTCCACCTGTGCTGTATCAGTGGTCAACTTAAAAACAAAAAACCCATGCAGCCTTATGCTCCGATCTGGACGCTGACTGCTGAGATGGAACTTGCCACTTTAAACACACACACACACACACACACACACACACACACACACACACACACACACACACACACACACACACACACACATGCTTATGACTTAATGTGGCAGAAAACAACATCCACAGATGAACAAAGACCATGCGTTATATGTTTCCATTTAGCCTTTCTCAGGTCTGAAACACACTCAACCCCACGTCCATCACAAACGACCGGTCCTTCTCTTTTCCTCCACCAAAAGCCAGACAGTCAGTCAGCATATGCATCAGAGCGTAAGGTGGTGTCATCGTTGTTCAAGTGCTTCTCTGTCAGGTTGTTATTGTGTACGTGGGCCCAAACTGTGTTCTGATGTATATAGATGATAAGGAGATACTGTACCTGTGGACTATAAAGACCTAATCAAAGATCCTAGCGCTTTAATTGTTCTCCGTCTCTCTGTTCACTCAACACTCTCTTCTCTCTTTAGACTGCCTTACTGGCATGAATTACAATTCTGTATTGCCAAAGCTAAATGTAGAAAGAGAATTGTGAATTTGAAGAAAAATAATGCTGAAGACTAACAAGGAAATGGTTCCAGGTGTTATAAGATGGTATTATTTAGCAGAGGGCATCAGGTTTAACTGGGGAATTGCATCAGTTGTTATTTTATGTGTCTCTGTATCGCTCCCCAATAAACTTCTTCCTCATAATGTCATATATTGTCAGCGCATTTCTTCTTGGTTAAAGCTTCAGGATTTACTGGACTGTCTATGAATAAAATGAGTCATAATTAGTCCTGATCACAAATCCTGTGATTGCCTAATTTTCTAATTCTACTATGTGTGGTATTATTGCTGCTTCCAACAGCTTATTAGTAAACACCACAGATATGATATGAGATATAAAATCCAAATACTCTCCATATCCATTATGATAATTTAATCACTGAGGAATCAAAGCACTCACAGTCACAGTTCCCATTTGTCATTTTTTTTAGATGTATTTTGTATTTAAAGATGTGTTTAAAAATCACAGGTGAAATCTTAGATGAACCGGTATCAAATAATAGCTGGCTAATGTTGCACAGTCGAGTAGAGCGCTCCCTCTAGCGTTCACATTTATAAATGCATTTACAGTTTGGCAATTCAACGTAGAATATGTGGAATTGAAGCTCTCTTTTGTCCGATTTGTTTTTTGTTTTTTTAAGACCGATGAGGATGATGGTGACGATAAAAAATTTATATATACATAATTAATAATAAAAAATAGATATTTGTTTATTCGGAAACTTTAAAAATGAATTCCACTGCAATCAGAATACTATGGACAGTATAGTACGGAAGCCCGTTTGCGCCACTCGAATATACGCGAAAGTATCTCATAATTTTGTCTTATTCTCTATGAGATACTTTCTCAGGATTATGACTTATTATAATGGGATACAATCTCATAATTAACCTACTATCTCATAATTATTGGATTACTATCCATATAGTCAAATAAACTATAAAAGAATAAAAGGGAATAAAAATAATACAAAACATTTGCCTTAGAAAAACAGATAAAAAAGATAAAAGGATGGAGAACGTAACATAGCGTCTTCTTTGTTGAGATACTGCGAAGGTTTAGCGAAGCTCCGCCAACTGGGGTGCGCCCACAGATGATGAAACGAGCGCTCCCATCACAAGCACAGCCGGTTTGAACTGCGCAACAGCGGCTCCGTCCTCTCATTGGTCTGCGGACACACTGACACGCACAGTGACACTTTAGTGGCAGGTTGCGTGTGGGTGACAGCGGTTAGCATCACACGCTCCACAACAGAGGCAGCGGACGGTAGTTAGCAAAGTTCACGGGAGACGTCGTTGAACAAGCGCTGCCCGACAACAATAACACATTTGCCATTTGTGTGTACGGCGAGGATGACTGTCCCGGCAGGAGAGGGATGAAGATGACACCACTGTTATGGCGAATTGTGTCAGTGTGGCTGTGTGTAGCTGTAGTCTCCCGGTAAGTTGGAATACATGTTCCCTTTAAACACGACGGTTCTGCTGTTCCATGGCTAAATACTGAATACGAACACCAACAAACTAGCAGACTTGCATCACGGCGGTGAAGGATAAAACATGCTGCGACGCACTGGCTAGTTGGCTAGTTAGCATCAACACTGTGCTGTGATGTGGCACCTGGCTGACTTTTGATATGTCAGGAGTTAGCTTAAACTAGCTACGTTTAACACCGAGAGTAAACAAGTTGCCCTTAAAAACGGAGGAAAGTAAGTAAGATATATATATTTATTGATAGATTGCTTAATTATTATCATTACACATACCTACACCTGGATACCTATACCTGGCTACAATTTTCAGTAATTTACTGTGGTTTATGTACTACCAGTGTGGTACGCCAGCTTCCTCTGGTGGTGCATGGAGGATATACTGTTCTACTGTAAATACCAGGCTATGTGATCGAGTGGTGCTGAGCAATTTTGACCAGTGTGTAGAAAATAACACTAACAATAATACTATAATACATAATAATTGGAGTCGCCTTGTCTCGCTTCCATCTTAATCTAATTTCGCTATACCACTCTATGAAGTATATGTGAGGGAGACGAAAGAACACATTATCTTCTTGTAACTGGTGTTACTTAAAACGTTTGCAAACCCCCTGATCTACAGCTTAATTCCAAGTAGTTATAATTGAAGATGTCTTTAACTGGAATCCTTGACATTAAGAATTAAATTGTATGTTTCTTTGGAATTATAGATGGTCATAATTTATTTGCAGATATGCTCAAGTCACTTTGTTGATATGTGAAAATGTTATAAATATTCACACCAGCTCACCATAGATACTTTAATCAAGCCCTTGGGGAAATTCCAGTATCAGTTGCTCACACTTAAATAAGCAAAACATTGCACCCACAATAAAACAAATAGAATACTAACTATCATTATGTCCCTTACCTATTCATTGACCAGTAAAATGACAGCCAGTTTCTCAAATTCGTATGGGGACCTACATTTTAAAGTGTAAAAAAAAGCGACCCAATTCCATAAATACATTTCTGTTCACTTTTACTGCCAGTTTTACAGCATCTAATGGGTAAACCACACACGTCTATGAATCAAAAAACAAAACGCACACATTCATCAACATCAGAACACACGCTGACTGAGTTTGTGGGAAAGACCGATCAAAGTCTTATTCCAAAGTGCAAACCTAATGGAAGACACATGACTAAGACTGTGTCCACTGTGTCCACTGCACTTTACTGACTGTTGAGTCCCACGACCCTTACTGTGACAGAGCTCACGTTAGCTTATGATATTTAGATTTGGTTCATCAGCTCCTGACAGGATTAGACCCTCTTCGCTGGTCTGTGACAGAGCACAGCAACGTCAGCAGAGGGAGATTATGCAGGATGATCAGGGGCTGTAGCCTTAATGTCAGAGGATGTCAGACTACAGATAGAGGAGGGGGAGGTAAACGATGTAGTATGGTGTTGGGATCTGTGTCACCTACATTCAGCAGAGCTGCTTTAGCTTTCATTTTGCAGTGAAGCTGAGAGGAATTCTATTGTTGTCCTTTTAATGTTAACTGTTTCACAGAACATGTGAGTTGAGTCTGCTCTAGTTTAACACTGACATTAAGTCAATCAGCTCATTGAGGTTTACTGGCCTGTTTCATGGCTGACATTTTTGGTAGGTTACAGGAATTGCAAAAGCACGTGTAAATCGTCAAATTAATGACAGCTGAGGTCAATTTAGCTTCTTTAGCATGCTGGCTCATAGTAAACATTTCAGGGCTTATCAGTAACACCTGTGCTTCAACATGTCATCATGTCAAATGTGAAAAAAGGCCCCAGCACAGGTGTCAAAGGTACATGTAAAAAGAAGTGCGTTATATTTCAATATCCAGAGGTTTTGTATTTATGTCTTTTTTTTTACCAATGTCATGAAGTAAACAATACTAAAAATAAATAGTACATTGATATTATTTATGCAAGACAACACATATAATACATCATACTACATTTAGCAAATCTGATGCAAAACATTTTTAATAATAATCAATTTTTGAGTCTCCACATGTGGCATAGACGTTATATTAATATGCACTGAACCTTATTTATTTCGATATTGAAGAAAATTAGAGCATGAGATTTATTGTTATTGAGTCATTGCCCAGCTCTAACTACATATTTAATCAATGCAAAGTTGTATAATTTCCTCTTCTTATGATGATCTCATCTGCTTTGACTCTGTTGTATCTGTAACCATGTAGTTTATTAATTAACAGGTCATGCTTTTAAAAAACACATGCTCCCTGAGGACTTGCATAATGGCTCCTGACTTTCAAATAGAAAACCAATGCTCACTTTGTTCACTGTACAGTGTCTTTGACTAGTCTAGCCTCTCAAGGCAGATTTAAAAAAAAAAAAGAAGCTTCCAGTCCATTAATTGACAAAGAACTTGAGCTGGAATATTGAATAAGATCCAGATAAAAGCCTGGGTAATGGACAAGTTGCTGTCGCTGTTGGGGTTTGACCTTTAAGACATGAACAGAATGACATTTCCATGTTGTTATTTTAAAGCATTTTGATATTGTTATTT
Source organism: Microchirus variegatus (assembly GCF_963457635.1). NCBI lineage: Eukaryota > Metazoa > Chordata > Actinopteri > Pleuronectiformes > Soleidae > Microchirus > Microchirus variegatus. The sequence continues at coordinate 10,890,515 of NC_139806.1, read as the reverse complement.
ATTTTTGCTTCCCTGCCAGGAATTGACCTTGAACTATTTTCTGACACATTCCCACCCAGCAGTGGTGTTTCGAGGGGAATTTTAACGTGTATAAAAATAGCCAACTGAAAATTTAGCTTGTTCTGCATTTTCAATGCCAGAAATTGTGCCTTTTTCACTCAAGTGATTCTATTAAAAATAAAAAAAAATTCAAGTTCTTCTTCGCGTCCGGTTGTGAAATATGAAACTTGTGTGTGGGTGTACAGTTTTTCCATGACTGCATGCAGATAAGATATATTGTGCTGGTGTACAAGCCACGTGGCTTTCTTCACTACATCACGATGTGACACTGGGTTGCAGCTGTCTCTGCTCAGCACTTCTTTCCCAGATGCCAGGATATTTTGATAAATGTAACATGAACTGACCTGTGTTCAGTTAACCTGACATTCATAATTTTTTCTATTAGGTACCCGAGTTGCTATGTTGGTTGCACAGAGTCGCACCAAGAGCCTGAGAGGCCCGTGTCTTCACAGGACTTCAGTTCGGAGGAAGAGTTGGTGCAAAATACTCCTGATCACAAGGTAGCATAAGCCGAATCATATTACATTTGCACAAATATTTGACAGGTTGCTGTTTGAGATAATATTTTTTGTATACAAGAGACCTGCTATCTTAAAGACACATTTCAGACCAGCACAGTTACACAAGAGTGTTTGCACAGAAGTATATGTCGAGTGGCTATTTTCAGATTACAAATTGTTGTGTGTGCATTTTGGTATTCTACATGATAGTACATTTCTCTTCCAGGTTGAGGAGCACTCGGTCTTGGCTGCCCCGTTGTCTGGAAATGAGCTGTTGTTAGAAGATACTCAGCAAAATGATGAGCAAACAACACAGGACAAAGATACACAACAATCAGAGGTAAAGTTGCACCATTTCCGTAATTAAAAGCTTTGGGACATTCAAATAAACTTAATTTCAGACCTGGATAAGCAGTAAGGCTTCAATCTTTCCATGCAATTCTTTTTATTGACTGTTCCTGGACGTTTTATTGATTCAAGAGTTTGTGTCCAGCTCCGGCTAATGGGCTAACCATTACAACAACAAACTGGACAGCTCAAGTCTCTTTCTGTTTTTCCATCAGGCCTTTGAAGAGAAGGGGTTGGACGTTGAGGAAGAAGTGGTGGCAGAGGAGGACAGTTTACAAACACAACCAGAAACTCAGCCAAGCTCAGAAAATCTAAATGATGATTCATCAGTCGTTCAAGAGCAAGATTCAGATGAACTGGTTCCGTCCTCTGAACCGGTCTCTGGTTTTACTGCTGAGCCTAAAGACAATCCCGACATTCTCGATCTTCAAGAGAACATCCCAAATGGGTAGGGTGTTATTGCTTAATGTCTTTTTATAATCTGGTCATGTATTATATCAACCATCAATAAAAATACTCAATTGTCTTATTGAGTGCTATAAACCCAGTTGTGTACAGAGAAACAAGCTGCAGCTGTTTCCCTGCCAGTTTAAGGATTGATTTTTTTCTTTCATTTTAGAGTTTTAGATGATTCACCTAATGTAGATGTATCTGAGGTCACTGAAGTGGACCTGCCCCCTTCTGTCTGTGAAGAACAAGAAAACAACACATATGAAAGTGAGAGGTGGGTAGTGCAAAAGAATGCCAACATTTCTCTTGCATTGTTGTCTTTGGATTAGAGTGTTAATCACCCCCAGAATCTGGGTAAAGTTCAATTTAAAAGACTGATATGACTTGTGTTTTTTTTGACAGCAGTCCTCCAACAGTTCTGGAGAACAGCTCCAGTTACACTACAGGTAGTAACGGCCTCACTGATCCTTCTCTGACTCCTGCCACACAGCATATAGATGCTTACAAGTCACACATGGTGAAAGAGCAGGTAAGGAACAGTGATGTTTTTGTCTTTCCTCACTGTCAGAGGAATTGTCCCAGTCATGTTCTCTTCATCTTTAACAGGACCAGAGCTCCCCTGCTACCACAGACACAGATTCCAGTGTGAGCAGCAAAGACCCAGAGGACATACCTACTTTTGATGAGTGGAAGAGGAAGGTTATGGAGGTGGAGAAAGAGAAGAGTAAGACTTTTGTATTAAAACATTAAAAGGATGGTTGATCTCAAACTAGAGACTGGATTTTAAACCACAGTTGTTGTTTTTCCACTGTAGCTTTGTTTCCTCATACGTCTAACAATGGAGGTTCTCAGACACTGAAGAAGACTCAGAAGAACTTCAATAACTATGCCTCAGTGGAATGTGGAGCCAAGATTCTTGGTGCTAACCAAGAGGCTAAGGTATCTCTTGCAGACAGAGTAGCTTGTTCTGTCACATGTTGACCTAATACAAATTTATTTATCCCTTTTTGTTTGTCTTTTTGCAGAGTACTTCAGCCATATTGAAGGAGAACATGGACTTGTACATGTTAAACCCCTGTAGTAATAAGATCTGGTATGTAATGTTTGTACGTCTCCTGCTCTCTATCCATACAGGTAACTTGTTTACAGTATGTAAGACTGATATTACTGATGTCCACTGTCTTATTATAACTCTTTCAGGTTCGTCATTGAGCTCTGTGAGCCCATCCAGGTGAAGCAGTTGGACATTGCTAACTTTGAACTCTTTTCCTCTACTCCCAAAGACTTTCTGGTTTCCATTAGTGATAGGTATGCACTGCTGCTAGTAAATATGACAGAGGGGAAATGTTAAATGTTAAATCATCAGCTAATATGGATCATAAACATGAATTTGACAGTTGGAAGATTTCTAGAGTTAATTATATTTGATTCTGTCTGATTGTTCTATAAATATAAGGGCATTTTAATGTTCTTTTGTGTGATTTAGTAATGAGTCACAACATCCGGACCACTAAAATGTAGTATTTCGATCCTTCAGATACCCAACAAACAAGTGGCTAAAGCTGGGAACCTTCCACGCCAGAGATGAACGCACAGTCCAGAGCTTCCCATTAGATGAGCATCTTTATGCTAAATATGTGAAGGTGAGCACATTGTTTTTTCTGTTCACTCTGCCTTTGCACATGTCTTTATTATGTGTAGTTGCAGTGATTTACTGTCATCCCAGAATACAGATGAATGATGTAACATGACATGTATCTTAAGGATTGTTTCTGTACATTTTCTCTCTGATTCTCTTTGAAGTTTTCTCTTTCCTTTTTTATGTTCTTTTGCTTTTGAGAATGATAGAATGACTATTTTGAGATGGTATTGTAAAAGGTCTTGACATCTATGTGTTACTGTCAAACACCAGCAAATGTAGAGAAAAGACAAAGTATTATATTTGAGATTAAATTACGAGATTTCACACAATGGCATCATTTTAGTAATTGTAATTCTGAATGCATGTATGAACGCATGTATAAAAGTCTCTAATTTCCTCTCTCCTTTCTCCATATCCTTTGCTTCAGATCTTCACCAAGTACATAAAGGTTAGCTTGCATTTCTAGCAGAAGTCTGTGGTTGAGTCAGCTGAATTGTAAATGTGCAAGGGAATGTATTTTTTGTCTTTTGACCTTGTGGTGTGGCTGTCTTTACACTGAATCAAAACTAGCTAACTAGAATACTTTCATGTTGTACATAATGAACGTTTACTCGTTTATATGTTCAAATTTGTTTCTCCCACTCATCGCACATTAACCGCTGCCCTTCAGTCCATCTGTGTTTCCTGATAACCCATCGTCTTAAATGTACAACATAGCAGATTTGCTGATTGTTCATAACGAGTCCAATCCTTGTGGTGGTGATTTGCATGGGGAATAACAAATCACACTTTTCTATTATAATCTCTGATTGTTTTTTTTTTGTTTCTTTTTAGGTAGAGCTGGTCTCTCACTTTGGCTCCGAACATTTCTGCCCCCTCAGTCTCATAAGGTAAAGGAAAATAGAAATGCAATAATAAATAATGAAGACTTTATGCTCTTGAATAAAGTCAGGGCAAGCCAAATGTATCAATTGCAATGTAAACTAAGACATGTTTGTATGGTTGCCTTGTTCTCCAGGTGATAATTTGTTGTACACTGCATGAACTGTAGCTGGTGTCGATCATTAATAATGTTAGCTGTAATCCATTCATCCATCCATTTTCTACCACTTTATCCTCCACATGAGGAGAAAGGGGGGGGGATTAGCTGTAATCCACCATTGCAAATTGTAAAAATAAATAATATGGCTTAAGCTTTCACACAAAAGAAGTGAAACCAACACATGTAGCATTGAGCTTTAACAGCTCTTAAGGAAGTGGCAACATACTGTTTCCTGTTTTGTGTTTTCTTGAAACAGCCCTATCAACAAAACATACATTTACTCCTGGTGTTGAGTACTCACTTTTGATAAATATTGAATGTTAATAGGATCACAGATGACTCTAGTCATGCTACATGACCTGTGTAAATAAGTGCTTCTGTTTTAGAAAATGATAATTCAATGATTATGAATGTTCTTTCTGTGCCAGGGTGTTCGGTACAAGTATGGTGGAAGAGTATGATGAGATCACTGATCCCCCAGAGAGACCAGACGATCAGGATGATGAACAAGGTAATAACTCAAGTAGAGTTTGTCATAGTAATAAATATGATTTTATAAAAAAAATGTTTTGCGTTTGAGGGTTTGACATGTTGTTCGCCTTATAAAAATATTTACTGTCTCAATGTAAGTGTCTCTTTAGAGCTGCTGTGAAAAAGGAATTTTCACACAATAAGTGAAAGTGGCATAATGAGGTGACGTCATGAGTGGTTTTGTGGCATATTGTCTTCTAGGATACTCTTGTTCATACTGTGCTGTATTTCATTTTTGTGATTACTATGACAGGTTTAGTGTTGTTTGAGGTTAACTTCTATATATGTAAAATCTTTATTAGAGTTCAAGCATCGGACTAAAGGAATTATTATGTTTTAATTGATGCACTGCTTCCTCCAGATTATCCTGGGTATCCTGGTGAAGTCAAATCCAAGAATCTGATTGGATCTGCGAAAGGTAAGTTGTAGCTGAAAGGGAATTCTACTACATACAGACGACCTGCATCACTGCGTTAACATTTTACTCTCTGACTTTTTTTCTCCTCTTCAGAGGTTATTTTGAAAATGGTCAATGATATTGCTGTCAACGTTCTCGGTGGAAACCCTGACATGCAAGGTATGAGCTGGACATAACGAACGTGGAGTGGAGTTTGTCATAATAACACGTAGTGCAGTCAACATGTGTGTTCCTTTACTTTTTTTTTTAGCCAATATTTCATCCCATCAAGTGAACATGACAGACCCATCAGCAGAGATTGACACTACGACACAAACGCCCACAACAGATGTGATCTTGGAGTGAGTACTGTCCAACGAGTTTCATAACATTACTCACTTACTCACTTCAGCAAGTAACCAAATGTATAATTTTTACATTGTACAACATCCAACTGCATAATTTATATACAAATAAATATCAGTCATATCAGATTTTTGCTTAGGTTCTGTTTAATGCAACAATTGTGAGTAATAAGTAAGAGACTGGACAGGTAGGAGAAAAGCATGAATAGGCTACTGAATAGTCAATATTTTATACTTATTGATATTTGAAATCAGTTGATAATTATCAAGGTGAATCAACGAACCCCCTCCAGCTCAGAGCAGCTGAGAGAATCATCTGTGAGAGATCACAGAACTTTCCTCCTGCAGGATTCAATCTGTTATCAAACATAAAGACAGGTGTGCACAATTTAAGAACATAGAAGATGGAATTTCACTATGACAGCTGTACTGACTGATGTTAGATATTTCATCATGGTTTAATTGGGCATTCTGGGGTTTTTTTTCAGCGTAGTAGCACTTTTATTAAATTGACAGAATTAGCAAATACTTAATAGTTTAGTTATATTGGTCAGTTTATGCAAAATTGTTTCTAATATCATTGCCAACTAGTGAATTTATATCATTTTGCGGCGGTGTGTTGAGTTTTGTAGTTGTAGTTGTTGCGGAGATTTGATTATTTAGTGAGTCGACCGAAGATGGAGTTTCCTGGAGTCAGAGATGAGTTTAGTTGAAAAGCTTTATTGGAAGCAACTCAGATCTGAGAAGAACTGAGACAATGCCAAACATAAAACAAGTATGTTAACAGTTGGGCATCCTCTGCCTGTGAGTCCCAGAGTTAGGATACTCAAAGGTGCTTTCTCTGCTGATACATGAAGCTGACCTTGGGGAGGATTGCACAGCAGCGTCCTTAGTCGTCTGCCCCATTCCGGTCAGGCTCAGCGAAAATATGAAGAGATGAATTCTGTAGACAACAGACTGGAGCCAGTGCTATACCGAGGTCGCTGTGATTACAACAGTTGCGGAAGGCGCCGTCCTGAATTGTTTAAGCTTGTGCTTAGGAATGGGAGCTGATAACTTTAGAGAAGGCCGAATAATGTTTTCCCCTTTCAGTAGTATTGCATTTACTGTGTGCTATTGTCTTTTTCTGTCTCTAGTCCAGACACTGAAGAGGCTGAATTATTACCAGACTCCGGTATCCCTGAAATAGAAGCCCCCTCTACTGAGACTCCTCCATCAGAGATGCCCGATGATACAGATGTTGGCAAACAAGAGCTCCCCCCAGTAGATGAAATATCAATTGATACCGAAGAGAAAGATGAGGAAAAACCTATCAGCTCCATGATCACCCTTTTAGATAAGGAAGAAGAGTTGGATGAAGAAAAAGAGATAATGGATCGTCATGAGCAACAACAACAAAATCATCAGAATTACTGTGCACTACTTTCTTCGTCATGCTCCTCTACAGTTTCCCTTATGGAATATCTCGTCCAGCAGTCATCAGCGCTGCTGTCCAAAAAGAGAAAATGCCAACCATCGGACAGAAATCAAAATATTCTTCCTATAATACCCACTTGGCACCACAGCGAGGTACAGCAGCTCCATGAAAATGAGCAAGCTTCAGCTGAGCCGCAGCCAGAAAGTGGAGCCAGCCCGTCAGAATCACCACTGCCTCCAGGGAACACGGTCGATTCTCATAAAGAGTCTGTGTCCGATCCTCCTGTGCTGGAGCCCAGTCAGACCTCGAGCCTCCTCGAACCCAGTGCCACCGATTCATCTGCCCTCACACCGACTCCTCCTGTGGAGACACCACAGCCACCTTATGAGGAAACGGTGAAAGAGCAAAGGCCTGAGCAGAGTCTGGATGTGCTGGCTACAGAGAAGAACAACGAGCTGTCGGTCTCTCTCAGTAGCTCTGTCGATGTGAAACCCAGTTCCACAATTTACGATACCTCAGCAGAAATTACTGATGAGGAAGAGAAGCCTAATGTTGATGTTTCTCAGTCAGAGTTAAGTACTCCTGTCCAAATCCCAGATAAGACGTATCAGTCTGAGGTTGTCCTACCTACCACCTCTGTTCCTTTAGAACATCACCCTGACCCACCTTCTGTACCTAAGAGCAGCACAGATCCCACAGAGTTGTCCCAACCCACTCCGGACACAGTCACAGAACTTGAGCCCTCTAGTGGCCCCTCGGTCATCGCTGAAACGAAGACTGAGGATTTCATGGAGAACATCTCATCATCCAACGGTAACGGCCAGTTGCCTCGTCCCTCTTCTCCCTTACCTACGCCGCCATCCCCCCTAGATATCTATGCAGAGACCCCCAATGGCACAGAGCAGAATGGCAACCAGGTGCACGGCTCCAGCCAGAAGGAGTCGGTGTTCATGAGACTCAACAATCGCATCAAGGCCCTAGAGGTGAACATGTCCCTCAGCGGGCGCTACCTGGAGCAGCTCAGTCAGAGGTGAAGGATTTGGCACACAAATCTGAGTCTGACCTTCATGCATGAACAGAGGATGATACTACGATTTCTTCTTACGTGTTTTCATCCAAGGTATCGCAAGCAGATGGAGGAGATGCAGAAGGCTTTCAACAAAACCGTCATCAAACTCCAGAACACCTCTACAATAGCAGAGGAACAGGTGAGACTAATGTTAGTCCAGGCCAGTTCCATTAAGATACACTTGAACAAGGTCTCCCTCCAAAAGCTTACCTGATTTGGGAGTAAAGTTGCACTGATCAGTATCGTTTAAGTACAATTGCAAAGAGTTGTCTATGCTGCTATAGCATCAGAGATACCCCTTCCCCTTCCCCTCCACACACACACACACACTTAAGGACAGATGGATGTGTGATGCATCTGCATATTGACCATTTAAGATCACATGCCAGTCTGTGCCTTGTACCCTGCTTATTTTGCCACAATCATGAAACTGCTTTGATTACTTAAAAAAAACATGTGTATATTTGCATATTTTCACTCAAGCAAATCTGAGTCTGTGTGCATGAGATTGCAGTTATTTCACGATTTTTGTCCTCTCCGCAGGACCTGCGTCAGACCGAGTCTATTCAGTTGCTGCAGGGCCAGCTGGAGAATGTGACTCAGCTGGTTCTTAACCTGTCTGTCAAAGTGAGCCAGCTGCAGAGTGAGGTAGATACAACACTCTTAGCATAAAACCTTCATCTGTCATCAGGAGGCTTTTATCAGGGGGATTAAACGGAGTACCTTTTAGTCCATTTTTCTGGGACGACGTCATTAGGATGTGCCAGGACTTTGCCCACCAGGCTGTGATGTATTAGTCTTTTAAGACTTTTAAATGTTCCTTCATATTTTGATATTCAGTAGGTTCTTTTCATTTTCTGTATACCTCTGTCCTTGACATTGACGTCAGATATTGCCACTGTTTTGTTCATGGTCGTCTGTCTTGTGTTTTTAGGTGTCGGACAGGCAGAACTACTTGCTGCTGTCTCTGTTGCTGTGTCTGTGTCTCGGCCTGTTGCTGTTCACCAACCACTATCGCATCACAACCATTCCTCCAGTCACACAACCAAAGCCACCCATAGCTAAGACCTATAACTACTGCTGTCCTGAAAGGTAGGTAACAACTGCGCTCTTTACCGTCTACTGATGATTATCATATATCCACCACCTTATAATGTTACTTAGCTGTTGTATATTCATTGGTGGATACAACATGGCAAAGATAGATCACTAAAAAAAGGTTTTATGACAAATGTTCAGGTTTGCAGGACCTTGAGAGGCTTTCACTCATTTATACAGTTTATTTAAATAATATTTCTTAAAACTCTGTTTATTTTTTGGTTTAGTTTTGCCAACCACTGCCACCTACCCAACAATGCAGCCTTTAGCGCTTGGAATTAGTCAAATTAGCGAGCTGCAGCTATGGCTGGGAAAACCCTCTCAAAAACGTCACAACCAACGGAGAAACAATAATTTGTGAACATTTTAGGTTCATTTTACACAAAATAGTAAGAGCTTAAGGGAAAGGACAACACTATTATTATATTGTCATTGTCATGTATTTGTTACTGAAAAAGCCAAATTAATACTACCACACAATTTACACACTTAATATTAATTAAAATATAAAAAATATGAATAACTCCAACCTCTGGACACTATTACGCATTGCCCAGTGAAATCAATCAGCACTATGTACTGGGTGTTATAGATTTACCGATTATTGAAGAGCCTCAACTTGAGGAAAATGATCAGATCAGAACATTTTTGCTCAGATCATCGAATTCGTGCTGAAACTGTTAATCGTGTCCAGATTCCAGATTTTAGGGCGTCTTGAGTGTTGAGAAACTTCCCTCTGAAGTTTGTGGTGCGGACCGAGTTACAGGATCGGTCAGGTAGGTGAAATATATGTGTTCACATGTCAGAGTAAGTAAAAACGCTGTAGAAACACTGGATATTTCTAGTAGTAAGATTATTTTTTTTTTGAGTGATGACTTTTGGGTTTAGTGATGTTCAGCATGTCTGACGCTTTGTTCAACAAAATCTTTTGGCAACATGACTGACGTGTTATTGTGTTGGTGGCAGTGGATGGCACAGTAGACTGCAAATGAACATTGAAATGACTTCACGGAGTGTACCATTATTATAATTTAAGCAAGCCTTGTTTCCTTTATATCTGATGACGCTCATTTTAATCATAGATGCCTTTTAACTGTGAATCTTGTGTTTATAAATGTTTTTTGTCATAACAGGCAGTTATCTTCCTGTAAGGAGACTGGCTTGAAGAAAAGTGCGTCCTATCCACTGATTAACTCTGAGTCATTCCAATTAGCCGCCGCTGAAGGTATCGCTATACTGTTTATTTGCTAATTATGATAAATGCTTTATATTTGTCAATTGATGGATAATCGATGCAGAATTTGATCACTTCTTGTTCTTTGGCTCACAGGTCCAGAGATGCTGCATGCAGACGAAACACAGAGCCTTTGTCTAGGGAACAGAAAGGTGTGTAAAGACAAAGTTATTACATTACATTAATGCAGAATAATTATGGTGAATATCATTTTGAAATCGTGGTTGCAAAAGATCACTTTTTTTCAACCTTATTTCTTACTTGTCCGTACACAGAGGAGGCGACGAAAGCTGAAACCCATAGACAAAGTAGAGACTCTGAAAGCCTCTTTTCACGCTGCGTCAGAACTGAGAAACGGAACTGTTGTATGTAACGGTGTGCCGGTCACCACGAAACCTGCACCCCTTACAAAAATGTTCCTCCAACCCATATTTAGAGACTCTGTGTCAGAGGGAAGCTCAGAGGGGTCCTCACATTCAGACGACCCCTCCTTCTGTGGCATCACCACAGCCTGTCCTCGAATCTGTGACGGAATCCCTCTGCACAAGACCAGAGCGCAGAAACGGGCATTTAGACGCCGGCGTCTTAAGCCCAGCTGTGCCATAGTGGACTTACTTCAAGTCCCACAGAGGGACAAGAGGGAACCATTGTCCATCTGCACTATAGAGGGCCTCATGGACGGGAATACTGAGAAAAGCTCTGGGACATTTGGGGCCAATGTTGCTCTGTCAGGTCCAGTCTGACAGAAGAAAAGAGAAAAATTCCACTCCTCCTTCACTGTAAAACTCTTTCTAAAAGAGTTTGGATGTTTCTGTAGCCACTGGCAGCTTAAAGCTCCAAACTAAGACGTTCTTCACTCTCACTGCTTACCTTTCTTTCGCATTGTTCAGTTCTTTTCAGACCTTTTTTTGTATTTGTTCAAGTTAAATTCAAAGACACTACTGCCTGGCCTGTAATTAAAGATTTTTTTTCCCTTTGTTTGGAAACGACGACCTGACGTCTGTTGACTTAAAATTGAAGAAAAACCACTCGACAGAGGTTTCATTATCCGTGAGCTGCACACGTTCAATGCACACTCAGCATTTCAATTGTGAAACATTAATGGGTTTGAAACATAAATCTCATTTCACTTTGTTTTTGCTTTTTTTTCCCCCTCGTATAACTATTTCATACAAAATGAAAATTGCCTCCAAACCTCCAAGGTCTTTTCAGTTTCACCTTGAGAGTAAGAAAGAGCAAATAAACTTCCTCCCTGGTCAGATAATATTACAGGATTTGAACGTTAACACCGTTTGTTCTTGGGTAACAGCAGGTAGAGTGGGTTGATTGTTGAGTTTCATTCACAGGTTATTAATGGTCATATTTTGGGATCACCGCTCTCTATTTTAGACGCTTTCCCTTTTTTCTGTTTCTTTTGGAAGTCTATGCCTGTAAGAGCAATCAAGAAGGACCTGTATGCAGAGTAGATGTAGTTGAACACCCTCTCTCTATGCATTATGAAATAAAGGCACCACAGTTGGTTACAGTGCTTGTAAATCTATTATACTACAAGGTCAAGTATTGAAAAAAAATGTTTTTGCTCACATAATGTAGTGTAACATCTTTTATTCATAAATTTCCCCCTGATTGGCCGAGTCATTTTTTGGGCAAATTGATGGATAAATGTGTCAAAGTTGCATCATAGTAACCTCTCATGTGAGCATTTGTGCAGCAGGGGGCAGTGTAATCTCTGTGTAAACCTGCAGTCCTTTTTTCTCTTTTTTCCTTTTTTTTGATCTATCATCACCATCATTTTCCATGTGGTGAGTCATTACTCAGGATGGAAGTAAATTACTTCAAGGGCTAACGCTGTGCTCCACCGTGCCAGCTCATTTGCTTTTGTCTTATTTTTTTTGCCGTTGAAGCTGCTCTCCTTATTATCCTGTTTGTGCTCCGTTATTAATTGTACTTGTTAGCCTGAAACGAGGAATATTCCGGATAGATGTGCGAGCTGCATTTGAAGTGAAATCAATCTATAGACTGAATCTATGTTTGAAGACGACATCATCACACACACACACACACTGTCTCTGGCTGTGGTCGGGCATGGTCGTAACAGTGAGAGATGTGAGAAATTAGGTTAAAACCTCTTTATTCATGTGACCCAGTTGGGCAGCAGAAGCCTTTCAGAGCAAAGCGTGCCTGATGCTCTTTTCCACTTTCATTTTATGAAGAGAATTCCTAGGTTTCTCTTTGCCGTGCCTCATACCAAAGATTATCTGTAAATGCGGGGCTGCAATCCTCTTTTCACAGACACTCTGCTCTTTCATATCTGTGGCCTGTTATGGACTGAATATTCTCACCAGGTTATTGTATACATGTTTATATTGGAATGCGTGCATACAGGTGTCTGCTTCATACTCGTACTGAAAAAAAAAGGAAGTCTATCCATTTCACACATAAAGATCAGTTTACTCCACTTCTTCCTATGAATTCTTAAGTACATTTACGTTTTTTTCTCCTGTTCTAGTCGCTTTGATTTGATTCACAAAAGCCACAAATGTGCCATGTTATGTCTGGTTTAAAATCACTTTGACCAGAGGCAAACGTCTGTTGACTTTTGAACCAATTTTAATTCCACCAACTTTGTACCAAATCATGTCAGAAATGGCTCCGTCTGAACTCACCTTGAGATAATCCGGTTATCTTGGTTTGGGGCTTTTATGGACTAAAACATGGCATGGCAAGAGTCTCGTCTTTTGTTGGGCTGGCTATTATTACCGATTTCCTTGATTGATTGATTTGTCATGAATAGAAAACAAATTCTATTTGATTTCCATGTCCGTTTGTTTCTGTATTGATTCATTTAACAGATAGACATATGAACGTTGACATACAAATCGAAATAGTCTCTTATCTTGTAATTCAAGGTGCTAATTCAAACCTCTCCTCAAGTTCAAAATATCAGCCCAGAAGTGCAGCAGACAGTTTGAAGTACAGTAATTACCTCGTTGTCCACATGAGGGTGCTGTCGTTCTGCTTCTACACCATAGAAGGAAAAGTAAGGGACAAATCTGAGGCCTGGTCAGTTTAATGCTTTAAAGATTGATCTAAAGATTCTATGAATCGATGTTGGACGTTTTAAATGAAGATCGACATGAATTTTTTTGTAGTCTTTTGTGAGTTTCTTCTGGTGTTAACAGAAATGATTGTTTATGCTAAAATAATGATTTCATCATATGTTATCAGCTGTATTTTGAATGATCACGTCCTTTCTCTGTCCATCACGCCATCATTAATTCCACTTAAGCTTATTAATTGAGTCTCACATCTAGTTATGTAGCCTATAACCTACTTTTTGTTTCCCCCCCCCATCCTCTCTATCTCAGTGTGGGAGGGTGGAGTTAGTGAAGAGTGGAGGATCCAAGTCAGTGTGAGCGTCTGCGATTGGAGAAGAATAATCCTCCGAGTGCCTTTGCTTTCTTAGATTTTTTTTTTTTTTTTTCTTCACGAGGGGATCTGGGGGTTTCTTTGATGTTCCGCGGATACTGTTTGAGGACGTGGCAGTAAATGCGGATTTACAATTTCTGTCATAAATTCCCCCAACCCCACCAATTCCTCCACCAACCTCACGAATGTTATTACTCATTTGCTTCGACCTAATTTCCCGCACTTCCACTCAGTTGCCGGACGTCGCACTGAACTCTGTAGTAGTTGTGATTTTGTAGCACTTAAATCTCCTTCATGGTCACGGCCACAGTGGCATTCTGACAGGGGGCGTTTAGCAGGGTGCTTAGCAAGAGGCCGATAAGACGTTGGCAGCTACTTGAAATCAATTCGACTGTGCCTTACCCTCAGTTATACACTGCCACAAAAAATCCCAGTCCCCTGTGCTTGTGATGAAGCCCAGTGCCTGAAAGGCTGGAGTAGCCACTGAAAAGGCTGCAGCAGACATGCCACGTTTGATAAGCCTTGGTTGGAAATGTGTGTGTGTGTGTGTGTGCGTGTATGAATAACACTCACCTCCAGGGGAAGCTTCTGCTTAATGTTTCATGGACTTATTTCCTCTGCACCTCTCTTGTCATCTGAGGTTTGTTTCTGTTGTCTGATGCGACACACAGGAACACGAGGTGTTCCTTGTGATCACGGCTCGACCGATACCAAGGCCCGGGGAGGGTGAGCAGTAGTGATGGATACTCGTTCACACACACACACACTTCCTGGTACCTCCTGCATTCAGGGTGAATGAACGGAGCGCACACATGGACATGCATTACTGAGTCGTCATTCACTGGATCATACTGTGTTCGCACGCCAAAGCCCACACGGGTGAGACACAGCTGAGACGTGCACACACGCAGATGAGATGTGACATATTGACTAAATACAGGATGAGGATGCACACGGTTTACAGCCTGCAGTGAAGAACGGATCATGCATGACAGAAGCACGTAGCCTTACCTTTACCTCACCGATGAATGACTCACAACCCACATGCCAAAGGTGACTCCTGACTGCAGACAAAACTCCGAAACACATCCTGGTCTTTATTGTTTATTAATCTCATGTCGTCGTGAATCTTTGTTATATTGGTGATTTCTGCTAAATAATTCCTCTCGCCATGAAAGATTGAGCAGCATTAGACACGCGGTCGTGACCTTTCGTGACAATGGACACACACATCGGTGTGTTAACCCTTTAAGGTACGCACCAAGAAAAAAGCAAAGGAAAAATTATTTATTTGCATTTTTTTATTATTTTATTTTATGTACTTAAGATAACAATAACAACAATCAATTTTTTTTTTTTTTTTTTTAAATTAGACCCTACAGTATTTCAGATACAGGCCTCTACTAAACGGTTGAGACGTCTGTTCATAATAAACCTGGTTTGCATAATTCATAAAGTACAACATTCAAAACAAGTGTTGGTGAGTTCAGCTTGATGCATTTTTCAATGAGATATAGTGACTTTAAGTGTGGTCGACCAAATGGTTGAGTAGTACCTTAAAGGTTTAACACAACAGTGTTTTTTTGTTGTTGTTTTTTTTACTCCATTTTTTTTAGATATTTGTGATAATTCCATACTAGACCAGTCACATTAATAAACAAATGATAACACATAATATTCATATTGATATAAATCTGTTGCCTTTGATGGTAGGCAAGATTCAAAGCTGGTCAGTGCAAACATATTGAATATGGCACAAATGTCCTATCCTTCTTATTTGTGTTTATCTTACAAAACAAACGCACCCTTGGGCGAATGCAGATTTCCTGAATCTCAGATCTTTTCTGCCTGACTGTATGATTCAGTAACTACGATTTCTGAGGCTGCACTGTTCCTCGGCAAACATCCTACTTCACCGGCAACATAAGCCGTGGCTGCTTGGTCTCATGTGCCTGTGTAATGTGCTAATTAGTATTTCAATTAATAGGACTCTCTTGTGTACCTGCCTTTGTAATTGTGAGTTATGATGCTCGGGAACAAACAGCGGAAAATGATGTAACATGGCGGAATAGCATGTAAAAAAAAAAGTAGCTTTTTTTAGGGGGTTTAGATGAAGATGTGATGATTATGATTATGATGATGACGGTGGTGATGTAAGTTGTCATAGTTTTTGCCCGGAGCGTCTGTTTTCCCATTAGGCCCAGCATCCTCCTCTTATACCCTGTGTCACCTTCCCTGAGGAGACACTTTCCAGGTGCGAAAAGCACGCAACAGGAATCAGAGAGACCAGGTCGACTGTATGTGTGCTCCCCCGAGCAAGGTTGTGTTTGGCAGATAGGCTATATCTGACCTGTTTGCTCATTTTATAAACACAGAGTTGCTTACTTTCTTCCACCTATAGTTCCTCTTAACGACAAAACCATGATGCCTTTCCTTATTTTCTGTCATTTTTATGTAATGTTACAACTTCAGATGTTCGTATTGTGATGTGAAGAAGTCATCTCTCTCAGTTTCAGCAGGTTCAAGACTGGGTTTCGTGTCCTTTCTGCATCATTGAGCTAGAGCCAATAGAATTGTCAGAAGCCTCCAAATAAAAATCCCTCCCCAACCACACAGTAATAGGCCAACTACCATCAAACAGGTGCAGGACCACTTTCACAGCACAACCTTGAACCTGGAAGTCAAAGTGGTGGGAAGTAGTCTGGAGTTATCTGGAAGAAGCACAGAAACATTGGATTAGCAGCTGTGATTTGGGCCAAAATATGAGCTATACTGCCACAACAGCAAAGGTAAAATGTGATTTATATTCAACACTGTTTAAAGAATGTTGTTTGTTTGCGAAGCAAACACTGTGTGTCTTGCTTTTCTTCGGCTGCTGGTTCAAGAGGTTTTTACTCTAGACTCTGGTATCTGGGCCTGTTGTGAAGCTAACATGTTAAATGACCAGTCAGTTGTGAAGCTAACATGTTAAATGACCATTTTGTGACGCTAACACGTTAAATGACCTGTTGTTAAGCTAACATGTTAAATGACCAGTTTGTGAAGCTAACATGTTAAATGACCAGTTCTGAAGCTAACATGTTAAATGGCCAGTTATGAAGCTAACGTTAAATGACCAGTTATGAAGCTAACATGTTAAATGACCAGTTGTGAAGCTAACATCTTAAATGACCAGTTGTGAAGTTAACATTAAATATACAGTTTGTGAAGCTAACATGTTAAATTACCAGTTTGTGAAGCTAACATGTTAAATGACTAGTTGTGAAGCTAACATGTTAAATGTCCAGTTTGTGAAGCTAATGTTAGCTTCACACAACAGCTAAAGCTAACGTGTTTCCTGTTTACTGTACAGTGTGTCTGTGGCTTTGCTGGGTGTTGAAACTGTGTTGTCTTGAGTTGAAATTGGTTTTGCTGGTATTTACCAGAGATGCATTCCCTTCTAATGAGGTTGCTGGTCATTTGGTTCTGATCCATCTGAACCAGAACTGGGTCACTGGTGACCAGGTGATAGGGGAACTAGAGGGGAAACTAAACATTTCTTTAGACCATGCAGTCGACTATATTTGTACTTGGGTCATGCATCTCTGCAGAAAATGAACATGTTTTTGCTGACAGTAGCTTTCTAAAGCCTCTTTCACACTAAAATAATTGGTACCCAAGATTTAGCGCCATTCTTACTGCCATCGATTGGTTTGTGGTGTTTTTTTTTTAAAATTCCCAACCATGCGTGAAATATGATGTCACAAATGTGTTGGACACAAAACGAGATGAAAGAAGAGGAAAACAACGACGACTCATTACTTTTTTTCTTTTTTAAGCATCTAATTTGGTCCCTATTTTAAACTCAATTGCAAGTGAACAATTATAAGTCTAATAAAATGAGATAAAATTAAGAAAAATACTGAGCGCTTTCCCAAGTTGCAAAGCATTAATCTTTTGCCTTTGGGTCTAAGTTCATTAAAATAATATCTTAATCTTATTGTATGGCTTATTAAATTATTTTGCATTTTAAATCCTCAGTGCTGGCTGACTGAGTAATCAGTGATGCTGTGGTTGAAGGTTCCCTAGAACGATAAATGATGCCATGTCCCTGTGTGGGCTTTTACAAACCAGTGGCTGCGTCTTATGTGTGCTGCAGTTGCTTGTTTGAAACTATTGTAGACTCCTTATGCTTGCTTTCTAAATTGAATTCCTCCACAGTTACTTTGCACTACAGTGCAGTGCTACCTTTTGAGAGCTTTGACATCATTAATCCATTAAAACTTTAAATTCCACAGGATTGTTTAGCCCTCCTTCTCCCAGATTAGCAGTTCAGTGCATTTCTATGTCAGTTCACTGGGTTGAAATTAATTTTGCGACTAATTTAGCAATTGCACGCCAAAGCTGTTTATCTGTGAGGAGGATAAGCTGTATCATACCAGAGGCAGGTTAGATGTTTGGGAAAACAAGGTCTTTTTCTTTTCCATGTGACAAATCCAGATATTAGAACAGTGCACATTGTGACGCATACGCTGAAATCATCATCATTTGTAACAAGCTTTTTTATTCCTCCTCACTGCTTTGTCTGTTACAAACAAGCTTGTCCGACTGACACAGTAATGTAGAGGCTACTTTTGTCATATGCTGTCACGTGCACGATGTGTGTGTTAATGTGCTATTAGCTGTGTGGGTGGTGTAGGGTGTAATGAGGGTGGAGGATAATGCAGGCACATGATGCGGTGATGAGTGCTGCTCCTTACAGTGTGAGTCATTCAGTATGTTTAGTATGACATTATAAAAAAAAAAAAAAAAATGTTGACATAGTCTGACTAAAACTGGATCTTTTTAAAATGCATGTAAATGTGTTCGCCTGACCCAAATTGTGCTAAATCAAATTACTCAAAGTCGCACTAACAGGTATCCGTCCGATCGCAACGCCATTTCCCACTTCAATGGCGTTGTAGTTTGACTTTACCTTACATGGAAACTGTGGCTTCCTTAGTGTTCCCCACTCCCACTGACCTCATTGTTTATCTCAGTTTGTCTCAGTGTGACTCTAGAAGTGTCGTACGAACATTCATCCATCCATCTTCTACCGCTTGTCCTCCAATTGAGGGTCCGATTGGCTGGTGCCAATCCCAGCTGACACAGGGCGACCGTTCACACTCTCACCCACACCTATGGTCAATTTAGAGTGTCCAATTTGCCTAATCCCCAACTCTGCATGTGCTTGGACTCTGGTCAGGAAACCACATGCATGAGCATCATCACCCATACTAAAAGCACAGCTGCTCAGCCTCATACTCAGCCTGCTCAGCCTCATACACTTGCTTGCTGCCGCCGACAAACTGTAAAAGCTTTTCAAATGCACATCAGTGATGTTGTGACACTGACTGGAATTACACTAAATTACCAGTTTATAGTGACAGGAAATGAAAAGCGCCGCTGCCGCTACCCGTGACGCATGATGCGCATCTCTGTGTTACGAGATGGATGCGAGTGTGAGGTGCACCCTGCCATCATGGCTCTCCTGGGCTCTCTGTCTCACACACACACACACACACACACACACACACACACACACACACACACACACACACACACACACACACACACTGGCACACACACACACACACACACACACTGGCACACCCACACACGTGCCCGCCTGAGGTGTGAGAGTCGTGATAATGGTGTGTCTCGCGAAGCCAGTCATCATGCGTCACTTCTGACAGTCACTGCTTACCTCCTCTGCTCGCACACATGCACCTGCAGTCACAAATACGCCGATTGTTGTCGTGAAGGAGCGAGGAGACGGCTGACGGCTTGTTTGACAGAAAACTCGTAACACAGAAGGCCATAAAATATAATATCCAAGTTTCCCAAACCCCCGAAATAGTGATGTCCTTGAAAGTCTTGTTTTGTCTGCTAATCATATTCAGTTTACTGTCACAGAGGAATAAAGAAAAGAGAAAATAATTGCATTTAAGAAGCTGAAATCACAGCACCGCAAGCAAAAACATACGTCCATTAATTTAGCAGTTAATTCACTAATGCTCGCTTTTTAACACGTACACCTCGCGTATTGATCTGACGACGACACTCAAGGTGTCTCAGGTGTTGGAGCAGCTTCCCAAGTGGGTGTTTGTGGAGCCAGTTGTGCGCTTGGCATTGTGCACTTGGTTAGAATGGTGTTTTCTCTGCCATTATCCCCAGTCATTCCTAATCCTGTGACTGCAGCTGTGCACACAATGGGTAATCCCATCATGACTCAATTGTGAGAGGAAATAAAGACACACGTTGGCTAAGCAGAGAAAAGTTATTTGTTAGTGCTCAAAGGGGGGGGGGGGGGGGGGGACTTGGGTCTGTTGCTGTGTTCTCGCCTGGGAGGAGCGAGCGCTATTAGTGCTATTAAACGTTCACCTGCGAGTGCGGCTCTACAGATGGGCAGGGTCCAACACGGCTGTTGCAGCGACTAAAGGCGTTCGACGAATCAAAGGTGTTACTCCTTTTGAAGGAATAAGAGATACTGGATAATACAGACTAATGCACAACACTGCAAACATGGACTTTCCTCGGAGTGAAAGAGCTTTTTATCCAGTCTAGGCCTTTTAGAAAACGTGTCATTCAACACACAGACAGCAGTGAATCAGAATGTCGTTGTAAGCAGGTTACACACTCTGGGGGGAAATCCATACTCTTGCCGGCAGGGCTGTGTATCTTCACCTGTGCCATGATTTCATTTGATTTGATTACATTATCATGTCAAAGATTCAAATCTATATTTGTTTCCTCGGTGCGTCAAGACGCGTTGCATCCTCAGTTTTCTTTACTTGTAAAGAAATGTTTTAATTCACATTTATCTGATTGATTGATGAAATGTGCTTAGCAGAAGTAATAATCTATGGAATCCTGATGATATGCTAACCCTAAAGGTTATTGTGATGTCATGGAATTGCTGTCGTTACAGAAGCAGAGAATTTGTGTTTTTGCTTAAAATAAAATGGATTATGTAGATTTATGTGTAATCCAGCACGACTAAGAATTATATCAAGATCAAGTGGCAGATCACATGCAGGGTCATCAATGCATAATTTTTTTAGTGGAGACGTGTGCCAACCTGGTTTTTCTGGGCTTTTTCACATTGCAGCAAAATTTAGATTTCTAACTTTGAATTCTAATTTCTAATTTGGAATACTGGTCAAAATTGAGGTTCAGTATGTTTCGATCCTCCGTCATCCAGACAGACTCATGCTTGCTGTGAGGAAAATACAGTGCTGGAAATCCATTGTTTTGATTTTTACATCTTTCTTTTACTTTAATGTTTTGATGCAATAAGGTCGGTTCCGATACCTGCAATAGACAACAGGGTTTGAAAGCACGGCCTGGAGGGGCAGACCCCTGTAACAGACAAAGGGATGTGAGAGGGTTTTCCTTAGGTATAAACGTTTAGCTCTCGCCATACTCGGAGTCTTTCTTCAGCTTCGACCACTCGTGTGTTGATTGACCTTTTCTTTGCAAAGAAAATAAAACCTTGTCAGCCGGCAGAAGTCTCTATTTCGTTCTTCACCAGCAGCAGAGAGAATTTCCACAACACATGTCCCTGTTTCAATGCATCTTAGAAAAGATTTACTCCCTCACTAGCCGGCAATTGCGACACAGTATAGCTGGCGATTTCTCGTTCAACGCAGGGAAACCTCTCACAGCTCCGGCACGACCACCGGCTGTCTGCACTGATGCCTGTTTGTGGTTTACAGAGCCACTGACCAGGCTTGTAAGTGTCAGCCTGCCTACTGCTGCTTCACTGAGCCCTGTGCACTGGATCAGATAATGAACGGTCCAACCCAAGGGGGACAATTAGCTTCTTAATGTGTCTGATCTGATAGACGTTTGCTCTGGTGAGTGGAAATCCTGTGGAGGAGCGAGTGCTGCCACGCTGAGGCCACTGCAGCCTGTAGAGGCTGACATTTTGACACGGAGACGATCACGAACACCAAACACAAGCCTTCTGTCTGACACTGCTGTGCCTCTCCGCTCCGCCAGGATCATGAACCCTGCTATGCATTTGGGATTTGCTGTCTTAAGATTCTTGCACCTAAGGATTTCCGCTGCACTTAAACACTTAAAGCCGGCATTCGCCTCAGGGAGCTGACTCCAGTGTATGCTGCCCTTGTCTGAAAACTCCCTTGACACTTCAGTCAGGCACAGACGCAGGGCAGACGTTAAGATTTTAATCAGATATATTGAATTTGTCGAATTTCAAAATGTGGCTCTCAAACAAAATGCTCGCTGTCCTCTTTGATACGGAAAGCTACTACTCATCCCTCCCTCCACTGCTCGTGAATTAAATTATTTTCCCTGTCTGTACAGTGGAGTAGCCCAGGGCACTCTGACCTCCCCATTAAATGAGTTGCACATATAAGAGAAGAACCTCCACATCTCTTTATTTGTCCATCATTTTTATTCTATTTATTTTGCCCTGAGTCTCGACTGTACAGTGACTCCCCGGTGAAACAGCACATGGTGATGCTCGCTGCTGACGGCGTGTTAAATAGGTCGTGAGAAGGTCAAGACATCATGAAATTATATATTAACCCAGAGCATTTCGGGTGATTTTTTTTTTCCATTACTATGTTAAAACGTACAGCATATGCAGGAAAAGAGATTTGCAATCTCAAAGGGATTACCCTGGTAAAATATAGGTTAAATAAATAAAATATCAGGATATTCATTGTACAGAAAATCAAAGTGTGTCCCCTGTGATATAAAAATGGACGATGTTTCAGACTGAGCGCCCCCTCAGTGGAGCTTGTGTGTTCTTTCCCCCCGTAATTCAAACCATGAAGATTGATTGAAGCAGCCACAGATTGTGTTAAGTGAATCTTTTAATTGGCTAAAATCTTTTTTTTTTTTTTTTCCACTCTTCCAGGTGGCAGCCACGTTATCATTATGAGAGCAAGCGTCCAGGTCCCAGGCATGATCGGGAAATGGCGGCCGCACACTTGACGGCGTTTTCTGTGAGGTAAGTGTTCATCATGAGTTAAAAAAAAAAAAACACTTTAAAGGTAAAAGTTAAAACATAATCTTAATTGTGCACATTAATGTGGTGCCATCACATCATAAGTGCATGTCATATCATGTTTTGTGATATATTCATGCAACGATGCTCCATTTTAATGATGATAAAAGATCATTAAAGAAATTAAGATTAGAGTGACCTGTTTTCTCTTGCTTGTTGTTGTTGTTTTGGCCCCCTCGTGTGCCTGTAAGCTCTATTCAAGTCTCCACTGTGTGTCTGCTTGCTTTTACTTAATAAAGGCTAGAAATTAAAGGTGACCGGTGCCGTTGCCTTCAGGGCCCCTGTGGGCTTCTTTGCCTGAGGAGCTTAGACTGCCCGGAGTCAGGATCGTGTTTTAAATCACTTCTTTTACAGTGGGGTGGCATTTTCCAGCCTGATAATATATAATTTCTCCCCCTCATTGTCTGTAAAGGTTACTTATTTATTCATTATTAGTTTTAATTTACATTTTAACCCGTGCATGTTTAGATTTTCACCTCTTATAATGAAAAGTGCTGTTCCGTGAAATATTAGCGGTAACACGTTGGGTTAGATAATGCGTGATGCACAGTAGCAGTGCTCTGCTAACACATTCTAAAAGCACAGTCTGGTGCACATGTAATTAAGATTAACTGAAGGAGATTCAAGGAGATTTATGATTTGGATGAGGTGAGCAGAAGGCTGTAATTTTTTTTATTAGTACATCTGATCCTCCAGGTTGTGACATTCTGGACTTACTGTTGGCTACAGCATATGGCCATCTTTTATTCTTGTCTGTGGACGCTTTAATTAACCCAGTGGTCCAAATGAGGTTGGACCATTGGAGCAGTGAAGGAAGGAAAAACCATATGACAGTGCACGTGTGTGTGTGTGTGGCTGTAAATGGGGTGAAGTGGGGCAGCAGAGGGGGTGGAGTATCCTGAGCGCGCAGAACGTTACGTCATTCAGCGGCTGATTATGTAAGGTCGCGATCAATGGTGTAACCGTAAGAGAACTGAAGTCTATCCGTGCACACATGCTAATCACGGCTCTGTGAAGTTCACAGCTAATTGTTTCTCAGGAGAGGCGCCGAGCATCCGCCGCTTCTCCTGCTGTGGAAACAGAGATGCTGTTGCACACTGTGTTGTCAGACAGGCACAGGAAGGAGTGCACGGCTTTATTAGACAGGTTCCCCCCTGTGCTTTTCCTAACATTAAAGAGACTGGGCATGGTGGGTTTTTTTTTTCCAAAGTGACTGGCAGAAGAAATGGGAACATTGAAGTGCATCTGAAATTAATGTGGATGTCCTTTTTTGCCCTCTCACTCTCTCTCTTGTGTAAATCATGTTCTGTGCTACATCTTTCATAGTTATCAGCCTCGTGATTGCTCGCTTTGGCCGGCCAGCAAATGTAAAATATAAAAACCAGCAGCATCAGCAGCAGCAGGGTGCACGCACTTCTCTGAGCTCATGGAAAGAAGCCAACAAGTTGCAGCATCAGATTTACTCGTGCGACTGAATTTACAGTTCAGCGTTGACTCTTAGTGGCCAGAACAGTCGACCTATAGCAAATCTTGGTCTGCATCATGTCAGCAATATACCGATCAAGAAGTTTTCATTAATCAGCCATGATTCGTTTAAAAAACCCAGACAAAAGTAGACTTTAAGTGAACAATTAAACAATGAAAACCTCAAATCAACCACATACTATTTTGATAACTCAATCAAACGATTTGAAGTTGTGTGATTTCAGCTTCTTACATGTGATTATGTTCAGGTTTCTTTGCTCCTCTAAGACGGTGAACTGAGTTAAAACACAAGAACTATGCATGATTCAATTCCACTGTTTTTTTTGGTGGCGTTGCTCTGCTATTATTCTCCAGCTGTGGAACAAATATTCTGCTCCCATAAAGAACAAATAAACAGCCCACAAAATGATTCAATTAAAACGCTGTTACTGCTTTTTGTTTTTATTTTATAGTGAGTGCTCAGTAAAGTATTTATGTGACATTAAGGATTTTTGGGATCGTATAAGATTCCACTGTTTTTCTTATAATGTGATCAACATTTATTGCCATTTTCTGACATTTTATGGACCAAACGACTCAAAATAATCAACAGATTAATGGATAATGAAAATGCAGCCCTAGTAAACATACTACATAAGTAGCTGAGTGCTGTTTATGCATTGTTAATCTTTTTCTTTAACAACTGAGAATCGTACTTTGACACTGTAAACAATCTAGTACATGCATTTGGGTGAAATATTCTAGGTCAACAAACGCTGCCCGCTCATGGTGCATATGATTGAGCTTCCAATATTTCTTTACCAAACTCTCGTTCTCGTGTTAAAGCTTTATTACTGCAAATTGCAACGATTGAGACGCACAGTCCACCTGAGTACGGCGCGCTGAAGGATTGACATTTCACTTCAGCTGAGCGTCTGTGTAAGTGAGTCAGAATGCTGACATTGTGCACCGCCGAGCTCGACATGACACCTGTCAAGACGGAGAAATGGCTGTTCTGTGTTTTCCAATTCCCCCGCTGCATCGAGAAGGCCTTGTTCCTTTTTTTTTCCTCACTGTGGAGAGAGACACACGATCACAGGCTTTCCTCCGTCTTACACGGCTCCTTCATTCTCACCCTCTCTTGTCTTATTTCCCCCCCAACTCTCTCACATCTCTCTTTCAGTCTTTGGTCTTATTTCCTATCATGTACGTTGTCTTTTTCGGCTTCACCTCTCTTCACCTCCCTCTCTGGGATTGTCCCTCATCATTCCGTCATTGTTGCCCTTGTGTTCCCCTCCTCATCTCGACCATGTGATGTTAAGTCAGAGGAGGCTGATCGTGTTCATGGAAGAAGGGAAAGAGACTTTTTTTTTTTTAGAGCAGAGGAAAAGGGAAGTGATGTCACCCACAGCAGAGGCAGCGAGATGAATGCACTCTGACTAAATCTTCCCTTTGGCCACTTATTATTATTCCGAGTCCAAACCCATTTCTGCTGCGACTCTGAAACTGCATATGAAATATGACACGGATACATTCGTCCACAAACAAAACTTCATAACGAAGACTGAGAACAAGCCTTTTTCCTGATTGATTATGCACATAGATTAGTGATCCTCTGCATTACGTGCGACAGATTGCCAAGTGTGAATGACATTTGTGTTTTATTATTCCTGTTGAGGTTTGAATTTTTTATGCTTCTGCTTTGATGGGCGACCAACTGTTTTTGGGCTAAATGAAGCACTTAAATTTGCCCATTATGAGTAAAAGCCACAGTGGGGGGGGGGGGGATCTTGTCTACAGGGAGAAACCAACACAGCCTTCTATTATAGGTCCCTGTGTAGTGCGGCCCAGTGAGGCTACATAGCAATTAATGCAGGACAGATGCTCCAGGTTCACATCAAATCGATGCCGAGGATGAAGTGATGGAGAGGGAAGCCTCGCTTGTCCCGTGGCACCACCACCGATTCACTGTCACTGATGCATATTTCAGTTTGACATGTTTGATCAGGTGACTTCGTGCAAGTGTATCCACTTTGAAATTGAAATGCATGCCAGGGAGTATTTACAGTTCCCCTCTGTTTTGTGAAGCTGGTGGACCTGCATTACAAATATCCGTAGCCCTGTGTTGTTGCTCTCATACATTATACATGTGACTTACACCATTAATGAAGACAGGTAGGGCGGCGGATTTAATGAATTTTTCAGATAATGTTGATAGGAGGATTTGCGTCCTTGGGAAGGCGACATCCAGTTTGTTCTGGAAAATTGGCTGAGATTAAGGTTCATGGTCGCGGTGTTCCTGTCGCAGTTAAAACTCTTACGAAGAACAGGAAAAACATCAACGTCGTTCTGTGTGGGCTTGTAATCTTTTGGATGTTGTGGAATTAATTATTCTCTCAAGTAATCTTCACCTTGTTGGGTTCATTTCCATGTCAAAATGAAAAGTAAATATAACGAGGCATGTCCCGCAGCCTAGCACATTTGTTTTTTGTGTACTCTGTAAAAGGGTTTTATTTTCAACTCACTGTATTTGTTACCGTAGCTTTGATTTGCAGTTTTGGCATCATTTTGACAACCATCGGCACAGACATGACAAACATAATAAAAGGTAAAATGACTGAAATAGAAGTGCTCCAGTGCTCAAGACTTAAAACACATAATACATTATTGATGATATGATTTATTTTTATTTGTACAGTATAATATATACTGGCATACAATATAGCAGTAATATAGTAAGAAGTCAACAGCAGCTTTTAAATTATACAATTTTCTGCACTGTCCTTGCGCTCTAATAACAAAACACAGCAGTTTTTATTTCCATAGCACTAAGAAACAGCGTTTGACAAAATGATCTCAATAAGATTTTACTTAGTTACCTAGTTGTCCATAGATTTCACACAGTACATCACATGGTATTTTTCCCAGATAAAGTTGCGATGCAGTTATTTGGAATTCAATGTAAATTGGGATTGAATTTCTGAAGCTAACAAACAGATTTCCACACATAGTGGGAAGAAACACCTTGGTGATAGGCTTCATGATAATAACAATAAACATTCTGTTTAGATTCTAGTGATGATTCAGATCCAGTTAAAATTGCAGTGTGCATCTTTAAAATGTAAACAAATATCCATCAGTTTAAATCACTGTCAAATGAGTTCATAAAATGCAGATTAAGCCCATCAACTTCCTCTCTGTGTTTGTCAGTACAAAGACACATGGACGCAGTAGCAACATTGGGCGAGTAAAGCCAGACGGCTGCAGAACAAGGCAAGTCAAGTCAACTTTATTTTTTATTTTTTTCTAGAGCACATTTAAAACAACCAAGGTCGGCCAAAGTGCTTCACGGAGTTAAAGGCACAGCAACATAAAAGGTATAAAACATTATATAAACATCTAGATAGAACTGTCCGGTTTGACTATTCTTATCCCGAAGTGAAGGCCAAAGAGAAGAGGTGGGTTTTTAAGAGGGATTTAAAATGTCTTGTTCTGAGTGGTAAGATGGTGCCAAACCGTTAAGAGCTTTAAAAACCAACAGTAAAACTTTAAAATCAATCCTAAAACCAAAGGGAAGTGTCAGGTCAAAACAGGTCAGAGTATGGTTGAAAACAAACAAATGGGCGTCCATGAAAAGTACAGTTGCAAGCGATCAATGCTTCTAGCTCCTGCCGTCCTTGTGCTGAGAGGCAGAATAATAACAACAAAAATCCTCAAAAGTTACACACTGCAGCTTTAACCTTGCATGATTGGCAGGGAGTGAAGGAAAAATAGAATAAGTCACATGTGGCTTCTTTCTTCATGCCTCAATTCTTATGACCTGTAAAACTATACCACCGATGTAGATTTATGTCAAAACGACTTTAACTCTAAATATTTCATACTGACCTGTCACCATCGGCTAACAAAAAAAAAATTATTTCCAGCTTCTGTTAGTAGCAGATTTGAGTCCTCTCTTTCCTCCGACAATGACGCAAGACATCAGAGGTCATAAACTGGTTCCTCCATTTGCTGCAGACTGTTAATATTCTCCCAGAGGCTGTAGTTTAAAATCAAACAAGAGGAACACGGCGTTATCTCACTCGCCCGCCGATGCTGCGCCAATGCACAGCAGCTGTGATTACTAACTCAAGTGTTGTGTTAATGACCTTGCTTCGGGTCCTTGACGAGATATTAATTAGAGCTTTGTCGTGTTTGTGAGTCAACTGTGGTCGTTGCGCGACTGAAGTGAGCAAAAGCAGCTTTTTTGGGATTTGAATTTGCTCAAAAAACACACACACACACGTGAGGCGGCGGCGGTGGTGGTGTTGGTGTTGGTGTTGGTGCTGCCGTTAACAGAAATCAGAGCAGCACAATGCTCCTCTGACACATATTCATGAACAGTGCAAAGGCTGTGTGATGAAAAATCAATACAGTAGGTAAAGGGGAAAGCAATGCATGTCTATTCAGTGCTAGTTTTCATAGCTGTCTGACTCCATCATCCATTATTTCCTTCAGCACCTGCATTCACAGAGGAAGGTTGAAAGAGGAGAGAGCGAGAGAGAGAGAGAGGGAGAGAGAGAGAGAGAGAAAGAGAGAGACCATCCTCGATAATTAACTGTTTCTATTTTCCTAAGCAAAGCCTGCAGTCTCTCTCTCCCTCTCTTTCTCTGTCTTTCCTGCCCCTCCTTGTGTACGACGGCTCACTCTGATTTGTATTCAGAGGGCCTCCTCTCCCGCCTGTGTGTGACTCTGCAGAGCAGGTGTCCATGGCTGCGGCTCAGACAATGATAGCCCACTGATAAGCTGCCTTGCATGGACTGATAGATAGGCAGAGAGCCCCGTGTTTCCCCACTGATGAGCATGACATGTTTCCAGCAGGAGTGTTGCTGTTATAAAGGCTCTGGATGTACACAGAGAATATACATGCAGCTCCCCGCCTAATGGATGTGCACTTTAAATATTGCACACACACGCTGTGGCACTTGTAGCAGTCGTAAACATACAGCAGCTTTGTAGGATTGTGAGATTGTGAGGTTGTGCAGGACTTAAAATTGTCTTATTCTGCCATTTTAAAAGTGTTGTGTGTGAATAATAGTGACCTCTAATGGTGAGACTGTAGGTTGGAGCCTCTTCTGCTCACCCCTCCTTTTCCCAAGTGAATCGGAGAACTAAATTTCACTTTCCATATCTGTCAGTTATTCAACCGTTTAGGAATTACGGTACTGAGAAGCTGACGTCAGCAACGTGTGACGCGCTGGTGAATCTCGTCTGTGATTGGGCGGTCGTTCCGCGGAAGTCCTGAGGGCTACTTTAATAATGGCGAGTGTATGGGTGCATAGCTCTATTTCTCCTCTTTCTGGTATCCATCCATTCGTCCTCTACCGTTTTATCCTCCACATGAGGGTCTGACGTAGGGTGAAAGGCGAGGTCACACCCTGGACAGATCACCAGTCCATAGTTTTTGAATTTTCTGGATATCACAGATGGTCTAGGATTTAGTACGCAGGATTGTAACATAATGGTTTAAGCTAATGCTATTTAAGTTGTAGTTTATAAGAAGTTAACGTGTTAGATTCGTATTTCCAGTTTATGCAGGCAAAGTTATGTTCATTCATTTGTTTATTTATTTTTCCAATACCGTTATTATATGAGTTTTGCTGCAGACTGGCCCTATAGTTGGTTTTTATATTTGTATCAGGAGCCGGGGGACTTTAACCCCTGCCTGCAGTTATGGTATTATCTTTCAACAGATGTCAGACTTATAGGCAGATCCCACATGGTCCAGCGTTCCTCGAGTAAACTGCTCTCTATGTGCTGATATTGTGCAGCCTGATCCTGGAATCCGGCATGATACCGCTGTGATTATCTCCTGTAATCTTTAATAATGTCCCAGGGAGGAAGACAGAGTGCAATAAAGTGCATCAGCTGTTACAGGCCTTGGCCAAGCACGCACGCACACACACATACGGACACACAGTTTGGCTGACCTCGGTCATGTTTGCTCATAATTTTTATATCCGGCTCTTTTTTTTTTTTAGCATTAGTCAAGGTTAACCAATAACTAAAAAAAACTACCATAGACTGTATTTAATCTTCCAACCTGAAAGTGACAGTATATTGAACAGCCGCTAGGGGGCGACTCCACCGGCTGCAAAAGTAACTTTGTTTGAATGGAAGTTTATGGGAAAATGAACCCGCTTTTCACTTGATAATTGATCATCAGAATTGAATAGATAAGGCTTTATAACGCCAGTAAAGATTATCCTGAGGGGGTCTAATACTCTAGTTTTTCATATTCTTCGATATTTTGGTCCCATTTAGAGCAAAATAGATGATAAAATGAGATTGACAGCTGTTATTGTGTGATGTCTGTGGGCCTCTGGTTGTAAAACCTCACCATGGTGCTGGTCATATCGTAAATCTTATTAATAAAAATAATAATAACTTGGATTTATACAGTGCCTTTCATGAAACTCAAGGTCGCTGGACAAATAGAAAAACACTAACGTACAAACAAACAAAAATTGTAGGAATAAATCTTGAGGCTACAAAACAGAAATTCACAATCTTATGGGTGACTTTACTAACAGTTGCCACTTGAATTTAAATAGTAGTGAAGTGTCTAAAGCTTCAGTTGAATAAAATAAACTAAATTTCTTAAAATGAGTTAAAATGAACAATAACAAATGCAAACAAGCAAAGAAATACACCTGCCATGTTACAAGAGGCGCATGCTACACCTGGCTAAAGACTATTTATCAAAATACGCACGTGCACTAAAGAGCCAAATGAGTTTATGTGACTTCCAATAATTTCTTTGAGATTAGATATAGATTTTTGCAGACAATCCATTTAAGACGACTTTTAAATTCCTCCTCAAAGAAGAAGAAGAAGATCTGGGGCTGGGCCGCAAGTAAAACATCCGAACATCCAAGCTAATGTGTTGTGCAAGTGTCCTCCCTGCAGACACGGCTGTGTGTGTCTGCCTGTAGAAATCAAAATGGGTGATCGGTCAGCAACAAGCAGCGAGACACTTTTGATCATGTTTTTTTTTTGCAGAGGGTGGGAGGGAATGTGAAGTTTGAGAGCGATGGCGACGATGACGGCCTCGTATTTTCACGGTGGCCATGGCTGCTCCCCTGTCTGCACAAATCCAGAGAGTGGTATTTAAGTTGGCAGCACTCTTTCTCCCACGCCGCCCGGGAGGAGGATCACACGACCTGTCACTCAGATTGATGTCTCCCCTGATGGCACAAGTTAAAAGAAAAGGAGGAGAAGGTAATGAAGAGAAGATCGAGGATGGAGAATGCTCCCAGGGTTAGAGACTTGCGAGGATGATCTTTTGCCGCTGCCTCATTGGCATTCAATTCATCACAATGATACTCCCATACATTCACAAAACATTACAGTACTGTATATGTGCTATAAGGAGTTACAGCCTGTGTGCTGTTGTGTAGAGCAAAGCTCCTCCATCTCACAGAGGAGTTGTTGGAGTTGTCTTTGATGTATAGAAGAGAAGAAAAACCCCCGCAGGGTAGAGCTCGTGTCATGCACACTCGGTGCGTGCGTGTGGATCAATGGAAAAAGGGGAAATAAAACATTGGCATAAACGTGACCTCGTTGTCGTAGAGGAAGATGGGCAGCTGCGCCGCGTCGCCTCGTCATTTCCCCTTCAAAATGGGACATTGTGTTTGTTTGCAGGTACATTATTCAGCGACATGCAAGAATGAGTTTTCCATCTGCGCGTGCTTTGATATCACAAACGACTTGTTTGCATATCACGGCCTCGCATTGTGCAACAGGCAAGTGCCTCTACATAATTAAGAGAGGGAACATAATCTAATTTCTACTTTCATTTACAGGACAGATTGTTCAAATGGAGTAATAAGTATCTCCTCTGCCCTGTGCCGCCGCTCCTCGTCTCTTTCTCCTCCTTGGCCTCCTTCTCTCGCTCCCCGTCTATTTCAGCCTTATTCATTACTGGAAGAATGCATTTCAAGCCATGCAAATGAGAACAAGTGAACAAATGAATGTTTCATGAATGCTTTTATGATGAGAAAATGCAAATGAGGATGAGTGAGTGAATGAATGTTTAATGAACGCTTGTTTAATCAAAAGGACTTATTAACTAGAGCGCTGACTTAGCACGGTGCCACAGCTCCGGCCCACCGCGCTTCAAAGGATCACATTATATTTTGGCAAGGAGGTGATACAATACATTTAGATGAACAAGTGCGGCTAATCAGTCAGACCTGATTGACAGGACAGAGACAGATTAAATTAGAGTCGACTGTCACTTATTTCCGCTGCCCGCCTCCATTTGTTTTGGGCAATAATGCACAAATATACAATCTGATCGAGCCACGTTCTTCTGGCGTCTGTGGAAGCGCTGAGAACAGAAACCCACGCACGAGGCGTTAATTGTATTTTCTCGGAGGAACCTCATCATCTGTTTGATTTCATATTTTCCTTCGTTAAGCACATTTCACCCTTATGTCCACTAAAAACAACAACACAGAGCGTCATACGTTTTCTGTGTAGTGCATATTTTGGCTGAAAACCATCTTTGTGGGGGGACATTGTAACAGGCTTTCTTAAGAGTGAAGACCTGGTTTTATGGTTAGCGGTAGAATGACACTCAACCGGCTACTTTATTAGATACACAGGACACATAATAACCTGGTGACACCTGGTGAGGTCTTCTGCTGCTCTGGCCCATCTGCTTCAAGGTTCGACGTGTTGTGCATTCAGAGATGATCTCTGCATATCTATTGTTTCAAACTGGTCTGGTCAACAAGGCGTTGTGTCTAACTGGATGTACTTTTTTCTTTATTTTTTTTTTCTTCATTCTCTGTAATCCTGAGAAATGGAAAAGCAGTGACTGAAATATTTAGACCAACCCATCTGGCACCAACAACCATGTCACTTAAATCACCTTTCTTTCTCATTCTGTTGCTCTGTTTGAACTTCAGCAAACCCCTGGTTTGGTGCCACCTGTGGTCCTTCCATGTCTCCTCTCGTTCTCAAAATTTAATTTTTAATCATTTTAATACTTATATTTGGGACTCTGGAGGTCCTATGAGTAGGCATAAATGTGAAAAAGATGACTCACTTATGTGTTTGTGGTCCGCCTCAGTCTAAGTGCAGCAGATAAAAGACGCGATGTTGACTTCCGCACTCATTGCTTCGTCACACTCGGACATTCCTGGATATTGTTGTCTCGTAGAGCTCCACTTTGTCCCTAAAAAAAACATGAGAGTGCAGACGAGGGCAATAGTATCTGGAATAGCGGAAGTCTGCAAAGTGTTCTATTCATGGCTGCACAGTGCAGCACAGAGTTCTACACAAACTTCCAGCCTCAGAGGATTTACGTGTCCAGTGGATACATTTTATATATGACGGCAATGTGCCGACTAGAGTCGGCAAATGATGGCTTTTCCAAATGCTAACTGCTGTTAGCTGCCGGAGCCTCTGTGACGCTGACGTAGTTTCCTGTGTTTCATTTGCATTTAAAGAGACAGGCACTCAAAACAGGGCTGTTTTGGCAGGGTGATTGAACTGCTGTGGTGCTTCATCCTTAAGGTATTTTGACCAAAGCATGTCACAGACATGTTCATTAGGACAACAGGGAACTAGGTTAACTTGGAGAAATAGGGTATAATATGTCTTTAACTGTCCTGTAAAGGCAAAAAGGCTTAAAAAACATAAAAGATATTTGCTTTTGCTCTTTGGTTCATTGTGATTTCACACTTCAGTGTCTCTGCAGGTCAACTGCTGAACTTTACCTGGAGCAGCGCTGTCCGTGATCGCTGCTGTGCTATTTTGATATTCTATTTCCCCTTCTCCCTTGGCCTCCTTCTCTCCAGTGGACTGTTGTGATGGTATGTTTTTGTTTCTCCTGCCCTCACTCCGTCTACTCTATGCTCTGCTTGGCTGGAGTCAGCGAACACTGTTGGGCATTGTGGACGTGCCTGTGATTCTCTTCAATTTTGTCTGTGAAGAGTTGACACTGATCAAGAGCCAGTCGGGTGCTTTTGTGTTTGTGAAAATGGAGCTGAAAGTGTGGATTCGGAGTTTGGTTTGAAGTTGAGATGGTTCAGAGTTGGGGCAAGTAACTGAATTAAGGGTACGAGTGTCCTCACTAGATACCAGAAAAATGTGATGTTGCTGGAGTTGTTAATTTAAGTGTGTTTATCTGTTTCCTTTTTAAATTGTGTGTTTGTGCAAATGAACGTGTGCACATACACACACACCTTCAAATGAGTGCAACTGTGTTGTGTTTGATTTTTTTCTGATTCATCTTTGAACATAAATTTGAGAGTCAATTTGGTTCAACTGCAAACACCAAGTTCTGAAAACTGCTAGTGTAGTTTGACTTTGATAGTTTGAAGGGTGTCTAAGATCTATTTAATGCTTCTATTTAATGCCAGTAACAAAAAACAGACAAAAAACATCTCTGGATGCACAAGGTTTAATTTCATTGTTAAATGTTATGAATACAAATTGCACTGTTTCCTTTTACATGACGTTAGGGCTTTGGGTTTTCCTTCTAATGTGCGTCTTGGTGGTGATTTAAAGGAAATTAGTTTGAATGAAGACATAAGACTTGGTGAAATTGCATCTTATTAACATAATTCTCAATTGGAAAGATGTTTTTGTGGGGTTGTGTTGATTTGGAGGAGAATAAAGGGTGAAAATTGGATTTGGATTTATATTTAAATGCTTGTACGGTTGTATTTAAAGAAACACATGAGAGTTTTCCTGGTATTTGAAAATCTGATGTTTTGTCTTCAGGAGTTGCTTCTGGATTTGGAGATATAAGAGAAAAGGCAGGATTTCAGCATCACTTTTAAAACTGCAACGATTATTTTCTCGATTAATGGATTAATGATTTGGTCCATGAAAATGACGATGTTCTCCAATGTCTTGTTTTGTCCACAAACCATAATGATTTCTTTGTTATGTGGAGCAAAGAAACAAAGAAATATTCACATTTAAGAAGCTAAAACAGTCAGATATCTTGTTTTAATCATGAAAAGAAGCTTCAAATCCATTATCAAAATAGTGGACAATTAATTTAGTGATCGATTAATAATCGATTAATTGTCAATCACATCAATTCTATCACTTTCTGTACATATAGGTGTGGGCAGCCCATGGAAAAGAGGAAAGACATTTGTCTCATAACTGGAATTCTCCCAAGATTTTTATCTAAGTGTTTTAGTTTTGTCTTTGAGAACTGTAATATGCTATAATCTCAGTCAGATTAACATGTATTTTAATCAAAAGTCCACTTTTAGTTTGACTTTTGATTCGACACCATGCTGTCTTGAGGGTCAGTCGGTGGATGTGCAGCAGCAGGGTGTCATTGTTTTATCATCCCTGAACAATTTTAAACCTTTTAGCTCTAAGCAGAACCGTATTATTCCAATAACTGTCATTATCCCTAATATTAGCTCAGCAGAGAGCGCGAGAGAGAGCAGGTACATGCCAAATGGCGAGGACCACTCTCTGTCTCCTGTTTGACCTTCCTCTAACACTCAGTGCATATGTGTGTCCTCTCTCCATCACCCAGCCCTCCCTCTATCTCCTCATCTCTCTCTCCCCTGTTGCTACAGTTGCATTAGGGGGAAATGGGGCTTAACAAAAATATTGTCAAACTGCCTGGAAAGCCGAGGGGAGGAAGCTGGGCGAGCATATCCAAATAGCCTCCATTTGAATTGCTAATTTGAGCTCCCAAAAAAAAAAGTGTTGACAGAACTGAGAGCAGTGGAGACTACGTTCTTAATTAAGCAACAGTGTTAACTCTTGGGTGAGCAACTTCATCGCAAGGTTAAAGCTTTTTCAAAAAGACTCTGGCTTCTTTTGGAGACCACAATCACCAAAACACCTCTGTCTCTCTGTTGCTCTGTTTCTGTGTCTCAGTTTCCCACTAATTCTGTCCCCTCAGTCGCTAGTCTGCCACAAATCCCCTTTTCTCACAGCTTGGGCTTTTGGGTGAGAAGCGCTTCCTCAAAGAGCATACAAATGTGTCAATGTATGTGCCGCAGCGACAGAGAGTGAGGCTGAGGAGAGAGGGGAGGCGGAGGGGGGGGGGGGGGGGGAGGAAGGGCAAGCTTTGTTAGAGATGTCTAAATTGGGTTGCCTTTGTGCAAATCCACTGATCTCTTTCAAATGAAAAAGGAAAACATGTTCTTTTGTCCCAGTAAGAGGGCGTCCACATACCATGAAAAGGTCTGTGTGTGTGTGTAATAGAAGCAGTAGTAGTAGTAGTAGCAGTAGTAGTAGCCTTTGTGTTCACATGTGCAGATCCTCCTTTAGTCTGTGCATGTCATGCAGGTCAGTCAGGAGAGAACCGCACTTCAAAACACAGATTTACTCATGTGGAAGAGGAGTCGCTCAATTGTGCAGATGTGCAAACACACGCATGCACATAGTACAACAACATGTGTGTCTTTACCTTCATGTTTACTGAACAGTCATTGGTTCAGCTGTTTAAGGTGCTGCCAATTAACACAATCTGAGGTGTTTTTGTGTATGTATAATAAACTGTGTACTTTTGCACATGCAATTCATTTGGTTAACATTATTATGCTTTTCCATCAAAAATACCCTCAAAATTATAGTAAAGTTTAATCCTATTTTGCAAAAAACACGCTGTGGT
Organism: Microchirus variegatus; assembly: GCF_963457635.1. Taxonomy (NCBI): domain Eukaryota; kingdom Metazoa; phylum Chordata; class Actinopteri; order Pleuronectiformes; family Soleidae; genus Microchirus; species Microchirus variegatus. The sequence goes on along the minus strand of NC_139806.1, from coordinate 10,853,765 downwards.
TGGTTTGTCTAATTGGGTTTCCGTAGAAATGAGGCAGCACAACAGTTCGGCCTCTGTAAAGCAAGTTTAAGTCACCTTAAGTTGTGTACTTCTCATTACCGTAACTCCGAGACAGCTATATATCTAGAAAATTCAAAAAACTATGCACTGGCTCTTTTGTCCAGGGTGTGATCCCCACCTTTTGCCCTATGTCAGCTGAGTAAGCTGACCGCGTGACCCTCATGTGGAGGATAAAGTGAGAAGATGGATGGATAGATACCGGAAAGCAGAGAAATAGAGCTTTGCACCCATATACTTGTCATTACGGTAGTAGAAAATGATCTGAAGTTATCTTGGAAAAAGCGGCAGAAGCAGTCACTCATTGAACATTTTTTGACAATTCCATAGCCATAAATTCATGGTTATAAGATTACTTATACTTACTTTAAGGCTAGAAAAAACTAAATAAATATATATTTCAAAGTGACTTTAAACATAATATAAAGATAAATAAAAGTTTCTGCCACTAAACTTTCTTAAATATTACACACTGGACCTTTAGTCTTTAACCTTCAAAGACATGCATATATTAGTTTTAGGTTAATTGGAGACTAAATTAACAGTAATATTGTGAACGTGGTGCCAAGTTGAAGGACATGCACGCACACTCGAACAGAGATGCACGGATCGTGACTTGATTGAGCTCATTATCTTAGTCTATCTGCTCTTTTTTTGACCCATTTTTTCCCTCGGTATTAATTCCTTGAATACAGCATTTTCACTGCCAATCACAAATCTGGGCCAAACTAAAAAAAAAAATTACGCCACACAAAGGTTTAGGGCAGTTTTCGGCTGAACTGTTGTAAAAGTGTTTCAGGCGTCTGCAGATCGTAAAAAATGACTGATGGATGGTTTTCAGTGTCCCTTGTGTAATAACAGAGATTATAGTAACAGGTTAAATTGACTTGATGATGTTGGGGCATGGGTGTCATGTTTACATCATTTCTGATCTGAGCTGAAGCTGAAAAAGCACAAAAAACGTGTCTATTGAGTAATCTGGCCTGGAAGTGACAGCTGTAGTGACAGTATGTGGCAAAAAAGGTCAGATGTTATTGGATGTTTGTGGGATTTCCGATCTCTGTTCTTACTTTGAAGAATGGATATATATACATATATATATATATGTATATATATACATATATATGTATGTATATATATATATATGTATATATATACATATATGTATGTATATATATATATATATATATATATATATACGGTAACGCTTTCTTTTACAGTCCCCTAATTACCAGGTATTTACCTGGTAAATTCATGGTAACACCAAAGTGTTACTAGGTAATTACCAATGGTAATAAGAAAGTAAATACAGTGAAACTGTTGCCAAAATACTGGGCATTTACCTGGTAACTATATAGTTAATTATAGCGTGTTATTACTGCTGTTAATAAGAAGGTATGTACAGCTAAACTATGGCAAAACTATGGTAAATGTAAGTGTATTATTGGGTTATAAACTGGTAATAAGCAGGTACCTACAGTCCCCTAATTACTAGCTATTTACCCAAGGGGTAATCTAACAAACCTAACCCTAAAAATGTGTGTAATTACATGGAAACAAGCTTGGCTTTCTTTTACAGTACAGTTTTACTTTACTTACCGAGTACATTACCGTGCATTACCCAGTATTTTGGCAACGGTTTCACTGTATTTACTTATCTTATTACCCTTGGTAATTACCGAGCAACACTTTAGTGTTACCATGAATTTACCAGCTAAATACCAGGTAATTAGGGGACTGTAAAAGAAAGCGTTACCTATATATACATATATATGTATATATATACATATATGTATGTATATATATATATATATATATGTGTATATATATACATATATATGTATATATATATATATATATGTGTATATATATACATATATATGTATATATATATATATATATATATATATATATATATATATATATATATGTATACATACATATACATATACATAAGTACAATTTTAAAAAAAGAAAAGGGATGCAAATGCAACAATAAAACGCAACACAGGGTGGAATAAAAAGGAAAATGGCTAAAGTCAAAAAGTAAAAACCCTGTTTTAACTTTGAAATCAAACAAAAGTTGCAAATAAAACAGTGAAATTCAACACAGGGTGGAATAAAAATGTTATTCCACCCTGTGAAGCCTTTTCCTATTTAATAGGAAAAGGCTAGAGTCGAGAGGTGAAAACCCTGTTTTAACTTTAAAATAAAGTTAAAAAAATGCAAATAAAACACAACTCGTGGTGGAATAAAAAGGAAATAGTTGAAGGCTAGAGTAAAAAGTGTTCCAATGCTTAAGGGCGATTAGCCTTGATTCTCTCTGATTCTCTGTAAGGATGTCAGGAAAGAGCGCAAACCTCCCCCTGAAAAAATCTTTATTTAAATTTGCAGCTAAATCTACAAAGACAGAAATCACCACACTCATTATTTTTGTCACATTTATAAATCTGCACACACACGCACACACATTGCCTGGTTTATAAATTTTAATCACCGTCAAAGAGAACAGAGTTCACGTGGATGCTTGCAGACGTGTCACTTGTTTGCATATCAATTTGTGCGCCTGCTCCGGCTCTTATTACACTGTCGGTGTGGAAAAAGAGCAAAGAAGCTCAATTAAACTGACTGAGTCACGTCAGCGACTTCTCCCAAACAGTGTCGGCTGCTGTCATTGCGTCATGATGGCCGTTATACGCTGCTGCTGCTGCTGCTGCTGCTGCTGCTGCGGCTATTTATAGCCCACATAATTCATCACATGTACCTGCAGACTTGCATCAACGGTGATTTTACGCAAGTCATCATTATTTCACACTGTCGAGCTGATCAATGTTTAATTCATGCGGCTTATGAGGAACCTCAGAGACTCCACACACACACACACACACACACACACACACACACACACAATTAGTTTGAATGATAACAAAAAATCATATTTATCGTATAAACACAACTGACGTTTTACACAACCCTACATAGATTTTGAAAGAAGTAGGTACTAGGGTAGCAAATGTGCCTTAATTGATAAATCATAATATATATACTATATAGTATTATAAATTTAAAGGTGCATTATGTAATAAATCTAAAGCAACTGGCCATAAAATCCTCCTAATATGTCACAGAGACTCAGGAATAATGTTCATATAACAAACTGAACTCACCAACAACAACAGTACAGACAAAATATTTAACTTAAGAAAAAACATTTTGCAGCCTGCAAATCATGTTTTGGCATGTGGCGCCACCTACCGCTGTCTACCAATCATTGCAATCAGGAGAGTCTCAGCTGCCGAGCAACCACGGGTTGCCAGTTACGTCAGAAAACGAAACCAAAAATACCTCCGTATTTTGAGTTTGAATGTAGTAACCGTTTTTGGCCACATTCTTACATATGGCACCTTTAAAGTATGAGTTAACATCACCTAAAACTGTGTTGTGTCTGATCTGAATATTTCTATAAATAAATAACCGAGGCTGCTCACATAGTACGATTCTGTGAATAAGAGTTTATTTGTTGATAATAAAGTTGCGGCACCATACGTTTATAATAAACTTACACAGTCTGACCATCTGCCCAAACCAGGAGGCGAATATGTTTGACAGAAGGCGTCTGTGCTGAAGATGACGCTGGTAGAGGATTAAAGTGAACGTTATCGAGAAACAGGATGATATTTGGAATTACCATTTTCACACATGACAGGATTTACTTTGGTTTGGTGTTTGTTTATTTGCTCCTATAAGAAAAAGTTTTGACAGAGATTTTGATGATTAACGTGAGACGACCAAGGATGGAGTTTCTGGGGACAGTGATGAGTTGAGTTGAAAGATTTTATTGAAGTACGGCTCAGATACGAGTTGAACTGAGACAGAGCCTGACATCTGAACGGTGAGGCAGCATCGTAGATTCTTGCGAGCAGCGTGCCAGGTCTGACGCATGTAGTTACTAAGACTTGAGTTATTGTATCCGGTCCAGATGCTTGGACCGGAAACAACAAGTTTAAAGTTGGCGGAAGATTAGAATTTTCTCTCACACTGGTCAGTAATGAGCAGAAATACCAAACAACATTAAGACGCAAGGCATAATAATACTCTTTACAGTTATGTGGTGCACACTCAGTATTTCTTTTTTTAAACTCTGTCCAGACAGAGTATAGTGTGCTGGGGCTGAAGTGGAGTGTAATGCAGGTCAGGTGTGTGTGGGCCGTGGTGCTGGTTCACAGCGCTGACCCAGTAACGAGCCCTCTGTCCTGTTTGCTGTCAGCTCACTGTACCTGACACATGAGGTGAGGCCGTGTCAGAGTGCAGCCAGAGGTTCAACCAGGCGGCAACGGCGTCCAGCTGTCTGATCAGCTGCACCATCAGCAGATGAAGGCAGCACAGGATGCCAGTGTTTTGACAGCTGGTTCTCACTATGAGGTCCAGAAAACACACACCCAGTGGTCTGAGAAAAGATTTATTATTATATTATTCCTAATTAGTGTAAGTAATGATGCACAGTTTCTGCAGGGCTGTGATGTTATTTAACCTTGCGGTGAATCCTTAATCATTAGAACACAGAGCATTTCGGCTGATTTTTTCCCCCCATTGCTATGTTTATATGACAGTACAGTATATTATACAGAGGCAATTGGAATGTGCAATATGGAGTGTCTTATATCCCTTTTTTCGGCACAACCTACAGGAAATCTGATGAAAAAAAAAAAATTCACCAACTATATAAATGCAAAAAGGATTAAAAATGTTTAAAATCGTTAAAAAAATGTATGAACAAAAACGAAAGAAAAACGCACCTATTTTGTGACTTCTGCACAATTATTGCCACTATAATAAAATCGTCATATATCATGCCACTACCATAGTCCTAACTTTGACTCAACAACAAAAGAGGAGATGAAAAAAATATGAATTATTAAATCAGACATATATGACGGATATAACCCGCGAGCCTCACAATAATCTGGTTATACGATATATATCCTGATACAGGCGTGATGGTGTTGTGGATATGTTGGGTTACCGTAAACAAGGTGTTATATTGCATGAGCTGCTGTTTAGTTTAAGATGATCCCCCCCTCTCTCCCTCCCCATTTTGTTTTTCTTCCCTCTGCTCCTCCTCTGAAGGATGTCGGGTCTGTTCCCTGAGCTGCTCCACCTTACTTGTACCTGCCTGCGAGGCTCCATCACGGCGCTGTGTGTTTGTCGACTTAATGCCAGAGCAAGACTCTAATCTGCCATTAAGACAGGGAGAGAGAGGCTTACTGGTGTTTCTCTTACAAATCCACTTCCAGAAAAACCCCCAGCAGAAAGGCCTGCACTGCATCCCAATGGATTAGTGGTGGTGCTGCTGCTGCTGCTAGAGGAGTGGAGCAGAGGAAAGAAATTATGGTGATGGAGAAAAGGTGAGGATAAAAAGATTAGGTCTACAAGGACAGTCGGAGATGAAACTGAACGTTCAAACGATGCATTACTGGGCAGAGGCTACCTTTTTCTGTCCAAAACCCAGAGAGAATATTGACTGAATGCGACCAAAAAGCCGACACAAGTAGACTGAAGCGTACTCTGACTGTAATTTATTTATGGTTACAGCAAATTATCGAGTTATCGTTACATCCAGAAAGCAGCTACTGGCCCCATGAACACAAACACACACCATAGGAGTTATTACCAGCATTTATGAGTATAATACACTGATAACTATTCAAACAATCCAACTATCATTTGTTTATTTTGAGTTGTTGCAGAGGGAAAGGTTAGTGTTCACTATGGTTGGTGTGTTGCGTTCAATGTGCGGTCATAAATTGTAAACTCCGCCTCTAAACAGAAACATGAGGTCACTCACTTATCAGTTTCTACTTTTAGTTTTCCTTGTTGTATGTCTTTCACCATATTTCCTGTAAATTTCTAATTCAATTCATCGTATTTTACTCCACATTTCACTTAAATGACTGTAATTACCATGTCAACTGACGTGACCGAACCTGAACTGAGCCCAAAAATAATTTCTGGATTTTCCTTGAGTGGGAACACACGGGAATACACGAGAGAGAGAGAAAAGGCAGACGGAGCAAGAAAAAGAGGATAAAAAAACGGAGTTGGTGGTGCTGTGTGGGTGTGCTGGTGTGTGGAGGAATGAGAGGTTGTAGGTTGCAACATTTAAAAGGTTTGGTGTCCACGCTGCATTTGCTTAACGCTGTGTACAAATATCAGTTTCTGACAGATACCATCTCTGTGTCTCAAGCCTGTTTCGACCTGTTCAAACAGATTTACCCCCACATCGTTCCTAAGTCCTCTACTCTTTTGCATTTAATGACCGGCCCTTGTGGTGTCACCGCGTTGGAGCCCAGGCATGACTAACACCTTTCTGAAGGCTGTCCATCTGTAGTGGGAACACCGTGGAGCCGGAGCGCTGGTTTGAAATGGTCTGAAATGGAGCAGTCCTGACAGGCAGATGGCTCGGCTCCTCTGTGCCAGGACTTTGCCCAAGTCCCTCCACCCCCACAACTAACCCTCTCTTAACTCAGCCCATCTGTGAACGACTGGCCTTGAGGGGAATGAATGCTGTCCACCTGGGCTGAGAGCTGGCCTTCAGTGCATTGTCAATTTTGGTTCAGGTTCATTTTAAGAAAAGTGCATCAGTGCCTAAATAACACTAAACAGTGGGGAGGAAAAAAAAACCAAACACCTACGCTTATCTAAGGAGTTGCCCCTCTAAAGGTAAGCAAAGAGGTTTTTCTTCTTTCCTTCTCTGCCAAATACTCATGGATTTCCATGGGCAGTTTCCATGGCTACAGTAAAGTAAGCGACCACCTGTAGACTTGCTTCTGATGGAAAAGAGAACGAGGCAAAAAAAAGAAAAAAGAAGAGACAAATCACCACATTGCAAACTGAGTGACTGTGAGCACCCTGGAATAAAGCCAACATTTCAGAACCTCCGATGTTTCAAGACATTCACGGGCAGATAAAAACATCTTGATTCAGCAGAGAGGAGGAGGCTCTCTGCATCAGTCAGATAGGAGCTCAGACGAAGAGGGCACGGGCGGCAGATTTTAGATTTGAACTCCCTATAGCAGCACGCTCTACAGATTCCTCTCCTGCTGGACATTAATCTCCAGAGTTTCTGTCTCGGCAAAGAGCAGATTTGATTTCTCCACTGAACAGTGCTCAACCCTTGACCCTGCCTCCCCTCAAAGACCCCGTTAGAACCAAGTTGTTGCTATGGTTACTGTAAACGGGGATGGTTGCAGTACTGGCAGCTCTGCAGGATGCGGAGACGCTGTGAACATTACAGGAATAGATATAAATTTGTACAAGCCCAGAAATGTAATTGAATGTTGCACGGAAAAAAAAACCTGCCCCTGTCGATAAATTACATACTTATTTGTGGCCTTGAACAAGGTGACTGCGTGTTGTACGTGCCATATCGCCGTCACACTGTGCAGCCTGATGTTCTGACAGAGGAGAGGTGGGTGATGAATACGAACACTCTCTCTCTGTCTTGTGTGTTTTCCGTGCGCACTAGCATGCACTGTATATGTACGTACACGACGTCAGGGCATGTGAGTGTGTGTGTGTGTGTGTGTTGACTTGGCGCCAGTGGAATCCTCGTGCCAGCGCCACAGTCTGGTGAGGCAGAGGAGCGTGTCCGCCGCACAGCTGCGAGCGGGCAGCTCCCATTGGCTGAGGTTAACGAGGTAGAGAACACATCTGCATCGGAGCAGGCCATGGATGAGTAAGGCCACGGCAGAGGCTTTCATGCTCTCTCTTTAACGTGCCTGTGTTTTTATTTATGTTTGATTTGTGCGTGACTGAGGCTTTATTTTTAGTCAGGACAGCCGTCGGTGTGTCTGTTCTGCCCCTGCTTTTGCGTGTGTGGCTTGTCCTGGCCTTCTACGTCAGTTCGACAGATAGCGAAGCATGAAGTTTCCTTTGAATATCTTTACTTGGAAATCACTATAAAACTAAACAAACATACAAATATGTAATTCGTCTCATTAAGTTCGCCTAGTTCCCTGGTGTCCTAATGAACTTGTCTGACATCCTTTGGTCAAAATACCATAAGGATGAAGCACCACAGCAGTTCAATCACCCTGCCAAAACAGCCCTGTTCAGAATGCTAGTTAGTAGTATCTCTTTAGGTCCACGTTAAAGGTCCATCTTAAAAAAAAATTAAAACAAAACTTAAGGGACAGGAAATTATATCAGCCAAAGAGGCTACTGTGAGCTAACAGCAGTTAACATTTGGAAAAGTGATCATTTGCAGGCTCTAGCAGGCACATTGCCGTCATATATAACATGTATCCACTGGACAGATAAATCCTCTGAGGCTGGAAGTTTGTGTAGAACTCTGTGCTGCACTGTGGAGCCAAGAATAGAACTTTTTGAAGACTTCCGGTTGCCCTCGCCAGCACTGTCGCGTGTTTTAGGGACAAAGCGGAGCTCCACGCGACAACAATTCCAGGAATTTAGCGTTTTGTGACGTCCAAATGATCGGGAAGTCAACATCGCATGTTTTATCTCCTGTACTTAGACTGAGGAGGACCACAAAAATATGAGTGGGTCATCTTTTTTCACACTTTGCCTACTCATAGGACCTCCAGAGTCCCAAATATAATTATTAAAATGATTAAAAAGTTGATTTTGCATAATATGTCCCCTTTAATGCTAATGTATGTGGGAAATTACATTGCAATGCTAGCGGTTAGCATGCACGGATCAGCGAAGATATTTTGTATGATAATCTCTTCAATTCAACTCTGCAAACAGTGCAAAGTCAAATCTCGCCTCCCCTCTCCTCTGAGACCCTGATTCATTTAGAATATCCATCCATCCGTCTTCTACAGCTCTATCCTCCACATGAGGGTCATGCTTGGTGCTGTGCCAATCTCAGCTGACATAGGGCACACCTGCACACCACAAACAACCATCCACACTCACACCCACGCTCAATTTAGAGCGTCCAATTTGCCTAATCCCCAAATCTGCATGTCTTTGGACTGTGGGAGGAAACCTTCATTGGAATATAGTCATTCAAAATGGAAGTTTGTGAGTCAAACAAGTCCCAATATCAATATCAGATTTGAATCAATAACCAGCCTCTATTTATCACTAAATCGTCATTGCAGTGGACTAATGTAATCAGCCGTTCTCGAGGGCCAGCAGGCAGCTGCTGGTGACGGGGAATATGGATCTGTGATGTAAACTTGATATCCTGAGTGAGGCCCTCAACAGGACAACACTCAAAACCGTATCAATATTCTAAAACAGAAATCCTTGAAATGGATTCAAGTACATGTGTTGGTACTCTGTAATCATGTACAGGCAAAGAAAAAGAAAAATTGTGACTATATGATTTGGCTCTGCTCATCACCATCAACCCCATTTTTACAAGGATCTGTGTAAGTGAAAAATATTATTCGGCCTTCTCTAAAGTTATCAGCTCCCATTCCTAAGCACAAGCCTAAACAATTCAGGACAGCGCCTGCTGGAACTGTTGTTGTCACATTGACCTCAGTACAGCACTGTTGTCTACAGAATTCGTCTCTTCATGTTTTCGCTGAGCCTGACCGAATTGGGGCAGAGGACTGACGCTACTGCGCAGTCCTCCCCAAGGTCAGCTCCATGTATCAGCAGAAGAAGCACCTTTAAGTATCCTAACTCTGGGACTCACAGACAGACTGACAGAGGATGCCCAATTGTTAACATACTTGTTTTATGTTCGGCATTGTCTCAGTTCTCCTCAGATCTGAGCTGCTTCCAATAAAGCTTTTCAACTTAACTCATCTCTGACTCCAGGAAACTCCATCTTTGGTCGACTCACTTAATAATCAAATCTCCGCAACAATCTGCATCTAAAGAGGTGTCGGCGTGTTTGTGATATAGCATAAACGGTGTGAATGACACGCACGGAGGCCATGTTCCCGCATTGAGTACTTGCTATTTATCCAGAAGAGAGGTTCACTCGGCTTCACTGCGCTTCACTGTAAGGTACACGTGTGAGTAAACTCATTAATTCAGAGTCTACCGCTTTATTCTCCATGTGAAGGTTACAGGGGTCGCTGGAGTCAATCCTAGTTGACATTGGGGCAAAAGGCAGGGAATCACAGGGCAAACACACGGGCACAAACAACCATTAAAGCTCACGTTTACACCTACGGTTAATCTAGAGTGTCCAATAATGCATGTTTTTTTTAACTGTGGGAGTAAACTGGAGTACTCCAGAGGTCGGACTGGGGTGCGAACCCTGCTTTTTTAGCTGTACGGCAACAGTGCTAACCACCGCTCCTCTGTGGGGCCCTGAGTAAACTCCGTCATGCATAAATATGCCTTTGTGCTTAATGGTGCTGCAGCACACAGTGTCTATCTAGGACAGTTGCATGTATTGATTGTTGTTTACACGGGCTATTTACATTACAAAGCCCCGCAACAATAGACATTCTCAACATGTAGCTCTCAGAGCCGGGAGGGGGTTTAACGTTGAAACCCATCGTCCTTGTTGTCTGCCTCACCCAGGGAATGTAGAATTAACAGATTAGTCAACCACAGGGAGGAGAGGAAATGCCCACATCTGCTGTTTGATATAGAAAAAGGGGGAAGACAACCGTCTGACTGTTTGTGCAAGATTGTGGGAATTCAAACGTATATATTTATGAGGATAACTACCGACGTCGTACGCACATGGTGACCAGCTGTAATGAAAAGTGAAAGTTGTGGATATGAAGTGAAGCATGTGAGACAGACAGACAGAGGGAGTGAAAGAGAGAGGGAAAACATATTGCTCTTTACCTTGGATTCACTGGCTGAGTCACTGCAGACGGAGGGCATTTTTCATGCTGCATTGCTGCACAGTCCTCTTTTTTTTTTTTACTGCATTATTTTTTATGACACTCCTCCCCAAGGATGTAGTCTCAAAGACTGTGATTAATATAACAGGCTTTACTGCTTCTGACGTACATTTGAGTTATTCTGCTCAAGCGTTGGGCTCCGTCGTTTGTCACTGGTTCCTGGACGACAGCTGCGTGTCACACTGCAGTACAGAATATTTAACTCCGTGTCGGACCTTTTTCTCAATCCATCTCTCATTGTCTTTTCATCCTGTCACTCACTTTCTCCTCGCTCAAATATACACACACACACGATCCCTCATATACCTGCAATCCACGCGTTTCCCTTCCAAGTAGGTCGCGAGTTTCACACTTGGCTGGCTTTTTTTTTCCTCAGAGGCAATTCTCCGATCAATCATCCAAACAAACTTGTTTGCGCTGGGAAAAAGTTTCTCCTGTAATTATACAGCACGTTCATTCTTCATTAGGATTTAGAGCTGTGCTCTCATATGAAGTATCACAACGCCCCAAAACTGGGTCAGACCCTCAGATTATCAGAAGAGGCGCCTTATTAACATTCCTGTGTATTGTCGGGATTCATATTCTGCCAGATAAAAACTCTCTAAACAATAGCTTGGCACATTTAGGATGGAGAGGGGAGGAGAGGGAAACGCAGAGCCCAGATGTCAGTGCAGCAGCTACCGCAGTGGAGTGCGTTCGGCGCAAAACCGCCTGCAACTTGTAACCCATCACCAACATCGCAACTGACTCCTGCATAGCAATGAAAGCCTCCAACTGCATCAGTTAAACCTCTGCTGGATATGTCAGGGCATCCCTGTGTGTCAGCGTATCTCGCACACACGTGTGTATGTGTGTGTTATCTAAAGTAAAGTGTGGGTGGTTAAATATATAGATGTACGTTAGACGCAGAGAGGTGTGCAGCTGCTGCGGGTGCACGGGGGATGATGTGAAGATGTAGGTGAGTGCCTGTCAGCTGTGAAGTGGAGGCATTTGTGGGAAAAAAATCAAATGCTTCCACCTCCCTCACCTCATTCCTCTACAGTCGCTGAGCTCCACTTTCCAAATGCCCTCCTGAAACACAACCGCTGGGTGCCATGCCACAAAATGTACCCGCCTCAGCACATCTCTTATCTGGGATGGAGATCGAGTCTTACTATTTTCATTTCCATGAGAGAACCAGAGTGAATGTGGAAGTGGAATCTGGCAACCAATGAAATGATCTACACAAACAAAGGGTTTTAAGTTTGTGTAACATTTATTGGCAGAAATAGTATATACTACTCATAAGTATGTTGGTACAAGTGTATATATATGTATATATAAAACAATGTTTGGTTTTCACAGCCGTAGCATTTGCCTTGTGCTTTAGGCCAGAGTCGGCCTTTTAAATGTTAAGCTCAGTGATGGAAAACAAAAAACTATTTTAGGTGCGGCGACAAAACAAGGCATTTGGAAAACTGCTCAATATTTCTCCCCCATTTTCTAACATAGTAATCGATTCATGGAGAATTAATTTAACCCTTTAACACGACTTTGCAAAACGCCTAAAAACTCAAACAAATTATTATTTTAAATGTGTTTTACCTGCAAACTTTTTAGTTTCCCTTCATTTTAAATTGTTTATACACTATTTTAACATGCAGTAAATTATAAACAACTGCCAGATATTGAGTTATTCTGGAAAAAAAGGTCAAAAACACTTACTCACAGGACATTTTCTGGCCCTTTTATGGTTAAAATAAGCAAAAACAAGACATTTTGAGGCTTAAGTGTTAAAGGGTTAACAATGAATCGGGGGGGGCGACAAAGTCAGAGGCTATATTTTTCCGTTGCTTTAAACAGAATCTTATAATGTGGACATTTTCTCTTGCCCACACTTTAAGTGCATTTCTTTGCCAACCTCTTTCCAGGACTCCGACAAATAAAGGTCATCGCAATATAAACCGCTTTTCTGTGGAGCTCGGACAAACACAACAGGTAATCTTAAAGGGCTTGTTTTCCAAACGTGGAGAGGCACAGCTGTCCTCCACCTACTGTCTTTTTGTTTTGATTGTCCTTGTTAAAAGAGACCCAAGGAAACCTATTCTCGCCGTCTCTCTCTGGATTCATTTGACACTTGTGGATAAGTGTTTTGGGATTTTATGCAGTGAAATGTGCAACACACTCACAATAACATTCCAAGAAAAAAAAAAACAGACTGAGGTGCGTGGGGAGAAACTCACATCTGCCCACGTACGCAAACACCCCCGCTCTGTGCAGCACGGAGAAAATCCAGTGAGTGTCTTTTGGCTCCGTTTTCTCCAGGGTGGTGACAAGTCTTTTTTTTTTTCCCTCTCACATGGTTGAAATGAAATCCAATTATATCTGTAATGGCTCTCCAACTCTTCTTCTGCTTTGAAGGAGTCAGCCTGCTTGAGTCACCACTGTTTGACCTAAATGTGCTCAGTAAATCAGTGATGCGCTATAGTGCAAATGTGCAAAGCAAACCGATGCTGTGTGTGTGTGCGTGTGTGTGCCAATGCCTCTTTGTAGACAAGTTAACACCCAACAAAAAAAAAACATTACTGAACCCCAGTCAAACTTTGTTCCTCTGCTTGGTGCATAGCATGTTACGGTGATGGCAGTCAATTTGCATATTTTAATTAAATAGCCGGAATTTGGGATTAATCACTTACTAAATTTATGGGGTAATTATATGGTGTTTGTCCTTGACTTGGCAGCATCACCCACCCATGAATAAATTCATCATAGTCTTGTGATGACAGACAAAGTTGCGCTGACACCTGCAAACTTTGTTTCCTGCACTTACCCCCCAATTACCCCTTTTTTACTCTCTCTTCTGACACAATAAATCACATACTGTCACGATGTCTTTGTCATCGGGCCCCCGATGACAATTTGATCACAGTCGTGTGGGTGGAAAGATCACACACACGCAGTAAAGCATATGTTTGCTCATATGTATGTGTGTGTGTGCGTGCTGCAAAAATAAAGGGCCCCTTTGACACCGTGAATGCTGTGTTATGTTTCCATGGTACCCTCAAGTACAAAGAGTCAGTGGTTTGACTTGACATCAGGGACATCATGGTCACGGTTTAGCAAACAAGTAATGAGACCTGTTTGTGTGAGATTGTTTTTTTGTTTTAAAGAATGTACTTTGTAAACTCTGCACGTTAAAGCTCCACTGTGTAACTACTGTGACGCAGCAGTGAAGCTCAGCTTCCTCTAAAATGTCAAAGTCAAATATGGACTGTGTGTTGTATTTACGTTTCAATACAAGAACGTGATTTAGAACGCGTCACTCGTTATGACAAATAACGGATCGTCTTACGTGATTTTCGTATTCTCGTAGCAGCCTCCGCGTTAAAACCACTCAGCTTCAACTGTTTGTCTCTATGGCACAGAATTGTTCTGTGTTTTTCAGTGTGGTGAGCTCAACGGTGATCGAACAAATGTGTCCAAAAACTTCACTTCCACGGAAGCTCAGCTTCTCTGGGAGTAAATAGAGCCTGTGTGGATTTTGGTCGTTGTGTGTTATTTGCTCGGTGACAGACCATTTTTTCGTTTTGTACACTGTAATACACTGTAAATAAAATTGGTGGAGCACATAATTTTTGATATAAAAAAAAACATGAAAAACAAAACACCAATATAATAAGAAACACAGAGTCATGTGGAGCTGGAAGGTCGAATCAGCATAGTATGAACTTGTGTTTATATTTGCATGTTAGCTTGTTAGCACGTTGAATCGGCCACACTGTTGATGTGTGATTGGCAGAATATGAGAGGAGACGCTATAATAATGAAGCAAGAGTCTGTCTGTCTTCTGGTTTTGCTTTTTCAATGTCAAATACAGACGACAGTTACCTGCAGATGCAGCATGCACTCGGTCGGTCGTCAGTCTGAGGCATCATTGTGGTCGGTCGGATTATTTGAGGATTCTGGACAATAATCAAGACGTTCAGATCCCAAATAAATGCCATACATTATTTCCTGTTTTCAGAACTTCAGAACATGAACTCTGTGAACATTTACCAGTTTGTTGTTCAGAAAATACAGCAGGAGATTTTCTGGGTCAGACAAGTTCACAACAGCAGGAACATTTCTGGGACATTCAAGCGAGTGTGACGTCTGGGTTAAACTCACTGTACTCGCTTATTTTCCTGCTATAGTTGAGATATTTTCCAGAAATATTACAAGGACAGTGTCGGGGAAAGTAGCAGAAAGTAGCTGCGATGCACTCACGCTGTGTTAATGCGTCAGGAAAATTCACCTAATGCTTCAAATTCTTTACATTTCCCTCCCAAAATGTAAACTAGCAGCTGCCATTGATCATTTTGCTTTATTCCATCTGCTTTGATTCAGTGTCGGCAGCTAATGAATCTTTAATCACGGGCTGGAGCTTCAACTCTGTGTGTAACCACTCTACTGCATTATGAACACCTGTTAAATATTCCGTGTTGCATTTAGTTCAGGTGTTTGGTCAGGGATGTGGAATGTGGTTTTTAAACTCAAATCGCTATATCACATTCAGACATTATTCAAGAAATCCCTAGTTAGTTAGCACAGAGTGAAGCATTCGCACTTTCATCCAGTAAAACGTCTTAATGTAGAGCCAATTAAGGGTGTTGTTTCCACAAATGAGTGTTTGTACATTCAGTAGCAGTGCTATCCATTGATAACATTTCATTTAAGGGACAATGTTATTTTTTTTTTCTTTATGACCATGATATGACATCTGGTGGCAACACAGAATTAATGAGCTGTTGTTGTGGCTTTCAACTTTTAACAAGTTGCAAACACCAGCAGAGCGTCAGGACACAAAGGCACAAATAAAGATAAACATGTGGCACAATAAAAGGCCTAGAGAGCATCACATTTTTATTTTTTTTGTTTGTTTTATAAGCGTATGACTGAATTACTCCTCTGCTCATCCGCTGCCTTTTTACTTCATTATGGACATGTCAAGTTAAACATCAAGTGACAGCTAAAAACATGTGGCTAACCAAACAACTCATGCTTTAGTGTTGTGTCATTAAAAATCTGTATTAATTGATTTGAGTTATTGGAGCATTCAGCGTTGACTAATAACGATATCCCAGTTACTATTCATATAGGTTTTTTGTGTACTTGTTTGTGTACAACCTTGTTAAAAAAGTAAATAAGCAACTTTTACTCTCAGTACATTTTAAACTAGCTGTACTTGTTGAGTACATTTTAGACCAGTACTTTAACTTGTAAGGTGCCATATGTAAGAATGTCGCCAAAACGGTTACTACATTCAAATTCAAAATACCGAGGTCTTTTAGGTTTCGTTTTCCGACGTTACTGGCAACCCTTGGTTGCTCGGCAGCTGAGACGCTACTGACTGCTATGATTGGTAGACGGTGGTAGGTGGCGCCACATGCCAAAACATGATTTCAAAACATAAACATGATTTGCAGTCTGCAAAAAATGCAAATATTTTGTCTGTACTGTTGTGGTTGGTGAGTTCAGTTTGTTATATGAACATTATTCCTGAGTCTCTGTGTTTATCAAGATAGTGGTACTTTTACTTGAGTAGAATATCTCAGTGCTCTTTCCACCTCTTGTTAAATCTATGGCACTACATGTATGCATGTTGAAAGGGAAGGAGTAGAGAGTTAAAGTGAAGTTTTAAGGTTATTGAGCTCTTGATCTGAAACTGATGTCTGCCTGTCTGCATGGACGATCCGTAGCGTTAATGTGCAATATTGCATGATCAAGAACAAGGTAAATGGCATCAGATGTGCAATTTTGATTAGTTTGGTATATCAAACCAGTACTGTAAAAGGAGCAGCCTGCATTCAGGTTGTCCAGAACTCTAAGCTACAAGGGCTCATACAGTATCATGCCTGTTTTAGACTCCCTTCACTGGTTACCGAAATCTTGACCCTAGCCTTACACGGTTACTGTGGAACAGAGCGCCTCTTTCCCTTCGCTGCCTAGACGCTGTTGACGTATATTTAAAATGCCGTTAAAGACTTTCCTTTTTAAATGGGCTTTTATTTTGTGTTCTTTCGATTGTGTTTTTCCTGATTGTATTGCCTCGTGAAGCACTTTTTGATTCCATATCCGTGAAGGTTGCTACTTAAAAGTGAACAAAATTCATCAAGCACGTATGCTTTACATTGTATGTGCGTTAAATTGACATAGAACAATCAAAACAGATAACATTATATTGGAGCTCTTGTAATTTTCTAATCGCATTCTTTTGAATTGAGGTTTTGATGAGGTTCATCTTTGATGCAGATTTAGGATTTTGAACCATTTCATTCTATCTCCAACCTGGATCCGTACATTATTGGCCTGTCATACCTGAGTCAATCTTCTACTCGTGATGTTCCGTGTAAACCATTTGTATATTTCCTTTTGACAAAAATAATAGCTGTACTATTTTACCACCTTGTGTCTGAGTACATTATCACGACCAACGCCACAGGAAATGAAGTGGCCCTGGGGGTGAGATTGATAAAAGGAGAGGGAGTTTCCAGGAATCGCCTCAGTTATGGTCAGGGGTCACATGGTCCTCCTCGATGTCAGGCCTCTCTGAACACTAATCACCCACGCTCTGCTCTGACAATGCGATCTGACTTGATTAAACAGTCCATTAGCATAGGACTCGGAGTAGGCTGAGCAAACATGTGTCAAGAATACAGCACTGGTGAGGCTTTTTCCTGTTGTTGAAGAGCAGGTCACATGGGCGCATAGACTGCGTGTGTGTGTAACACACATTATGTTTTCCATGTCGTGTTGTGATCCCGAAGAAGACTGTCGTCCTAACTAGGAACTAGTTATTGATCAGGCTTCTGTCCAAGGATGCTCCAAAAGGGGGGGGGGGGTTAACCATCTCTCCTCTGGGAGGTGACTAATCATTGGCAGTGGTGCAGCAATATGAATTTTGACTGCACTAATCTCTGGATTGAATGGAGATTAGGCACCATGTGGGGTGATGACTCTCCCCTTTGTCTTTTTTTTGTTTGTGTGGATGGGGAGGGGGGGGGGGACTGTTTGCCTTATCTTATCGCTCTGCCTCATTTCTCCCGGGCAGTTCCTTTCCTTATCAACACAGCTCCATCTACATAGAAATCAAAGCCTTTGCAGAAGTGGAATACGATTAGCGGAGGGGAGGGGGAGAAAAATCAAATGATTTTATGCTAATAAAAACAACCGCAGCCGCAACAACAACATCGACAACAACGCCATAGCCACAACAAATGACGGATCTTGTGAAGGTGGAGGAACAAAATGGCACGAGAGTGACGCGTTTGTGCGAAACTCATGAATCATTCCATCTGCAACTCTTACTTTTGTGTGTGTGTGTGTGTGTGTGTGTGTGTGGGCCTCGGAAACTAGGATTAACTCTCGCCT
Organism: Microchirus variegatus; assembly: GCF_963457635.1. NCBI lineage: Eukaryota > Metazoa > Chordata > Actinopteri > Pleuronectiformes > Soleidae > Microchirus > Microchirus variegatus. The sequence goes on along the minus strand of NC_139806.1, from coordinate 10,835,472 downwards.
CACAGGACACAGCTGCCTGATTCCCCTGCTGACACTGACCTCCTTTGTTTATTTAATGACCAAACATCCCATGCCTGTAAATGTGTGTGTGTTTGTGTGCGCTTATTTTTTTTTATTTATTTTTTTTACCTGTTTCTGCCATAAATTCTGAGTGGGTTAAGTAGGAAAGTTCATAAATTGTCCTGTCAAGAGTCGCTGTGCAAACCTGTTTGTGTATGTGTGTGTGTGTGAATTCAAGGTAACAGGGCATGTTACGAGGGGGGATTAGCAGATGCAGCAGCCACTGTCCCCCGTAAACAAAAGTACCTGGTCCTCTACAGTTTGTGTGTGTGTGTGTGTGTGTGTGTGTGTGTGTGTGTGTGTGTGTGTGTGTGTGTGTGTGTGTGTGTGTGTGTGTGTGTGTGTGTGTGTGTGTGTGTGTGTGTGTGTGTGTGTGTGTGTGTGTGTGTGTGTGTGTGTGTGTGTGTGTGTGTGTGTGTGTGTGTGTGTGTGTGTGTGTGTGTGTGTGTGTGTGTGTGTGTAAAAATGTGTAAACACACCAATGCTGGTAAAGCCAGACAAAAGAGAAAGACGAGTCCATCTGTGAATGCAGCGGGATTAAGCCGTACTCGAGCCAAGGGCTACATGTCAATCAGCCGCTTAGTGCTTCTGTGTGTGTGTGTGTGTGTGTGTGTGTGTGTGTGTGTGTGTGTGTGTGTGTGTGTGTGTGTGTGAGGCATCCGCGAATTTACAGTCACAGACACATATACAGTAGTTGTTGTTTTTGTTGGTAATCTGAGGGCTGGAGTGAAGCCAGTGACGCATCCGTCACTCACTCAGATGCTGCATCACTCAGTCACACAAACACAAAACACATGGAAAACAACTTTTTTTTGTTATGCCATGTGAGTGTGGACACGGATAACTTCTGATATGGAGGCTAAACTGTGATCTGTACCCAGATGGTTTTTCAGAGTCGTCTTGCAGACGTATCATCTTCAACACAAGTCTGAGCGCCGGTCTGAGGGCTGAGGGTGTCATGTCGGGGTTTGTTTGTGTACATGTTGTTCTCGTTGAGACCAAAACCTGATCCTTATGAGGCAGAAGCTCAAGTTTGAGGCACTGGTCAAGTTCAGGGCTAAGATTTGAATTGTTGTGAGGTTAAGGTAAAGGTTAGACATTAAATTCTAATGGTTAAGGTTAGGGTTAATGTTTTGTTTTTCGGCTGTCCATATCAATGATGTGCCCTGAGAAGAACAGCTGCACAAACCTGTGCGTGTGTGTGTGTGTGATGGGACGCTTGACCTGGATGTAGTGCCCCTCCCTTGTGGCCCAGTGTGAAGGTGGGGGGTCATTATGCCCCCACGTGTCCTGCGTAAGAGTGATTGAAGTTGGCTCTCTCCTCCACACCTTTCACCCTGGCTGGAGGGGGGAAATTGAAATCAATACACCCTATGATGAGGCAACCGGAGTGGGACAGCGGGCGAGGGAGTAAGAGTGAGAGGAGGAGGAGGAGGAGGAGGAGGAGGAGGAGGAGGAGGGGGTGGCTATATGGTTTGACGGGTGGCTGCTTAAAGAAGGGAGATCAATTACCTTGATGGATTGCTTTTTGGGGATGTTCAGAAATGAGACTGCTCCTTAAAGACTGATGGTCCACAGGAGGAGGAGGAGGAGGAGGATGGAGAGGAGGAGGACAACTGCTCCTCTGCAGTTTGCATGACATCCTTGCAAGGCTCTAATATCACATCTTTGTTGTTTGTGAGAAGTGGCAACTGGTCCCTCCTCCTCTTCTCAATCCTTTATTTTTTCGAAAATATTTAATCCCCCTTCGTCCCCTCGCCCTCCCCCCCTCCGCGCATTCTCCCTCTAACAGATCTCCCCCCCCCACACTCACTCCCCCATTATTCTCTGTGCATTTTAATTTTTTTTTTTTTTCTGTCACCGGGGGCCCAGTTTCCCCGCCCACTCTCCTCATTTTAGCCTGAAACGAGAATAGTGGAGCCAAGAAATAGTTAATCTCTCCGGCTGCTGCTGTGATTGGCCGCTGTGCGCAGCGCTTCAGCCTCCTTGAATGAGAAACAGGGGTAACCAGGCAACTTCAGTGCTGGAGAGAAGAAGAAGAAGAGGAAAAAGAAAAGATTTTTGTATTTTCATTTTTTTTTTTACTGGATCTCAGAGTGAGGATTTTGAACATGTGAATAAGCAGAGACACGGTGTGATTCCACCTCGTGTTGTCCTGCAACTGGAATTAACAAATGGATTTCTCTTAAACTCGCTGCCTCCTTCCTTCTCTGCCTCACTCTCTCTCCCCTGCTCTCTCACTCTCACACTGGGGGGAAATAGAGCGCTCAAATGAAGGGAGACACAGATGTGGATTAAAACGCATAAATGGGACAGAGCAGCATTCGCCTAGAGAAAAAGGTGAGTGTCTCTGCTCGTATTAAAGGTGAGCTTCTTCTTTTCTTTTAACCTGAGAAACTAAAGAGCTGCTGGAAGATGCGAGGCAGTGGCTCGAGCCACACGTCAAGATTTATGGATAAGGATGCGCTTGCAGCTGAATGGAAATGGGGTTGCGGAACAGTGCGCTATGGATGACAGAGCCAGACATGTACTCGAATAGAATAGAATGAAACAAATGAGATTAGAAGTGAATGTGTGAGTGAGACCAACGATGCTGCTTTAACGCAATTTGAACGTGGACTCGTTCACAGAGCAAACGCCGGTCGCCTGTCAAATAATCTGCTGTCCCACATTGAATTGCGCACAAACTGAGGATGTGACATGATTTCTATGCATAATCCACACGTAAAGGTTGTGTTGCTTTTACAAAGGAGGCATTAAAATGTAGTAAAAAAAAAAAATCTGCGCCTCCTCCTCCCCTCTCCACATTTTATTCAAATGAAGGGAACATGTCCTGCTGCAACAGCAGTAAATCATCTCCAAACGACTGCGTTTGCGTCTCAACCGCGCTCTGATGCCGAGTGACCGGTGACGCGTGTGTGTTGATAAACGTATCGATTTCTGTGCAGCAAACGGTTAGGAAATGTTCAGCGGGGCTGCTCTGGAGGCTGAGGACCTGTTGTGGATGGACGCTCGGATGGGAGCGCGCATCAGCGCAGCGCAGCGCAGAGTCTGACAGCGGCAGCAGCAGCAGCAGCAGCAGCGCGGCTGAACCTACTGTAGGAAAGTCTGGCTCAAAGCTGTGAATACAGACCTGCTGCACACCATGTCTCCTGCTCTTGGTTCAAGATCAGAGGGCGTCGTGTGTGTGGGGATTAAACAATCCTGTTAATTGTGGATGCGCCTGGGCGTGTGGGCCACTGCGTCATGGTGTGCTGCTGTGCTTATGTATGGATCTTCTTTATTAGAAATTGTTGACTGGAGTACATCTATATATATATACGTTATGCCAATTCAACAAAGGTTGTATTATGTCCTTATATGTTGTTGCATGCACATTTTGAGACACGACACACAATTATAATAATTGCTGTGAATGTTTTTCCCTCAGATGTGAGGACAAAATGTCCCAGTGTTTTTTGTTTTCTGTCCATGAAAGAGTTTAATTAGTTTTACTCAGGATTTTAATGATAAATAACATTAATGCAAAAAAGTCATATGGTCTTTTTTTGGACTTTTGTTAATAGAAATGGGAACAACGCAGGGCTTTTTAAAGCGGACCTAGACCGGAAGTTCCAATTAACGCTCTTTTTTTGGTGTGTATCTGCGTCATTACCTTGTTTACGAAGCCCTGAAGGTTCGAAACAAACAGTTCAGCCATTGCTGAGAACGTTGTGTTTTATTGTAATCTCGGGCTCAGCGAGATCTCTGAAAAAACCCGGGCTGGTTACGTAAACATCGGTTCTCCTAAACAGCAGATCCTCCTGCGCCGGGCACTAGTCCGGGCACTAGTCCGGGCACATCCGGTTGCGTACATTGAACCGCAAGAGAAGAATAACGTCCTTTGTGGAGGTGTTTCACGAGCGGCAGTGTCTTCTGACTCTGGGTCCGACTCTGGGTCAAAGTCATAAAAGCGACTGCGGCGGGGAGTCGTGAAGAAGCTATTTTTAAACAACAATGTTTTGATAATGAGTAGCAGTGCATCCACCGTTCCAGAGGGGGGAGCTACGCTTCTGAGAGCGGGTGTGTGCTGTTTATGTCACTTCCGGGTATTGGCCAATCACAATACAGTTGGGAAGGCTCTACGCTGGCTGGCCAATCACAACACAGTCTGTCTTCTGGGTGTGAGAGTTCAGTCTGAAATCTCGCGGCTGAGGACAGCATTAGAAAACAGAGATTTCTATCAGCTCGTTTACAGCAACTAGGAGGTTTTTGACCATAAAAACAAGTTAATGTATGTAAGTAGAGCTTCATAACTAACATGTGCAACAGGACCACTCTGTGTGAGCTTTAAAGGTCATATTTGAAAACTAAAGACATTTAAGGATATCATCATTTTGAGGTTAGGAAAACACTAAGATGAACCATTATCTGACATTTTATGGACCAAACCACTAAATAATCACGAAAACAGTCGACAGATTGATCAACGCAAAAACTATTTTTAAATGCTGCCCTATAAAAAAGTCACGCTTTTACGAAATACACACTACAACGAGAAGACATTTTGAATGATCATGCATTCCCCATTGTTGTAACCTTTCAAAAAACCCAAACCCCCACTGGCTAAAACTGAATATGAGCCAAAAATATCCAGTTTGAATGTACAGTTCAGTATTGGACCATATGTCAGCATGGTCCAGTGCCTTGTGTTTTCTGCTTGACTGCTATTGTAAAAGCGTGTGGGGAAGTGGCCTTGGCTCGATTGCGTATTGTGTAAAAGCAGAAAAACGGCTCTAAAAGAAGGCTGCTGTTTAAATAACGTGGCTCACCTACGACATCGTGTTTGGACTAAACGGTAAAAGGTCATGTTTGTGTTTTCTTTTCTCGCGTGTTAGCTTTGTGACACCGGTGCCAAAGTTCACTGGCGACTTCTGCCAGTCGGCCAAAATGCCTTTAGTAATCTCCTTACGGAGGATGTTCTGCAACAGATCCTAAGCTGCACTCACTGGTTTGATTGTAGGACACATGTGATTGTAGGACACACACAGAGCAGTTTCCAGCTGTCCTTCCAAGACAGTTCTCTGCAGCCCAGTATGAGCTGCTGGGCTTAAGATGGAGCTGAACAAAACACTCAAGAGCCTTAACTTCTCAAGTTCGGGCTTCTTTGTTTAGTCTCCCAGTGGAATCACGATACTTAATTTAGCTCCTGACAGCAAAAGCAGTGAGTGTATATTGTAGCTATCTTCTCCCATTAAGGCCGTGATGGATTTCCCTTCTTTTTTTTGCAATTATCATAAAATATTGAGCATTGTTTGATTGTTTTTTATCTTCATGTCATCTCGGGACAAGAGCAAGAAAGCAAGAACATTGTTTTCCTTTATCTTAAGGCTTGTCTTGCCCTTTTGTTGTGTTGGCTCTTGCCTTTTGTCTTCTAGTTTCTCCTTATTCTGCGGTGGCTTTACCTCAACTTGAACTCCCTTAAGACTTCATGAGCGCAGTGAGATAATGCATATCGCACAGAGGGTTACACTGACATTAATGTTGCTCTTTTTTTCCGCATTAGACACAAGATTTGCCGGAGCGACCTAAATCTTTTATAGGAGTGGTTTTAATGAGCTCCCACAATTGTGTCTGAGTTCTCATTTTGCCCGTGGTCTGACATTATTGCATTTAGACTATTCATTAACGAAAGACGTGGCCTCTGGCAGAGGAAGTCAGAGGTGATCTTGGTCGCCTCACATGAACAAAAAAGGGGGGGAGGGGCGTTTTTTAGATAGTGAGGTATTGTAGGTTGCTGAATGATGCACGTACCTTACCGGGGTCTGAACTACATAGCAACCAGTTGTGATGTCACACATAAGAATCTCCCATTTTGAAGCCTTGAGAGTCACAATCAGGCTGCCGTGATGATGTCATCTGCAAGCAGGCACCTATTGGACAATACCACCTGTCATGTTGACTGGTGTCCACTATCGTCAAAACAGACGATAATAACACAGCGCTATTATCGTCTGTTTTGACTTCATGTGCTGTAGAAGAAAAACTTACTATATATATATATATAAAACTAACTATATTTTCCCATAGATTTCCATTCAACTTCGTTTTGCAACCAGGGCAGCCACCAGTGGTGGCTATTCACTACATGGTCTATGGGTCTATTCTAAATGGTCTATGGGTCTATTCAACTTGGCTGGTGCATATGAAGTTGAGAGAGCGCTAGCAACAAAAACATTTCAAGAAATAGTTGGAGAAATCTAGCATTTTTGCTTCCTTGCAGAGAAGCTATACCCAAACCAAACTGGAGGAACTAACACACAGTCCAGCATACAGTATCTTTCCAAAACCACACACACCATCCTTCAGGTGAATTCATACCGTCTGCATCTTCATGTCATCATCCACCCATTTCTGCAATAGTGTGCACAAAACCAGAGATGTCTACATCTCACATAACCCCCATCAAACCACAAGTCTTTGTATATATTAAACAAACAATATATGATACATCTTTTATCATAAAGCAAGCTGCATATAGAATCATTTAGTCTTAGACAACTTTGGACAAGCTATTTACTCTTCTTTGTTAAGCTAGGCTCACTCACTGCTGTCTCCAGCTTCGTGGTGTAACTTGTTGGTCTCGTCTAAGGATAGTTAGCAAAAATGTTGAAGTATTAATGTCTTCATCCTGACTATATGTTGGTTATTTAAAGGTGCATCATGTAATAAATCCAACACAACTGGCCATAAAATCTTCCTCAGGAATAATGTTCATATAACAAACTGAACTCACCAACAACAACAGTACAGGCGAAATATTTGCATTAAAAATATTTTGCAGACTGCAAATCATGTTTATGTTTTGAAATCATGTTTTGGCATGTGGCGCCACCTACCGCCATCTACCAATCATTGCAGTCAGTAGAGTCTCGGCTAACGAGCAACCACGGGTTGCCAGTTACGCCTGAGCTACAATGGCGAGAAAACGAAACCTAAAAGACCTCTGTATTTTGAATTTGAATGTAGTTACCGTTTTTGGCCACATTCTTACGTATCGCACCTTTAAAATCAATTATGCAAAATCTAAACACCCCCCAAAAAATATATATTTAATAGAAATGTGCCCACTAATATATATGTAATAATATAATATAGGGACTGTACTAAAACCATGGATTGCCCCACACATAATAAAGGGCATTATTAAGACCGTTTTCTCATTGAGGCTGGTAATTGCAACTTTATCTCTGTTCATATCTTGTTACATATGAATTCGTTTAATTCTGTCTAATATCCATTTACACATTATGCAAGTAAAATGGGCCGTTCGGTTTAGTGTCAGTCCATGCGACGCTGCAGTTTAATTAGCATTATTGAATTATCTGCTGAAATGAGAATAAATTATTTTTATTTTTGAGTGATTGAGTTTGAAATGAAAGCATTTAGTATAGATATCAGTTGTCAGTCATTGCAGATAATCCAAGCCAATTCCTTTTTTCAGTGTTTCCGTCAGTTCATACATGTAATTGAGTTAATTGCAGATGAGTATATACATTCTGGAAAAAAAGCAGCCAAGCATCATTGACTTCAAGTATTTCCCCTCAGTTATGCCCCTCGTCGCGCTGACCCTGTTGAGTTGACAATGAGGCAGCGACCTTACCACTATAGAGAGCGTTACTGGAATCAAATGGGGCAGTGAATTGCCAGCCCATCACACAATTACTTCCATTGTATGGCGCTTGGCGGCTCATAATCTTTGTGCCTTGGCCTGTAACAGCTGGTAAGTGAGCGAAGTGTTCAGCGTGACGCGGCAGCCACGACTCCCATGTTCAGCCGGAGCCGTCGCCGCTGCCCGCTTCGCTTCCAGAGGACTGGGCATCTTCAATGCATCAATGACACCAGCCCATCACAAGGGACGTGTAGTCACGCCAAACCCATGATTCATTAGGACTCAATTAACTGGGAGGCATGGGGCGCCCTGCCATATGCCCCAAGCTTCGATGGCAATCTGTACCCACTCCCTACCACTGTACGTTTGACACTGTACTGTCTGTACATGTGTGTCTCACAGTAACACAGCGCTGTCTGCAGTCTGCTCTTCTTCACAGAGCCACATCCTTTATTTAAAAAAAAAAAAATAGTAGTCGAGATTTAGCAGCTCCCTGTACGGCCACCCAGCTTCTGAACTGGAAATGAGTCACAATGACCTTCAGCTCAACTCATGGTGCGCCAGTTGGCACCGTATGAAATACTCATCCATCTACTGAAGTACAAGGCTGGAGCTCCAAATACTGTAAATCTTTTGAGGTAAGAAAAGCCCCCCCCGCCCCGCTCAATATCGACTTCACTTCTCTTGCCAAGAGACGGCGTGCACTGCCGACAAGATCTATCCGCCTTCAAATGTAGTTTGTCGTCTTATTCGTGCCAAGGTAAAGCCCCCCCACCTCCCACTCCCTCCTTACCCCATCCTCTGTTCCCCCACCACCTCATCTCACAATCTCACAACCTCAAATTAATGAGATTTGATTTGAGTAACAAACAGAGAACAGAGAACCAGAGCCAATGTGAACACACCAAACTGCAGCTGTGTGACGTGGCAATGGATGCAGGTACATATTCTGCCTGTCAGCTGCAATTTACACTTAGTTAGTTTGTGTTTTTACACTTTTTAAATATCGACAGTCCTTATTTGATTTTGGACAGGCGAGTGGGTTTAAACCTAATTTAAAATCGCTCAACAATTCACACAGTGTCAGTCAACACTTCCCTTTCATGTCACACACCAGGATATTACCATTGTGAACGCTGTCATAATGACTTTGTCAGACCAAAGCAAACTCTCCCTGTTGTTCTTTTTGTGCTTCAATGGATGCACTGACCACCAGATTTATTTGTGCTTCCACTCTCCTTTCAGTTGAAGCAATTTAGAATGTTTTTCTTTTTCTCTTACTCAGCAAAATGAATGAAAAAGAAATGCACAAATATAGACACGGATATGCAAGCTGACAGGAGGATAAACTGTTGATGAGAAGGTGGTGGATAGTGTGTGGTTACCATGGAGACGACTGAAACCTTTCACTAAAGCATGATGAAGACGTTCAGAAGAAATTCAGATCAGGTGATCTAACAAGCTTAACAGTGAATCAGCAGATTTGGAATAATAAATAAAAATAAAGATGTGGACATTGAATTTTACATAGATTCAATCAAATCATGCAGGTAAAATGATTGCATGGCTAAAGATTAGCAGTAGCTTTGAGATCGCAAGTCTCTAAAGACCATGAATCAGCTTTTTCTCCTCACATCCGTCTCTCTTATTAGTCTCAATCAATCTATTTGACATCAGCCACTCTTGTCTGACCCTTGACGTCCCTTAGCTACAGTATTTAGACCCTTAAAGCTAACGAGTCAGATGCAGATGGGAAACCCCGAAACACATTTGATTGGATGAATTCATTTTGTTTTTTTATTCTCCCATGTGTAGAAACATTAAAAATAAACTATAAAAAATATTTTTAATATAAAAGCAAGACGAGGAAATCTTTTTTTTGTTACAGATGACTTCATTTTAGGTTTGAAACCTAGGATTTACAAAACACTGCATTTCGTACTTATACACTTATCACGCCTTGCCAAATGATAATGTAGATATAATTTAAAAAAATAATAATTTAAAATCTATTATTAAAGCATTGCAGATGATTGCGAGGAGTCACGATAGTGATTCAAATAATGATCGTAAACACATTTAGTTGATAGTTAGAGCTATGTATTAGTTTCTTAGTAGTAATTTTAGTAGTTAATAGAATAGTTTGTTTACTATTTTGTTTATATATTTATATGTATATATATATACATATATGTATATATATATGCATATGTATACATGTATGTATATGTATATATATAAACATATATTTATATATGTATGTATATGTATATATATAAACATATATTTATATATGTATGTATATGTATGTATACATGTACATGTATATATGCATATATCTGTATATGTGTATATATTCAAAAATTCTGAACTACAACTGCAAGTCAAATGTCATATAGCATTTATCTGTGTGAATGTAGCATTTGTGCATATCCACTACTTTGCCAGAGTTGTGTTTATTAAGTAAAAAAGGAAAAAAAACAACAACAACATAAAAGGTTTCTTGAAACTAAGAGATTTTAGTTTTCATCTGAAATTGAAGTGGCTCTTTTTTATTGTCTGTATTTCAACCGAAGACTCGGGAGGATGTTGTTGCAAATTAAAAGCACAACTGGCAAAACAATAACACCAGGAGCACCAGAGAGAATAGAAATCCACGTCGGGGTTCGAGGAGAATCTCTGCCCCAGTTGTAGACACGTGCACCGTGCTGCCAGCTGCACTCCTCCAGCATTTTCACCGCATTACCCAGAAACGCCGCATCCGTGTGACCCAATTTGTCAGCCTCTCCTCCCCATTCATCTGCTCTCACAGATGCTCCGCAGGAGGCTCCATAAGCAGCCGAGCATTCATCACCTTTGAGTGGTGAGGTCCTCTGGTTGTGTCCCTCGGTCCGTTCTACAACCCTATTCCCCACAGGCAGGACAGCAGCTCTGCATGTGGCTGATGATGATAATAGTGTGGCAGGCCCGGCAGCAGGAGGCACTGTGGTGGCTTTGGATGCATTTGTGCGTGCTTTGTAGAATAATATGTAACCACATATAAGTTTAAGCAAGGTTTATCCTCCAACTGACAGTTCATTTACATAGTTTCTACTACATCTCCTTTACGGGAGTACTTTTACAAAACCCCAGAGGTAAATGAAACGTTTAGTTCAGCCTAGAGGAACTGGAAATCAGGCTCCATTCTCATGTGATTTCGTACACCACCATTCATGTGTGCTTTTCTCTTATTGCACTTAGTGCACTTTCCCCGTTTGGATTATTTATAGTTTTGAGCAATGAAACATGCAATGACAACATAACTTTACTTGCTCCAATGCACAAAATACAATACACCCTTAACATGATCATGTAGTTGAAATAACGTGATTATTATTTGAAGTTTTTATTAAGTGTAAACCAAATTAGATTAAGTCAGTATACACGGTGACTGTGCTGGCTTCATTTGGCCAACGTGTAGGATGAAAAGAAGGCTGTAGTAAAGTCCATTTTCATTAAATATTTAATGTATTTTTATATTAAATTCTTCACACTGTAATAAAAAGATCCAGTCGAGTACTGTCGCTTTTGCCAAACACCAGAATCATCTAAGAGAAATATTTTCTCGACTCCTAATTGGAAGAAAGAGAAACACACTTTTAAGTGCTTTAGCTTTCTAAAAGAAATGGCTGTAGAAAATAGACATTTATAACATTCTTCCCTCAGCCCTCGTAAAGTAGAAACCAAAACAAATTAGTATTATTGTCGTTTTTGATAAAAGCTGCTGAGCCACATGTTAAACTGCCTTAAACACGATCTGTGAAAACAGGAGAAAAGATTATGTTTATTTGCAGTCATTTATGTAGAAAATGAACCCAGGGCATTGCTTAAGCCACCCTTTAGGACACCCTTAAGTAATAAGTCTGTGGTGTTAATTCTCCAACTGGAGAGTGGGACTCACTCAGGGATGAAATATGGAGTGAAAATAAACACATGCTATCGTGCTGACCTTTATTTTGCAAAAAACAAAAAACATTTGTTCAAAAACAAAAATGATGTCAATGGGTGAAGATTTTCAGCTGCAGATGTTTCGACAACCACTGTTTTGTGGCAATTTGAGCACAAATAGATTTATTTAAAGGGGAAATATTATGCAAAATCAACTTTTTAATCATTATAATCCTTGTATTTGGGACTCTGGAGGCCAGAGTTGGCAAAGTGTGAAATAAGGTGACTCGATCATGTTTTTGTGGTCCTCCTCAGTCTAAGTACAGGAGATAAAACACGCAATGTTGACTTCTGCACGCATTGGGACGTCACAATGCGCCCAATTCCTGGAATTGTTGTCTCGCGGAGCTTTGACCGTAAAACACGCGAGAGTGGTATCCGAAAACGGGAAGTCTGCAGAGTCTGCAAAAAGTTCTATTTTTGGCTCCACAGTGCAGCACAGAGTTCTACACAAACTTCCAGCCTCAGAGGATTTATCTGTCCAGTGGATATATGCCTCTGTGGCTCCAGCAGGCACATTGCCGGACCAGAAGCCTCTGTGGCTGATGTCATTTCCTGTCCGTTAAGTTTCGTTTTACTTTTTTGTAAGGTGGACCTAAAGAGATACTACTAAACAGAACGTTCTGAACAGGGCTGTTTTGGCAGGGTGATTGAACTGCTGTGGTGCTTCATCCTTATGGTATTTTGACCAAAGCATGTCACAGACATGTTCATTAGGACACCAGGGAACTAGGTTAAATTGGAAAAATAGGGTATAATATGGGACCTTTAAGACTAAATAACACACAACATACACTGAAATACAGCCTCTACAAAGCAGAGACTGGAGATTATGTGATGATACGATTAATTATTTCTATTTTGACCTGAGGCCCACAGGTCAACATGTCATGTTGCTGATCCCCATTGAGAAAACCATACATTTTTGGATTTGCATTGTTAATGCATCGTTATTATAGCACATTTATTATGAAACCTGTGAGAGAAGCCTACGTTTATCTCCATGACTGTTAAATGAGCTATAGAATGTGGCACGTAATGAAAATGTAGGATGAATAATGTACTGTTAATAGCTGATGACACTTCTTCTGCGCAGGCAGAGGAGCTGCCGTTGATCTAATCTGTTGCACGGTACCTTTTTTTTTTTTTTTTAATTAAAACGTGCCTGCAGGAAACAGATTCTGTGTTTTTGTGATGTGGAGTCGTGATGAGCGTGAAGCATCTGGCACAGCACCAGCGGTCAGCATGACGCCTTCTGATGAGACCCCTTTAGATCACTCCTCATCAGAGCATCACAGTTGGAGTCTACAATGATGTTTTGCTCTAATCAGCCATCAAGTGTCATATTCAGAGGGTTTCACTCAGGCTCTGTTCCAGGCCTGTGCTTCGGGTTTATACAAAACAACATAAACTACTGAGGAGGCAGCTCCTCGGAGAGACGGCGGCGGTGGCGCCACCTCTGTCTCTCAGCTATCTGTGTGAGATCTTGACCTTGTGTCGCCTATTGTTCTGAGTCAGTTGCATATTTCACTTATCATTAGCAGCATGATTAGCTGCCAGTGGACTGTTCCTGGCATGGTTTAATCCTCCCGGTCTCTGGAGTGCGATAACATATGAGATAACAGTTTCACACCCAGTTTCACACCTCCCGCGGTTCCATACGTCGTGGCAGCCTAATCACTCATGTGAGATTAATGAGAGACGTTGAGGTGTGGTGGGAGATTCACTAATTACACCCACACTTATTGTATTGTGTTCAGGGAATACGCTGCTGCTCCTGTGTGTGTGTATGTGTGTGTGCGGGTTGTGTTGCGTCTTTTAAACGACAGTTTTTCAAGGTGCTTGTTCACAGCAAGGAGAAGTGGAGCGACAACAAAGACGCCCTCAAAAGATTAGATTAATAATAGTTAAAAGTTCTGTGTGGAAATTATATCTACAGCCTCAAAATCATACGGCCTCTAATTAAGGTGTTTGCTAAAGGTGTAGTTTTAAGTCATTTAAAAAAGATATATATTTTAAAGTTGTCAAACAATACCAACATTTTATATGTATACACTCTTAGAAATAAGGGTTCCAAAAGTGTCCTTCTACAAGGGCTGAGGTTCTACCTGCAACCATTTGCTTCTGAAATACCCTTTCCCGAAGAAAGGGTTTTTCAAGGGTTCTTGGTAACACTAATGGTTTCAGTAAGAACCATTTTGGTCCAGAGAGCCCTTTAAAACCACTTTCCTGAATAAGGGTTTTGAAAGGGTTCTTGGTGGATTCTTTTTATAATGGTTCCACCTGGAGCCAAAAAGTGCTCTCCTATGAGGACAAGCCGAGGAACCTTATATGGTTTTATTTTATTTCTAAGAGTATATAATATCACTCTCCTAATGCTACAGTGTTCGAATGTGTATAACAAGAAAGTTTCTATGTGAGCCATTGCAACATCTGGATTGTGTTGAACCTTAATGAGCAATGAGGAAATCACTTAGATTCATAATGAACAAACAAGGTGACTCATTAGACATCCTCCTTACCTTTGTGGTCAGAAGAGAATCTGTTTTTAAAGCCCATACACTCTTAGAAATAAGTGTTCTTCTACAAGGGCTGAGGTTCTTCCTGGAACCATTTGTTTTTCAAGGGTTCTTAGTAACACTAATGGTTCCAGTAAGAACTATTGTGATCCAGAGAACCCTTTAAAACCCCTTTCCTGAATAAAGGGTTTAAAAAGGGTTCTAGGTAACACTGAGGTTAATGGTTCCACCTGGAACCAAAAAGGGTTCTCCAATGAGGACAAGCCAAAGAACCTTATATGTTTCTACTTAGCACTTTTATTTTCTAAGAGTGTACTGTTTAACTGCAGTATGTGCAACCCTTAAACTCTGAAAATCTTGCACCATTCCAAACTCTTCATCCGTCAATGGAGTTTTCACATCATGTGCTCACAGTGTGCTGCTCACTATGTTATACTAGAATTCATAGCCATAGCCATACAGTTAGTAAACTACTATCAGTGAAGGAATAATCCACAGACACAGACATGACAACAGTCAACGAGGAATTCAAAAGTAAAGCTCCATTTTAAGTTATTCCAAACAATGTCATGCTGCTTTCTCATTTCCATTAAGTGGAACTACGACCGTCACTGTGAGCGAGTGATGTGTCACATCACGTCAACATCAGCAGGTCGGTGTAATGGTAAGAGGAAAAAAACATGTCAGATTGGTGCTTTTCCCTTCAGCTTCATTAATGCAGACTCTCAGTGAGTGCTCAGTAATTCCGATCTTGACAACTTTTGTCTTAGTTTCACAGGATCTTTGTCTTGTCGTGTAGCCAGCACAGAACAACGAAAACAACGTCCATAAAGAGGCGGCTTGAATATTTTAATTATACAAATATACACACAATTATACACATCTCAACTGACCCATGTGCAATTAAAGAGGACACCTTTTGGCTATTTATTTGCCTCAAAGAGAGGGGGGGGGGAAACAGATTGTTTCATTAATGACTCTCTGCAATGATCGCTCCGCAGCATCCACTCGTCTGTTATAACTAACAAAGGGAGGCATGGGTGGAAATGGCAGCAAAATAAAGCATGATTCAACCTCTTTTCACAAACAGTCATCGTGTTGCAAAGAGGAGACAAAGAAAAAAGAGGACAGGGTAGAACAGGGCTGGGAGGGGGGTGAAACAAAAGATAATAGATACATTGAAAGAGGTTTTTTTTTTGGAAACAGACTAAATGATAAATCACAAAGAGCGGAGGTAGAGAGGATTGGCTGTGAGATAATAGCAGGCCTTCTGAGGACTGCCCAGTCTCTTCTCTCACCAAACGTGGTAAATAGCCTGTTTTTAACACACTGTTCAGACACTGGGACGCAGCACAACAACACACCAAATCAGCAGTGAATTAAAGACTCAACAGAGGAACATCAGACGAGCCGTTTTGGAGACTCGGCTCCACCAATTAATTGTTCCGAGAGGGGTCCAGCAGTCTCACGCTGCCTTCCAGACCTGCCATTTAGTGGTGGGTGGAAAATATATGAATAGAAGAAGAAATGTAGCCGGCCTTGTTTTCCTGCTATTGTTTACAACTTCCACAGGGAGCGAGTGACACTTTATTAGTCTCAATATGTCTGTCAGGCACGTAGAAACAGCCGACTTCCAAAATAAACCCCGTTAATATTTGCATCTTGAGATCTCTGCTGTACCAACGCGAGTATTATTTGTTCTTTTATGTCGTGTATTTCAGGCTTAAAGGTACAATGTATAAAAATCAGCAACATTTATTGGTGAAGTTGCATGTGCCAGCTGAATATTCCTCAACTTACTCTTCCCTTCTAAGTGTAGATGTACATGTGGCCTTCAGTTCAGTCATCAGATGTTGAGTGTTTTACCATAACTAGTGCAGTGCCTGTAGGAAGTATGTATTCCTATAGTGGGAGCTGAATAGGATTTTTCAGTTATGGTAATGCATGATAAGGAACGTAAACACGGCGCAAATCAAATATGTCTTCTAAACAGATTCCACAGCTAGCTATGCTAATGCTAATCATAGCCTCGTTAGCTTACTTTTGGAAACAGGTTCGCCAAGTTAGCCGCAAAACAGTACCATGCTAATGCTAAATAAATATGTGCTTGTGTATTGGTGAATGGACACTGACTTCGTCATCTCAGTATAACACCAAAAAAGTTCAAAATTGCTCCAAAAAACGTGAAAATCTAGGATGCACACCATTGGGCCATGCTCAACCCATATTCAAAATTTTAGGTCAGCCAGATATGCCTGTCACAGACAGACAGCTAGATAGACACAACTTGCTTTATAGATAGATGTGCTATTGTAATCATGGTGGTTCCAAATCATGGCTGCAGAGCTGACACAGCTCCTGATATGTATGTAAAAAGCTCATTCTGGGGTAATGAAAACAACAAATCATACAATCGGACGGCTGCACACTTGGAAAAAAAAACTACATTTTACAAACGGGACCATTAAAGGGGTTATTTGTAAAATGCGTCTAACTCATATCTGTTTCAAATCCTTGTAGAGCCAAACCCTGACCATGCTGTACCATTTTACTCTGGTGACCCAAGGGAAGGGTTTCTAAAAAATGGAATGTTTGGGGACGGCAAATTTGGCAATATTCCTACTGGAAACACAAAAAAATACGAACCGTGTGAAAAAAACTAGTGAAAATGACTTTTAAAATAGTGAATCTCCTGGCCGCACCAGTGTTTAAATTTAACATGTCCCCTCAGTCTCTGGTGACACATTTCTTACACATAGAGGGCTTAAAGAGATTCTCACTTACACCCATATCCCCTTCCCGTCTTTGCCCTTCGTCCATTTAAATGGCGCCATTATCCTGCAGCTGAGCTAGTAAAAAGGATAATGTAGGAGCACTTCAAAGAGCCGATCGTCACTGCCCTCCTACTTGCCATGCCCGTCCATGCTGGAGCCACGCCTTACAGAGTGCAGCTCTGAGGAGTTTACGGACATAAATCTGCACAGCAGAGCAACGCATAGTGAGTGTACCAGCTGTGGCTGCTGAACCTGAAGCAATGGGACCTCTCTTTTCTTCCCCCCCCCACCCCCCAAAAAAAAGAGGGAGCGCTTCAGATGCCAGAATTCTTCCTCCTTCCTCCCCTACTGCACACTTGACTGTTCCATTGTCAGAGGCCCTCCATCTTGTCAGAATGAGGTGAACTAATGGGCTATGGCTGAACAGCCTGAGCTCAGAGGCTATCAGTTCCCCCTGGAAGGCCGAGGAGGCAGTGGAAAGGAGAAAAAGAATGGGAGGTTCTTCACTACTTGGCTACCCCATATTTCTGCTCTGCCTCAGAGAAACCCGTGCAGAAATCAAAAGGAATCATTTAGTTCATAGGACTATGTCAATACAGTGTAGTTATCCATATTTCGTTTTTGCTTCTATTTCATGTTAATGTTACTTCATATTTGTACTTTCTGAGAGAGATCTTGGTAATATGCAGTGTGTGTTTCATCACATACTTTCATAAGGGCATTGATTTCAGTTTTATTGCCCCCCCCCCCCCCCCCCAAAAAAAGTGTGTGTTTTTAGCCACAGCAGCAGCGTAGTGATACAGATGGCTTGTAAGTCTGTGGCAAACACTTTGATATTTCAGTCTGGACCAATTTCTTGTTCAGGATGAAACTCCTCGTTTTTGTTTCCCTGAAATGTCTAGTCTTTCGTTTTCCTCGTCAGGTGAGTCTCACTTCTCTATGGCGGTGACTAAACTCTTCCATCGATTGCCCTCAGGTCAAAATGTCCCTAAACGCCCCGTGAATCCAGATCAGCCTCAGCTACACATTGTGTAAGCAGTGCCAATTATTGAATGTTAGCATAAGGGTTACCCTATTAGCATAATATAATTATTTATGCCAAAGTAAGATGTTAAATAAGGTAAATGCAATATCTGCTTGTTATGGTAAACACACATAAAAACCCCAACGTTAAATCTGTGATATCAATGGGCTCTTTAGCAGCGAGAGCGTGTTAAACTGGTATCACTCCTGGGTCAAATTACACTGTAGTGCATGCTGGTTTTTATTGACGTTGGCTGAGGTTGTCATTTTTAAGACCTAGGTGAATATGCTAATTTCTTCTGAGTCAGTTTATTGCCAGCGATGTGCTATTTCCACTTAAACACAAGGATGCGCGTAGCATAGCCATTAGCATGGCTGTCAGCATTACTGTTTGTAGCGATTCTCACCTTTTACAACTTGGGATGGTGCTCAGTATTAGGGGTGAACAATTAATTCAAATTTTATTGAAATCGCAATATGACCTACTGCAATTTTGTTTGCGATATTCTTTAAATCCAAAATGTGTGTCAATATATTGACACACATATATATATACATATATATACATATACATTTGATATTGATAAAAAAAAAGTGTTTCTTTTCCCATTTTAGCTCCATTGTTGTCTTGATTTATACACGTACATCTTTGTTTCTCACAGAGAATGAAATCATTAAAAAAAGGTTAATTTAAAGAGACACCGAAGTAAAAGATGCAAAATAGTAAACACCATAACAGTATCACTGAAAGAATGCGAAGGACGTACATGTGACGCAGGGGTAAAAAGGTAAAAAAGAAAACACTAGAGGGAAGAACAACCAGTAGAAATGTGGCTATGGTGTTAATTGCCTTTTTTAATGACATCTAAGTGTAAAAACCCTGGCTATACCAGATACATATCTTTATAGGAGAGAGGCTGAAGTATTAAGACTGCGTGTGACATGATTAACCCAGTGAATCATATCTGTCAGAAGTGTTAATAGATTGCAGGATTACTCCAAAGACCCACACGCCAGTCAACCACATGCTCGTCAGGAATCTAATTAGTCCAACAAAAGCAAATTAACCTTATCTTAGATTCGAGGGCTATCAGCCACTTGTAAGGCCACATGAGACAACCTTTTTCTCGATTGCGAGTCTGCGATAAGAGCTGATGGGGAGTACAGTTAAAAAACGCTCAACCTCTAGACAAACAAATGTATAGAGAGGGTATAGCAGTGTGCCGGTCAGTCCTCACTGCCGTAGGTGACACAAGGTAACACAAGGTAACACAGCAGGACTGTTTAGAGGAGCTAGGCCATGTTGTGACAGTCATGTCCCACTTCATAAGCTGTGGGGGCTTCTTGTAACAAAGATAACCGGTGCAAGGTGCCAAAGCCAGTCTGTCGAACATGCACTCCACAAGCCCCGGGCCATGCCAGCTTTGGCCAGAAAGAGACGGTGGCGGTTCGGGGACAAGGCCTCTTCGCTCCTCGGCAGCCACATGCAAGCTGCAGAGCACAGACTGCATCTTCCACTGGGACCAGAGTGAATGGAGGTGTAATTGGCCGTATCTAGTGATAGATGGCTCCTCCGCCTTTGTTACTCGTTGGCGACAGGATGCAGGAGGCTTGTCTCATAATGTGAGGTTGATTGTGAAGTCTATTAAACACCAGTCTCAGGAGGAAATGCTGCTAACTGGGATGCTGGAAGGAGCTTAAGAACGATGTGTTTAAAACACGGATTCAATGATTGCCCATTATATTTCTGAGACGGTAAACATGATTTGAAATCTGAGTAGCACATTGAGACAACATATAATCATCTCAAATATAGATGTAAAATATAATTTTTACTTTTTGCAAGCAGATGATCACTACGCGCTAATTCCTCGTTTTTGTATGTGCATTAATTACATAATTATGAAGAATTAATTCATTGGTAGAGTGTTTTCTTTGACTTATACTGGAGCTCACTCAAGGTTTTTGAAAGCTTTATTCTAAATTAATCAAAGCACAGTTTCCCTTCATGATCAGATTTGGGTCACATCTCATCCCAATGCACCAAAGCTGGTTGACAAGATGTATGCACTTGCATGTTGCCTAGAGGGTCTCGTTCACCCTTTGACGGTATAAAGCCCCCTCTTGTAAAATCAATCACTTACATGATTGATGTGCTTAATGTTAAGGAAGCCAGCGTTGTCATTCATCAGGTTTTCCTCACAGTGTGCCTGTTTTTGTTCAGCTGTCTGGTTGCAGGGTAAAGACTCGAGCAGGGACCACGTATCTCCAGAGATGATTTTGTGAAAGTCAGACAGACTGGCGATATGGAGACAAAGAGAGCAGCAGGTTAATGGAGGAAAATAAAGAAAAGGAAGCAGAAATGAAACTCACTTCCCTTAGGGAAATTTCCTCCGATGGAGGTAGTGCTAAACTGCACAAATTAATAAGTGAAGGCGAGTTTGTGTCATCGCCAAACAATTGAGTAAAATAAGTGATGCTCTTTAACCCTGACCTAAATCATAAGAGACAATGGAAGCTGTTAGAACATGGAGTGACCTAGATAGCATTGGTCTTGAAAAGCAGCCATACATCTCATTAAACTGCTCTTCCATCTAAGATAATGAGGCACATCTCCTTTGGTAATGAAAATTACCTCCTGATAAGGTCCTTTGTGACATGGAAAATACCTCGACCATCACTGACACTACGGGGTCCTGTCTGAGGCGTAGAAATTGCCCCTTTGCCTGGACCTGGGTGACATTACCTGCCTCATAAACTTGCATAAAGGGTGACGCATGGTCTGGAGAGCACTAGGAGAACAGGTGGTGATGAGGTGAACAGTTTGTCTCAGGGTTGCAGGAGGAACAGAAGGATGCAGATGCAGTTATAGAAAGCTGTATTTTCTGTGTCCTAATCTTCTTTATTTATTTTTTTGCTTTTCCATTAGTGATAGTTCCTGGCAGTTTTTTTTTAGTACACTCATTCATGCAGGAAATACTGAACTAATCTTTGTAATTAACTGATTCTAATGTGTCAATACACCGAAAACGACTGCTTTGTTCCTCAGTAGTTTATGACGCATATAGAACGACATCACGGTATTTTTGGTGCAGCCGTGCTACGACGACTTTATAGTAATGGAAAACGACCCAAACCGCATAGTCGAGCCGAACTGTATCGTGGAAAAGTGTCATAACATGAATAAGAACTAATGTTTTCGCTCCACTGTTGCACAGTGATTGTGTTCCACTTGGGTTTCTCCAATAATGCTACAATAATTGTAAGATCTTCACCTGACCATGTGAAGAGCCTTGAAATAACATCATGTATGTCAATGTATGAATCGGCCTAGACAATCTGATCCAATCCAAAAAAAAATTGAGTAATTATGGTGGACTAACCTAACCAGAGTCACGTCTTTAAAGGTCTATTGTGTAAGAGTTGGTGACATCTAATGGTGAGAGTGCAGAGTGCAAAAGCCTTGGACTCATTCACATACCAGAAATCATGTTCCACTTTTGTCCATTTGCTTCAAAATGACATTTAAAATATATTTTAAAGCAAATATACATTCATACAAACACACAGGGGTGTCTGTTAACAAACTGTTACATGCTGGACCTTTTCCATATTTTAAGGTCATTCTTTTAAAACATTTCATTGGGAAAAGACTGAATACAACAATGGTGCTGTATGAAAATAAAGTATACTTGAAATTCAAGTGACAAAAATGATCATCAAACTCTCACAATGTCATACAATGTCACATATTAATAGAGCTGGCTCTCGGTGTGTGGCAGCTCTTCAGGCCAGAGTAGACTGAAGGCCTGTTTCTCCAACAATGGCCCGTCACCATGCCAACAGAAGCAGTGCCAGTCACTGTGCCAGCTTGGCATGGCCCTCATGTTAGCAGTAGATGATTCAAGGGCATTAAAGAACAATGTGTGGGGTTCTAGTTTATAGATAGCTGCGCCAGGATTCCCGACACAGTTTGCTTTGAAAATCACTCTTTGCTACTTCCCCTCCTCTTGTGCTGTTGAACTGAGCTGGAAGCGCTCACAATCCGTCTCCTCTAAATATGCTTTGCATGCACAGAAGTGCCAGTCATGCTCTATTGTGCTATATTTACTCACAAGCAATACATAAAATATCTCGCCACAGGTCTCCTTCAAGGATCAGCGCAGAACAGCGCGCGTTTCCTCCACACTCATTAAGGATTGATGATGGAGAAGAGACAATAACATATTTGTTGATTTGCTAAATTGGAGAATCTGTGTGTTAAATTACAGTCGTAATGAGTGACGAGCAGAGAAGTGGTTTTTTCCTTCAGGTTAACATTAACTGTCTTCTCTGTCTCCTCGTCCTGCAGTGCTCGGAGCAAGTGACTGTGATGGGCTGTCGGATTGCGTCTGAAGTGCTCTGCCAAAGAATAATATCCACCCCTGACCTACTCTGAAGAAAAATATTTGATTCAATCAATGCTGTGGACTCCTCGGGGGGGAATTACACCTGAGCAATAGGTGGGCCCTCAGAAGAAAATCAACAGAGGACCACGTGATACTTGACCTTCACAAAAAGAACTCAGACACACTCAAGAAGATGTCGCATCTGATCTGAAGCTGCTGCTGAGAGGGTCGCCCAGCTCATGTGTTGCTTAACAATACACGGACGTCATGAGCCACGAGTGAAGGAGCGTAATTATCAATGGTGGATCTTCATTTACTGAGGAGTACGAAGCACCTCACTATGGATGCGAAGGAGGTTTTCTCCACCAAAGAGCGACTGTGAAAGAGACGGAACTGGGGGACGGATTGGAGACGGGGGAGTGAGGAGGATTAGCTAGTGTGCTGCTAACCCATGGTGCATCTACTGTGAGCACGACAAGGGATTCAGCAGTGGAGGATGTCAGCAGAGGCCGAGCTCCAGCCGGGTGTCAAAACCAGCCAGCGAAGGGAGGCCAGGAGGATCAAAGGTACGTGACACTCTACTTAGGCTATGTCCACACTACTACGTTATTTTGAAATGAAAAAAAAAGATCTGCACCCAGACAGGAGTTTTAACACATTTCAACATGAACATTCAGGTATCAAATGCAGGTAACAGTAAAGCTTTTACATTTAGATGCACAGTTTAATTAAGCTAAGGCCGTAGTCTGACTAAGACAGGCAATCGGACAACTTTCAGAGTCCCCAGTATATGTGGAGGAGAAAATCAATTTATTGGCCGTGAACATAGGTGGCGCTGTATTCTCTATAAGCTAGTGCATATTGAAGCAGTTTCCTATTGACCTTTACGTCACAGAAAACCAAACAGCGAACGTCGAGATGGATAGTGCTGTGGTGACGTATGTTTCGTACCTTCAGCACATTGTTATACAAATCAGATGGAGCATGGCTCTTGTGGTTGCTGTGTTGTACTAAGAAAGACACCACTGTATGTTTCTGGCAACAGGACTGCAGTTAATACGTCTCCTTCTACTTCCGGGTCAAAGACCGGGGAGGGAAATTTTGGCGTGGAACAGCAAGTCCAACTCCAGTCCGACTAAATGTATACATGTAGAAGTGATCGGACTATGAATCGCATTATCCAGGTATGTTAGTCTGACTAAGACTAGCTTGTTTTTAGTGGGACTAAAATCAGACTTTTAACATGTATGTAAAGGCAGCCGTTATTTCCAAAGCTTTCCTCTTTTGCCCGCCGATGCTGAAACACAGCCCCACTTTTCTAACAAAAATAGAGCAAGCCGCAGTTTAAACTTCTCCGTTTTTTGGGGGCCTCTAAAATGTCAGGCAATAGACATAATTGGGGCACATGTATGCATTTTTAATGTGAATGGATGTAACCTGACCTGATTGTCTTTGCAATATTTCTGAAGCTTAGATGTATGTATGTTAACTATGAGGCTTGAATGTTATGTACAGTATATACCTATGTGTTAGTTAGAAATGCTTAAAACGACATCCAGTGTTGACGTGGCAGCTTCCCCATGTCTGGCAGTCAGTAAACATAACTTTAAGCCATGTCTGGATTGAAATAAATACTGCTGGACTAACTTGGAGAAAAGCTTGAGCAGACAAACTCACTGAGAGACTCCCCCGTCTCATTCCAGGGATGCAGTTGTAGTAACAGCTATTCTACGTCGCCCCGGGGTTTGGCATTGCCATGATTCTGGTGTCACGGACAGGGTAATTCACACCCTGTTGCTTTGATGAACAGCATAATAGACGCAATAGGACAAGTCATTTTCAGAACGTTCACCGGGAGATTAAAATAGGACTGAATTGGTCGAGAGTGGAAAAAGAAGAGGCAAGAGCGTGAGGCAGATGGAGTGAAAATCACAGGGAGAGCGGACGCAAGTGTGTAAGAAGACTGCACTTTCTTCTTTGCCCTTCCTCTTCCTTCATTTCTCCATCCATGAATAAAACCACTTCACGAGGCCAGGTCCTCTGTGGCTATTTTCACTGGCTCTGTCGGCTTGCTCAGATAAATGGCTGGGCTGGAGGAGGGCTCATCGATTTGAGTTAAGTGGAGGAGGGGGGGAGGTCGAGTAAAGGGGCTATTACGCACGTGGCTATGCAGCTCATCTGAGGGGGTATCAGCACAGGCTATCAGCCCCTGACTTTGCCATGTTAATCACATGTGCAGCAGAGACCGCTGTCACAATCAGCAATGATGCTACTTAGATCCATTTAAATGGAAATGGGGCAACAGAAATGCATGCAAGCAGCACAGTCGGCGGTGTTTGTGTGCAGATTGGATCCAGGTGAAGGACGCCCTCAAGTATCAGGTGGATGCCTAAGACAAACTTCTCTTCATATTCATGTATGTGTGTGTGGGGGAAGCAGCAGAAGAAATTGATGTGAATTAAAGGATAAGGCTGCTATTATTCTCTATTTTCCTTCATGTCAACAAACCACCTGACCATCTATAATCTATGTATGAGATTTAAGTGGTTTCTCTATTCTGTCAGCAACACTCAGACTCAAGGCCAACCCCACCTGCTCAAGACATACGTCTTTCAAATCTGTTCACTCCCTATATTTTGTTTCTATACATTAAATAGCTTTATTTATTTTTCAAAGCATACATCCTACTAATTAAAGATTCAATTTAACAAATAAAATAAAAAGGCAAGAGTAAAAAAAAATCAAAACTCTAATTTAAGCTAGGGATAAGAAAATGTTTTTTTCTTATCCCATCTTTCCTCTGTAAATTTGATATTTACAAAGGTTTTTATTATCTTCATCATCATTTTCATAATCGATTAAACTGTCAATAATTTTCTCGATTACTCAAGTATTTTTCAAACCTGGAAATGACGACGTTCTCAAATGTCCAAAAAACCTACTGTCCGAGCAAAGAAACCAGAACATTTAAGAAGAGGAACCAAAATAGTTAACTATTAATTTAGTAATTGAGTAATTGTTTCAGCCCTATTTCAACTATAACGGGCGCAAGGATGATTATGGTCATTAGAAACAAACAATGGCCTCTTGCTCTTAAGGCCAATAATTATATTACTTATCTATTCACTCAAACATTGTAACTAGCATTGTAACTTTAGTGCAAACTGATGACTGAAGACTGGTGCCATCTTGCTTGGCGTGTGGTCTTTTACAAGTGACATTTTTAAATGGCCTGTTTGCAAGTCTTTAAATAAAACAAGCATGAGATTATTTGAAAACATATTTTCTTTCATTTTGGCTCAGACTATCTACTTCACAAAACCTCAAGCCAAGCTCACACTGGCAGCCTCAAAACTGACCGTCAAAAAAGTCGAAGTTGAAATAAATAATAATATAATAAATAAACTACTGTATAATTCATGTTATGTCTAGCTGAGAAAATGTACCGTTTTGTGTTATTCATCTATTAATCATTTCTCTGTTGTGGTCTTTGATGGTTAAATTGCACCACATGACCAATAAATATATAGTTAATCATTGATTAATGCAAGAAAAAAAAACATTAAAAATGAATAATACTGTAAAAGGGTATACTGGGTTCCATTGATATTTATAGAGATTTCACATGGAAATATCAAAGGTCACCTAATGAAACGCTGACTCAGATTCTAATGTGCAAAGCTTCCCTCTACCATTGAATCGGTTGCTTTACATTTGTGACTTTACTCCATCTCCATAGCAACTGTTGCTCTTCCACAATAATCCTTGCACACACACACACAGAATGATTCGTCTCTAAAAGAGAAACACGGAATAGAGGACAGCAAGACATTGAGAGAGGGGGAGCAGAAGGACAGATACACTGCAAACAGAGAGATTCAATCACCGCTCCACTCTTAAAATGAATGAACGGCATTGGGGAAAACACTGACCATTTTTACCCTGTTCAAATACAATTTGACTGAATCATTTGTTGGTTTGCTTATTCCAACTGTTTCCTTATACTCATACACTGTCATTGTGATGATGATAACATAGTGGTTCTTCTATACTGGACAACGATCTCCTCCATCACCACCCAGCACACATTCATACCTGCATGCAACCCTGGCCTGCAGTGAACCAATGGAGCGTCCACTGCATTGATAATGTGTGCAACGTCTCTCATTAACTGTGTAACAGCTTTAATGACTGGTCATTAAAACCAAAACCATAGAATTGTGTTCAGTTCCAAAGCTGCATAGAGAGGTTTTGATCTGTTGAGTCTGGATGGGAGGGAGCACATGCTTATGTACGTGTATTATGAAAAGTGTTTCATGCACACGAGGAAGACAGATGGCGGCAACAGATTTCCCTCCTTCAGACACCCATTCTCTTTGCAACTGCTTAAACGCATCATTCTCCTGCACTGGAACGACATGCCTGGAGTTTGCATTGCAGATGATGTCGAATGTCCTCTTCAGAGATGCATAAAATCATCCACTGTGTTTGTCTGACTAAACATGTTTGTCCAATTGTAAAGTGTACTAAATCAGAGTTCTCAAAGTTGGACTAATCCACCCAGATAATGTGATTGGATGGTGAATTACCACTCTGTGTATATGTTCAGTTAGACTCCAGCTGGCGCTCTGTGCATGCTCCACAGTTCCCACCACAGGCTTTGATTTGGAAAAAAAAAATAGAAGAAGCTGGTACACAGAAGCAGACATCCATCGTCTACCGCTTTATCCTCCACATGAGGGTCGCGGGGGATTGCTGGTGCCAATCCCAGCTGACATAGGGCAAAAGGCAGAATACACCGTGGCCAATCTATCACTGGGCTGTCATATAGGGACGGAAAAGCATTCACTCACACCTATGGACATTTTAGAGTCTCCAATTAAACACACACACAGGGAGAACATGCAAACTCCACGGAGAAAGGCCTGGGATGCAAACCAGCAACCTTTTTCCTATGAGGGCCCAAAAATAGGACAACAATAAGGCCTCGTCCCATTTCTCCCCCTTAAAATGTCCACTTGGTTTGGGGTGCCCTCAACCGTAAATTTCCCTCGTTGAGGGAAGTGGCTTTCCTATGGGATTGGGATACCACGCATTTTTGGACTGAGCAGCAGACATCAGCTTATAAATATTTACAACTTAATGCATGGTATAAAGACAAAGAATGGCGCTCTACCAGGAAGCCCTTGATACTAACATGTTGCCACCTAGCGTAGCAGAGTTGGACACACTGCATTCAATGTCCTTGAATACGAGCATAGTCAAGATACAACCTTATCTCGACGTATCTGTGCATGGACATGAACTGTGCTTGTCTATGCTGCGTTTAAGAGCATGTGTGGCTCTGAAAGCATCACTGTACTCCCTCATTGCTGCTAAATGAATGCCATGCGTCACACTGACAGACAGACTGCAACACTGATGGAGAGAGACAGGCAGACACGGATACACACTCAGGAGGGTTCAAAGGTTAAGCAGCCTCCGTGCCCAGATCCCCCCAACAAAAAGTTTCTTGCTGCCAAGTCCTCATATCTGGAGGGGCACTTCTGACTCTCCATCTGTTGCCATCTGTCCCCACACTGTCCCCATTCTAGTGTGTCAAGGAGGAGGATGCAACGCTGTGATCAGAGAGACGAGCCCTGAAACAGTATGGAGGAACACTAACAGTAATTGCACACTCCATGCAGGTGTAAGGCCTTTGTGAGTTGGTGGGAGATTGTAGTGTTTGATTTGAAACCTTGTGACATCCTTGCTGTTCATTTCCACCTCAAAAATGAAAGGCTTTCTATTTTGTGTTATATTATTTTGCTATTGTTTTAACAGGACAAAAGGAAATGAAAAGAGTTGGCAGGAGAGAGATGTAACTATACAAAAAGGGACATAGTATTCTGGTATGAGTGGAAGTAGCATTAGCCAACAGGAGGTAACTCTGCTGGTTGCAAAAATTGTTTGAATGGAACTCTGTGGAAAATCTCATTAGCAAACATTTTCCCCAGGAG
The DNA here is from genome assembly GCF_963457635.1 of Microchirus variegatus. Lineage (NCBI taxonomy): Eukaryota > Metazoa > Chordata > Actinopteri > Pleuronectiformes > Soleidae > Microchirus > Microchirus variegatus. The sequence continues at coordinate 10,807,071 of NC_139806.1, read as the reverse complement.
TCGCTAGTTTCAGATCTAATTATGGTGCCATTTAAAGGGAAACAAGATGACACAGTATGGCACAGATGAGTGGACACCAGTGTGGCATCAACATATTACCAGGTCCAAAAACTGTCAAATTTCAAATCTTAAGGCTTCAGAACAAGTTTGATTTGACATCTTTCTGTTTTATTATTTATTTTTCTTCATCCGTGTTTAAAGGGCCCATATTATACCCTATTTCTCCAAGTTAACCTAGTTCCCTGGTGTCCCAATGAACATGTCTGTGACATGCTTTGGTCAAAATACCTTAACGATGAAGCACCACAGCAGTTCAATCACCCTGACAAAACAGCCCTGTTCAGAACGCTCGATTTAGTTGTGCCTCTTTTAAAAAAAAGAAAAGAAAAAGAAAGTAAAACGAATCTTAAGGGACAGGAAATGACATCAGCCACAGAGGCTACTGGGAGCTAACAGCAGTTAACATTTGGAAAAGTGATCATTTGCAGGCTCTAGCAGGCACATTGCCATCATATATAACATGTCTCTGGACAGATAAATCCTCTGAGGCTGGAAGTTTGTGTAGGACTCTGTGCTGCACTGTGGAGCCAAGAATATAACTTTTTGCGGACTTTGCGGATTTCTGGTTTTCAGATGCTGCCTCGCCAGCACTCTCGCGTGTTTTACAGACAAAGTGGAGCTCTGCGAGACAACAATTCCATTAAAAAGTTGATTTTGCATAATATGGGACCTTTAATGGTTAATCACGAATGAAGAAAAACATCAATAAGGAAACTGGAGTACCTGGAGAAAACCCCCCCCACACACATGAAAAACATGCAAACTCCAGGCAGAAAGCCACTTGTTCCATCTGGTCGCAAACCGGAGTCTTCTTGCTGCAAAGGCAAGAGGACTAACGTTTTTTCAGTCACCCGCAATAATATCGTAAAATGCAATTATCTTGGTCAGAATAATTGTGACATAAAACCTTTAAAATCATCGTCCCATGCCTTGGGCCGTTCAACCTTGCGCAGATTTAAATCCAGAAAGACAGATGAATGCGTCATTCCCCTACACACACACACACACACACACCTCTCTATTCTCCTTTCTTACAGTATACAACAGGAAACTGCATACCCCGCAGCTCTTTAGTTTTATACAGCACACTTGCTTGCCTTGATCTGAACCCAGAGCACGTAGTGCGCGATTTATGCCGCTGTGTCAAGGCTCTCATTCGGTATGCAAGGCCTACTTTTTGAATATCTGTGCATAAACCTCTAAATCTCTCCTGAAGTGTTATTAGGGGCAAATGGCGTGCTGTATGTAAAAAAAAACAAATGGCACAGAACATCTGTTTAAAGCTCATATGAGGGAGCTGGATGGATCAGGCTGAAAATGCAAGTGGAGCAGTATGCATTTTACATTACATTACAGAGTGTGTGAGTCAGTAAAACTAGGATGGAATGCATAATACTTTATGAATAGACTGCAGTCGCTGTGTGAGCAATGGCTTGTAAGGAGTGCAGCAATAGATATCACAGGAGTTTGTGTTCTTCTGCATGGAACATGCGGCGTTTAAGCAGCAGCGCGGCTGCAATCAAGAACATACGTCAAAGCAATGTTCACACTTTTTCAACAAGTCCCCTCGTTAAAGTGGGAATGTTCATTTCCCCACATGGCTGCTGTGTGCGTGCCAGGCTTAACGTGTAGAGGTACGACATGGCTGTAATGTAAGAGATTTCATTTTCCCTCTGAATCAGACCCAGATTTGACAGCCACTTGCTTTGGCGACTTTAATGACTTCAGCATCATCAAAACCCTCCCCCCACTTTTAGAGAACCCTACCCTCATGAATTAGTGAGAGGGTGTGCATAGCAAAGACACACATTTAGAACTAAGACATTTTTTCTCCGCTTGCACAAGCTTCCCAATTTACTCTTGTCTTGATTTCGTTCTTTTTTTAGTATTTTGTTTTGGATTACATAAAGCAAAAGAGACATTGAATTTGTGTTAGTGTTGTGCTGTGTTTTTGGGGTGAAAAGCGTTCATTTTGGTGTAATATGGTATCGTTGAGTGCATGTTAACAGTCCCTGTTAATTTAAAGCTTAGCCAGCCACTTAAATGTACCACTACACGATGTAGAGCACAGGCTCGTGACCTAGAAATGAGTGGCCAAGGGGCCTGAAAACTGTGAAATTCTCCAAGGTGCTGGTGACCTTGATTTGAAATCCTGCTATCTCCTCGTGCAAATGCAGCGTCGGAGCTGAGGAGCCTTGCACAGATTATGAGCAAACGGTTCACGGATTGTAACCGCGTGAGACGTCAGTCGAAGCCTCGCAGCAGCCTCATAAACAGGACAGCGGCGCACGGCGCGGGGACAAAAATGAAAGTGTCAGTGTCAAGGTTGGTGTCAAGGCAACTGAACAGGCGCACGGACAGAATAATCAACAGCCGGAACGGGAGTGAAAAAAAAAAAAGTGTGGGAATAAAAAGTATAATGCCCAAGGCCGTCCAGTCACACACTTGCAACCACTCCCCAATTTCACATCACCACCCTGCCACCACCCAACATCCATCACCGGGGGGGAGTGAGCGCTCGTATATTGTGGGTGAGCGCTGGACCGAGATGATTCCTCTCAATGGCAACCATTCAAGGTGGTTTGTCACCATCAATAGCACCCATGGGGACGGTGGGTGGACATGGGTGAAACACGGGACTGTGCACCCAAGCAGCCCACCTACCCTAGCCAAACCTTCCACCCCAGTTTTTTGTGTGAATGCCTCACCACACCGTACAATAAGGGTGAATTCCAATTCCTTGCTTAACCCTCAATCTTAACCCTCAATCTCAAAAATGTGCACTCCCGCTAGTGCAAGTGCTAACCCGATTCTCTCAGATTCTGATTTTCCGAGACCACCCTTAGGAACAAGGGCTACCCAGAATGCATTGCGTGTTTTCACATAAGAAAGATGGCGCCGAAAGCAGCGAAACGAGTACGCTACAATTTAAGTATTTTCTTTGTTAATAGAGATATAAAAATTATGAAAACCATTGTATTATCTTAGTTTAGGCCCATATTATGGATTACTTACGTCATTGTTGCCTAACATTTATTTTTATTTTACGATCTTTTGTCAATAGCCGGCCGGTGCTGACAAGCGATAGCTTGCTATCGTTTACTTTTCAATAAGCCGTGGTGTGTGGTAACTGTCAGCTGAATATGTCCGTGGTTGTGGTATTTGTATGAGTATCATGTTATAACTAACTGACAACCTAATAACTTGACTGACAAACGGATCGTAATAAATAATCGTGATGTAAATGTGTTCTTCTTCTTCTTCTTTTTTGGAGTTGACAGACTAGACGCAGCTTTCGCGTTTTTCTGCCCCCTACAGTCTGAAGACGTATCTGCATTTAAGGGGTGTCCCATTTCCAAGTGACAAAATAACCCTCAACACTTGGTTTTGAGGGCCAGTTAAGATTAAGGGTTGAGCTTGAGGGTTAAGATAGTAATTGGAATTGGCCTAAGTTGTTTTCTCATTAAGTCCACTGGCTTAATCCAAATTGTCAAATAACATTTTTAGTTTTCTGTTTATCGGTGCTTGCTGCTGGTAATTTGCTTTTATTCTTTCACATTTATGCCCTTGTAGACACACACTCAAGTTTTTTTACGTTTCTCTCACACGTCCTTGTTTCACTGTAATAACACTCTTCATTTTCCAGCCGCTCATTCCCGCTATTTCCCTTTCTCCCACACGGCAGGTCAGGACCGCAGTGAGGCGGGGCTTATTAAGCGTTTCCGTGGAGATGGCGTGCGGTACAAGGCCAAGCTGATCGGGATTGATGAGGTGACAGCAGCGCGCGGGGACAAGCTGTGCCAGGACTCCATGATGAAGCTGAAGGTGCAGACGTGTGTGTGTGTGTGTGTGTGTGTGTGTGTGTGTGTGTGTGTGTGTGTGTGTGTGTGTGTGTGTGTGTGTGTGTGTGTGTGTGTGTGTGTGTGGGTGTGTGACATCATTGAGCCTCTTCATTTATCTCAGACAGATTTTGAAAAGGCATGCTAGGTCATGACTGTATTGTCTGTTGAATGAGTCATGGGACCTGTCTTACTTTATATGAATCACTGGATCTCAGTACAGAAGTGACCAGATGGAACAAATAAAAGTCTAGCCTTATTATGCTGTGGCTCTTCGTCATGTAGAAAGCTACTGTAGGGTTGGTTTTATATCACCATCGCTTTATTTCCCTCTTCCTATAGGCTGCTGTATTTTTAGTCTTGCTCAAAGCTCCTTTGCATTTATTCATACCACTCGGAGGCAAACACCTAGGGAAGCACTGTATATTTCTCAAAGCAGACAATGTTCAATTTTGAGCTTATCACCTCTAATTTGTCTGCCTGTTGTCTACCTCTTTATGTCAGTCAAAGTCTATTTTTACAACCAGGTCCATGCTCGCTGCACATATGCAAACTGTGATAATGTGACCCAGATTGTATTTTAGTGAATGCTGCGAGTAAATTAGGTCAAAAATTCGGTCCTTCAGTAAGTACCAAAGCTAGGGGGAAAAAGACAGAGGTGAGTTGAAGTGTTAAAGTCCAGGTTTGGCAGGATATATTTCCGTTGTTGAGCAGTAATACCACAATAATGTTTCATCATATTGTAAATCAGTTGCTGTGAGAAAGAACTAGACTTTTGTGGCTCTTCTGGTCTCTATTTATAGTCTTGGAGAAGTCTGGCCCTTTACCCGTTAGCACCGAGTGTATCGCAGACGACACGTTTGTGCAAGTGCACGTAACGTAGTTACGCGGCAGTTTGTGCTATTGGAAACATTCTAACAGTTTCTGAAAGCTGAGAAATTGCACTTCAAAGCCAACATGTGATGGTAATTTCACTCGCACTGTTGCAGGAAGAGAGAGGAGAGAGCTGGAAAACACCTGAGCATAGTTTCTATTTTTTTGGCCCGCTTTTTTGACATTGAGACAAAGACTCAGACAAATATATTATTTTAAATGTTTTATACTGTTTAAATTTCAAATTTAACATGCAGTGAATTATAAATAACTGCCAGATATTGAACGTTATTCTTGAGAAATGGGCATAAACACTTACAGAATGTTTTCTGGCCCTATTTATGGTTTAAAATAAGCAAAAATAAACTCCAGACAGACATTTTGAGGCTTAGGTGTTAAAGGGTTAACAAGACATTTTGACCAATCACAGAGTTCAGTTTAGACAGAGGCCCATTCCTATTGGCTGTTCTACCATACAGATGTGCATACATTGCCCTTTGGTGAAAAGGTCATTAATCAGTTAGCAGCTAACACAGAAAGCACGTCCGATAATAACACAGTAAAAACATGTGTCAATATTGATGTAGCATTTCAGAAATGGAGAGATCGCCTCAGGTCATCTATCACCATTCTGTCTGTCTGTGGTCATCTGGTGAGTGACTCAGGAAGTCAAAGGAGCTGCCGTGGCTGGTTACAGCTGTTCCACTATGATTAGACAAGCACATGTCGGGGGAGGGTCAATTGTAAAGAAACCTTAGATGTATTATTCAGAGACTTTTGAAGTAAGTAAGACAAAGTAGTTCTGTTCTTCATTCTGGTTGCTGAATTTTTTTATTTTTTTTTAATAAGCAGCATTTAAAGGTCCCATATTATGCAAAATCAACTTTTTAATCATTTTAATCCTTAAATTTGGGACTCTGGAGGCCCTACCAGTCGCCAAAGTGTGAAAAAATATGACTCACTCATGTTTTTGTGGTCCTCCTCAGTCTAAGTACAGGAGATAAAAAAATGCGATGTTGACTTCTGCGCTCATTGGGACGTCACAATGCGCTAAATTCCTGGAATTGTTGTCTCGCGGAGCTCCGCTTTGCCCGTAAAACATGTGAGAGTGCTGGCGAGGGCAACAGTATCAGATAACCTGAAGTCTGCAAAGTCTTCCAACATCAGAGCATTTATCTGTATAGTGGATATGTGTTGTATATGACGGCATTGTGCCTGCTAGAACCTGCAAATAATCACGTTTCCAAATGCTAACTGCTGTTAGCTCCTGTTAGCTCCCAGTAAACTGAGTTTAGTATTAATGTAAGGTTTTGGTAGCGTGATTTAACTGGTATGGTGCTTCATCCTTATGGTATTTTGACCAAAGCATGTCACAGACATATAATATGGGATCTTTAAGTGTGTTGGTAAAAGGATAAATCCCCCTCCCAAAGAGGAGGCCTGCTGCATGTGTGGCTCTTTAAGTATATTCTCACAGATTTTGCCGAAGCCTTAATGTGTGGGAGGCTGTATAGCCAGGAGGCAAAGCCTCTCATCAGCCATCCCCATTGTGATATGTCCAGTGAAACAACCTTTTTTTTTTCACTGCTTCTTGTTCTGACATCTCAGCAATGCCCTCCACATGACACCGGTAGTCACTCGCCACCAGCCAGTAACAGTCAATGGATCAGTCGATACAGACCCGCTATTATCTGGACAGGGGATAGAAGAGGGGACGCGGTCTCTATTGAGCTGCCTCTTGCTGCCTTGTTGCCTAATCCACCAAATGGAGAAGCCGATTGCTGATTGACAACATCCATCGACTGTGCTGCCGCCCGCCTCTTTCTCACTTACTTCATCTCCTCCCTGTTGCTTCTTCTGCTCTTTATCCTCTTTACTCTTCCCCTCTTTATACCCATGCATCCCTTAATCCCCTCACTTTCTCATATGCACTCAAAGATGAATATTTTCTCCTCACTATCCCCCTGCAGAAAAATAACAAAAAAAACTTGGAATGGCCATGGTTTTGAATATCAGAAGAGGAGGTCAGCTGATGTACAGTATGTGTGCAGTTCTGTCAGAAATAGTCAGCACAGCAGGCTGGTCTTTCCTATCCTCTTATCTCCTCTGTTTTTCCCTCTCATCTCTTCTCCTGCCGCCTTTGTTCCGTGATAGATGTGTCAGACTCAGTAGTCGCATTAACATGCAGGGATGTTCATTATTAGACTCGAGCATAACTAAAACAGGCTTCTGCTGAGAATCATGGGCGGTATAAAAAACATACTTCAAAGACTGAGTTCCGTCAGCATTAATGTGAGCGAGCTGGTCAACGATCCATTCTGTCAGTAAATCTCACCTCTTATTTGTTGTTAGCGAGCACTTGTGCGCGTGTCGCACTGAGAGCTACTTCAAAAAAGAAAAAAAAAGGAACAGAAAATAGGTGCTTGGGAAATAATAACAAGACTTGCTGCACAAGGTGATGTGTGAATTCCTGCGAGAAGCAGGAATCTTCAAGAAAAGGCACATCAAAAGAACATTGTGTCCTATCACACCTTATGTAACTCTCCTATCACCCTCACACACAATCGTCCTCCCAGATCTGCCCGTCACATCCTCCCCACTCTTGCCCCTATCTTGCACTGTTCACCTGAGGAGGAAGAGGGCTCACACCGTCTTTGACGCGTGGAGCTCATATCCTTTCATCCCCCTTATGTCATTTCTTTTAATCTGCTGCAGGGAATGGCATCCTCGGCACGTTCCAAGGGGGAGCACAAGCAGAGAGTCTTTTTGACGGTCTCTTTCGGCGGAATCAAGATTTACTGTGAGAGATCAGGGGTGAGTAACATGTCGGTGGGTAAGCGCGCGGTGGTGGAGCTGCACTGGTGAGGCCACTTTAGACACGTATAGGAACGTCCACAGGGCAGACACATGCACACATGCGCAGTTCGGGTTCACAAAAGCTGTCGTTGTGTAAGCCTGGCTGGCGTGATTGACAAGATAGAGGCAGTGTTGCAAACTGACAGCGAGTCATGACCAAGACCAAGAATTAGGGGAGACAAAGTCAAAACCAAACATAACAATATCAGAATGTATTGGTCCCTGACATTAGAATTGGCATCCGCCATAAAAATGTAATATTGGTCGTGCTGCATTCATTCATATTCTACCATAATCAGCCGGATCACTGCTATTTATAAAATAATTGCAGTGCACTGCATGCTTCAGCCAATTCTCACGACTTACAATAGTGGCTGCATTTGAAAATCAAATCAAGCAATGATTTGTACAAATAAATCCATTGGGGTCTTGGCTGATCTGGATTTATTTTCCTTATCCTCTACGACCAAGACAAGAGTGCAAAATGACCTTCAAAAAGTGGCCTCAAGACTTGAGTAACAACAACACAAAGAGATTATTCAAACACTTGTGTTCAAATAAAATATATTATTGTCATCACTGCATTTTCAAAAATCTGTTTTTCGAAAATATTGATGCAAAAATTACCGATGTCATTCCTTCCATATGACAATTTGCTCTTTTGTGCATGACAACATAAAGTGACAGCATTCATCTGCAGGTAAAAGGGTTTAACATGCTCCATACCCTAGAAAGATGAGTTCTATGCTGCAGGAGCGGCTTAAGATCGCTCAGGCCCCGTCTGTCTGCTAATGATGCTGATGTTATGAGAAGGGCCGTGTCTGTCTCCACCCTGGCTCTCATCCCCCTGGCAGACTTGGAGACCTGGTGTTCCATTACCGGATGATCGAGGGGCTCGGCACTCGCCTGTCCCGGGGCGTAGTGTTGGCTAGATAGGCCCACTCTGCTCATCAGCGCAAACCGATAATTAGCACTCAGTTCCACCCCTTAATGATCATTGCCGCTAATGCTAATTACACTGCGGCTCCACCTCAGCTGTCATTATTGCTAAACTGATAATTACGCAACAGCGTTTGTCCCACGTTGCCGACCTCCACCCCACCACCATTTATTCCCTAAAAGCACTCATCTTTGACAACATCTCTTTTCAGTTTGACTGGTGGTGATAGTGGCGTGCGCGCCTCTTTCGCCTGTAATGGAAATGAGCATTACGGCTGCTGCCGCCACCAACCAGCTCGCCCCGTTTTGACAAGCTCATTTGTTGTTTGGGGAATCATGCCCCCTAATGCTCTTCATTTTATTTACTGATTACTGGCAGCAAATAACACTCCACACTTAATATCCCTCTTGAGTGATTATGGTGGAAATGGGGATCACTCCAGTGCAGCGGAGTCAGCAAGCATTTAGATGGAAATACTTTATGTAAAGCTAACAGGATTCTCTGCCGGATCAAGTCGAGCTGTCATATTAGGTTTGTATTTTACATTAATCTGAGCCCTTACTAGCAACGCAGTACCAGCTAATACTCCAATAAAAGCTCCTCCCCAGTGCCCGAAGCTCATCTGTGTTAACAAGAGAGCAGCAGGTAGGTGAGTTGAGTGACAGCCTAATTAATCTGTGTATGTGTGTGTGTGTGCAGTTATTTTTTGTGAGCTTTTCTGGTGCATTTAATGCCTGATATTTCAGGGCTGAGTTTTGTCTTTTTGCTTATTAACATGGCACATATTGATGAACAATCAAACAATCATGGCGTCTGCTCAAATTGGAGCTGGATATGAGAAAACATCAGATATTCAATCAAACAAAAAGCCTCATGTTATTGGATTTTTAAAAAATGATTATTCTTAATCACTTTTATAGTTGGCATATGATCTGTAAAGTAAACATCCTTGAATCCCTCCCCTCTCTCTGGCAGAGACTCACTCTGTGTTGGTTGGTTGCGTTCAGCTTTAACAATATGCAAAGATGGAGTGGGTCTGACCTAGTTTTCCACACCGCACAGTGATTCTTTATATCAAAAGGCCAATTTGTAAATGAAGCGTTTCTTGCATCTTTAAGATTAAAATCCTGGCCCGTGGTCATTCCTTTGTGTGAACTCTTTCCGTGTGTTTGTGTCATCCAGGTCCTCCTGCATCACCACTCAGTCCATGAGATCAGTTACATCGCCAAGGACACCCGGGATCACCGGGCTTTTGGTTATGTATGTGGGAAGGAAGGCCATCACAGGTTTGTGGCCATCAAGACTTCACAGTCGGTGAGTATCTCATATTCATTATTCTTTAACCCAAAGCAAATAAAGTCACAAAGCTGTAGACTGTACGTGCAGATTTGAGCCATTACAGATTCCTAAATGTTGGCTAGTAAATAGCACAGGAATTAAAGCTGCAGCAGATGAAGCCCAAAGGAGGTGCAGGCGCCTGGTTCTTACTTCTTACTGGGATCACTTCTTTTACATTATGCTGAAAGGTTATTGTGGGATTATTGCTCATTAGTCCTGAGGATTGTGACGACACAATTGGCTACGCTCACATGATGAGACATACGAATTGGGCTCGCAAGATCGAGACGATATATTAACACTATTTTAAAGAAAAATATCCATCCATCCATCTTCTACAGCTTTATCCTCCACATGGATGGGTGTGCTGTGCCATATGAAATAAAATGACGAACACACAAAATGAATACACATTAAGGTCATTCTCTGGATTCTGTAAGCTGAAATCACATGAAAAGTGCTGTATATAAAACCTGATTGATTACAAAATAGTATAGAATAGAGTATTAGGGCCCTAATTAATCATTTTGAAGAGGAACATTTAAATATATATTGAGAATGAAGACGTAATATTAAAAAAGACTTAAGAAAAATCTTAATATTGTGAGATTATTATGAAATGATTATGATAAAATAGCAACAGAATGCCAATGTAGCCTTGCAGTCGACAGTTCGCCCTCCCCAAAAAGAGATGATTTCCGCCAAGATGATTTCACACTCTTTTCAAAGTCTGCTGATGATAATGTGATGCTGATGAAGCATTTCCTGATTTGTGAAGCCCAAACCAAAGCATGCGTCGCATCTTGACACAGGTTGCAGCTGTTCATGTGAGAGTTTGCTTGAATAATAATTACGTCTTTATTCTCATAATATTGCGACTTTATAAAACTTTTGTTTTTTATCAGTTTGCCCCTAATACTCTGTCATTGGTAATAAAGGGTATTTTGCTTTCTTTCTTGGTTTATGCTTTCTTTCTTTTTTTTTTAACATTCTCTTTATTCTCTTCTTCCTCTTCATCCACTTCTCCCATCCAGGCCGAGCCTCTCATCATTGACCTGCGCGACCTTTTCACTCTCATCTATGACATTAAACAGCGCGAGGAACTGGAAAAGAAAGCTCAGAAGGACAAACAGTGTGAGCAGGCGGTTTACCAGGTAGGACACCTTGTTTTTTTCTTTATTTTCGAGATCACACATTAGTCAGCAACGCATTCACACGACTGAAGTAACACTAAACACTTTCAAGCTTCCTCTGAAGTTTAGTCGTCACTCTAATGAGTCTGTTAAATGTCTAATGAAAAAAACAAAATGTGTCATTGTCTGCCTTGTGTCCCAAAACTCGCACAGACCATCCTGGAGGACGAAGTGGACGATCCTGTTTACCAGGTAGGTCTCACACCGAGCAGGAGCACACATCAGTGCTGTGACATCGATGCTTCTCCAGCTTCACTGGTGCTGTTTCTCCACTCTTAAAGCTTCCGGATAAAGAATAAGCAAATAATCCTGAATTCAAATGATCTTCTCCAGTCACTGATCTGCTTGAATTAATGACTCATGATACTCCACCATTCCAGTAATACACATTAGATCATCTTAGTGGACAGTTTTGTTCAACCATTCAACTCCCATTTGCCAGTGCAGTGTTGTAAAACCATATTTTTTCAGTTGATCTGTGTCAGTGTTTCTGATTTCTTCTTCAAATATACGCCCCCATCCTGGACTGGTTGTTACCCCTCTCTCTTTATTGGCTGAACATGAATTTGTTTTTCTTTTGACTCTGTGTTTGCTCACACTGAATACAGACAACACTAACTCTTACTCTGAATGCTATGTTCAGCAGTACATCCAACCACCTCTCAGGTCACCTCTGTTCTTTGCCGTAGCTTGAAGTGTGTGTTGTTGTTTTTTTTACATAAAGTCATCCCATTTTGCAGTTTTCAGTTTATGTTGATGTTGGTTGACAAAACTCCAGACTGAGGCCACAGTTCTAAAATCATTTTCATTTGACTTGTTTTGTACGTTGCGATTAATCACTGTCTCTCTGAGAGTTAGATAAGAGGATTGGTTTTACGAACGCTGGAAAATGTCGAGAAAATCAAGGCTGGACAGTTTGCCATACAAGCAGACATTCGACCTCACTGATATTATCGGAAAAACTGACGAAGGTACTGGCAGCAGAAGTTCTGGAAAATGTCTGGAGAGACTTTTGAGGCCATTTTTCATTGTTCTGCGACTTTACGACACTGACCTAGTTAGCCAGTTAGCTTAGCGTAGCATTAGGACCGTATTTTATCTAAGGTGTCAAAATCCACAATGTCACCAACTATTACACTAAATATTGCTTGTTTTCATAAAAACTGAACATTAGAAATTGTTTTGTTGGGTGGGAACAGGGTCTCTCATGACTTCATCATTGACTTTAGCGTCAATAAACAGACTAGCACACTAACCCTTGTAAATCTACAATTTTTGTTTGGATTAAACAACCAATATTCAGTTTTACAGGATTAGGGCCACATGTAAAATAAAAATGCCACATTTCACACGCCCTGATCTTCCGTACAGTTTACCACGTGTGCTGTTGAAGGATCCTAGGTTTGCCGTTTCCTCACGCCATGTCTTTATGCTAATGCTAAGCTAGCCAGCCGTACAATCCTCTTGTTTGACTCTCAGGCAGACTATTAAGAAGCATAATGTCCCAAAATGCCAAACAATTCCGTTAATTTTTAGACATTTATTGATACGGTTTTAACCCAAGAGGAAATAATGATTATAGATTTGGGGACTTTCAGTCGTGGATCTCACGCCAATAACCTCTGCGTCTATTTTCCTCTCAAAGAGATGGAGCATCACGTGGTTGATGTTGGAGGGAAACCTCTAGCCAAGACCTCCATATTGCCTTTGAAAGACTGCCTGACCTATTATACTTGTGCTCTTTCCTCTCCCCACCTCACTCTGTTTCTTCTTGTTCTCTTCATCAACCCCATTCCTCTTTCATGCACCCTTTGTGATTCCTGATCTCATTTAATTCCCTCGTTTGACGCCGCCCTCACTCCCCTGTGCTTTCATACGTTCTCATTGTGCGTCGATCCCTTGTTGTATCTCTTTTACATCGCCTTTTATATGCCAACTCCTCTCCCTCTCCCTCTTTCCGTTCACCTCATTATTCTCTGCACCTCTTCACCTTGCCCACTACTTCTGTTCTGTAGTACATAGTGTTTGAGGCTGGACACGAACCCCTCCGTGGCCCCCAGTCAGAGGAGAGCGTTTATCAGGTACAAAGACAAGCATTGCCCCTTTTGTTCCTCCCTCTTGATACCCTGTCATAGATGATAATATTACAAACAACTTCACAGCACACTTTAAAGGTTACAAAAGTCTTGATCTGATTGTTTTTGAGGATTCAGACGCAGATCAAACTTGTGTTTCTCGTTTGTTGTAGCTGTCTCCTCCAGCTTCATTAGGGAAAAAATCTTATTTTTTTGTTGCCTGTGCAGCAGCAGCTTCAGCTCTAGTGTGGGGTTAAAAAAAAAAAATCGTACCCAAGAGGCTAATGTCAGTTTAACGATAACCATCATTGGATTAGATGCAGTTATTGCCTGTGGATCAATCTTGCATTTAAAGGCAATTTGAATCCAGCACTGGAAAAAAACATTAAGTTGTTACTGAATTATACACATTTAATGGTTATTGCTTTGCAGTCGCTGAATAGTACGGAAATGGGATTTGAGTTCATGATAATCTTAGAAATCTTAAATTTGAAAGGAGCCCAAAATAAACTGGTATAGCTTATGTAGCAGTAGTCTTATGTAGCCTGGGTCTGTTCACTGTATTTGCCAGGGCACCTTTTATGTATTCAAGAACTTTGACCTTTTCAATTTAGACAATTTAAAGGAGCAGCTTGGTCTCAGGTGATCTGTCATATGATTTAATCCTCCCTCCCTGCTCCTGCTCCTCTTCCGACTGCTTCTGGGAGGGAGATTAATCACTTTGCCATGCCATTTGATCTCAGAATGAAACAAGATCAATAGACTTGGGCAAAAAACGTAACTAAAAAAAGCTAACCAGTCAGAGGAGACACGGGAAAGGCAACCAGCGAGGCTAATGGCAACAGATAGTTTGGATAAATGTGAGAGAGCTGAAGTACTTTTGTAGAACAACAATAGGCTTGTTTAACACTCGCTCAATATTGATAAAAGCAGGATTGATTTAGCAGCACAGCTGTACAAAATTGCGTAATCCCCACCGCACTGAACCATAAGATAACTTTATCAAAAAAAGAATGGACTCAATCAAAATTGATGCTTTTTTTATATATATATCCAATGGACATGTTTCAGTTCCTGTTGTAAATATCCTGCCGATGAAAAAGAAAAACCAAGAGAAATTGTGTTGCTCTGTTACTTATATTTGAATCGACCTCCAATCTAATGCAGGTCCCAACCAGTCAGCAGAAGGAAGGGATCTATGATGTCCCAAAACGCCATTTCATGACTGTAGGTGTTTTATTTTTATTTTCTGTTACTTGTTTCTTTACTCTTCCGCTTGCAAACCTCTCTTTAAGATCCTCCAGAAGTAAGTGCCTGAAGCCCCTTACGACATCGTCCCATTTGTAATCCACTCAATTCAGTGGTTAAGTGTTTGCCACCAACACACTCGAGAACATTCCAATGCCAAGGACAAGTCAGACAGGGGTCGTGTGCCCGCATCCGCTTTTCTGTGATGATGATGATGATGATGAAACAAAGCTAAATTGGTCATGCCGACGCCTGCTCGAAGAGATAAGACCGAGCGATTGTGTGACCGAGATCAGACGTGGCGGCAATTTCACAGAACATTAGAGAGGCGGGCTTCGTATCCAAAAGCCAATTCTGCACAGAGTCGGATGCATGTCGTAGCCAGATGGTCGAGTTTGTTTGCCGGTCCCGTTTGACTAATTAAAAGGGAGGCTGCTCTGTCTTCCACAGAGGATAAGGACGAGAGGTTTGTAGGTGGGGCGGGTGTTGGGGTTGAGCTGCATGCAGTGAAGTCATGGCTACATAAAACCAAGGCCACCAAACACGCTGTGTTAAGCTGTAACTTTATGATTTTGGTTTTGATCAAAACAAGCATTTTTTTCTTTCCTTTTTTCTTTATTTATTTCCATCCATCATCGAACTGTAAATATCTCATCCCGCTTTGGTGGGTTTTATGAGTTCTTAACCATCATGTCGTTACCTCACCAGTACATCTCTCGCTTATGAACAACATTTATTCAAGCCTATTTTGGCAGATATTCACCCATGGATGGTTTTTCCATGCAACTTTTTTTTTTTTTTTTTTTTATAAACAGCCCTAGCAAAGTGCATATCTGCACTGTCAGTGTGTTTGTTGCTCAGCATATCAAGCAGATAAACTGTCCTGGCCCCCTCGCTATCTCACCCAAACAGCCCATCCCAGTATAAGTAGCAGCGCTTCCATATCTCCCAAGTGTTACTGCTTGTCTGTTCATTCAGTTGGAGCTTTTTGAGCGCCTCGAACTCCCTCGATGTGTGTCACTGCCTGCAGGGGGGAGGGAGGGAGGGGGGTGTTTACCTTTTTTCCAAATTATGACTCATGCGGTGCCCCTCGATGGATCTGAAGTGTTGCACAAACTGTGGGATTCTTTATGTCCCAGCTTATTGGAGGAAGACATAAAGATCCTGTTTGTGTTCAACACTGATTGCTGTGATTTTTCTTTTTCTTTTTTTTTTCCTGCGTTGACTATGATGCGCTTATGTGTCTGTGTGTTTGTTTGTAGCATGCAAAATCCTGTGTGTTCCGTCTGCTTCTGTGCTTTTACTGTGATCCATTGTCTGCTTGTGCATGGCCCCCAGAGACATTTCATGCAACTTAGCCATCCCATAGTCTCTTTCATAGCTGCATCCCCTCTCTTTGAAGCAGCGTGAATGGATCACAGAGGGGACCAGAGTAGGGGTCACGTCTGCCCATAGGTCGAGGTGGCCTCATTGTCTCGGTTGGATGGTTCCAGGAGCTTCTACGTTCATGCATCTGATGAAATAAACACGCTCCTCTTTATATGAATCTGCTTACAGACTAGAACCAGAATGATAAAGCAGCCCGGGCTCTCGAGGGTGCCTCTCATGATTGGCAGACATAAGAATATCTAATCAGAGCCTGCTTTATGGGCCTGAATAGCCTTTTTACCCACTCAATCATAGCAAACCATGAAAGATTCATTTTAGATCAATTTTCTAATAATGCAACAAGGGATAGTTGTTCCTTGCCATCCACAGCACAGACTGCTTTTGTGATTATATTTCACTCCCCACACCTACCCACCCTTGCAACCACCGTACACTATTTGTAGATGAATACAAGTTAATTTTTTTTAACTGTGCAAATCTCATTGTGGTGATGTATCACTAGACTTTCTCTTTCTCCCCCCTTTCTCTCTCTCTCTCTCATCCCTTCATCTAACTCACAGAATATTAACCACTTTGATCTTTTCGGTGACATGTCCACTCCTCCCTCGGTGAGTGCTACCTCCCTGTTTTCAAATTTGCAAAGTTGACACACGAGATGGAGATAGTGCAGTCGCATTTCATTCGCAATGTGCCCTTAATTAGCGTGGCAGCCATTTTGCCGGTCACAACAGCGACGGCTTGGTTCGGCTAATGTAAGTCTTATTTTAACCATAAAAGAGCCAGAAAATGTCCTGTGTCCTTGTTAAATTTGAAATTTGAACAGTATAAAACACATTTAAAATAACATTTGTTTGAGTTTTTGTCTCAATGTCCAAAAACTGGCATTTTCCCAGCTCTGTCCTCTCTACTTGGTGACAAAGATGCTGATTCGCCGGCTTCCTGCAACAGTGCGGGTGAAATTACCATAATAACCACATGTTGCCTTTGACTTGCAACTTCCCAGTTTGGGGACGTTGGAATTTTTTTACGCTAATGCAAAGTGGACTTGCGCAAACCAGTCGTCTGCAACACGCTCTGTGTTTATTGGCAAAATGGAACATCATTAATCAGATTTAACTTTGAATTTCCTGTTGTGACCTGTGGAAATGTCTTCTGTGCAAAGGGCCCATTGAACATTTCACTGGAACTTTGAATAAATCTGAACTACACTGAGAAAATCTAAGGTTAACAAGCTATAATATGAACTTAATGCTTTAACTTTAAGTCTTACTAAAGGTTTGATAACCATTTAGTTTTGTCGCTGTACCTTTTCTTCATATTAAATGTGCAGCACTGTGACTTTTCACTGACTTTGATAGTGGTGACCTTTGTGTGTGTGTGTGTGTGTGTGTGTGTGTGTGTGTGTGTGTGTGTGTGTGTGTGTGTGTGTGTGTGTGTGTGTGTGTGTGTGTGTGTGTGTGTGTGCTTTGCCTTCTAGATGCCTCCGTCTCCTGCCAACACACTGGACCCAAGCAGGAGCAGTCGCCAGCAACAACACAATCCAGCTGAGATGTACGCGCCGTTCAGCCCCACCTCCGTGCCATCAGGTACGTACCCGGCAACTGTGACAACTCAAGGTGTGAGTGTGGGCTGCAAATTTACTGCCACGCTCCTCAGTTGTTGTCTTGAAACACTCAGAGAAGGAAAGAGTCTCTGCTACCTTAATAATACAAAAACAGTTTCATAGTCTGCATGTACTGCAGATGCTCTTGGTCTTGGGTTTTGTTTTATTTGCCATTCTTTTGCTGCAGGTCAGGAAGTAGAATCAATGGAAATCGGATGGCTCTTTAGATTGCAGAAAAACAATGTAAAAAAAACACAAAATGTATGATAAGCTTTGGGAGTTTCTGTTCAGCTAAAATGAAGTGCATGCATTACATTTGTAGTTAATTGGCTGCATTATTCAGTACGAGCAGTGCAATTTAAGTAAGTGAGAGGGCTCACAATGGCTCACACACACACACACACACACACACACACACACACACACACACACACACACACACACACACACACACCACATTCACCAGTGGAGTCTTAGAAAAAAAATTAAGCATTAAATAGCTCTGTATCCGTCTGCTTCAATCCTTAATGGAACATTTGCAAAGGTTTTTTAATATTGCAATCAAATATGTACGGTTGACGGAGGTGGACAAGTTGATGTAGAAATAAAAAAGTCAATTGCATCGATTTAGTGAATAAAGGATGATGTTCCCCCCGATTGCACATTTCACTGCACTGGAAAAAAAGATATGGTGGAAAACAATGAGTAAGAGGATGTATGTGTGGACAGATAAGCAAACCATAATGTTCCTCGACTTGGTGCAAGATGCAAATATTACTACAATAATAGATGGAATAGAAGTGACAATTAAAGGCCAGCAGCTACTAGAGCTCTTTTTTTATTCATCAAGTTAATGTCTTTTTATACACTATTGTTCAAAAGTTTGGGGTCACCTATACACGTTGTTTGTGTTTTACATTAAAACTCACACTTTTATTCATCAAAAGAGTTGCAAAATGAATAGAAAATTTAGTCAAGACATTGGCAAGATTAGAAACCAGCAAAACTGTTTTCAGCTGTGCTAACATCATTGCACAAGGGTTTTCTAATCATCCAATAGCCTTCTAACATGATTAGCAAACACAATGTACCATTAGAACACTGGAGAGATGGTTGCTGCAAATGGGTCTCTATACACCTATGTACATATTCCATTAAGAACCAGACGTTTGCAGCTAGAATAGTCGTTTACCACATTAACAATGTATAGAGTGTATTTATGATTCATTTAATGTTATATTCATTCAAAAAAAAGTGCTTTTCCTTCAAAAATAAGGAAATTTCTAAGCGACCCCAAACTTTTGAACGGTAGTGTACTTCTCGTGACACTTTTGTCCCACCTACTTCTGAATAATAATAATTTTACTTCCTTACTTATTCACCCTTATGAACAAGTTCCTTTCCATCTCTTTTTTAACCTCCAGGTTATATGACGATGGGCCCAGTGCAGGCAGCCCAGTGGGCACAGCAGCCATTTCCTGCCCAGGCTCAGACTCTGGCCTTCCCCGTGCAGGGGCCCCTCCAGGTGGCTCAGGTCCTTCCTGGTGGTCAACCGCTCATCTGGAGCCAGGCCAACATTTTCCCCACCACTCAGCAACAGTGGGCGGCCATGGCGGCGTATATGCCAGCCCAGACTGTGGGCGTGGGGGGCCATGCCATCCCAGCTGCCATGCTCCAAGGCCTGGTTCCCATTACCACCATGTGTCCCCAAGCCTGCGACCTGTCGGCGCCGTCCTCGGCCATCACCAGCCCCCAGCACACAGCCGACCCCGCGCTGCTCCAGAGGCAGCTGAGCCTGGCCAAAGAGGGCCTCGGCATGGACTCGGATGCGGGCGAGGGCCCCTCGTCATCGGGAGCCGGAGCAGCAGGTGTGGGATCAGGTATCACCTCGGCGGTGGTGAGCAGGTGTGGGACTCCAGGCCTCATGAGTGTACCAGACTCACTGGCCTGCAGCCAGCTGCTGTCACCTTCATCTACTACAACCCAGGAAGAAGAGGGGAGCTGCAGTGACCTCGATCTCTCGAGGATGACCTTGAGCCCAGGCACATCCACATCACCGTCCACTGAATCTCGTAAGTTACTTTTTGTGATCGGAAAAGGGCAAACGGTAACATGTTTGCTTTAAAAAGAGGCTGATTATTGTTCGTTGTAATGTGGACTGTTTGCATGTGTTGTCTTGCAGTCTTCTTCATTCATCTGCTCAACCCTAATACACAGCCTACACGAAACAGATGGCAGCTAAACTGGAACTTCTGCAAAGTGCGAATGCTGTTGCATTCACTTTTCTGAATTGAATAAATTGAAAAGTCAAGTTCATAAAATAACTATATTTGCATTGATTTGATTTAAAAACTGGATTAAGTCTACAAACTGACACAAAATATGGTTCATGGTCCCCAGAGGATGAATAATAATGACTTTGGTGATCCCATGACCTTTTCATTCACCAACTGCTGCTCTAATGCAGTTGGATGTATAAAATGGACTCACCTGATTACCTGATGATGTCTGTGATCCTCTGTCCTCTCCACTCTGTCCTCTGACAGCAGTTTGACATTTGTGGTTTTCGAGTGTTTGTATTGCACACATTCTGCACAGGAGGATTTGTGTGATCACCTAATGTTTTCCACCAGGCATCATTCAATTTAATTCAATTCAATTTTATTTGTATAGAGCCAAATCACAACATGCATCATCTCAAGGCACTGTACATAGACACCATCATGGAGAGCAGAGAAACACAGCAATTCACAAAATGAGCAAACACTAGGCATCAGTGGAGAGAAAAAAAATTTTTTTTAACAGAAGAAGAACCAGACTCAAAGATGTGCAGCCATCTGCCTCGACCAGTTGGGGTGAAAAGAAAAATGGGGGACATAGGAGAGGTGGGGGAGAGTGAAAGGACAAGATGGTTGTGTATGTTAATATTAAGTATTATAATGATGTCTTGGGGGAAAAAAGTAATATTATGGTGTTATAATACCATCTTTTACTAGACTAATCTCCGACTAACAGCTTGGTAATAACAATAACAAAGGATGGATTTCAGCTTTTTCATGTGAAGGAACATTGATGGTAACCTTTAGTAATTCTCATTACCAAGCTATTACCTGGACTGTAATTTGAAAATAGCATGGGATTACTGTGACAATATGTCCCTGTAACCACGCTAGTATTACCATTCTTATTACCAAGCTGGAAACTGCATTGAAAGTAAGATATTTCACCATAATATTATGTCTCTATTACATAATTATAACCATACTGTTACCGTACAAAAAATGTTTGTGTTTTATTTGACAAAATGTAAAATGTCATCTTCAATTAACGTCTTCATGTTAATAGCACAATGCTAGAATATGTCCTTTTGTGGTTCTTTTTCAATAACTGCTGTACTGAATGTCCTCACCAGCGTCCACTCCAGCTCTCCAGCAAAGCTGCTCCTCTGACTGCCCGCCGTCCCAGGCCAGTGACCCCCCTACAGACCACTCCCCTACAGATCCAGAGGACAATCCCAGCAACACCAAGGAGGTACACGTTTGCTCAACGCTGACCTCTCCCTCGTCAACCGCGTTCATGGATTTATTTGCCTTTAACGACTGACAGTCGCTGACACACAGCTCCGTAATCTGTTATTGTCATATGGATGATCGGCTCTCAGATTTGTCACTTTTAATTACATTTTCACGTGATTAATATGACTAAGAAGGATTGATTTTAGCAGCTTTTTATTTATTTTTTTTTAAATGTCGAGTCAATTAAGCATGAAAGGTCAAATATGATTTACGTTTTGATGAGTTCATATATAATAAGGCAAAATTGGGTATTTCAAGGTGATTATAACTGCTGGTATTTAGCTCAAATGTGTCATTTGGGGAAAATTTCATCTCTCTGTCTTGTTAAGGGCTCTGTTGATGGACGCTCTGTGTCTCCGGTGCTCAGTGAAGCTCCTGATCCTACACAGGATCCAGCCTGTTTGCAGGACGACAGCTAGAGTACAACAAACTGAGTGAGCATTTCACACTTCCCTCTGGTCAGATTTTGCACGACCGTCTTCACATAGTGCCGTTTTTTCATCCAGTCCAACATCCTTCCCTCTCTCCCCCTCTCATTGTTTCCCAGCACCTTTCTCTTCTTTATTTATTTTTTTTGTCATTCATCTCCTTCATATGTCTTCATTTTTTGTCTGCATGATGCCAAATGCAGAATAGTTTTGATTTAGTTCAATGCCTCTCCCATCATATATAACCCCTCTGTGAGGCACACTATTGCCCCTCAGTGGTCAGATATATAAGTGCGCTGTTTTTATTTGTTCTCAGGGAATGGAAGCTTTCAAGGCCAAGGCAGAAGCGCAAAGAGAGAGATAAAAAAAAAAAAGAGACATGAGTGGCATCTCTCACAGACTTGCTCTGGTTTTTTTTTACCAACTTTTAAAGGATATGTTGGCAGGTCTGTAATCAGCTGGTGATCCAAGGATTTGCTTTCCCCCTCCAGAGGCCACACACTGCACTGTACTCCTCATCAGCATGACAACCAGACTTTGGCTCGATTGTCCAATCAAAAAACCCTATCAACCAGAAAGTGACCTTTTTATCTTTGACCGAAAACCTGCGACAGGAGGTGACTGCGTCCTCCTGTGGTGGATTTATATCTGTGAGGATACATGAAAAAGGCTATGGTGACACACACACACACACACACACACACACACACACACATACACACACACATGGATGATGCAAATTGTTTTTTTGAGAACGATACAGAGGAGCAGCATTCCGACTGTCGACTGCCACCAGCAGAGACGGATTTGCCAAACATCCTGCTCGCGTTGCTCCGCCTCTCGTCCATTTGCATGAACAGACTTAACGTGGATTCAGCGCTGAGCGAAAAAACCTCCTCCTCCTCCTCCTCCTCCTCCGCAGCTTCCTCGTACACTACAGATCAAGAAATAGGAATTTTCTTTTTCTTATTTTCTAAGCTGTGAATTCATCGCGGATGACGTTTGAGTGACACCGGAGGCATCCGTGTCGAAAAATCGAATTTGCCAAACATCTATTTTGTAAATAAGAAACTTCCCCAGTCCCTGAACCTGAGCCTCTGTGCCATAACATAACTCTGTGGCTCTGCGATGCCAACTACCTGTGTTTCTCTCAAGCAATGTCCTAAACCAGCACCTCTAATTTCAACATCTTTTTATTACATTTGTTTTCACTTTTATTTCCACTTTTATATAATGTCCTTGTTTCCAATGGGTTTGTGAGATATGAAGTGTGAATTTGTGTTAAGCCTGCTGAACCTGCATCACTCATTATGACCACGAGAAACCACGAGGTTTGAACCATCACAGACTTTTATTTAAGGCAGACTTTCCTGCGAACAACAACGACCGCAGAGAGACAGTAGAAAACATTTCATTGCTTTATTATTAGGTTCATTTTCGTTGCCCGCTCACTTTCTTCTTCTTTGCAGGTCATTTGTCGTCACAAAGCACCTGCTCGTTTTTTGTCGGTCGAATCGAAAGCGGTTGAAACACACTTTGGCGACTTCGCGTGTAATATGAACAAAAGAAACGTCTCTATTAACTGCTAGACTTAACAATAACAAAAATGGTAGCCTAACTGTACCCACACCCCTCCCTCCCCTCCCTCATCCCCCGCTCGTGTAAGAAAAATAAGAAATAGTCCAAAAATATTTTGTAAATTTTATTTATGGAAATATGAATTGTCATGAAAAAGCAAAAAGGGACTTTTGTATGTCTATGACTTTCCCCCCATACACTGTACCCATCCCACTGTTCAGTCACAAATAAAATATCATGTGATTCCCACTTTGGTGCAAAGGTTTCTTTACTGTACAAAACCACAGGAGGCTGCTCTCCTCACACGGATATATCCCTGAATATGTATGTGAATTTGTATGAATATGTCCTTTCCGGGGTTACTTTTCAACACAGCAACAATATGATATGGTAATGTTTTCTCAGTAGGGAAATA
This sequence comes from Microchirus variegatus, assembly GCF_963457635.1. NCBI lineage: Eukaryota > Metazoa > Chordata > Actinopteri > Pleuronectiformes > Soleidae > Microchirus > Microchirus variegatus. The sequence continues at coordinate 10,783,661 of NC_139806.1, read as the reverse complement.
AAATGATGTGTATGCCAGTGTGTCTCTATAGGAATCACATAGTAATTCATTGGAAGTTGGATTACGTTAGAAATAAAACGGTTTGACCATAATATTAAAGGTGCCATATGTAAGAATGTGGCCAAAAACAGTTACTACATTCAAATTCAAAATACCGAGGTCTTTTAGGTTTCGCTTTCTGATGTAACTGGCAACCAGTGGTTGCTCGGCAGCTGAGACTCTACTGACTGCAATGATTGGTAGACGGCGGTAGGTGGCGACACATGTCAAAACATGATTTGCAGTCTGCAAAATATTGTTTTTAATGCAAATATTTTGTCTGTACTGTTGTTGTTGGTGAGTTCAGTTTGTTATATGAACATTATTCCTGAGTCTGTGACATATTAGGAGGATTTTATGGCCAGTTGCTTTAGATTTATTACATAATGCACCTTTAAATAGAAAATGCAAAATCGCTACACAACTGGATTTATTCAGTTAGTATGAGTATATTGTGTTGCTCTTTGCTTCATTAGTCAACAAAAAATAAAAGGCTTAAAGGTCACGAAAATACAAACATGACTCGGCTGATATGACCACACAAACTTTGTGACGGGAATTCACTTGATTGCAAACATTGTGTTTCCAGCACAGTAACGTCACAGCAAGTTACTGTGAAAAACTGCTTATATCTACGTTAGAATTATATATATATAAGTGAATGATGTAACCTTCTGTAAGGGAAGTCAGAAGTCTTCCTGTGTCGCGAGTCTTAAACCTTCATTGTCCCTGGATGTCTGCGACGCTGTATGTTCATTCAGCTCCACCTCTCTAAAGTCTCTACAGCACCAGTGAGTTCATATCCAGGCCAGTATTGATCAGCGTGTGTTTGCACAGAGAGAGACGAGCAATGTTTTCTCCTCGTTCACAGTCAGTAGCACACACACACACACACAACCATGTTTTCTATAGTCAATTTGCACCGCTGTCTACTCCATGTTACTCTGAGCCTGGTGCTTATAAGGTATGACTTTTATTCTCCTGTTTAATATCATTGGATATGGATTGGTCTTACTGATGTCATTTTACAAATCTTACTCTGTGACATTGTCAGTAATGGATATAACAGCAAGTTATTGATGCTTAAATGTCTGATTTAGTTCCAGTAAATCATCCATGGTGGTAAAAAATATTAATAATGACAGTCCCTTTTTTTGTGTGTTGATTGTGTGTCCATTACATTATTACAGTAAAGCTGCCGTCACAACAGCAAGCAGCGAGGAGGAGCCCAGTGTTCGTGAAGCTCGGTCAGTGGGAGGCCAAGTGGCAGCTCACGCCTTGGACTGTGTTCTATCAGAGTGGAGCGCATGGTCACGCTGTGACACATGTCAGAAGAAAAGAGTAAGTACCAGGATGATGATGATGATGATGCTGGACATGGAGGATACAGCTCCATTCCATGACCGGAGTGTTTCCCCGATCATCTGTGCAAAGCATCAACATGCTTTTGATTTAACAGGCAGTGAAGAGAGGAGCCGTTTTAAATATTTTAACATCATTACTCATCATTACGTGAACTTTCTGGTGCCAGATTTGGACAGTTTGACACGTACTTGCTCATCAAATGTACATCCTGCAAGCACAGGCGTTCAGGTGCGAATAAGAGAGAATAAGAGACAGAGAGTCCTGTCTCGCTGTGACAAATCAAAATGACTGAGAAGCTGTTATTTTATTGGAGGGAAAAATACAGCTGAATTAAATGCAATCAGCCATAGCTGACAACTTTTCAACTTTGGCCATGGTGAAACTATAAATCCGCTTACTGTAAATGAACATGTGTATTTAATATCCTTTATTGAACCAGGTAGGAAGAGACAATACAGAAAAACAACCACCACAGCACAAATAAACAACTCTCTAATTTAAACTCAATTAGAGCAGCTTCATCCATCCATTTTCTCTGTCCTATAAATAAATAATGTGTACAAAAACCAGATAATGAAACGGAATTTAATATAGTTTGATAGGAATTACTGTATGTGTTCAAATATTTTTTTTTGTCATATCTTGAGAATCATAGATAGATAGATAGATAGATAGATAGATAGATAGATAGATAGATAGATAGATAGATAGATAGATAGATAGATAGATAGATAGATAGATAGATAGATAGTGACAAAATGTACCTGTACACATAGAGAAAGGTACAGCGCTTGTACACTGATAGGGTACAACAGGAGTAAAAACTACAGTCTCATACTTTGATTTCTTAGTGTGTATATGTCAGGCCCACATATTGCAAAACTGGATAAAATCCAATTAGATTAGATCAGATCAGACTGACACAAAAATCAGAATTCTACATTGTCCCTAATGAGATGTAAGCCCTGTGAGACCTTCACTGGCGACAAAGCTCTCACTTCACTGCTCGTCTCATCCCCTTCACAAGGAGGGAGATTAATAACCTTGACAAGACAAAGTGAAAACACACCACTAATGTGATTTTTTTTTTTTTGGGTTGTTATCACCCCCCCCCCGAAGCACTTTTCCAGCTCTTCCTCCACCTGTGTGTGAACCCACCGCTGTGTTTCTCTGTTTCACTGTTCATGTGCTTGCTCCTCTGCACCTCCTCAGTACCGCTTTGCTCGGCTCGATCAGCCCTCTCAGTTCGGAGGAGAGCCGTGCAATTATCACGACAGGGAGGAAGAGGCTTGTGATGTTCCGGCCCGCTACACCTGCGACAATGTTCCTCTGTGCGAGGGGTTCCTCTGCACCCAAACAGGTAAATCTTACACCTGCGGAAATGTAGTGCACTTTGAGTTTGGGGTTATACCAAGTCAGATACACTGAACATTAATATTCTCTGCCTTATGTTAGTCAGAAAATTTCTATTTTTTTTATGTAGTAGCATCACCCTAGGTTTTCTTAAATGCTTTGTTGTCAAGAACTAGAGCTCAAAGAGAAAAAGAAGCTGCTGAACCTAAGCACAGACATGAAGTGAGCTTCTGCAGGAAGTGACAGAGACACTGCTGCTTCTTGTTCGAGGAGGTGAACGGTGACGCATGAGACTCTTTCTGAAAGGACAAACCCTAGACATCTGTACCAGATTATAGCTCAGAGCTAACATGCAGCAACAATAACATTTTCACCAAAAAAAAAAAATCATGCAAATCATACACTCTAAAGCCTTTGTCCTTGGCCAATGAACAGTCCCACGTACGACCTCTAAATCTTGCTAAGAAACGTGTAAAAACAGCGTTGTGCTTTTGTGATGGACTGTTTCTTGGCTAACTGTGGTGACATTGTCTTGGACACAGCCTGGCCAGTTGTTTCTCACTGACACCAATACATCTGCTGTTGGCTTCAGCTTCACATTTTGCATCGTCTTCTCATGTAACTCTAAAGAACGAGAATACGGACAACATTTGAAATTGAAATGCCATCTGTTCCTTTGCCCTCCTCCAGGCCGCTGCATTCACAGGACCCTGCGGTGCAATGGCGAGGACGACTGCGGGGACATGTCGGATGAAGTCGGCTGCAAGAAGGTGCCCAAGCCCTGCAGGCAGGAGGCTGAGGAGTACTGGGGAATTGAAAACCTGGCCAAAGGGTGAGTCACGTTCCCATTAGTCTGCGTCACGAGTGGGAGAGTTTCTGGACACAAGTATGTACGTGAAAACATGACGCTTCTCTCCCCGCTCCATCTCCTTTCAGGATCAACATCTTGGACAGTAACCTGGAGGGACTGGTCCTTGATAACAGATACTACGCTGGCAGCTGCCTGCCCCATTACATCCAGGACGTCAGATTCAGGAAGCCTCACAACTTGGAACAGTACACTCTACAGGTGGGAACTCCCAACAGTCACAATATTAGATTGAAAATGAGCCTGAATTTTGGATTTTGGGTAACACTTTAGATTAGGGAACACATATTCACCATTAACTAGGTGCTTACTAACATATATAAGTAGCATACTAACCCTTTATTAGTCATTATTAAGCATATATTAACACATTATTCTACCTCGAGATTTTTCCTAATTAAGGTGTTAATACGTGCTTAATATTGACTAATTAAGGGCTAGTATGCTACTTATATGCACCTAGTTAATGGAGAATATGTGTTCCCTAATCTACAGTGTTACCAATTATTTTTTTGATTTATGACAATTATTATAACTATATATTTAAAAAGCAGTACAGAAAATGTCAACTACACTCATAGAAATAAAAGTGCGAAGTAGAACCATATAAGGTTCTTTGGATTGTCCTCATAGGAGAAACCTTTTTGGTTCCATGTAGAACCTTTATAAAAAGCTTCTACCTTTATAAAAAGGTTCTACCTGGAACCAAAAAGGGTTTTCCTATGAGGACAAGCCAAAGAACCTTATATGGTTCTACTTACCACTTTTATTTCCAGGAGGGTTCCACCAAGAACCTTTTTAAAACCCTTTATTCAGGAAAGGGGTTTTAAAGGGTTCCCTGGATCAAAATGGTTCTTACTGGAACCATTAGTGTTACCAAGAACTATTGTTACCAAGAACTATTTCCCGAAGAAAGGGTTTTTCAGAAGCAAATGGTTCCAGGTAGAACCTCAGCCCTTGTAGAAGGACCCTTTTGGAACCCTTATTTCTAAGAGTGTAGTGGGTTGTTTTGGACCTGGCAACTTTTAATCTGAACTAAATGTTCTGTATCTGTTCTGTATCCCATGAGCAACATTTCCTTGTAGTTTTCTGTAAATTGCTTAGTTTTGATGATGTTTGATGATCATTTTGCATCAAAGGGTAAATTCTCTCCTCCTCCTCCACAGACAAAGGGCTCGTATGATTTCAATCTGCAGTCTTTTGAGTCCTACTCTGACTACATGGACTACACCATGAAAGAGCGCATGACCCAGACCAGTGTTTCCATTGGCTTTGCCATCCCTGGCGTGTTTGAATTTGGCATCAACTACAGTAAAGCCAAAACCACCAAATCCATTCAGAAGATCCGCCGTGCCTCTGGCAAGGTGAGATCCTTTCCCCTCTATATCATTATAATACAATAAAAACAAATGTCACTGATGTCCTTCCTTCACTGGTGTCTCCACAGGTTAACAGGTTTGTCAGTGCCAAAGCAGAACTGGAGTTGGCCCAGTACATGCTGAAGTCGGACGATTTGATGCTTCACCCCGAGTTCCTGCAGCTCCTGCGCTCCTTGCCTCAGTCCTACGTGTACGGGGAATACAGACAGATCTACAGAGACTACGGCACACACTACATCACGGAGGCTGCCCTCGGAGGACAGTATGAGCACACCCTCATTCTGAACAAGGAGAAGCTCGAGAAGACAGGTAAAAAAAAAATAAGATGAATTGTCTATTTAGGCTGCTCTAATAATTTTTTATTTCAAAGCAGTTATACACTTATTAACCCTTAGAACATAGAGCATTTCAGCTGTTTTTTTCCCATTACAATGATTAAACATACAGTTTATACAGAGAATGTGCAATATAGAGTGTTTTTTGGCTAAACCTGGGCAATGGGATGAAAAAAATATTAATTTCCACCAACTATATAAGCACACGAGAGCAAAAAATACAAAAAAAAAATTTAATCGGATTTTTTGTGACATTTGGAAACACGTCACAGTTCAACTTTCACTTGGCTCATTTTTATGAACAAAAACAAAAGAAAAAAGGTCTATTTTGTGACTTCTGCACAGCTATGGCTACTTTAAATCACTACTAAAAAATATGATATAAAATTGATCATAACTTTGACTCAAAGACATAAACAAAACATTTATTAAAGCCTGAATATGTGACCTATAAACACCTTTAAACACAAGATAATATATGATATATTACATACATAATCTTCTCCGTTATAATATAATTATAAATATAATTTAAAACACTGTGAATGTTCCATGACAGAGTTTTGTCTTTCTAGATTATTCTCTGGAAGACTACAAGAGGTGCACACAGTCAGGCCTTAAGGTTGGAGCCAACATATATGGAGTGTATGTGTCAGCTGGGGTTCAGGGTGGATCCTGCAACGGCCTGTTGAATGAGATGGGAGGTGAGGACAGAGGTTTATTTTATTTTTTTTAAACAAATCCTCTGTTCACACACACAAATGATAATATTCCGTCTCCAGAGGACACGGTGGCGGGCAGCTCGGTGGAGGACTTTGTCGCTGTGGTGCGAGGGGGCAGCAGTGAATCCATCACTGCTCTGGTGTCGAAAAAACTGCCGACCCCACAGTTGATGAGGCTTTGGGGCGAAGGTGTGCGCTACAACCCCGACTTTATCCGTGCAACAGTGAGTGTCTCATTTTACATGTTAAAGGACTCGTATTATACCCTATTTCTCCAAGTGAACCTAGTTCCCTGGTGTCCTAATGAACATGTCTTTGACATGCTTTGGTCAAAATACCTTAAGGATGAAGCACCATAGCAGTTCAATCACTCTGCCAAAACAGCCCTGTTCAGAACAGCCCTGTTTTGAGTGCCTGTCTCTTTAAATGCAAATGAGACACAGGAAACTACGTCACCGTCACTGAGGCTCCAGCAGCTAACAGCAGTTAGCATTTGGAAAAGCCATCATTTGCAGACTCTAGCCGGCACATTGCCGTCATATATAACATGTATCCACTGGACACGTAAATCCTCTGAGGCTGGAAGTTTGTGTAGAACTCTGTGCTGCACTGTGCAGACAAGAATTGAACTTAGACTGAGGCGGACCACAAAAACATGACTGAGTCATCTTTTTTCACACTTTGCCTACTCATAGCAGGTGGGCAATATGAGCCTAAAAATGACAATATTCACAATATTCCATCATGATGTTGCAACAGAGATGTTCATGCTGATATTTGACAGCATTTCAATGTAAAAGTGCTTGTTTTGAAATGGAACGATAATGTGATAATAATATTGATATTGTGAAAAAAATACTGCGAGCAAAACTACATAGTTTTTAAATTGTGTTTAAACACATGATATTAAGTGGTTGACACCTGTGTTAAAAGTCCAGTGTGTAAGAATTAGTGGTAATTAGCGACATCTCAAAAGACTGTAACAAAGCTGCTCATCGCTCGCTTTCTCTAATGCGTAATTGAACAACAGTGGCCTTAACATAACAGAAAGGATGTAAACACATTTAGCAAGTACATATAAAAGGTTTATTCTAATTATTCTAAGCAGTTACACACTTTCTGCGCCATATATCCTCCTTTAAATCGTCCTCTATTTCTCCCACAGGCTTGTTTTTCCTTCATGTAGCTTCAACTTGGTTTTTTCTTGTTTCTTCCATGAACATGACTTGGCTAATCAAGACAGAACAGTAACAAAAAAGAGTTGATCTACCAGCACTGGCAGAAATACAGCGGCAAAATAGCTCCCAGCTAAGTCAATCAATAGCAAGTTGGACAACAAACAGCAAATGGTGCCAAACACCTGTGCCAAATACAGCCAGACACACAACATAGATATATTCCAGCTCATGTGGGACTTTTCCACTTGGCTCTGTCGAAGATAACCTCATGAATATGAATCATGGTCATAGCAAATTTCAAATATAACACTGTTATTTTTTTTATGTCAGACCCGACCCCTGTATGAGCTGGTGACCTCCAGGGATTTCAGCCACGACGCTTCTCTGAAGAGGAACATGAAGAGAGCGCTGTCCGAGTTCCTGGCAGAGAGCGACTCATGCAGATGCGCTCCCTGTCGCAACAACGGGGTCGCTGTGTTGAGAGGTAAAATGATTGTTTAACGAGTTTAACGCACGTGTGTGTGTGTGTGTGTGTGTGTGTGTGTGTGTGTGTGTGTGTGTGTGTGTGTGTGTGTGTGTGTGTGTACACTTTTTAACTCCTGCTTCACTGAGTGACCTCTAACAAACGATGGTGAAGAGAAATTACACTGTCTTCCTCAACAGGCACAAGGTGCGACTGTGTGTGTCCTGTTGGTTACACTGGACCGAGCTGTGAGATCACTCAGAGGCGAAAAGGTCAGTAGTATATATGAAAAATAATATATATATATATATGTATATATGTATACATATATATATATATATATATATGTATATATATATATTAAACTACACTCTCAAGGTACACAGGACATCTAGTTAAATGATGTGGTTTTCACATGTGGTTGTACACTCATAGAAATAAAAGTGCTAAGTAGAACCATATAAGGTTCTTCGGCTTATCCTCATAGGAGAACCCTTTTTGGCTCCAGGTAGAACCTTTTTTACAAAGGTTCCACCTGAAATCCCTTTTGGAGGGTTCCCCCAAGAACCCTTTTAAAACCCCTTAATCGGGAAAGGGTTTTTCAGAAGCAAATGGTTCCAGGTAGAACCTCAGCCTTTGTAGAAGGACCCTTTTGGAACCCTTATTTCTAAGAATGTAGGCCATGTTCTTCTTCATAGACGGTCTTCTACATACCTTTGTTGTAACTAGTGGTTATTTGAGTTATTGTTGCCTTTTCTGTCATTTTGAATCAGTCACAGCAACAACAATGCCACATACAAAGTCATTGAATGCACACTAAAAAACTGATTATTATCAGGTTTTTGTAGTTATCTGGTTATTCAGGTGCTCATGTAAACGGAATAAACTGATTTCATTATCAGTTTATTGCCGGTTTTTGAAAAACACACCACCTGTTTAACACACCGAGGTTTCTGTCAATAATCTGATTTCTTAAACGGTTTATTCCCGTTACCCGATTATTGCCGCTCTCATTAAAGCGCTCATTGTGATGCTCGGTTTAAACTTCAGCAGGTAAACATCAATAACTGTATTATGCAGCACTTCTAAAAACAAGGATGAACTTCATAGTGATTTACAAAGTAATACAGTTTGAAGACGTAAAATAAGTTTGTAAAGGGATTTAAAAAAAAGAGTCTGATCTCTTCAGGCAGGTTGTTCCAAAGAGTCCCTTTCGGTTATTCCTCAGTCTGGATTAGGGAACCATAGAAGGTTTTGTTGTTGTTTTTTTTGAAGGTTTTATAATATGTTTTAATGTGACTGTGCAGCACTTTGGCAAACCATGTTGTTTTTAAAAGTCACTTCTAAGATGAACTGGGGGCCAGTGAAGGGAAGCTAAAACAGATATAATTTACATAATGCTCTGTTGCGGCGGACGAGATTACACAGAGCGTCTCCGCGTGCAGAATGCACCGAATTACGAGCATGTGATTGATTGGCCACGAGTGTAATTGACTTTGTTTGCACTAAATCTAGTGAAAGCCTGATATAATCCTCCCTGACAGACATAGGCATCGACGGCAGCTGGAGCTGCTGGGGCGCGTGGTCGTCCTGCAGCGGAAGAGCAATGTCAAGGAGTCGGCAGTGTAACAAACCAGCGCCCAGCAATGGAGGCGCGGCCTGCTCAGGACTGCAGCAAGAGTCTACTGAATGCTAAAATGTCAAGACTGACATAAAGATTCATATCATTAAAACCTTTTAAAAGAGTTTGTGGTCGTGTGTTTTGTGTTTTATATTTCAAAAGGAACCTTCTTTGGATGGATGCTCTGCAAATACTTTACAAAGTCAGTGTTGCTCAGTGATTGCCTTTAGAAACCGTTCTGCATTTGGTTTCAGATTAACATTTATATTGGAGGCACTCCACAAAATGTCACTTTGCTTTAAGGTCAAGTGTGTAAAATTAAGGTGAAACCTAAAAAAAACAAGATAAAATAATTATGCTTAATTTCTGTTTAAGTGTATAATCAACTGATTGGATCATCATTTTTGGACCACCATGTTTTTTGCAGTAGCCCACAATGGACCAACAAAGATGAGGTAAGAAAAACACACAAAGTCTTCACTACACACATTTATTTCACACAGTTGTGACCCGAGGATGAGAGATGTTATGTTTCACAGTTTTCATGAAAACAACTGTTCTTTTTTTTTTTGCCTTGCTTCATTTTAACAGCGCTGAGTGTGAGAGGAGGAGCCCTGGCAAGTTGCTCCGCCTCCATCGGGCGGGGGATTATTACAGGCTCTCGTCCGAGTCGTTCTCCCTGATGTGCAGGATGACCAGGCCCCCCAGCAAGACCACGACCCGTCGGTCTTGGCATCTGTTGAGTCACATTTATAGGTTTTTTTTATTTTGATAGAATAGAATAAAATAGAATCGTCCACCAAGGTAGAACTTTGCCTTGATAAACAAATCTGCAGATCAATAAATGACCTGTCAGCCAAGCAATGAGTGTTGCATAAAGTCAAACAAAAGCAGAAATACACGCAGTCCAAGGCACAATCACAATATCGGTCAATGAAAAAATGTTGAAGTTTGATTTTTAAAGGCGCATTATGTAATAAATCTAAAGCAACTGGCCATAAAATCCTCCTAATATGTCACAGAGACTCAGGAATAATGTTCATATAACAAACTGAACTCACCAACAACAACAGTACAGACAATATATTGGCATTCAAAAAAAAATTGTGCGGACCGCAAATCATGTTTTGGTAATGTGGCGCCACCTACCGACGTCTACCAATCATTGCAGTCAGTAGAGTCTCAGCTGCCGAGCAACCACGGGTTGCCAGTTACGTCTTGCGAAACCTAAAAGACCTCTGTATTTGGAATGTGAGTGTAGTAACCGTTTTTGGCCACATTCTTACGTATGGCACCTTTAAATCTAAAATGCTGTAGGTGAATAAAGACATTATTTCTCGTGTTACAGGTAGTTTGACTGAAATCAACCTCCTCAGGTGTTCTTGACGATGAACCCCTCACCTCTTCTGAGAGTCTCTTCACAGGCCAGCCCCTGGTAGCCGGACTTACAGATACACTCGCAGGAGGTCCCAGAGAGGACGGGGATCCCGCCGTGTCTGCACGGAGCGCAGCGACACGAGTCAAACTGCTGCAGATACTCAGACCAGCCTCTCTGCAGGTTGGCCAGCCTGGCCCCGACATGGTCGGCGGCTGTGCTGCGGCGCACCAGCTCGTAGATTGGTATGGTCTGGACAAGAGGGGAAAGAGATCATGGTTGACACCGGGTGATCATTTTTCCTCGTTCTTTATCTTTTTTGGGGGGTGAGATAAAGTCACCTCATATTCAATGATTGTTGGGTTGTATTTCAGACTTGCGCCCCAGCGACGGTAGGTCTCTGGATTCCTGATGGCCACCAGGCCGCTGCTGCTGTGTGTGAGCCCTCCCTTCACCAGAGTAACAATGTCCTCAATCACAACTGAACTCGAGTCCCCAACTGCATTTCAAAAACAAAACAACAGTGGAAAATAACAGATCAATAACAAGATCAGGAACTAGTTCATACACTTTTAGAAAAAAAAAGTGCTAAGTAGAACCATATAAGGTTCATTCATCTTGTCCTCATAGGAGAACCTTTTTTGGCTCCAGGTAGAATTTTTTTTTTATAAAGGTTCCACCAAGAACCCTTTTAAAACCCTTTATTCAGGAAAGGGGTTTTGAAGGGTTCTCTGGATCAAAATGTTTCTTACTGGAACCATTAGTGCTACCAAGAACCCTTGAAAAACCCTTTCTTCAGGAAAGAACCTCAGCCCTTGTAGAAGGACCCTTATTTCTAAGAGTGTATACTTGTAATTTGAATGGGGAGAAGACATGGTTAAATGTAAGCTTGTATACTAAAACTCATAATGATCATGCAGTATATGAATATATTAAATATCTTTTATTGATTTCTCACCTTGAGTAAAGCCCCCCTTCTTTTTGCACTCATTCCCACCCACTGTGAGGTCCACTGCTCCATAGGCACCGAGTGGATTGCTCAGACCAAAAGAGCCGCCGATGCATCGGCCAACTTGTTCGCCCTCGAGTTCTGTAAAACATTGTGGAAGAACATGAAACACAGGCTTGCTTTAGCATTTCTGATGATATCACTCCAGGGAGCGCACTGTACTTGATTTGGCCATGGAGGTTTTGTTGATCACCACCACATATTCAAGGGTTCCTCCCATTTTCCCCTCCGTGACGAAGTGGGTGCCAAACGTGTTGAAGAAGTTGGAGTACATCCCAAAGTCGTACTGCTCGGGAAGCTCCATGAGTGAGATGTAGAAATCTTCATGGAGCATCAGTTTGCTGGTTCTCATCTTGAAGTTGGCCGTTTGCACTTTGGACCAAAGCCGGACAAAGCCGAGATTCTGAGGACAAGAGGGATTTACACTTATTTGTGCTGAGCACGTATACGTACAAGTTCGAATTTAGCTTTAATTGTTATTTTTAGAGTTTATACCTGGCTTTTAAACTGCGTTATGTTCTTGAGGAACTCAGACTCGACGCTTCCACTGAGTCCCACTTGCACATAATAAACCCCGACAGTGACGCCAGCATTGGAAGAGCGCATGGTTTTCCGCGCCGACACCAGGCTCGCCACGTCCTCGTAGTACTCGTGAGAGCCTTCTGACGTAGCCTCAGCCTGAAAAAGAGGAAATCTTACGCCAAAATGTCTCACTTCAAACCATGTATTAAGATGCTCAAAGAATCGAATGACATTATACCACAAACTGGTAGGTGTGGTAGTTGTATGGTTTCCTGTAGTATTTATCGTCCTCCTTGTAGTGCAGGTTCTCACAGAAGGAGTCATAGGTGAAGGCCCTCCATTCACCATTATAGACGTATTCACAGGCTCCTCCAAAGTACTTTGGGTCAAGTACGTGATCCACAAAGTCTCCAGTTAAGGCACTGTAGCTGTGGAAAAGAGAACAATGTCACTTAGTGATCTAAAGTACAGTTCAACCTTTTAGAATTCAGAAGAAGAAGGTAGATGGTGCAAAACCAAACTGGATATAAATTCATTGAATCATATCTTGTTTTTTACGATTTTCACAAACTGGCATGTCAAAATAACAATTTGCAGGCTTCTGAGAATTGGGCTTGTGACCAAAGAGTTGCTGGTTTGAAGCCCAGGACAGGTGAAGGTCTGAGGTGCCACAGTGTCCACTACACTCTTAGAAATAAGGGTTCCAAAAGTGTCCTTCTACAAGGGCTGAGGTTCTACGTGGAACCATTTGCTTCTGAAAAAGTGATACCAAGAACATTTGTAACACTAATGGTTCCAGTAAGAACCATTTTGATCCAGAGAACCCTTTAAAAACCCTTTCCTGAATAAAGGGTTTTTAAAGGGTTCTTGGTGGAACCCTCCAAAAGGGTTCCAGGTGGAAAGTTCTACCTGGAGCCAAAAAGGGTTCTCCTATGAGGACAAGCCGAAGAACCTTATATGGTTCTGCTTAGTACTTTTATTTCTAAGAGTGTATTGGTGAGTAATAAGGATGGTTCGATGCAGAAATGTGTGGGCAAATATAAAGACATTTAAGAAAGTCCTATATTTTCTATTCTTATACATCATATTCTGTAGTAACTCAAACAACAATTCCAGTCTTCCAGTCTTTTAAATCAACTGACTGACTGAAGCCTCACATCTATTTACCTTAATAATGAGGTAATTGAACTTACGTGTGTATACTGTATAATTATGGGGCCTGAACATCCAGTAAACCATAGCAGTCCTCCATGTGACCTGAATAATAACCGTAAAAGCAGCGAAAGATGTGCAGTATTTACCCCTGAGTTCCACGCTGAGCACCGGGGATGGTCATGAGCGTGGAACACTTGTCGTCCCTCTGACTGATATCCCCACAGTCGTCCTCGTCAGAGAAATCCTCACAGTCTGGCTCCCCATTGCAGCGAAGTGACTGGCTGATACAACGGCCTGCAAAGACACGCTCACGTTAACACACCGCCACGCACCCGCGGCCTCCATGTTCATACGTCGTCAACCCTAACAATTATGAGAATGTGTTGTTTGAGTGGATGTTGATGCCTGTTTCTTTGCAGGTGAAGCTGTCTCCACAGTAATCTGGCACCAGACACTGTGTGGTTGCTGTCGGACACGCCAGCCTCTCCCATAATGTCTCTATGCACTCTGTGCCTCCAAACTGTGACGGATTCTCCAAGTACCGGAAACGCAACTTGGGGAAAGAAAGAAAAAATGACTCAGCATTAGACACCATTTCTATTTCTAATATAATATGTTATTATTATTATTATCTATTATTTTAGATTGAGTTTTGGTCCCAGTGAAAACAGTTAATTGTGGTTTTCAAACGTTTTAATAATGAAATTAGATCTGTCTCCCATTGTTTGCACAATGCATAAACATTACATTTATGTATATTCACCTTGATATTGAGGACAATTTTTTATCACAACCTACATCCACCTTTTACTCTCTGAGTTGGGTTGCTCAAAAGACTGTTACCAAAACTGTACTCTAAATCAGGGGTTCTCAAAGTTTTGATACCTGAGGGCCGATTTAGGAACCCAATATTGGACTGAGGGCCGCCAAAGGAAAAAAAAAGGAAGAAGAACAGAAAGAAATCCCATTTGTAATAATTTAAATGACCAGATTGCAGTTTACACTTATTGGTCTGTATCCAGTAATGTCCAATAAACATTTAACAAGCTTAGTAGCTCCTGGATTAAAACTATCAACTGTAATTAATTGTTTCTGCCGGCCGCCATTGGCCCCCCGGCCGCACTTTGAGAACCAATGCTCTAAAATGTTCAGAAAAAGTGTTCCCATATACCAAAGCTAAACTGTGATTGATATAATACAAGCAAGGTCCAGTTTTATTGATCCCTTTGAAGTAGGAAAGCTGATTTAATATAATCATGGCTTCCTTTGACATCTCATCATATTTTGACTTATCTGATGATTTATTTTATATCTATATGTTTTGGGCTGAGTGTTTTTGTCATTGCAGGGAAAAAGTACCTTTACCTTTGTGTCTGTGCAGGAGTTACACGGAGTCCAAGATGACCAGTTCGCCAGTCTACAGTTAACAGGTGTGGGTCTGTTTACAGCTCTGCTCGTCCGAGTCCCAACCCTCCTGCCAACAACACCACCCCCCAAAAAACACAATTATTATTATCTCAACCCCAATATGTTTCCAGAGGATATAAAATGTAGTGACGGCAACAATACTGCACCTATTATCAGCTGTTGCCCATGGTTTCCTGGATGCGTCCACGGATGTGCGACTAAATGTGATGAACAGATGCAGCGCGCATAAACCCAGGAGTAAATGAAGGAATCCCCACATGCTGAAAATGAGTAGATAGTAACGCCTCGAGATTAAAATGTCACATTACAGAACAGCTATTGTGATCGTCCAGTGGAGTTCTACCTCTGCTGTCTTGACCAACAACAGTGAATGATTGATCAAGAGTAAACACATGCTCTTACAACAGATCGGGATTTTTTTTTTTTTTTAAATCATTCCTGTAAACACTGCAGTCAAATTCAGAACAGGCTCAGTACACAAAAACTGATCCAGCAGCAACTGATAAAACAAACTCAAAACAAAGGTTTTCTGAGACACTTGAAGTGCAAAGATCCACTTAGTTTCAAAACACAGTTTTTGTTACTTGTAAAGCTGGATGGATTTGCGTAACATTTTCTGGGGATTTAGGTTATGGCCCAAGAAAGACATTTTTAGATTATGGTGGTGATCCAGATCCAGATTCATGTTTTTTTGTGTTTGTTAGATTAACGTTGGTAGAGAGTGTATTGACACTGACAAGCAAAGCAGCTATCAGCTTATTATCTGCTTACTTTGTCTAGTTTTGGTGTTTGTTTTTCACTTTTAGGCTTCAGGTAAAGTTCTAAATGGCGCCATATGTAAGAATGTGGCCAAAAACGGTAACTACAATCAAATTCAAAATACCTAGGTTTTTTAGGTTTCGTTTTCTCTGCCATTGTAGCTCAGACGTAACTGGCAACCCCTGGTTGCTCGGCAGCTGAGACTCTACTGACAGCAATGATTGGTAGATGGCGGTAGGTGGCGCCACATGCCAAAACATGATTTGCAGTCTGCAAAATATTTTTTTTAATGCAAATATTTTGGCTGTACTGTTGTTGTTGGTGAGTTCAGTTTGTTATATGCACATTATTCCTGAGTCTCTGTGACATATTAGGAGGATTTTATGGCCAGTTGCTTTAGATGTATTGCATAATGCACCTTTAAGGTCAAACCAACTCAAATCCATCCAGATTTCGTGTTGATCTGTCTGTGAGCAGCATAACTCAAAATGTTGAAATACAGATATGGATGCAATTTTTCTTGCGATGTAGGTTATAGGACCACACGGTGTCAAAAAGGCTAGCACTGTTGCCTCACAACAAGAAGGTCAGCAGTTTGACAACGCCCTAAAGTAGTTGACAATGAGTGTGTGTAATTTATGGCCCAAAAAATTAATTATTTTATTCAGGATATGGATTTCCTTTGGAATATATCGACACTGTGGGAAGGTGAGCGACCCTGGCAGAATCCTTCCTTCCTTTATTATTATTATTATCATAAAGAAAAATCGATCAAGCTGCTAACTACATTATTATTCAAATTATCAACCACTTAATCGCAAGGTGGATGTTGACTGGATGCCCATGGCAAGCAGTTTTAGCATTTAATATTCACTACCAATATCCTCAATGTCATTCTTACAAGTCACAACTGTTTCAGATGACAACAACAACATCATCATTATGATGAATCATAATTCTATATTCTTTTGAA
The DNA here is from genome assembly GCF_963457635.1 of Microchirus variegatus. NCBI lineage: Eukaryota > Metazoa > Chordata > Actinopteri > Pleuronectiformes > Soleidae > Microchirus > Microchirus variegatus. The sequence goes on along the minus strand of NC_139806.1, from coordinate 10,767,117 downwards.
ATGGTGTTGTCTTTATGATTGTCCTTTTTAGACAGTCAGAATGTCTGGAACTGGAATAAGCAATATCTAAAATTCAGTAGCGGATAATTGTAGATCTCTATAATGACAAACCCCATACACATGAATGGCAAAAGTGGCGCCATTTTGACAAGTAAATATTGAATTGCAGATATCTGAAACTGTATTTTTGACCAAGAATGACGTCACAGATATCTACAGCAATCCAAACTAGCCATAATAAAAATTAGTTAAAACCAATTCACAGATAAACGTCATTTTAGATAGTCAAACTTGGCGATTGCAAATGTTCAAAAGGGCTTGCCGTAGGACGCCTCTGATTGGTCTTTGAAACGCGCACGTCAGTAACGCACGCGCAGCACGCAGGTGCGTCACGCAGACAGCGGCGCTTTCAAATTGTTTGTAAAGTTAGCATCCTCCTTGACCAGCTAGCCTAGCATCACCAGCTCAGTGTGAAGTTGTCAAAATAGACAAAAAACGTCGCGTCGCCGAAGCGGACACAGTTTTCCTGATGTGCAGACGCGAACAGTGATGAACAAAGACGAGCTACAATGGAAGAGGTGAAGTCATAAGAGTTTTCTGAGTGACTTTTCTGTTTTTAGAGGAAAGCTACCTTGTTTTCATACCTTATGCTAGCTCATATGTAATTGATGGGCTTTGTTTTACTTTTTCTTGAGGTTTTCCCTTTGTCATATTTAAGAGCCAACCAATTAACACATTTTCTGTCTGGCTAAGCATGCTGATAGTTTTGGTTTTATTATCCCAGGCTTTCAAAAAAAAAAAAAAATAACACACACACACATTTTAAAAGCATGCAAGCATTTGCATTTTCCTACTTGGAGGATTAATTATTTGCTTGTAAAACAGTTAGACAATTCCCTAAAGCACTCACACACCTTGTCCATATACATATTTATATTCACATTACAGTTTACATTTACAGCTGAACAATGCAATGTCTTCAAATTGGAATATTCATTTAAAACAGTGCATTTAGCACATTGTGAATTCTGCAATGTAATTGTTGTATTTTATTTGTTCTTTGCCAGTCATAAAATGTACCACATACACAGTAGAAACAGTTTGTATCCCTTATATTTATTGTTAAATTTATGGTCATAATATCTGTCAGCATTATCACTGTTAGATATTTCCCTCAAGTTTTTCAGCCTGACACATGTAAGAGCCTGTATTGTCTTTTGTATTGGTTAGAAACAAAAACTCAAGGCAATTATTTTATTTCTTTATTTCTTTTTCTCAGCAGTTTTCTAGAAAGAGATGTTTCGGAGAGAAATTACTTTCACCGTCATTGTTTTGTGTTGAAGGCTATGTGAAATCAAATCCATCTGCACTGCACAAGTAGATAACATTGGGGAGTGAATGGAAAAAAAGTGTTCTTGTAATTTTGTTTTCAGCCCCTAAATTATGTTGTCAGCAGAAGTGGGGTTTCATCTCGTCTCTGCTGGTCGTATCTAACATCATGTTTTGAGTAAAAGTTGAGAAAATCAGATATTCACGTCGGTGGAACATTTCTGAACGTATGGGGCCCTTTTTAAATTATTTCCAGACCTTGTAAATATTAATTTTAACTACACCACATGATACTCAATCATTCAGTGCAGGTCCTTGGTGTGGCAGATAGATGTCAGTATGTCAATCTCTCTGGCAGTGACTGGAGAGGGAGTGTATTGATTACAGTTTTTGCATCATATTTTCTCAATTGTCCATCATTTCTCTCTTTAGAAAGACCAGCCAGGCTTTTTATACCCCGTATAGCTCTAGTAAAAATATCAATGTAAATCTTGTTTTTCTTTCAGGAGGGGTCAATAGACTTCAAAGCTCTCAGGGCCAAGTTTCAGGAAGAGGCCCTTTTGGCTCAATCCAAGACCAAACGACCAGCAGTTGCAGAGAAGCCCAAACATGTCCCACCTCCTGGAGGTCACTGCAGCTCCGTTGTTACTAATATGAGCGTTGCTGTAGAAAACAAGACACCAGTAGCTCCTCAGGTGATATTCAGAGATAGGCTGCGGGGATCTGGTGGCAAGCGACCCATCTCTTTTCCACCACACTTTCAGCAGACTTTCCCCTTACCCCCGATTTCTAATGGAGACAACATAGCAAAGCAGTCTCTCAAAGAGCGACACATGCCTCTGGTGCTTCCAGCCTTGCCTGCAAAAGAGCAGAACAAAGAATCACCAGTCATCAGAAAGATCCACCATCTGAACTCGGAGCCAGGAAAAGAAGTTCTTCCACATAGTAAAATCAAAAAGAAGGGTTTGCTTCTCCCTTTCAAGTTGGCCAAAGCATCAAAAGTTGGTACAGAAAATGGAGAGGAGCCCACTTATGCTGATTTGAAAGTCAGACCTTCTAGTGCTCCTGGAGAGTTGCCCACAATGGAAAAACAAACAGAAGATTTTTCACTCCAAAGTGACCAATCAACTGTTGAATGCCCCCCCTCCAGCCCAGATGTGCCAATCACCCCTCCTTCTTCAGAGACGAGTGTCGACTCTGACAGCAGAATCATTACCACCTTGGAAAGAGCCAAGAAAAAGTTCTCACGCCGGCAGATGTTGATATCCACAAAAACCAAGAGCCTGCGTTCCCCCGACTACACATCGAGAGACAAGGCGTTTCCTTTGCCACCAAAGAACATTGAAAGTGCTGAGCCTGAACTCCGCATACCCCCACCAGTCTGTCTTCCACACCTGGCTTGTATTTCAGCTCGGCCTTTCTTCAAAGCCAACAACTCTGCACGAAGTAAGTCACACTACTCAAGAGTAAACATTTTTGTCTGCAATACTGTTTGTTCAAACTTTTTTTTTAATGCTTTTGGAATATATGTTTTCTCTCATTGGCTAGAGTCTGCATTGGCTAAGCACTTTGGCAGGGATCGAGCTGAACTTCCCTCAGTGAGGACTTTTGAACCTCCACAATCTGTTCCTCCAAAGAAACCTCTACCTGACCTGAGGTTGCTGGAACCACTGCCAGCAAAGCCCCCAAGACCGCCATTAGTAGATCTTAGTCGGTTCCATCTACCCTCAGTCCATGGTACTTTATGTGAACTTTCTTTTCATCCTCTTTTTCTTTTTCTGATTTCTTTTGCTTCTCCCTTTTTGTGGCCACTGGCTGGAAGCCATGAGGGCAAAAAGAAACATATTTTACCTGGACATAAATGATTTTACTGCAGTTTACAGAAAGTCTTATTTGTGGCCAGGATGCACATCTACTTAAGGAAATGTATTTGTTTCTTTTCATAGAGTTATCGCCAGGTCTTAGCAGCCAAGCACCACCTGAAGAGCCAGAAGCTGAAGTCCCATCAATCCCCAATCCTGTGCTGGGTGCTCCAGAGTTTCCAGAGTTTGACAATTCAGAGATGGAAACAGCAGAGGGGGAAGCTGTTGATATCGCTTCACTGGAATTGGAGGCTTTAGACCTTGTCAGCACTCACCTTTCTGTCCCAGTTGACTGTGGGATTCCAGATTTACAGGCTTCTCAGTCTGATTTGTCAGTATGTGAATCTGCAGAGCCTGGTTTGAGGTCTATCGTCCAAGATCTGAACATTGGCAGTCGAAACATAATACCACTCGATCCGGCCAGCTTCCCTGAACCAATAAACCTTCCAGAGTTTCCAGAGCCTGCTGTAGCAGAGCAGTGGTCTCAGAGTGAGGAAGTGGTTGTTGATCCTCTTTCTATCTCTCAAGCTGATGAGAATGATCTGGGAGCTGCCGAGTCTGTCTTCGATGAAACTGAGCTTAGTAACCACACAGAATTCAATGACAATATTCCGCCACATCCATGGTAAGCATTACTGTATCTGTATCTAACTTTTTATTTTCGTCATGTTGTGCTAACATAATTTTGACTGATTTCTTCCCCTCCAGTGTTCATGAACAGGACAGTTACTATGAAACGTGTGATAATGTTTACGAGGATGTTGAAAACCTCAAAAAACTCACCCTGGGCCAGAACTCTCGTAAACGTAAAGCTGGAGTGAAGAGTACGGAAAGTATTAATTTTTTTTCCTCTCATTATAAGACCTCTGACAGACATAATTTAAATTTTAATTACAGCATTTACATTTGTGTGTTTTTTTACAGATCCATATGCTGACAACTACCCTACGGTAACACATCTAATTGAGTTTATCTTTTTAATCAGTAATTAAAGAAACTGTTATGTTTACGTTCAGACACTCTGTGGCATAATGACTGTGCTTGTCTCTTTTAACAATCATTTATTTTTAGAAGGAGGAGGCGAGTCATAACGTATGGCCACGGAATCCGTGGTATGTCCCGTTTTTCTTGTCTAACACAAGTCCTGCATTGTGTTATTGACAGATTTTTGACAGATGTGGGACAGCCATTGATTTTTTTTTTTTTTTCTTTGTGGTAATCAAACTACAGGGCCAGTGGAGAACATGCTCATTCTGCCTATAATCATGTCCACAGGTATGTAAGACATGTCAGCTGTCAGTCACTGATCTGTTTTTATTTCTTACTTGGTAAGGTTTCTTGCATGTGGTTTCATTTGCATCTCAGGTGGTAAATGTAATATGATTTAAAAATATATATATATGTGCTTTTACGTTTGTTTTCAGTAAGGAACGCCACAGCCCCAACACTGCGGAGCAGAAGGAGCAAAAGAAAAGAGAGAAACACCGACTGGAGAAGGAGAAAAAGGAGCAAAAAGACAGGGAGAAGAAGGAGAATGAAATGAAAAAGAAGTTCAAGGTAAGTCTAAAAAATTACCTTAAAAGTTACCTTAAATCACAAAGTCTTTATATGTCATGGTATCACAGTCATGTTCAATAAAAGTAAGTAAAATGTTCAAAGCTATAATGTTTTCTGTGAATAAAATCACAAAACGAACATAAATAGCCTGTTTGTGTGTGTGTTTATTTCACTATCCAGGTGACTGGTGATGAGGAGCCTCTGTACCACGCCAAGGTGACGGTGGCCAGTAAAGTCCGCAAAAATGACCTACCTGTGAAGAGCGGTGAGACGGTCAGCATCATCCGCACCACCAACTGCCCCAAAGGCAAATGGTTAGCTCGAGACGTCAGCCACAAATGTGAGTTCGGACATGCAGTGTCCCCCCCCCCCCATGTCCTCGCTTATTAAAGTGTGTAATAACCTGGTGACATTTAATGCACGTGTCAGTAAACTATGGTAAAATCTCAGCAGCAGCACAGTCACAAACATGTACAGGTACAACAAGGCAACAGTCAGAGGCCATGCGTACTATACAACATCATAAAATAATCAAATATGCAGTTTTCAGAATCATAGAAGAATTACCCAGCACAATCATAAAAAACCCATAAATCATAAAAACATCTACATGTTCACTTACACAAACATGTTTAGGGTTAATAAAATGTCTAATAAATAAATGTCTGCCAAGTAACTCTCCTAAACGTTAAGCAATTGACCTTTAAAGAAAACCAAAAAAAAACACATGACATCTTTAGTGAATATTAAAATGTGATAAATTAAAACATGAAACAAAGATGCATTTGTTGTTGCTGTCAAGCGGTTTTCACAACAGGAGACCAATTTGTTTCACAAATGAGTCTCTTGTTTTCACACTTACTCCACAATGTTATTAGCATCTCATTGTTTTTAGTTTCTGTTTGCAGACGGTTACATTTCAGTCATGAATGTGGAGCTCAATATCAAGGAAATGCTGGAGCTGGGGAAGAAAGCTCAGGCAGCTGGACGAGGAGGGAATGTGGATGGAGACACCATCAGCATTGGGAGCAGGTACACGGGAGGAAAACAAATGGACTTTATATATCTTTTCATAATTCGTGTCTATGATAAGTAACTTTTTTTGTATCTTTGTTTTGCAGATCCTCCAGTCACGCTGTACTAACAAGTAGCTGTAAGTGTCAATAGGCTGTGTGGAGCTAAAGGCGGAGCTCCTCTCATTGCTGTGATATATGGCCTTGTTGACTGACTGAGAACACGCACACAGATTTGAAATCAGCCCAAAGTATTGTAGCTCGTTGCCATCTGCCTGACAGCAATGTGTTATTTTATGATTGTAAGGGAATTCCATGTAGGCTGAGGGATTCTTGGTGCTGCACTGCCAGACCTCTATCATCAACAAGCGCACACACACACACACACAGAGTTTAATCAGACCAAGTTGTTTTTCTGCAGTCACAGATGACAGTGAGGAGTGGGCCTGTGAAGACGAGACACTCTCGCCCTCCAATGAAAGCCAGTAAGACTAGACAAGTTTAATTTTCCTTCTGAAGATACAAGGTTTTTTCTTTTTGTGGTTAAAACCGTCTTTTCTTTCTCTTTGTTTGTTTTGTAGTAGTTTTCCCCAGCAGACTTCCTCCATGTGTGAGCTGTGTAAGTAGTGGTTTCATGGGAAATCCAAGCTCTGCGTGTGGTTGGTTTGTTATACAATGACATCTGAAACACTGTAACATGCCTTTGATGTGCACTTTTTCTCTGCTGCTCTTTACCCACTTCCTCCCTCTATCTATCCGCAACTCGACCCCCAACCTTTCCTTAGTGTGTAGCCATGTTGGCGCCCAGCACACTCTGAATGATGCCAACCTGGAGGACCTGCACACGCAGTAAGTCTCACCACAGTCCAGGTGTTGAACTGGACGCCATTGCGGGTTTTTCTTGTTGGCTCATATTATTCTAGGTGTGTGTATGCATTTGTATTTTTTTTGTTTTTCAAGATTAACTAACTGAGTGGAGTTGAACAAACATGATAACGTCGTATAATTAACAATAATATGTAACATTTCTGCATTAAAACGTCTACATCTTAACAATGAGGCTAAAGGTGTTGAATTGTCCTTAAGTGAATTAAATGAAATGTTTAATGAGGTCATCTGCTTTACCCTTGTCTGCAATGACTTCTGGTATCATTTCATTTAAGGGCAAACTACTTTGAAATGGCTGATGTTCAGTACACTTAATGTCCTCTTTATTAGGTACACAAGACACCTAATAAAGTGGCACCAATTATGATTTTCTTCCATCTACTTAAATGTTGTCGTGTGCTCAGGAATCATCTGTGTGCTCGTTTGAGTTAGTGTTGTTTCTTTAATTTCAAACCAATATGGTCTCCTCTGCTGTTGCGTCCTGGGTATTTTCATTTTTTCCAAACTATTCTCTGTAAACAAACTGGGATTTTCCCCCAGTTCATCAGCAGTTTCTGAAACACTCCAGCCCTTCCGGCACCAACAACTATGCCGCAGAGTTACTGCCTTTTCATTAGCTGAATAAATATGTGTCTTAACAAGCAGTGGAACAGGTGTACCTAATAAAGTGAGGGAAGATCGTTTCATTCGAGAAGCTGAAATCTGTAATTGTTGCATGAAAAATAACAGTTTATTCATGGAATGAAATGTGGTCGTTCTTCCGTTTACCTTATTATTTTTCTTTCTTTCTTTCAGGACCAGGCATGAAGCCCTGCAGAAACTAGCCATCTTTTTTCAACACGGCAAAGATGAATTTGTTGAAGTTGCTGAAGGAGCACCCACACCCACAAAGTAAAGTGTTCTCTTCTTCACAGCATGACATTTTAGTTTGTCATCTTACATTCACAAATGCTGTCATCAATAGAAAACCTGTTTGTTTATTTATTTTAATATGTCATCCTTTCTGTCCTGTTTTAAAGCGCTGAACCCCCAAGTAAGTTTACAGACCTAAATTATTTCCATGACTGCACATTTGTCAGCACTTCTGTCACACTTACTGATACTGGTGGTGGAGCTGAGAGGAAAGCACTCTCACATCACTTTGAGGACACTACGGTCTAACCACAGGCTGGCGTCTTGTCTGCCATGGAAAATAAACTACGTGGGGCTTTATCAGTTTGAAGTGACCTGGAGACATGGTGTCTGACATTTTGCAGAGACGGTAGTGAGGAGTTAATGTTACCTTTTTCCGTCTTGTCTTCATTCAGATTTCTTGAGTGACGTTGAAGAGCCCCCATATCCGTAAGTGTTGAGTTTCTTTCTTTCTTATCAGCAAATGAAGCGTGGCGCTCTTTGATCTCTATAAGTTGAGAACTCTGAGATTTTGCCACAGAAGAGCACCCATCACTGAAGGCCTCTCTCACCACAAACTGTCCTGTTCTGTTTTGAACGACAGTGAACAGGAGGTCGACTTCACAGAGCTGGAGTTCGTTCCTCCTCCTCCACTATACGCCGACATCTTCTGATTACGCCATCAGCTACAGCCAGGAATGTCGATCTGAACAATTTCAACTGAGCGGTTGGTTTACCTTTTGGGATTTGACAGTGTGAAAGAGATGCGAATGCCACTGAGAATTGCCACATATTTCAACATGTTTTTTTTTACTCTCTACAGTGGAGAAAAGAAAACACAATCATGAATGATTAATGGAGCTGTTGTTGTGACTGTGTTACAATCCAAATGTCACCTTTTTGTCAACCTTGTCATGCTTATTGGTGCATTTTCACCTTATGTTCTGCACTTTTTCTTTTCCTTAAAGTTCCTTTTTAAACATAGCAAATGGTGCACACATTTAAATCAAAGAGCAATCACAATATTAACTGTTCACTTGTTGCTCAGGTTTGTTTGGATTGTCTTTGGTTGAAGTGTTACATATAATAAATATTGGTCACAGATTTATGTTTTTCATGACATTGAACGCGTTCTACACCAATAATCTAAAAATAATAAAATTCCATTTATATTCCTGTTAACTACAGAGCACGGTCTGATTATGAATCACCTCTAAATCACACTCACTGCTATGAAAATGTAATGGGATGCTATAATCTGATTAAAATGTGAACATATCTACATCTTAATCTAATTATTGCTTCTACAGAGTTCGACCTTAATCGTCAACAAAAAAAACACAGATTTCACGGCAGTGTCGTAGTCAGACGGTTTTCTCAAGATGACTTTCCATGTAAACAGTTATTGCTAAAAATGCTATTCAGTTTATTGTGTTTGGAGAAACTGATGTTTACCGTCATGATGCAGTCACTGAAGCCAAATTATAGATGTATGGATGTTTGTTTTGTCAAGACATAACCTATAAACTAGTGTTTCCCAAACCTTTTATACAGGGATCCAGTTTTTTAAAGGGATGGCAAACTATCATGACCCAGTGAACAACATAAATCATGACTAGAGCTAATTAAGTTTGCCACAATTTTTACGACCATTTGTGTAACAGCAATTACAACTAATTTAAATCTTAAGTAAGAAGCTTTAATAAGTTCAGTTGATTTATTTGGTGACTCCAAACACCTCTCCTGTGGCTAGTACCGAAGTCCTTCCCCATCTAAAAGTTTTTGATTACCTGAATGTTCTGGGAAAGTTACCTTTTGACTGTGGAAAAGTTTTCCTAATGTTCCCCTGACATATGTTTTTGGTTGCACATTTGGTTCCCAGGACGTTGCCCAAATGTTACTTTTCGGCAATCTTTTCAGGCCGTTTTGTTGCTTTTGGTGAATGTTCACAAACTGCACAGGGTTTCCATGTATCACAGTGTGTATCAGACAGGAAAACGACCAACTAATGTGGGGTTTTCTTTTGGGGAAAGACTCGACTGTTTGTCCAGGAAAAACATGAAATGGGGGAAAAACACAGAACTTTGTGCCTCAGACTCTGGAAAAAGTCCCTTTTTATCGGGTTAGTTTGTGTTTTGTGGAATCCCCCCTTTGTTATTGCTGCCGCAGCGGAGTTGCAGTGATTATTGTGAGAGGTGAGTGTGGGAATCAGCTTGTGTGAAGGAGCCTGGCTGCATATGGCATTAATTGAAAAGGGAGGACTCTGTAAACTGGAGGAGGGGCTTTCTGGGAAAGACTCCCCAGCCTCTACCTCCATGTAGAGGAGTTAGAGGATGGTTAGAAGTTTAGAGTCAGCGGAGACGATGCGTGTGCTTGCAAAGTAAACTTTAGATTAGAGTAACGAGACAGAGGTGCACGATAGATCCGCTGCACAGCCGCTTTATTGTTGTAGCTAATGAACAACGTGAACGTAGCACCTCTGCGATAGCGTGTACTAACATTTTTTTTTTTTTAGTTCCTTCTCTCGTTTTTTGTAGCATTTGAATCGCACACCAGACGTTTTAAATGCAACGCTGTTTGATATATGAGAAAACAATGGCTGAGACGAGGAACGGCGGGAGTTCACTGAACAACAACAACTGCAAAGACCACCGCAGGAGAAAGTTACTGGTGGGAGTGGATCTCTTCTGCCTCTTCTTAGGTGAGTCATTACACTGCTGTGGCTTCTGTTTATTATTTACGCTTGTTTTATTCAACATTGTGTTGACCTGGCTTTTTCTAATATTAACTATAACGTGGTTGTCACTGTAATTATTATATCTCTGTGTCGCAGAGTTACGGGAATTCACGAGGACAATTTTAGTCAACGTTAACAGTTATATTAGCACCTTATTACCTTTCATCATATCACTCCGCCTAACTTTACTCTCATTACAGGCAAGGTGCACTGTATTATGTATTCCGTATAAACATTTATATGATTTTACAGCATTATTAAGACAATATATCCATTTACTCAGTTATATAATGGTAAATGTACAAAATATTGACACCATATTGTGAAAAGTTGTGTTCAAGTTGTTAAACTAGTCTTTACTACTACATCTACTACGACCACTGTACTACTATGTACTTTCACAAAAGTATGTCTTTGTCAGTTTCCGTTTATGCTTTTGTTATTAATGTGTTTATTTTTCTTATTTGTGACATTAAAATATATCATTTTGTGTATAGTGTTATATTAATAAGACGATAAGCATTTTGCCATAAAATGTTAGCAAAGCATCAGGCTAGCTTTTAAAAAAAAAAAAACTAAGCTAAAAAAACAACACATTGTTTGAAAATGTAAGTTTTAACTATTAATACATTAATTTAAAGCTAGTTATGATATTTAAACACACATAATGTGTGGTTGTGGTTTAGTGGTGAAATGGTTGTCTTCCAACTGGAGGTTTGGGATTCAGTTCCTTGCTCCGATAGTCTACATGCCGATGTGTCCCTTGGCAAGACGCTTAACCCCAAATTGCTGGCGGCTGTGTGGACAGCGTGTGAATGGGTATCATCATTCATTCATTCGTTCATTTGTCTTTTGCTTTATCCTCCACATGGGGGCTCTGCAGCCAATCCCAGCTGACATGCAAAAGGCGGGGTCGCACCCTGGACAGGTCAGTCCATCACAGGTGATGGATAAAGCGCTGCATATACAGTAGATGTACCTTATTTATGTATGGATGAAAAGCAAAGACATAAGTGTAGCACACCTGGACTGGTCATCCAGACTAGAGAAGTGCTATATACATAGACCATTTGTTAGCCAAATGCTGAACACGATCTCCACAAGTTGTGCCCAAACTGTTGCCCAGCATTTAGCTGTTATTAATAAAGCATAAGCTTGGCTTAAAGACGGTGTTCCTGCCAAAAAATACTGAGAAGGGGAAGCTAATTGATGAATTATCCCTGGAGGGAGACATTTCCTTGGTCTCCACCCTCACCTGTACTGTAAACCTCTGCTGCGATGACTCCTTGTTATATTTTCCAGAATGGCTCGCATTCCACACCAGCAGGAATTCTTCTGATCTCAACATCTGGCATAATATGTTTTAGTGTGTTGGCGTGTGTGTGGAGTAATTAAGGGAAGTGTTGAAAAGGTCAAACCTGTATGTATGTGTGTGTGTTAAGTTGAGTTTCTGTGATGTTCAGCAGCTGCATACATTGACTTAAAGTTGTTATTGCAGGTGAATTATTTTTCTTTCGCACTGAAGTTTGAACTCTTATGAAAGGCCCATAGCTGAAACTCATTTATTTTCTTTACCAACAAACAACAAGATATTGTTCTTTGAAACATGTGCCAGGTGACAATGGTAAACGGGCAGACAGCAAGGTTCATCTTGGAAGTGAAATTGGTGAAACTGCATTGGAAAAGCAATAGTCTTAGGTCCACACTGGCGTTTTGACAATCTATATTTGGTTTCAGACTCTCCGGAGGGTAAATTCTTGTTTATAAACCAGCTGCGTTTTTCTGATAAAAGATGTAGTTTTAAAGAGAATGACCACAGGGAGGAAATGGTGGGCCAGTGCTTGTAATTGGCACTCCTTCACTTGGTGATTACAGTATTGCTGTGTCCAGGGAAATCTCTGCAGCTTTCTTGTGCACATGAACCATCTCCACTTTCTGTCATCCAGCTAACCTAGACCTTCAATGCCAGATAGAAATTTTCTTCAGTGGTAGTCACCCTGATTCGACGGTGACTGAAACCGAACTCTGATGGATAATGCAGAGCAAAGCACCAGGGCTACTTGCGCCAAACGCTGTTGGGGTGATCAGGTTCAGTACACTAATCCACAGCAGGTGGCTTTTATATTTACTTGTTAATCATCTTATGTGGTGTTTTCCTGTTATTTTTCCCCCTCACTCAGCACTATAAAATAGGTTGTTAATCTTTTACAATTGTTGTTCAAGTTTGTTAATATGGATCTTGTTAGAACTGTGTGAAACCGCTGAATCGGACATTTTAAAATAATACTGGGGAGTCACTGGCATATTGTATGTAACTTATCTCATGTAGGACATGTTAATATAATTGTCCAATATTTTCTATGTGGTTTTAAGGTAATCCAGTTAAGTTGGAGTTGATTCTACATGTTCTGCTCCTGTTGTGAAGCTTAAGTGTGCAGATACATGGTATATACTTCCATATTTTAGAAGTATCTGTATATACATGTGTCTTGTACTGTGGTGCATGATTTTATGTACATTTATAAATCATCTGGGTTGAGGCAGAGCAGATGTGCTTAATGTGAACTTTAAATTACCTTGTGTGCAATAGCTGCTCCTCCTAAAGAAGTATGAATAATATATTTCTTTTTTTAAAGCAGACATTTTAGCCTCCAGCAGTTCAATTCAATGCAAATGAAGCCGGCAGACCTGTTCTTCTCTTCCTTAGAGGATCTAGGAACTAAGTTTTGCAGCAGTTCAGAGAAGACTGACTGACAGGCAGACGGACAGGGGGCAAGGTTGTGTGTGTGGGCGCCTGTGAGTAAAAACAACTGCATCTGTGTATACACCACAACTACCTCAGACATGTATACATTTCTACACCAGACAGTGCGAGATCCCTACAAGTGGAAAATGTGTGTCTGTTTATTTTAACAGTCACACTTGGTGTTTTGGCAAAAGCCCTCAAAATATGGTGGGGCTTTAATTCAGCCTGAGGCTTGTACATTGATTCTAGTTTCCACAAACGGCAGCCGAACTGGGATAAAGGCTAAGTGGATGAGCGCAGGAAATTCCAGCCAGTTAGGTCTTAATACGTTTTTTTTTCCATATTTTGATGTGCTGAAAAAGACATCATCATTCCTCATTTACTATTTGCTTATTTTTAGTCGTGTCTCCCAAGTTGATTAAGCAAACAGCTTCGTGGCAGAGCCTAATAGAAGGCACCTGATGTTTATATTAGAAACCAAAAACTCTCAAGAGAAAGTCGCTCTCATCGTTATGTTTGTTTCTGGTGAGCTAATGTGAAAGACATAGCCTCGCTTGCTGACTGGTGTTGTCATTGGCAGGACGGCGTTTAGAAGCAGGAAGGCAGGAAAAGGGGTAGGAGGGGAAAATCCCAAGATGCTGTGCGCAACGCTGATGCTGCAGTATTTACACGGATGGATGGGGTCAGAGGAGGGGTACGAGAAGAAAAACCCAGCTGCGTGACTGGAAGACGGGAACTGACAGTGTCTTATTGTGTTGCCTCAGTCTTTTCAATCCACGATTGATGTTCTTGACCTTGTGTGGGATCGGTGAGATTGTGGACACTTAATTTCATTTGTTCATTTTCACTCTCTCTCTTTGTCACCCTCTGGCCTTGTGGTTTGTATTTGGTCTAAATGTGTTTAGAGGTCAGCACTGAGAGGTTAACATGTTTTATCCCCTGTGAGGCCATTGTGTTTCTGTTCTCAGCCAGCCAAAGCAGTCTAAACAATTAGACAATGAGTATATTTTTACAGAACTACGAATCACACGAAGCTTTCACTTTTGCCTCCGGAGTTGCTTTGAGGCCAATTGTAGCTCTGGCTTTCTATTTGTTTTAAGAAAGATAATGTGAATTCTGCTAAATGTGGAGTGAAGGCCAGTGTTCTGGAGTTCCCATCAAACAGCAGAGCTGTATTTGTAATCTGAGCTCAACCCAGCTGGACCTTCAAAGACCAGTCAGGTGTGCGTGTGTGTGTGTGTGTGTTGAGGGACTCGACATCAACTGAAGCCTGTGTTGACATGTGGTTTGAGAAATCATGCCCACCCCCGCCACCATCCTGCCTTCAGCAAGGCTCAGCACTGCTGACCTCTACACCCCAATGCTTCTCAGCCTTTTGAGACGGCCAGACGGGGGAAGAGAATTAGAGAGAATTCGGGAAGCCGTGAGCGCTGATGTTTGCTTTTCTTTGTATTGGCAGAATTATTTAAAAGGTGACTTAAAAGCCCCAACATCAGTCAAAAAAATGCTTTGAAGGGGTTTAAATGTGTGTTTTCCAAATTCTGCCAGACATTTGAAGCATCTCCTGGGTACCACGTCGTCCATGCTCCAATTTCAAAGTCATCCACTGAAGCTGTTAGTAAATGGGGGGAAAATAAGCTGTCCTTTCTGGCAGGAGTTTCATCTACACCCACTCAGTTTGTTGTTGGAGATGAATGAGATCTTTTTGCCACTTTAAGTGGTGAAACACTTTAAACTGATCAGACACCCAAACCCGTAAGGCGTCTTAGTGAGCCTTTTTTTTTTAAACGCACTTGAAAGAGTAGACAGGAAAGGTATATTTTGAAAGCAATTGTGTTTTTTATGTCTGTTAGCAGCAATGATATCTGTTTGGAACATGAAACATCCAAACCTAGAACTATCATGGCCTGATTGTAGTTTTGATTCATATCAACCGACTGCATTTTGTTTTTCTTAGCTCAATTTTGGACAGCATCAGTGTCTCTTGGGAGTATTTAAATCTGTTTGTTTACAGGTTCTTCTGTGACTTTCTGTGCTTTTGTGTTTATCTTCCTGTTGATAATGTGTCTACTGACTGATTTTGGTAAATAAGAGCTGTCTGACCTGCGCTCATTATGTATTTGTCCAACCATGCAGTGCTACTTGTTGCTGGGTTTTTGCACAAATCTGCCTTCCCACCTTACCAGAGAGGATTCTTCTGCAATGACAACAGCATCAAGTTTCCCTATAAGAGCAGCACAGTGTCCAACACCGTGCTCACAGCTGTGGGCGTCACTGTGCCCGTGGCCTCAGTAAGTCCTGTTGTGGTGCAGCAAGAGAAAACGGAGAGCATATGCTGAGACACTCTCAGTTCATCCAGTGGTTGGCTCGAGACATCTCAAATGATATGATTGCTTTGTCGGAATCTGACTCACCATCAGTGATGCATGCATTTTATACCTCATTAGCTGTAAATCATGTATGCTCTACATTACTGCCAACCATTTTTTTTTCCAACCCTGATTGTTGTGAGCTCATGGCTCCAAAGTCTACTGTGAATGATTGTACGCTAAATATAGCGGTTCCTTTTATACTTAAAAATGTCTTCCACTTTTGATTCTACAGCCTTTAGAGGCAGTAAAGCATACATGATCAGAAGCTAACAGATTGAAATGGTAAACAAAATGCAGATTTGGCCCTTAATTACACCCAAAGAATGTTCCAGATGACCCATTAACGGTGAATCCTGAACAAAAAGGCAATCATTATTTCTTGGTTAGTCACAGAAAACAGCCACAAAATGGATTGAGCCAGTCCCAGATGTTCTCCTGTTGCCTCCTGTTTGTACCTGCGACCTCTGTAATTTGCGTGTTATTAACCCAGCACCTCCATCTCTCTCTTTCTCCATCTCTCTCACACCCCATCCCCACCTCCTCCACTCTCTCTCTGTGCTGCTCACTGCTTCTTCACACTAGCCGGCCTGCCTTTCTTGGTCATTGAGACCAGCGCTGTTCAGCCTTACCGTAGAGGGTTTTACTGCGATGATGAGTCCATCAAGTACCCGGCCAAAAATGGAGACACCATTAGCGACGGTGTGCTTAGTGCTGCTGGCATTCTAATCACCATCCTGTCTGTAAGTCACCTCACTTTGATCACTAATGCCATCATCACTTCTTTTTGCTGTTTCAGCAGCCTTCACTGTTACAAGCAGCACACGCTGACACCTTCATAAATGTGATACTAACCGTGTTATGTTATGTTGAGTGCACTGAAGTAATTTCCAGAAGGGTTTTATATGACAATTATAAGATTGTCAACAAGTATAATATTGTACACACATATACTGTAATCCTTTTTAGAGATTTTTTTTCAGGTGTTGAATCTTTTATAATCCTGACAATCCTTGCTCAAACCATTCTCACTATGACTGCATTCATGTTCAACTCCCTTTAGCTACCTGTGTTATCAGCCCCTGTGATTGGCTTCAGCACATTCTAGATAACCAAGCCAACATTTGTTCAAGGTTTTTCTCTTTGGGGTTTAAGGTAAACACAATACACCATAAAACACATTTTTAAACTAACTGTTTGTGAAGAGATTGCTGCACCTTCATCCCACCTTGCAAATTGGTTATAAACAGAGTGGGGGGCATTTATGCCAACAGTGGGGAGGTAGTTACAGAGCCAAATCTATGTCTGTGTAAAAGGTAAAAACCATGATCAGCGTAGTATGACAATAACACGTTTTAGCAGCAATTTAAAAGGCGCTAAAGACAACTGAGAAAGTGAAGTGTTGAATTGTTTCTTGGTGTTAAATATTCTGGGAGAAAATGGATGTGTCCAAAATCTCTTCTTTCAAACTAAAGTCTTGTTATTTTAAATACATTCTTCTTAAAAGCGCGCTCCTCTGAGTAGTGGGGGGTTTGCACCCCATTTTTCTCTCAGAACCCAACCCCAGCCTTTGAGAATACTAAACTGCCAACCCAACAGGCACTCCTGTTTTTTGGGATTCTTTCTAACTGAGCACTCATACTTGCACAGTTTGTGCTGCAACTGAAAATCTGCTTATTTAGTTAGAATGGGGCTGTGTCACGCATTGCACTGCCTTGATTGGCATTGTGGGCTCGCTGCTTCGCTCTGCTCGTGCTGCCTTCAGCAGAAGTTGAGATTGAGATCTGTTCAACTTTCCAAGCTACAACACAAACACTGGCCAATCGAAGGTCCTGGAATATTTGAAATAAATTAAATATTTGCATAATCCGAACAGAGCTCTCGTATAAGACTGGTTTCCCAATTTCCAGTGTTTTTGTCGGCTAGGGTTCACTTAACAATGTTGCACACGCCAGAGCATGCACCATGTAGCAATCACTTAAGCAATGTTAGGAACTCTAACAATGAAGTCAGCTACACACTGCTCTGCTAACTTAATAAAATAATGTGTTGGCAATGAATTATCCAAGGAAGAATCCAGGTACATGTACAATGTCGTAATCTCACTTAAAATCCTTACCAAACGTCCGCGGTACTCTGTGGTTTGACTCGACGCTGCTGTAACATGCAGTTGTCACCTAGCAGACTCGCTGTTGGGACCTTGCACTTTGCCTCATGGCAGTGCCTCTCCATCTACGCTCTCCTCTATGGACTCAGGGCCACATGGGTTTTCATGGTGAGAAGGAGTCCTGGCCCCATGTAATTATGGTTGACGCAATGGTTGTTCGGTTAAAATCCTGTAATTGGTGGGGTGGAATTGTGGTGAAGGCCCCAAACAAGAAGACTTGGCCAAATATCTCATTTCCACCCCCCCCCCCTTGGCAAAATGTGTCTATTCAATCCAGCATGCCCCCTAGAGTGTTCTGCCAACTTTGGTGTTTTCAGAACCAAAAAAACAACAACATTATGTCATTTAGTACTTAATTCTCCCTGAATAGACCTGAGAAAAACAAAGTCACATCATTTATGTATGCAGATTTTTTTTCTTTTTTTAGAAGAAGAAAGAAAAACACCATGGTGTCATTTTGGAAACACTAAACTTTTGACATACTCTGCAAGTCAGCGTCTAGCCCTCATTATTATGTCTGGATTATCAGTGACATAACCCTACAATGCCACTTCATTGGTCATTCACATAGTTAAATATTTCACACAAGGAAACCAGATCTTTTCTTTTTTTTTCTCCCATGGAAGCAGCTGGACTGTATCGTGCTGGCTCCAAAGGCCTGGATGGTGGAAACGACACACTCTATCAGCTTGTTAAAACTGAACTTAGGGCTATTCCTCTGCAGAGAATGTTTCCAAGAACGGCACTTCCAGGACCCCTCGCAAGAATGTCTGATGAAACCAAGATTCTAACATGAAAACAGCCAGACATCCTCCTTGTGAAATCTGAGATGTTTTAGAGGGAGTTGGAGCAGTGAAAAACAAACGTGCCCCCGACATGCGCCCTGGTGGAGTCTGGCCACCAAAATCAGACACGTTGCCTAGCTCAGCGCTTCTGCTGATTAGAACCAGCAGTGCCTCCCCAACTCCCACCCCAGACCTCATTCCTCCTCTTACCTTCCTCTTCTCCTTCTTTTTGCATTCCTCCTTTTTTTTCCTTTGTTTTGCTTTCTGTCCTCCCCCTCTGTCAGTGTGCCCTCCATCCCTCCACTCTCTCCCTGTAAATCTCTCTCTCTTCGCCATTTCTCTCCACTACTTTTGTTTTTTTTGTGAGAGCCATGGGAGAAGAGGGCTTGGGAAGGCATTTTCTGAGCTTCAACAGCTGTTGCGAGTTATGGCAATCCATCTCCCCCTAAGTGCGACTTACCCGTCAATCGTCGGTTTTAGATAGTGGTTTATTTACACACTTAGAGAAAACTATACACAGTGGACAATTAAACGTTGCCTCCCAGAAGTAGAACGACTGAGATCAACACATTTAAACGATAAAGAATGTACTTTTAACCACTTTAAAGCGTTCTTTTTGAACCATTATAATAATATCCAGGACAACAATGTGGGTATTCTCCACTTTGAACAACAGAGCTCAGTATGACCTGGTTTCAAATGTCCATCCCCACAGAATCACAGACTTTTTGATGCAAGGGCTTAATTCTGTCCCTCTGAAATGAACAATAGCTTGAGGGTTTGTTCATGAATCTCCTCCCTCTACAGTACATTTACATGAAACGTATAATTGTCTTAGTCAGACTAAATGGGGACCTTTTGAAATACATGTGAACGTGTTAGTCCACTTCATTCATTCATCTTTTACCGCTGTATCCTTCACATGAGGGCTGCGTACACCAATCAATTGCTTGGGGCCCCGAGTTGGCCTGGGGCCCCAAGACAACAACTGGTTATGAATAAAATGCAACGACAAACTGTGCGAGCACCCCTTTGATAGTCAATGCAGTAAAGTGCAATGACGCTGTTATCGGGATCCCCCTCAAGGGGGCCCCTCTCAGTAGTCACTGACAGCAGCCAGCCAGGTTCGTGATCTCTGCTGCCGGCAAAATGCAAAACCTCGGCAGTCATCATGAAGCGGAATTATGCATCAGGAAGCCGTTGTCCATTTTGCTTAGGGCCCCCGAATTCCTTCAAATGGCCCTGCGTACACCCTGGACAGGTCTCCAGTCTCTATCTAAAATTGAAATGTCTCAAACTTGGACTAACTCATCCAGACGATGTGGTTGGGAGTTGGAGCTCTGCACATGCTCCACAGTTCCTACTCCTGAGTCAAAGGTCGGGAACTGTAGAGCAGGTGGAACTGTAACTGTAGTTTAAAAAGTTTGTTATGCCACCTCAAAGAATATTGAATAATAAAATTGAATAACAGTCTAATACTCACAAGCTGACAGGGACAAGCATTGTCCTGTTTTTTCACAAAGTTTTTGCTCACTCACACCTTCTCACTGAACACTCTGAGGAATAATTGTATTGTTTTCCACTGGAGCTGAACCATGGTTTTCACCGACACGTTCATTGTCCTTTCAGATCATCATTGGAGAAAGCTACAGGATCTACTTTCTGAACGAGGGCTCCAAGTCTTTTGTGGGGAACCCCTATGTCTCCGCTCTCTATAAGCAGGTCGGGGTGTTCATCTTTGGCTGCGCCATCAGTCAGTCGTTCACCGACATCGCCAAAGTGTCCGTGGGCCGCATGCGCCCGCACTTCCTTGACGTGTGCAAACCTGACTTCTCCACTATCAACTGCTCACTGGGTTATATCACTGACTACCAGTGTCAGGGACCAGAGAACAAAGTTCAAGAAGCCAGGTACAGAAAAAAGTATTTTTCAAGATTTGTTCAAATTTATCTGTTGTTGACAGATTATACATCTTAAAATGCTGATTGTTCTGTGTCCTTCAGGAAGTCTTTCTTTTCGGGACATGCGTCATTCTCAATGTACACTATGCTATACCTGGTGGTGAGTTTTCTTTCTTTCTTCTTTTTTTTTTAAACATGAATGCAGAAAGAATACATACTATATGAAATCACAATTGTGTCTTTTTTTTAACAGTTTTACCTGCAGTCTCGCTTCACTTGGCACGGCGCCCGCCTGCTGCGCCCTCTGACCCAGTTCACTCTTATCATGATGTCTTTCTACACTGGGTTGTCCCGTGTCTCTGATCACAAGCACCACCCCACTGATGTTCTGGCAGGTTTTATACAGGGAGCCCTGGTGGCCTACTGCATAGTGAGTGATGCCTGTGAGGAAGTAGACGTTTTTGTTGACTGATTTAGATCGGATTTATGAATTTGAGCGTCATCGTGTGTAAATCTCAGGCAAATGTTATTTCCTAGTGTTCCAATTGAATAAAGATTCTTACTTTGTACGAGTATCACCATTACTACATGTATATATTTAATCTAAGTTCTAAGTGCGTTTATCTAATTAGCTTCAAACAGGGTTCCCAAAGGTCCTTGAAAGTTGGTGAATTTGCATTGCTTGATGTGTGCTTACAAGGACTTAGGAGAACAAACGTGTTGAGTCTCTGCCGTTGACCTGCGATTGAAAGCAAACAATGAACAAGTAACATTCAGCAAGAGAGCGCAAATTACGTGATGCCTGGAAATGCAAATTCTCAAAGATCTCCAACTTGCCAAAAAAAAATTACAGACATGGTTTTTACCAAGATCCCAAGGACAATCACTTGGCTGCAAGTGCAGAGCGTGCTGCAAATCCATAAAATCCACCCATCTTCTCATTACATTCGGTCCTTGAATTTGAAGAAATTGGTCCTGGAGAGTCATTGAATTCGTTGTCATCCAAGGTGTGGGAACCTCGTTTAAACAGCTACTGAATTCCAAAAATAAACTTTTTGACAAAGTTTTTTTTGAAAGTTATTAATTTACAAATGATAATTAATTGAGTCTGCATGGAAAACAAAAGGGCCAAGTACAGTACCTTGTGGAACTCCATATTATATTTGTACAGAAAAGATACCCAGAAAAAAATTTAACAGGACATTGTATTTATGGAGATTTTCATGGAAGTGTTTTTGATTATTGTTTATTTGCCTCCCCACCCCCAGGTTTTCTTTGTATCAGACTTGTTTAAGCAGAAAGGAAGGCGTTCCACCCAACTGCCAACTCCAGTGAAGAAAGATCTGGTTTCTCCAGCAGATATCAGAGAACGAAGCAACCATCTCATCATGGCATAGAGATTGCTGCTGATTGACTATCAAAACCCTGACCTGTGCCATTCAAATCACTACTAAAGCCACTGGTCCATACTGGATAAGATGAACCCCAACAATCTGGATAGTGCAGACAAATATGGAATGTTGAACATCTCAAAGGACAAGACGAGGCTACTGGGGAAACAAAAAAAAAAACAATCAAGCCAGTTGCAGTGTGCTCTTTTTCCTTCGTCTCACCAGACATTTTAATGTGGAAAAGAGAGAGAGATCCTGTGATATTTGTCCCTCCTCTCCTGTTTGTCAAAGAAATCTGCCAATAGATTCTTCTCTGTAAAGGCCTTTCCATGGATGAAGGTCTGAAATGGAACAGCACCAAGAAATGGCAGCTGTAAACGAAGCCCTCGGCTGCAATCAGCATGGGAGCTATACTCGTATTCCTGCCACTCACTCACTCACTGTGTGACAAATGCAGTTCGTGCCAAGAAAAAAAAAACACACCCAACAAATTCCTTGATTTTAGGAAGGATATTCTTTAAGTTTGGTTTTAATACAAACGAAAGTATTAAACGTACGTGTATATGTTATAGCACTATTGTAGTTAAACTCAGTACTGTTGTGTCACCACTTGAACGATCCTGAAGCGAAGCTTTCGGAAAGCTTCGTACGCCTTTTCTTTTTTTTTGTAAGCTTTTATTGCGTCCATAACGTGTTCCTTAAAAGGTGCACATGAGTTACAGTCGGTGGAAAGTGCAGTGAGGGTTTAAATGTTGGACGTGGGCCTCTTTCTGCTGGATAGGACGAGCCCCCACTGAGCCATTTAATGAAAATGACTGTGTTATATGTACCAGGCGGGTGCTCACAAGTGTTAGGTGAGAGTGTGTGTGTGTGTGTGTGTGTGTGTGTGTGTGTGTGTGTGTGTGTGTGAGAGAGAGAGAGTGGGAGCATCAGCTATGTCTGTGTGTGTGTATATTTGGGTGAGGCCTTTCTGTGTGTGTGTGTGTGCCAGTGTGTATTAATGTCATGTCTATATATTTCCGTGTTTATTGCCTCTCTGTCCAACCAGAGACCAGGCACCTGCTCCAACAGACACGTGTAACTCGAGACTGGAACACTGTGGTTAAAAAAAGAAAAAAGCAGCATCGACTCTACATGTATTTTTTTACTGTTACCAATCAATATGATTATTCACAACACTGAGAAATCCTGTGATATAATGTCTGTTATATCAACATTTATATACTTTCAAAGTAAGACGGGGACTAGGACAGCGGTCGGGTACAATATTTTTGTTTGTTTGTTTTTAGCTCATAAAGCCTTGTAAAGTATTACAGACAAAAATCCTAACATTGAAGCTTTAAAGAGTCGTCGTGCTCATTGTAATGCATGATATTGATGTAGTTGATTTTAAGCAAAAAATTATCCTGAAAACCACTGACTGAAAGTTTTAACAGACCTTGATAGGATAACTAGTCTGTCCTTTTTTATACAGAATCAGAACATTCTGCATGCTCCCATACGTCTTTATGTACATACAGTGCGTCCTTTTGGAGAATATAAAAATACCCACTATGACTTTGTGTCGAGACCTGTGTAAACGTCAAACATGCTGCTTTAAAGAGACAAATCTTGGCAGACGAACATCCAGTCGAGCTGACAACTTGTGAATGTTAAGTTTAAAAGCAAAGCTCTCGCTGTAGACGGCTTCATTACACTTTTATTAAAAAAATAAATAAGCGTTCACTATTTTTGTAATGTCATGTGATATTTTGTACAAACTGTAAGACGTATCAAAGATGAAGTGTCTTAAAATAAATGGGACAAATTACGTTAATTGTGTTTGTGTGTGTGTGTGTCCTAATGTGAAAGCGTGCATACCTCTTGACTTTTGTTTCAGATTTCAGAAGCGGGCAAACTGCTGATGTGATGGAGAGATCTGGGTGTGGGGTAACGGTAGACTTCATGCTTAACTTCCTGTGGGGAAATGGCGAACATTCCAGGCTGTAACCCTTCTCCCCAACGGCCCTCTGGAATAATATATACTCCACACAGAAAGTATGCACGAGGCGGGGAACTATATTCACATATGAGAATGCTTAGGAGCTGCATTATTTGCTTGAATGTCTTTACATTAGCCAGTGTAAGGTGACTTTTCTTCGCTGTACACTTTAAATACTGCACCACCACGTTAACGGTCAGTGCAGGAGTGGGTTCAGGGCTAACGCAATCATGTGAACCGTGGTTTTCAGTGGATCAGGCACAGAGATTAGAACGGATTTGTTTGAAAAGCTACTTTATGACCTTACTAGGAGGCCATTCTGCTGCTGTCTTATATGATAACTACCTAACAGCTCTTTCTTCACACCCTTAAAGGGTACAATGAATATTTATCCTGTCAAACTGCTTTTTTGCAGTTGAAGTTCTACTCTTACCTGTTTGCCGCCATATCACTTTACCAGCACAGTGTTGTGTTGATGTCCGTCTTGTCATCGGGTGATGGTTTCGGAGCTAAAATCTTTGTTTCATTTATATTTCTGAATTTTTAAAGATGTCGCTTCCAGCGTTGGGCACAGTTTGGGTGCGGTTTCGTCGATAAATTCACATTTTTTAGACAATGAGAGTGAGTTTGGCTCTTTCGTTTTCTGTTGACCGGCACTTTTCGCTATTATTATCCGTGATAGATCTCAAGTTTTTTGTATCATAATATTAATTTTCATCTGTTAGAGTTTGTCATTGTGATCATTTTCTTTCATAGGTTCCATAAACCAAGTTACACGTGAGTTGTGTGGAGCTTCATCAGCACTGTGTGAGTTCACCATGTTTTTTAATGTCACATTTGTTCAAATGTAATATTCGTGCACTCCTGAGCTTCCAAACCAAACACAGGAGTGTTTTGATCTGAGTGATTTAAACCGGGTGTAAGAACTTCTATGCTGCACCAAAAATGGTAGTACTTTTATTTCCTTTTCTCTGTCGGCGTCCAAACGTCCACTTCTATTACCAAAGGCTTAGCAAAATGTTTATCTTGTGCGAACCAGTCTTGACCTGCTCCATTAAACCATCGCCGGTAAAAGATTTTCTCAAAGATGTCGTCGGCTGTAATTGAAAGTGATAGAGACGGCAGCGCGAGGATATTTTTAGTATGAACCAGACCGACAAATGGCAGCTGCTCGGTTTCCTTCACGTTTTCAGCTGGACTCATTTTCCTCTTTGGTGATTCAAAAGATTCAAAGAGGCTTTCTTGACCAGCAGAGCTTAACATTCTAATAGTTGGGATCCTTTTCATGTGGTTTGGAGGAAAAACAGTTGTTGTGTTTTCCCACCGCAGTTCAACCCGTGGTATTTGTGGGGGTTATTACCCCGTGTGATTTACAAATTCCTGTCATGGACTGTGGAGCACTGGTTGTTCTGAAGTGATCAGTTATTTTCTTTCATTCTTAATCTCTACACACACACACACAAACGTGTGTGTAGTGTTAAACAAAGAGTCAGTGTGTTTACTGATTTTAGTCAGACTAAGACATTAATTTGTTTTTTTATTGTCATGTAAACAAGTTAGGCTTAAGGCCACATTATACTTCTCCGACTGCGTAATGCGTTATACGACTGCGTAACCACGGAGACCACTCAAGCCTTCACACTTATGCGTGGTGGACGGATACGCGCTGCAATTTCCCTCACGATCAGTAGGGGTCGCTGCGCAAGGTGGTTGTGCTCCCCGACAGGCTCTCCGTCGACGCAGAGGACTTTGTGTAACCTACTCAGAGCACTTGGGTTAGCAGGAGTATAAATTGGGCTTTAGTCAGACTAACATACCTAGATAATGCGTTTGGTAGTCCGATTACTCCTGCATGTGTACGCTTAGTCGGACTGGAGTTGGACTCTGCGTTCTGCACATGCACCAAAACAAGCACGGCAACAACGAGAGCTATGCTAGATCTGATTTGTATCACGATGCTGTCATGCAAAAGTCAACGGGAAATGAAATCAGCACTTATGGCTAGTGGGCTACAGCGCCACCTACGGTCGTGGAGTCAGACGTACACAGCCAAGAAATCAATTTTCTTCTCCACATGTTTACTCAGACTCTGAAAGTTGTCCGATTGCCTGTCTTAGTCGGACTACGGCCTTGGCTCGATTAAACTTTGCATGTAAACGTACCGAATGATGCGACTGCACGGTGTAACAAGTAGAGGACTGTTTTACTGGTTATACCTTTTTTGTTTTGGCCTGCATTTGAGATAAAATGGCTTAGGTTACCCCTCGACTTCTCTGTTCATCAATGGATTATCGTCTGGCGGTGCCAACACCTCGCTCAAGACAATCCAGACTCTTTCTGTGTGTCGTTGAATGACCTACTGAGCACTACATCTTCAAGAAGCTCGTCCAAGAGCATCTTCTGTCTTAAGACTGATCTTACCCCGTCTAGTGGATTTATTTCCCATGACTTCTTCTAAGCTTATTCCTCTTTTGTAAGTCTGCTAAATGCTTAAATGTAAATAAAATAATATGGAAGAAAACGAGAAGAGGATGACCTGGATCATTCCTCAACAAAACTAGTCACTGTTCCAACATTGAACATGAAGCCTGTCATGGAGTTTGACGCCACATCACACTATCAGTAAGAGCTGCTGAGGTCGTCCTCTCCGTCCTCTCCGCGACAGGAAGTCAGGCACTCCCTCTAAATTGTCTCGCTGATAAGTGACCTCTTTAAATCTCCCTCCCCTGGGCTTGTTTGTCGTTACTCGCAGAACACCACGACGCCTGGCTCAGGCTCCTCTACTCTGAGGAGACCAAGCTCTCAGACTTAGAAGAGGGTTTTTCTTTGCTCGGCTCGTGGCACGCCGTCAGTTTCCAGGACGACCAACTTGACTGGCAGAAGGCCACACAGTACACACGGAAATGCACCTCCTCCCAAGTCCCTTTCAGTAGTTTACGAGTGCATTGATCGCTCTTAAATGTGTTGGTGAATTGAAACAAAAGTAAAAGGGAAAACAGCAGTCCTTAAACATGTTATGTAAGTTATCCCCATCACTCGTTCACATGCAATACATGCAAACACCGCTCATAAAAAGTGTTCCAAACCCCGATGTTAGCCATAACGTGTTGTGTCCATGCCCAGTCTTGGACGGCGTTGGGTTTGCAGCGCCGCAGCTGCAAGTAATTCCCTCTCTCTCTCTCTCTTTCTGTTTCCATTTTCCCTCTTTTTCTCTTCGTCCTCCCCTGTGTCTGGAGAATGTAAACATCGAGAGGGAGGCCAAATCTCTGCCATCACAACCTTTCAGGCGTCATGGACGTGGAGACGGGGCTACACTGACCGGGAGTCTGAGCCTGATGCACACAGTGTGGGGTAAAGATGTGATCAAGGCTTGGATTTAAATGAAACCGTTTTTTTGTTGACAGTCAAATTCTTTTCCTTGAGCGTTTTTCAGGCTCTACGTCAACACCTTAACCACAGCAGCCCATGTGGGCCGTCCCCATGCTGCGCTGCAAATGAAAGTCACACCGTGGATGCACAGCTAACCGTCCAAATCATTCCTTCTTTACAGCATCTTTTATTGCTGCCGAGGCCTCGGGGGTTGTGATTTTGGCTCAGTCTGTCGTTCCCAAACCACATTATGTCGATACCAACCTCTGAGTCCACGTTTGCCGCTGTGAACATTGTTGTAAATGTCCCGCGGTCGTTAAAGCAGCATCATTCCTTTTTGACCACAGCCCTTTGTCTAGTGAGGCAGCGAAGATGAGGTTTTTTTTCCCCCTTCATTAAATGTCTTTTATGACATTCTTCAAAAAATCGAATGGCTAGATGACCAAAAAGAAATGAATGACACTTTCATATTCCACAGAGGATGAACTATTTTCCACTCCTGCCACTTGTAAGGATTTCTAATACATGCCTCCCAGAGGAAGAGTCCATTTTTACGTTTTGTTATTACTGCGTTTTGTAGATATAGAAGCATTTAGAGATGAGCATCACCGTGAAATGTCACCAAATCTGAATTTTATCTTTTAACACCCAAACATTCTGCCATATTCTGATTGGGATAACTACAGTATGACCATGACACCTCACAGTCTGTGTATCTTGGCTTTGTTTGTTTGTTTATTTGTTTTGGCTTTATACGTTATCATTATCTTTAGTTAAGTTAGTGAGTGACATGTACAGTGTGACCTGCAGAAGCTCCGTGTTTTACTACACAAAGCACCCAGAAGATTAATGGAAATTATATAAGGGGAACTTTTTTCTTTACAGTGGACATACACTACTGTTCTAAAGTTTGGGGTCACCTGTACAATTTTTTTGTGTTTTCCATTAAAAGTCACACTTTTATTCAACAAAAGAGTTGCAAAATGAATAGAACATATAGTCAAGACATTGACAAGATTAGAAATAATGATTTTTATTCAAAATAATAATTTTGCCCTTTCGTCAAAGACCCAGCAAAACTGTTTTCAGCTGTGCTAACATAATTTCACAAGGGTTTTCTAATCATCCAATAGCCTTCTAACGTGATTAGCAAACACAATGTACCATTAGAACACTCGAAATGGGCCTCTATACACTTATGTACATATTCCATTAAAAACCAGACGTTTGCAGCTAGAATAGTCGTTTACCACATAAACAATGTATAGAGTGTATTTATGATTCAATATATTCCTTGAAAAAGTTGCTTTTCCTTAATAAGGACATTTCTAAGTGACCCCAAATTTTTGAGAATCTACTTTGAATTTATCCACGAGGAATTAATAATTTTTCATTTTGTGCAACCCATAACCTTTTGGTACCAATTATGCTGTTTTGTTAAGGGATTTCCCAAAAACCTTGTTTGATTTTGATAGTTCAGATACCTAAAAATTTACTTAATTTTCCGGTTTGCTAGTTGAGGACAACTAGGAAGTTAGAATATACCGAATAGCCACTGGGTGGCGAATTACAAAAAGAACTCAGTTTGAATGGAAGTCTATGGGAATATGGTCCACTGCTCATTTGATTTACAACGTTAGTAAACATTTCCGTGATAAGTTAATTGTCTCTCTTAATAGTTTCAGGTCTTCTTCAATAGCACATGATGTCAACTTTGTAAATTGTGCTCCCATTTAGAGGAAAATGGCTGATAAAACGAGGCACTCAGCCGACACCAATTCTCCCAAACAAGGGTTTTTTTCCTCCTTACACAAAGTGAAAACCTTTTCCACAATAGGGAAGTGCTATCATATTTCTACATTATTGTACATCCTTACTATTTTCAACCTGTTCCACACAGACAGCCTTTTGTTTTGTTTTGTTTTCCTTGTGATGACAATCCTGCAGCAGCAGCTTCCATAAAATCTCTTGACCCACATACGATTATGTTACTTGAAAGCCATTTGTCACAGCGACTCCCTTCTCTCTCTGCAGCCTCTGAAGATCTGTACACCCAACTAAGTCCAAACCTTTAAAAACTGAGTCCACTTTATCCTCTCTTATTTCATTTTCTGCTGAAGTATTTGGACAAATTACCCCCACATGTGTTTGAAGGAGCCCCACGGGAGCGGGGGGCCGAGAAGGATATACTGCTGACGGGAAACACAAACACCGACACCAGCGAACATCGTGATGCTCTCCACATGCTCATGACTGCACAGCAACATCTCACCCGCGAGGTTCTTTATCTCTTCGGTGCCGCGCGTCGTTCCATATCTGGCGTGAGGAGGCGATTGGAGGTTGCTATCACCAGTGAGGTTCACATGTCAGCATATGGAGGAGGCGTTTGTGTTTCCTCAGGCCTTCGGATGATAAGAAGAAGAAGATTGAACGCGCCAATCAAATGTAAATATTTTTTGCGCGTTGAGTTTAATTTGGGAACATTCCCTCTAAGGCGATCGTGTGTTTTCAGCTGTAACCAGAGAAACGGCGGAAGGGTGAAGCCTGAGACGGGACAGAGAAGTCGAGCAAAGGAAAGCAAAGAGGCTGCTTATAACTATGCCTCTGTGATTAACTTTACATTTTCATGGACCACACTCACTCTCACTGTAACCTGTGTTTCCTTTGGCACCTGGACAGAAGCTCATGACCTTCTTCACTCTTCTTTCTCATGTCGTCTCGTCGTGACCTTTCAGGCCACAAACTCAGAGAAAAGACCACTTACAAAATGCCTCCCTGTGCTTTAAAGTGCAAGAAAAACTACAGCAGTATAATTTGCACAACGATGTGTCTGGAGCTGTAGTAACCCCCCCTCCCTCAGTGCTGACCTCCACCACCAGGAATGTGTGAATCACCAGGGGAGGGAAAGGTTGGACTGGGCTCATATCTGCTGAGCTCCAAGCTGTACAATAACAGAGCTCCAGGCTGATCCACAGGAATCCTTTTAGGACGTTCTGCCTCCTCTTCAGACGTCACAAGCCCCACAGCGGTGAGGGGGAGACGAGCACGGAGCTGGATTTTGACGACAACCGACTCTGAGAAGAAGTAGAGCTGTTGAATTATGGAGGGGCTTTGCATTTAGGTCCATCAGTCAGGGGGTGATAAGCAAAGGGAATTGGATTTTCAAAAAAGAACGACCAATACTGGACTGAAGAGAGAAAAACCTTAGAAATAAGGGTTCCAAAAGTGTTACCTGGAACCATTTGCTTCTGAAAACTCCTTTTCCAGAAGAAAGAGTTTTTCAAGGGTTCTTGGTAACACTAATGGTTCCACTAAGAACCATTTTGATCCAGAGAACCCTTTAAAACCCCTTTTCTGAATGAAGGGTTTTAAAAGGGTTCTTGATAAGACTAAGCGTTCCAGGTGGACTCTTTATAACAAGGTTCTACCTGGAGCCAAAAACGGTTCTCCTATGAGGACAAGCTGAAGAACCTTATATGTTTCTACTTAGCACTTTTATTTAGACAACGATAACTGTTGGAGCCACTTGTGAAATACGTTTGAGTGTATTTTGAATGACTAGTGTTGCTGAATCTGAGGGTTGCAGATCCTGTAAAACAGTTAGATCAGGGCTACATTTTGAATTCTAAATCCAAGGCCCTTTCTTCAGATTCCCTCCGAAGCTATACGCCTAACTTTTGGCACTATTGTCCGCTTAGTGATGCCGAAAAACAACAAATCCTCTCAAAAGATCACAAAGACTTAAAGTGAACCTACCTGAGCCACCATGTCATCACTTTTCAGCCCTTTCTGGGCTTTCAGTTGTCGACAGCGTTCAAACGCAGCAGCACCGATGTTCCCCCTGATCTTGGATCGCTCTGCATCAGCCTTTTTCTTGGCAGCAGCTTTTCCCAAAGAAACTGTCTTTCGTTTGGTATACCGTTCAAAATGCTCCAGAAAATGATCTCCCAACACACCTTTAGTTGATTTGTTGTTGATTAAAGCCAGTCCCAGCTTCTGATTGGCTGGATGATAGCCATGCTGCTTATGTACTTTATTTTGAAATCTACAGGTTTTTTTTTATTATTATTATTGTTCTGAGAATTTTAATTTTGCATTAGAGAAAATGCTTTAGTCTTCCAGTTTTTGTTGACGCGACTTTTTTCAAAGGTGCCATATGTAAGAATGTGGCCAAAAACAGTTACTACATTCAAATTCAAAATACAGAGGTCTTTTAGGTTTTGTTTTCTGACGTAACTGGCAACCCGTGGTTGCTCGGCAGCTGAGACTCTACTGACTGCAATGATTGGTAGACGGCGGTAGATGGCGCCACATGCCAAAACATGATTTCAAAACATAAACATGATTTGCAGTCTGCAAAATATATATTTTTAATGCAAATATTTTGTCTGTACTGTTGTTGTTGGTGAGTTCAGTTTGTTATATGAACATTATTCCTGAGTCTCTGTGACATATTAGGAGGATTTTATGGTCAGTTGCTTTAGATTTATTACAAAATGCACCTTTAACTCAACAGTTAATGTTAACAGTGAGACCTGAGAACCACGTATAAAAGGGAAAGTCTTAAAAGCAGTCATGAGATTATATTTTAAAGCATCTTTTCCCTCCTCTGCATGTGAGAATGTATGAGAAGATGAAGATATTCTGTGTCGATTCTTTTCTCTGTACCTGGGAAACTGAATCCGCGCTGATCAATATTTTTAGCGATAGATCAAATTACCATGTAAAAATGTGAAAGCAGTCACTGGCAGACAACCCTCACAGAGGATTATCGGATAACTCTGCACTCACACACTCTCAGGTAAATTGGTTTAGCGTCCTTCGACTCTCATCAGCCCAGTTTTCAGTTCGCAGACGGGGAAGAAAAAAAACGGACAATTTTAACAACAATAAAGAGAAGGAGACATTGATGTTGTTAAAGTGAGATTCTGCATCGATCAATACTTACATCCTCTCTCTCTCTCCCTGTGGTATCAGTATTGAATTTTACCTTCCTCGATATTGCTGTTTTTTTTCTAGCATTTCTGTAGAACACGTATGTAGTAGTGATCTTTGCATTTGTGTAATGGCCTGAATGAGGGCGGTGACTTGTTTATGCATTGTTTGTTTGTTTGTTTGTTTGTTTGTTTATTTCCAGCCCCCTCTTCCTTTAAATTGCCCCCTTGGGGAGCAAAGATTGTATGAATTGAGATATTTTTAAATTGCAATAATGCAAACTGATGACTGTGCATAATTTAGCCTTTTAAAAACAGAGAAAAATGGGAGCGGTGCAACCACTGATGTCGCTTAAGTGTCACAATAATATTGTGAAAAATAAACCCAATTTCCTGGTAAACATGACACAAAAATATACGTTTTGAACTAATTATATATTCTGTGACGCTTTAGATTAGGGAACGCCATTAACTAGGTGCTTACTAACATGCATATAAGTAGCATAATAGCCCTTTAAAGGTGCATTATGTAATAAATCTAAAGCAACTGGCCATAAAATCCTCCTAATATGTCACAGAGACTCAGGAATAATGTTCATATAACAAACTGAACTCACCAACAACAACAGTACAGACAAAATATTTGCTTTAAAAAAAATATTTTGCAGACTACAAATCATGTTTTGGCATGTGGCGCCACCTACCGCCGTCTACCAATCATTGCAGTCAGTAGAGTCTCAGCTGCCGAGCAACCACGGGTTGCCAGTTACGTCAGAAAAATAAAGCTAAAAGTTGAATTTGAATGTAGTAACCGTTTTTTGGCCACATTCTTACATATGGCACCTTTAACTATAAAGCACGTATAAACACCTTATGTAGGAAAAATCTTAATTCATGTCATAATAGAGGTAGAATAAGGTGTTAATACATGCTTAATGATTACTAATAAAGGGCTAGTATGCTACTTCTAAAAGTTAGTAAGCACCGAGTTAATGGTGAATATGTGTTCCCTAATCTAAAGTGTTACCAGACCAAAACATAAGATGTTGGGAGTATAATGTGATGTCAAAATTGCAGAATTTTTAGGAATACTGAATAAAAGCTGCTTTTTCAAAATGAATAACAAAATAATAATTAAAAAAAAGATGAAGAATAGGCTCTAACTGACTGACGGTAAACCAGAATGATCAGTTATTTCATGGTTTCTTCCTAAGGAATGACAGGATTTAAAAGAATCTCTTCTCTTGGCACCGGGTTCTTGAGCTCCTCCTGACCTGGGGCAGTGGAAACGCCACAGTGATTCCCGGCCACTCTCCATGCGTTTGAGGAGGAAAATCTTGTTTAAGGCCTCCACAATAACGTTTCCCTGGGGTTGTTTATTCAGGAATGTTAATGTGCTTAGACTCCGCTGGGCCCCGTGGCCTCTGACACCGGCTCCTCTGGGCTCTGTCCTATCAAGCTTTCGATCAGGCGCAGCACAAGCTCCTGGTGCCGCCGCCATCTGTTTAAACAACAGAGATTGATGCGGCGGGAATCTATTGATGACCCCTGTTGTCAGACAGCACGGGCCATTTGTTTGTGTTGAGGCCGGCCTTTAATGCACTTACACAGCGCGCTCCTGCGCTTGTGTTTCGCTTCAACGTGACATTGGAATAGATGTAATTAAATATATTTTAATGCCGCTTCAGTGGAAAAATAGTTGATTCTTTGTGTGTCTCTTATGGACAGTAAATACTGTTGTTGTTTGTTTTTTTTTCTCTCAGCCTCATGTTGTGGTTTGAATAAACACAACACAATTACAGGATATAAATGGGCCCCTGCATACATATGAGATCCATTACTTCTCCACACTCATTTAATCTCTCTGCAGGTTCCAAACCGGAAACAGCTGCACAGAGCAGCATGATCGCTTAACTAAAAATTCATGAGCAGAGACACTTTTCCCACTATTTCTCTTAGTGCCTTTTTTTTTTTTTTTTCTTTCATACTCGGTTATAAAATATATCTGTTTGTTTTGCCTTCATTTTGGGGAAATATCCTTATTCAATCTTTCATGGTGACAGCAGAGATAAGAAAGACTGATAGCATTCGGGGATCTTTTTTGCTATAATTGTGCAGCTACTGCCGGCATGCTGGGTGATAAAGCACAGTCAATGGAAAACACAGGGAAACTGCCTACAGTTTATATGTGTTTAAGGATAAAAACGTATACGGATTGTTTAAATCATTTAAATGTGGTTAGTTTTTCCCTGTGGAAAGTGAAAAATAACAGGTTTATGGACAGGGCTGCCTTTGAAATGATATCATTTTCGTTTACCAGTTTCACAATAAGTTGTTTTACAAAGTTTGTTGTTTTACACTTATAGTTTTTCGAATTTGGACTCCAGAGACAAACTAAATGAGCCACAACGAAGTCTGCCCCACATAAGAGGATTTTCAAATCTGACTTGATATTTTTAAAAACGTAGGAGACCACAGACAAAACAAAACATTTAAAAAAAAAATTACCTGAGAAAGCACAGACTGGACGATCCAGTGAAGACGCAGGAGCACACACTTTGAGTTTAATCATGCGATTTCAGGGAGGAGATTCCAGGGATCTTTGTCAGTTAATAGCTGTTGTTCTTGTACAAGTTACAGTACAAAATTTGGTTATCTGTACTTTACTCTATTTGTATTTCGAGCAACTTTTACTTCACTACATTTCCTCTAACTTTCTTTGTTACTCATTACTACCAAATCGAATCAGAAGAAGAAGAGTTTTCACCCATTCACACGTCTTTTTTACCCATTCACTCACTTCAACATGGGGTTAAGTGTCTTGCTCAAGGACACACGTAGACTAGCAGAGCCAGGAATTGAACCCATAACCTTCCAGTTGAAAGACAACTTGCCCTACCACTGAGCCACCATGGCTCAACCCTAACTCTTCACTATTTTACATCTAAACCTTAAGTACATTTTATATCAGAAAATGACTTTTGATACTTAAGTGCAGTAAATGTCTACTTCAACACTTTAACTAAGTAATAATATATATTAAAGTGACATTTTCTGGTAAGACACTTTTACTCAAGTATCCCTTTAAGGTACTTTACACAGAAACTTTATGCACTGAAGCTTTAAGGCTGCATGTTTTTTTTTTCATTTTCCAAATTCTCATTTACTGTTTGTTTGACAAATGAGTTGGGGAATCCTGTGAGAACCAGAACTGAGTGTGTTGTTGGCCTGATTGTGCCGTCTCCACATGTGAGGACCTTCCACACACCATGTGAACTTGAAGAATTCCCTGGCCCAGTGGCCTCATTTGTAATGTAATGTACTCCTGTTTTCCTGACCCGCAACACAGTGCATGCAAACACACACACACACACACACACACACACACACACACACACACACACACACACACACACACACACACACACACACACACACACACACACACACACACACACACACACACACACACAAAGCACACAGCAGGTTCGTTCACAGGGGAATCGGATTACACCAGGAGGATGTAAACATGCTGCTGCTGCTGCCTCTTTTCTTTTTTTTTATTAATATTCATCCAAGACTTTAGTATGGATGCAGCACATCCATGTGGTTTAGTGTCCATCCCTGTGCACTTCACATTTTAGGTGTTTTTGGCAAAAAGAAATGTACGGCCATGCTCTCCCGCTCCACATAGTCTTTATATTTGACTGTAAATCACATTTAATTGCACTGACACATGCAGTAAAACCTTATCTGCTCATAATGCTGGCCTTTCAATGACGCTCAGGTTTTGGACGGGTTTTGTTTTTTTTCATGTTTGTGTAACTTTATGATTTCCCTAAAAATGGAAGTTGGAGGCCCTGACTCACAAAGAGCATAATTCTCAGTGTGTGTGAAGCATTTTTTATGATTAACCCTCTATATTTCATGTAACGCTGACCTCAGAGTCTGAGCTGTGCAGAAAACACTTGCTGAAATGTGAGCAGTATTTTACACAGGACCCCCTGTGGTCGCAGCAACCTGTGTTTTGTTTTTTTTGTTTTTAAATCCACTTTTCATTTCAGCTCCTCGCTCGCTTTGTCAGTCTGAGAGATTACACGCCCACGTGGGGGCGTTTATCTTTCTCTGATGAAATCATAGGAAAAACATATTTTTTCACCCACTGGACAATTGAATTAATGGCCCAGACTCCTTTAAAAAAAAAACTACTACAGAAAACAGGTTCTTTATGAGTGCGGCGATGACCTCACGCTGTTGACTTTGGCTCAGTTCTCAGGCTTTCTGAGAGTGAGAGCGCCTCATCTGTGAAACACAACCTGCAACGCTTAAGAAAACACGTTTAATGAACGAATGAATGAGCGAATGAAGTCCCACAGGTGCACATATGATGGTCTTGATTGTTCAACGTCTCAGTGTGTCCATCCCACGCCTGAATGTCCGCTGCCATCTACAGGCTGTTTTAGGGAAAAACATGACATTTAGCTGCATCATCCCTGGCACACACACACAGGAAAAAAAATCAAGTTATGACTTAAGGGTCAAAAAGTGGCAGAGTGATTAGATTTGGTACACGGGATAAAGCCTTTTAAAGATAGTGCCCTGTGGTGGGTAGTTCAAAAATAAAGGTTATTTATCATTATTTATGTCAATGCAATAAATATATCCTCCTTGCACTTAGAAGACCCAGGTTCTTTCTACATGGAGTTTGCATGTTCTCCCCGTGTCTGCATGGGTTTTCTCCGGGTTCTCCAGTTTCCTCCCAC
This sequence comes from Microchirus variegatus, assembly GCF_963457635.1. NCBI lineage: Eukaryota > Metazoa > Chordata > Actinopteri > Pleuronectiformes > Soleidae > Microchirus > Microchirus variegatus. The sequence continues at coordinate 10,730,434 of NC_139806.1, read as the reverse complement.
AGTCCAAAATCATGCAATATGGGAATTACGTAAATTGGACGCTCTAAATCAGGGGTGTCAAAATCATTTTCATCAGCATAATGGTTGCCCTCAAAGGGCCAGATGTAACTGTAAGACAGAATAAATGTAACTAAATGTAAACACACCCTCAGAAAAAGACTTGGTGATTTCTTCAGCCACAATAAAGCTACGTAGCTTTCACTGCCGCATCGTTTTTGGTTGTGGCTTTTGTGAACACATTCTGCTGCGATCGCAGTTTGCCTTTTAATTCTTTGACAATTTGTTGTTGTTTTTGAAGGCAATTTGGCACACTTAGCTCCTTGTTTGGTGTCAAAATGCCGACGTAGATGGATATTATGGATATTTCAATCTCAATTTAATTTGTCGCAAGATGCATATACAAAGATACGCCGCAAACTAGTGGTGGGATGCCGTCACTTCACGGGTAACACAATCGCCATGCATTGTGGCAAATGTTGTTTATGGTCAACACGCCTTAAAGGGACACTGTGTAGTATTTATGGGTTTATATAACCCAAAATCCACTTTTTTATACATATTATGTGCTCCTGCATTGTCTAGTCGCTGTATAATAGTTTTTGTTTCATTTTCCTAGTGTTTCAAAAAGTCATGTAAAATAACATGACCGCGGGCCGCGGTTGCATAGCCACTGTTAGCAGCGAGACGCCATGTTTCTACCGGAGCCTGTAAGGACAAACGCGAGAGAACAAATCAAGCGTCTCTTTACTTGTAGCGGAAGTCCCGCCTCCACTCTCTCCCACGCTTCGTCTGCTACGGCCGCGGTAGCTCGCCCTCTCCCTCGCCTCATGAACCTCATCTGCTGACACGGAGAAAGACGACGAGGACGACATTTGACCGGCTGAGGACACCGTAGCGCTCAGGGAAGGGAGGGGGGGAGCAGAGGAGCAGTTCTTTGTTGTAAATTTCTCTCCTCTAGATGGCACTATAAACTACTTACTTCACCTTTAAAGCAGCATAGACCTCGCAGGCCACATTTAGGATGTGGCGGGCCACGTCTGGCTCCCGGGCCTTGAGTTTGACATGTGCTCTAAATTGACCTGTTCAGGGTGAACCCCGCCTGTCACCCTATGTCAGCTGGCACAGCTCCCCCCCACGACCCTCATTTGGAGGATAAAGCGGTTGAAAATGGATGGATATCAAAAAAATTATTAAGTCAAAATATGCTGAAAAATCGCTCCAATAACCTCTTCCATTTTGTTTTTAATTGCTCTAGTGAAATCTTATCTTGCTGCAGGCTTTCATTACCTGGCACATTCTGTATAACCAGTTGAAATTTCATTATTCATTTCACCCGTAAAATGTGTTTTGATTCGATTTCAATAATTGAACAGATTGGGTTTTGAAAAGAAGAAAAAAAAAAAAAAGCAAAGCTAAATGCTGCAACAACATCTCACATTTATCTGCCGTCTGCCTGAGAACTGCTCTCTGGCAGGCACACACGAGCGCTCCAGTAAAACATCAGCCAGGAGATTGTGTTGCACTGCTCAGATTTAAGAGGGGAGGTGACTGAATTTTTATGATCTTCTATAAACTGTAGTGTAAGCCACACAGAGGGAGGTCAGGCTGCAGGCTGGTGCTTACAGTGTCCAGTCTTTTAAATCACACAATGGTGAGGTCGCGACAGTTTTGTCACATTAGGTACACTCTAAAATACACCTAAATGTGTACTTTTGTAGACAGCATGATGTTGTCTTTGTGATGCGGCATTCATCTTCTTTATGAGGGTTGCAGGGTGCACTGGTGCCAATCCCAGCTGACATAGGGCAAAAGGTGAGGATTCAAACCTGGACAGGTCAGCAGTTCATCACAGGACCACATAGAGACAAACAACCGTCCACTCACACACTCCACTTTATGAGGTTGAGTTTATTAAATTATATTTTAGCATTAAAAATATCATAAGCCTAGTTTTAAAGAGAGCCAGGGTCATGTCGTACACTCTTACAAATAAAAGTGCTAAGTAGAACCATATAAGGTTCTTCGGCTTGTCCTCATAGGTTAACCCTTTTTGGCTTCAGGTAGAACCTTTTTATAAAGGTTCCACCAAAAACCCTTTAAAACCCTTTATTCAGCAAATGGGTTTTAAAGGGTTCTCTGGATCAAAATGGTTCTTACTGGAGCCATTAGTGTTACCAAGAACCCTTGTAGAACCTCAGCCCTTGTAGAAGGACCCTTTTGGAACCCTTATTTCTAAGAGTGTATAAACAGCAATGAAATGCCAACAGTTTTCATGTTGTCGTGTTTAAATGATCTAAATGCAACACACTATAGTTAATTCATATCTTTTGTTTATCTGTATAGAAAACTGTATACATTCTTACCTATACTATATGGGTCAAATTGGTTTTGCAGCTTCAGATTAAATGTATTTTGTGTGAAAAAAATAACCCTATTGCAGCTATAACATAGAGATATTCAGTGGTGTTTGTCTCCCTCTAGTGTGAGCAGTGGTTAAAAACTGTTTCTGTTGCAGGACAACATTCTTCTCACATCGTCATAGTGAAGTCACTGATGTTTCCTGAAGTTATTCCTTTACATCCTCATTAACGGCCACCAAGGTTGCAGCTCTACTCTTCTTGGAGTCCACACACACATCAAAGCATAGACATGGAATAAAACAACCACCTATAAGAAACATTCTTAAACATTAACATGCAACATTCAAAGAGTTTTGACTTATTGTCTTTAGGAAGCTGTGGCTTAAATAGACACAAACACTGTGTCTTAAAGCCTTCATAACTCTTGCCCTGATTTTGAAAGGCGTTAAATGGGACGCGACGATGACCGGTGAATAAAAATACATCATCTATTTGAGTCGGTGACAGATGTCGGCTGCTGATTTGACCCAGCTCTGTGAGACTGTGTGCTGTTTAGTTCCATTTTCTACAGCGTATACAAACATAGTGTTGCATACATCAGGTTATGAACTGTTTGTGTGCTTTGCTTTTCTCGTTGTATTTGCTCCTACGTATCTAAAAACTCTTTTACCCTTCTGAGCAAATTATCCTTTATAGTACCTTGAAAGACACCAAACAAGTCGAAATTATTATATATTAATATTACTATACTAATACTATAATAATAGTAGTAGTAGTGTGATAAAACATATTGAATGCGTCTTATTATTATCTTTTTAAATCTTAACTCTCTGGCCGCACTCAGTTCATCCAGTTGAAAACCTTCACATCCCAACCATCTCCTCTGGTGTTCCCCAAGGCTCTGTACTTGGCCCCATCCTGTTCATCATCTATCTCCTTCCCCCTTGGTCAGATTCTCCATTAATTCAACATCCACTTCCACCGTTATGCGGACGACACCCAGCTCTACCTTTCTTCCAAACCTACCTCCTTTTTATTATTATTATCATCATTATTATTATTAATTCATCAGGAACTTGACTTTTCCAGGATCAGTGTCAGTAAACACAGCCTCGTCAAATGCTGTAAATTAGGATTTACAACACTCATATATTATAGTGTGTATAGGTTTAGTGACTTTTGAATGAAATGTGTTTGATGTATACGTCATATACAAGATTTAATTAGACTCAGACCAAAATAATGACGTCAAAGCGCAATAAAGATGTCATGTTTCTTTAACCCTTTCTCTTCTTTTTGCTTGCAGATGCTGCCCAGGCTTCTATCTTCTATTGTCGCGTTTGTCTTGTGAGGTTGTTGTCGTTTGGCACAGCAGTAAAAAGAAATATAAACGTGTGTTGAATACATTTACATCCCCAGGTGGTTGTCGTTCACAGGTGACACTGAACCCACTGAAACCTACTCCTCATCCTCCTCCTCCTCCTCCTCCTCCTCCTCCTCCTCCTCCTCCTCCTCTGGAATGATGATATTGTCCCACACAAAGAGATTTTGACACTTTCCAGCATCATGTTCTGGGCAACATACCAGCCATTCATGTGTGCTGTGAATGGTGACAGCAGCAGTCAGCGCGTTCTCTTCACACTTCCAGCGTTTTCACTGCTCATCCTGTGCTTCTCTGGCAACGTTCATAGTCTCTCTCTCGTGTGTGTGTGTTCTTGTATGAGACCAAAATAACCTAGAAACCATAGGGAGTGAGTACATTTTTGGGAAAGTGAGGACATTTCAGCTGCTCCTCATGATCTGTCACCCCTTAAAAGGACCTTTTGAGGGTTAAGAATAGGATTAGGGTTAGTTTAAGGGTATTTAGTTAGGATTGGTTAAGGGTAAGGGATTAGGGAATGCATTATGAGTGTCCTCACTGTGAGTGTTGTGCAATGTGTGTGTGTGTGTGTGAGCGACAGAGGTAAAGAGACTTAACTCACACACTCTTCTTCCTCTCCGAGGTGCTGTAATCTGCAGTCCTCTGAAGTTTAAGGCGGTGGAATATTATGGCCGGAGAGAACCTCAGCGACTCATTTCCAGAGCTGAAGGAGGTGGAACACAAGCTCGGCAGGAAAACACCAGAGAGTCTCCTGACGTGGATGAGGGAGGCTGAGAGCTGCGGCGAGGATGTGGATGTGGATGTGGATGTGGATGTGGATGTGGATGTGGATGTGGATGACGGAGAGTGGAGAGAGCGCAGCTCTGCCTTCAGCGGGAGCCTTTCTGACAGAATCATCACTTTGAAACAAGAGATGGTAAAGATTTCTGTTCTGTTCTCGGCAATTCTGTTTAAATAAGTAGACAAAATGGTTTAACCTTACACTATTTAACGGATGTAGCTTTCCAACTTTAAAAGAGAAGTCTGGGAAAATAGGACTAGTGCATTTTTATTGACAGCTATAGTGTTGACCAACAGGTGCACTGTTGCAGGTGACATCTGTGCCGCCGGTCAAATCACTCTGGAACCAGAAGGCTATGTCCATTTTTAGAAACAGTCATAGAGAGCGTTAAGGATTACAAGAGTTTGTTTAGATTTTGGGACCAAACTAGTGGTGTGGGATATTGTTCTATTTACGGCGTTGTCTCCTGGTGTCCTCACAAATACTGTCATCAATCCAAACAGCTGCTGCTGCTGCTGCTGCTGCTGCTGCTGCTGCTGCTGCTGTTGTTGTTGTTGTCGTCGTACCGGTGTGTCCTCTTTTATTGTGACAGAACTTGAGCAGCTTGTTTCAGTAATTACAGCTCTGTTCATGGAGAGAAAAGCCAACACGTGTGTGAGTGCCATTGTGCTTCACTTCACCTGCTCATGTTCATTGATAATGACAGACACTGTGAGCTCCTTCTCACTTACTTCTCAGCACAGAAGCAGGGGCCTCACTAGTGTGGAGGCGGTGTGAATTATTGTGTGACTAAGCCCTAACGTACCTAATATGTATATCACACACACACCTCTGTCAGATTTCTTTATACAAATACAGTGTATGCTCTTATATGAATCACATTTTAAAGGTGCCATATGTAAGAATGTGGCCAAAAACGGTTACTACATTCAAATTCAAAATACCAAGGTTTCGTTTTCTGACGTCACTGGCAACCCATGGTTGCTCTAGGGCTGAGACTCTACTGACTGCAATGATTGGTAGACGGCCGTAGGTGGCGCCACATGCCAAAACATGATTTGCAGTCTGCAAAATATTTTTTTTAATGCAAATATTTTGTCTGTACTGTTGTTGTTGTTGGTGAGTTCAGTTTGTTATATGAACATTATTCCTGAGTCTCTGTGACATTTTATGGCCAGTTGCTTTAGATTTATTACATAATGCACCTTTAAGTATTTCCTCGTGCTGTCCACGCAGAGGGGGCTGCGTTCTGTCGATGTAAGGATTCTGCGGCAGCTGGTGTCCGTGCACGAGGGCATCGAGGCCACGCGATGGCTGATGGAGGAGCGAGGGGCCTTCGTCAGTCAAGGCAGCAGCTTGACCAGCAGCCTGAGCAGCCTGGCCACTGTAGAGGAGCAGGCCCCATCAGTGACTCACTGCAGGTACAGTTGTTTTATTATAGATCTATTCAAAAATCAAAAAAACGTGTTATTTATTTGGCAAATAAGAAACTGAATTCACCTTTTTATACCCACATTTGAGCTGGCTCACTGGACAACCACTAAAACTTAAAACAGTACTTTTATGGTTAACAATAATGTTTATATTTTAGCATTAAAAATATCATTTTTGGTTAAAGAGCTTCTACATACGGGTGTATCAACCATTATTTACATTTACATTCTTGTTTTTAAAGAGAACCATGTCGTACACTCTTAGAAATCAAAGTGTTAAGTAGAACCATATAAGGTTCTTTGGCTTGTCCTCTTAGGAGAACCCTTTTTGGTTCCACCTGGATCCCTTAGTGTTACCAAGAACCCTTTTAAAACACTTTATTCAGGAAAGGGGTCTGGATCAAAAATGGTTCTTACTGGAACCATTATTGTGACCAAGAACCCTTGAAAAACAAATGGTTCCAGGTAGAACCTCAGCCCTTGTAGAAGAACACTTTTGGAACCCCTATTTCTAAGGGTGTTGGCCACAGCCTGTAGGAGTGTTATTGTATTTTCTGGATGTGTTCCAATAAAGTGAGTCATAATTATAGCATCGCTACAACAAGTCTAAAGACTTTTTGCACATTACTGTGTGTTCTTTATTTTCTACACAAACAAAGGATTTCTCCGCTGTGGCCATTACAATTGTGTTGGGATCAGCTACAGATTACAATGTATTTTAATCTCAGTGTGATTTGTTTACTTAAAGATTCGTGCTACGTTCTTGAACTCACAAAGGATGGTCATTGTTTAAATGTAGAGCATCCTACGGCTGTGTCATTTGAATAAGAATCATGTTTAAAGACAAATACCTCTGTCAGGGATTTAGTTTGGAATGTTTACTTATAAATTATGGGATTTTTGATTTCAATTTCATTGTGTATTTTATGACTTTCAAAGCATATACAGTCAGGTCCATAAATATTGGGACATTGACACAATTCTCTTCTTTTTGACTATATACACCTCTACAAGGGATTTGAAATACATCCAAATCAAGTGAACGTAGTAGGAATTACAACACTTTATGTGTGCCTGATCATTACTGATGTTGTTCTGACAGGGAAAGCCCGAGTCCAACGTGCCTTCAGGATCTCACTGAAAACACTGGTGTGGACTCAGCAGGTCATCGATCACCACACATTGACCACAACAGCTACTTGGATGTTCTCAGTCCAGAGTCTTCAGAAGTGACTCCATTCACTCCCTCTGACCCCTCGTGTAATCCTGCCCGTGGTTCAGTCGGTGACTGTTTAACAAAGTCACAATCACAGGATGGGGACGCACATCTGTCTGAAGACATCAAAGTCAGCGCTGGTACCATCACAAGAGCCCTGCTCAGATCTAGAAAGTCAAGAAGAGAGGTTAAAGACAGCAGTTTTCCTCTCACCATGGAGACTCCCAGAGCCTCAGGGAGCAACAACATGACAGAAGAGAAGGCGAGTGCACCTGTAAGAGAGGAGCTTCTGCTGGGCTATGATGCTCAGTGGTGCTGGGTGCAGTCGCAGGATGATGTGACGTTTCTGTGACTTTTATGATGAAGGAGTTCAATTTTTAAAACTTGAAATGCACTTTGATATTTGTTGTGTGTCATTTGAATAAGAATCACGTTTAAAGACAAACACCTCTGTCAGGGATTTAGTTTGGAATGTTTACTTTAAATTATGGGATTTTAAAATTTAAATTTCATTGTGTATTTTGACTTTCAAAGCATTTGTGACCTCATGTAGTATTATTATTATTATTATTATGGATGGATTTATTTATTTTCCATATCACTCATGATGGAACTGATGCAACCGAACTATACATATGCCAAGTATAACACGATTATAAAATATATAACTAGAGAAAGCTTAAGTTTCCCACAAGTGAAGCTCCAGGTTGTGAACAAACTACACAGTATTGTAGACTCATGTGAGACTCAAAAACATGCATTTTAAAGTTCTCTATCTCCCAGACCATGTCATTAATGCTGATCACAGACAGATAAACACCAGCAGAAACATAATACTTCTTAGTGGAGGTAATTACATTTCAAATAGTGCTTTTCTTCTTTAAATAATTAAACACAACACAGAAAAAATGTATACAGTAAAGTATGTATTATAAGATATTGTCCAGGTTAGTTGAAATATTTCACACGATGATGCTGATGTTCAACTTACATTTTTACTTTTACTACACTACAGTTTTACCCAAACACTGTATTTATTGTACGAATTGTAGTAATAATGGTAACGTGCAACCACGGTGACGTGAGCCCTCGGCAGTGGTGCCTTCACGTTTCTGATAAAAAAAAAAAAAAAACGTACATCATTTTTAATGTTCATATACTTCTAATATATTATACTGTGGAACTTCCCAGCAGGTATGGCGCATATGCACTGCGTCATCAAAGCACAGTTGACCTAAAAGCGCAAGTAGACATCAAAGCACGTTTGGTTATGTTAACCTCTATTTTCTACTCCTGCCCGACACACTCAAACTGTCAGAAATGACCGAGGAAATGTCAGGTAATCACTCTGAAGGTCTGCCCCGTATGTGATCGTACTATTTCCGACAGACAGCAAACGCATCACGTGACGTAATCTCTGACGTCACTGCTATTGAGCCGCGACATTAGGAAGTCCCTGTGAAACATTAGACTTTACAGGTGGATAAAGGTGGATATGTGATGTTTCAGGCGGTTGGACGGGGAACATGGCGGCTTGTTTTCTGCGCGGTGTCCTTCTCGTCACCCTCGCGGCGTGGACATTAGCAGACGGTACGTGGTTTTTGTTTGTTTGTTTGAGTTGCAAATGCGGTGAATGCGGAAGAAACGGGTGCTGTTAGCATGTCGGCTAACTGTCACGGCTTCTGCTGCGTTCACGAGGATACTGAAATGTTTGTTTGTTTTGCTTGACCTCTTCAAATGCTATACAAAATATTTGATTAACAAGGATTCATTTTAGCTAGCTGCCATACCAACAGTTGTCAAACCTCACTAAATAGTCTACTGTCATCAGTCGGTGAACAGAAAACGAACCTGCAACTATTTTCATGATTACCGGTATATGACAATTATTAAGCAAATAATGCCACACGTGTGCTAATTCTAGTTTGTTAAATGTGAGTATTTTAAGTGTTTATTACACATGACGAAAGGAGAATGTTTCTGGGTCTGCAGCATGTCACAACTGGTATGATTGTTTATTTATTTTTAATTAGCCTTTTTTTTTTTTAACCGGGGGGGGGGGGAATACACATTGAGATTAAAAATCTATTTTTCAAGTCTTTCCTGGCCAAGACAGGCAGCAACACATTTTAAATAACAAGGTTGCAGACAAACAGTCAGCAGCCATACATACTATACAAACATAAAATAATCAAATAAGCGATTTTCAGGACCACAATCATCATAATAAAACCCCACAGTCTCGTTAAAAACACCATAAATCAGCAAGAACATGTACTAACAGATGTGCCTGCCTCCGTGCCGTCCAGCAAGCAATCCTTTCAGTTTCAAATCTTTCTGTAGTTCATTCCAGTCGAAGGGAGCAGGAAACATAAAGGCCTTTCTCCCCAGTTCAGGTCACACCTGTGGGACAGCCAGTGAGAGAATATCCTGGGAACAAAGCCCATGTAGGAGTCAGAGCTCCTCTGATTGATAAAAGTCAACAGTTAGTAGAGGAGAAGACCCAGAATAGCTCTGTAAATTACTTTCTGCCAATGTTTATTGACAGCATTTATCAAGAGACCGATATCTTGTGTCTTGCAGATGGACAAGTGACATTTGTATCGGAGCTCTCATCAAAACCTGCTCAGAAGTTGTCAAAGTACAGTTGGTACGGCAACGTGAGGCTACAGAGATTTCACATTCCAGAGGAGGCTGCCATCGCTCGCTGGCTGTTCTCCGTCACCAAAGTCAATGGCTTCCAGTGTGGACAGAAAAATATCTCCATGTGAGTGACGCTCACTTTCCTCCACTGTAATGTTTGTCTCTTCTTTTTTTTCCCCACACAGTAAAATCTGATCTTTGTCTCACACTTCAGCACATACTTGTCTCCCAGTTTCTCTGCTGGATTTTCTACCGTTGCTTGTTTTTCTTTTTTTTTTTTTTTAAATTTATGCCTTCTCTCACCTTTTGTAGCCAAATTCGATGGGGTGCCCCTCCAGTAGTACAGCCCATAAGTTCGGTGTTTCCTAATGAAACACTGGGGAGCCCCTGTCTGTCTCTGAACCTTCCAGTCGCTTCACACCAAAGCAACACCACTTTCAACCTGTCTGACCCTGCTCCTGGTGACTGGTATGTTACTGCCCACCTTCCTGTGGATGAAGGGCGCATAGAGCAAAAGGTCTGCATCAAACCATTTTGTGAATAGAATGCCTCAATAAAGGCATTCTATTCTATTCTATTCTATTTATATTTGAATCTTGAAACACTGTTATTTCTGTAGATGTTTTAAGACATGTTTTGCTAGAATTCTAGAACATTTTAAAACATCATTTCAATGTTTGTGGAAAAACTGATCAACTAATGTGGACCGAACAAGTACTCGATTACTCAAGAAAATTATTGACAGATTAATCGGTTCTGAACATATTCATTAGTTACAGCCCTAATCAGATCGTGTTTAACTAACTTTACCTGCGTGTTTATTTAAACCGATATGTTGTTTTAAACTGCAAGATAAAGTTTAAGCATTCCATTTAGGTTTACTAATAAAATTCCCTTCTACCTGATCCTGTTCTACCAGAGCAGTGGTTTGTGGGACATTAGTCTATTATGTAAAGTAGCTAAGCCGCATTTCTTTCTTTTTCACAGCCTCATGTGGTAGTTGTGTGCCATGAACCAATGGCTGGCCTGTTCCTTGTGTACTTATATTTTAGGTATGACTGTGTAACGTGCTGTAAAAGTCTCAGGGGACTGCCAGTTTTTTTTGTTTTTGTCTGTCAAATTCTGTGACTGGAAGTTGGTCTTTATATATTAGCAAGCTCTCAATGAGCTGGCATCAGAGACCTTTTTCACCACAGAGATTTTCTATTGACATAGAAAAGTAGGACAAACACAGGATTTACCAGTACATAAATTAGGGCCCCACTCCAATTTTAAGGGAGCTCACACTCTTGTTATTAGTGTTGGTGTAAGGTTAAGTTTTCTTTCTGAGAAATTTTATGAAAATGATCTTTCTTGTCAGGGTATTCCATCCTGCTCCTATTCCTTCCAGCCTCAGCTATCCATCAGGAGAGCAGTGGACACACCCATTTTACAGCCCGGTACATTCCTCCAACAAACTGCCACACCTGCCAGTCCGGCACGCCTTAAGTAAGTGTACATATTTCATTTTCTGTGGTTCTACAGTTGATTGTGTTGTCATTTTGTATATTAGTTTTAGCTGTTTGCAGAAAGTAGAGTTAATGTATTTGTGTCTCTATTAGGCTGTATGTTCCAGAGTTTGCCTCTACTCTCTCCATCACTGTGGCCGACTGTTCTTCAGGGGAAGGAACAGATGGTGAAAACTGTTCACTGGTTCTCAGACTGGGCTCTTCCTCTCTGCAGCAGAGCCCAGTAATGGTTAACTGCTCAGGGACTGGCTGCTCCACAGTGCTCTCGAGCCCTCCATGGGACTCATGGTTACGAGTTGTTGTCGAGAGCAGCCAAGACAACCGCAATGTAACCTTTAGTATCATCTCAAACCACACAGGTGACTATGGCAACTTCATCTTCTGTCTCATTCTTTTAAAAGTTGAGCGGTTTATTTTAGGGCTGCCCAATATATCAAACATTTTTCCTCATTGCAACATCAAGTAGTAGTGCTTTTTATTCGGTCACACAGATGACTGATGACAGGTGTATGAATATACACATACATGTACGCACATGCACTTAAATTTATGAAGGGAATATTTATTGAAAATGACAGTAAGGGTACTCATTCTTAAATTAATTTTATAAACTTTGTGGCTGTGACTATAGATTTAAACATAATTAAAAAAAATATGTATATTCAACCAAATCTAATGAGTCTAAATCTAATGAGTTGTTTTCATATTCGATTCATTGAGAAAACAGATTAATGAATATGAAAATTTGTGAGAACTTGTTTGGTCCATAAAATGTTGATTGCTGTTTACCACACCTCGAAATAATGATGTTGTTGAATGTCTTGTTTGGTCCACAGACCAAAATTATTCAGTTTTTACAATTTCTTTATCGTTACATGGGGGCAAAGAAACCTGAAGATATTCACATTTATGAAGCTGGAAAATCAGAAAGCTCATTTTAATTATTGGAAAAACACTCAAACCAATTAATCGATTACCAAAATAGTTGGTTAGGAAATAAAAATAGTTGTTTTTTTTTTTTAATGTTGAGCCCCATAATTATTTGCTTTTCATCACTTTTGGACCATCATCATCATGATATTCAACAATGCCATGTTTTCCTAATATCATGCCCTAAATTGTGCTCTAATCCACCGTTTATTTATTTGTTTGTATTTTTGTGTTTTCCTCAGTGGGATGTAAGCCAATAAGTGTAGGCCTTAATGCAGATGATGACGAGCTCCGTGGCAACAACAGCTATTCCAACTCAACGTCGGCAGGCAACAGCTCGCTGTCTGCGGCCTCGGTCGGCTTCATCAATGAGTCGGCATCACTGTCTGCGCTGTTGTCGGTGCCTGCGTGTGTGTGGAACATCCCTGTTCTCTACAAGGAGTTGGACGTTCTGTCGCTGCGATATACTCCTGTGAGCGGACCCAACGTCAGTGTCACAAACACGCACCCCACAATGCTTGCCTACCCACTGGACACACAAGCCACTGGAGGCACACTCAACCTGGAGCTCACACTCAACACTGTAAGTACTGCTAATTATTTACAGTCTTACACACAAACTACTCATTTATGCAACGTCTTTATGTAGTGAGCAGAGTGTGTTTCATCATTGTGTGTGTGTGTGTAGACTAATGTTAACCTGGGGAACAGTAGTGGCGTGGTGGCCTGTCTCTCTCAATGGTCTCCAGTCCTTTATCTCAACCAGTCTCAACCCTGCCGCACAGGTATGACAAGCAACTATTCGTTTTTTATAACAGGAAATACAAGTGGACATGAGATTAATCATTAATATGACATTAGGTTAAAAAACAATGACTTCTTTGTGTGTGTGTGCCCTTGTGCACGTTTGCAGATTTCTTTGGAGGTTATGGTTTTATCTTGAATGCCAGTGTTCCTAAAGCTGTGGCCAGGCTGCCCTTCCCTCACTCAGCAACATGGTACCTCACAATGCAGCTCACTTGCAACAGGTAACGCACTCCGACATGCAGTATATGTACACACGTATGTCGGGTAAAGGCTGTTCATTTTGCAGATTTTTACTCCGTACTATAGCATTTCCTAAAGTCTTCAATTTTCAAAGTGATAGTTCTTATTTCTATTTTCATACGCAAAGTATGAGGTACTAACGTGTGTGCCCCTGAATGAGAACCAGCATTAGACAGGAATGCTCGCCCTCATTGAAAACATAGACAGAATACAAGGTAAAAAGGGATTCGATGGATTCAACACAGCTTAGGCAGGGCTGATTCTGTGTCAGTACCTCAGAGAACAACACTTTAAAAGAAGATGATACGTGTCGGAAGATCATTTCAATTGGACGAGACGTTGCTGTTTGTGCTGTCTTCATTTCCTGCAGCACTGACTGCGGAAACACGTCTGTGGTGCATGTCGTCCCTGAGTTTTTTGTCAGTGGCTGTGTCGAGGACTGTGGGATACATGGTGAATGTAGACTACTGAGATCCTACAGCTACCTGTACAGTGCCTGTGTCTGCAAGGCTGGTACGACACACACACACACACACACACACACGTGCACACATGCTGTGATGATACTAAAATAATAAGTGTTTGTGTATGTTCACGTGTGTAGGCTGGAACGGTTGGGGCTGCACGGACGACTCGGCAGCTCAGTCTTACTTGCGCCAGTTAACGGCAACGCTGCTGCTCACTCTCAGTAACCTGTTCTTCCTGCCCGCCATAGTGGTGGCCATCAATCGCTCCTACTTCACCGAGGCGTCCATCTACACCTTCACAATGTTCTTCTCCACGGTAATGAACACTGCATTATGCACATTCAGTACTTCCTATATCACACCAGAAGAAAAATTTACATATACGTCCTCTTTATGAAGCAGCTGAATTTCTCGTAGGAAAATGTCTCCTTAAATTTCCAGATTCAGTGAAACTTCTGGTAGCTTCAGGCGTCTTAGGCCTGATAACTGCAAGAAGCAGCTTTATATGGGACTTATTATTTATTTTTTAATGATTGTCGCTGTTGAGTCTTGTTGCGCTCACAGTGATGTTTTTCTCTCCTCTGTATTCCTAGTTCTATCACGCGTGTGACCAACCCGATATAGCCGTAATGTGTATAATGCAGTACGATGCCCTGCAGTACTGTGACTTTCTGGGCTCGGTCTGTTCCGTCTGGGTCACCATCCTGTGCATGGCTCGCATCAGAGACACTTTCAAATATGTAAGACACTGGCGACTACGTATTATACTGTCATTACACATCACTGAGGATTGATATGATGCTTACCAACTCTTTTATGCGTGTGTAGACTCTGTTTTTGATTGGCGCTCTGCTGATCGCCATGTCAATGCAGCTGGATCGCAAAGGCCTGTGGAATTTGCTGGGCCCGGTCCTATGTGCACTGCTGATCATGGTCTCTACATGGGTAAGATACTCATGCAATAATTGTGTAAAAACTCAATGTGACAACTGCTTTTGTGTAGGTGAAGAGCAGGTATTGACACAGGGTGTCTGCTGGGTCTTAAAAAGTATTAAAAAGTCTTAATCATGATTTCATGATGTATTAAATTTTGTCCATATTTGACTGCAGTTAAGTTAGTTTCTCTTTTGTTGACAGGTGTCCAGATGTGTACATCGGCGACATTGTTACCCGCCTTCTTGGCAACGTTGGGTCCTTTACCTCATCCCAGGGATAGCATGTGCACTGATTGGGATATGCCTTTATGTTTTTGGTGGAACGGAGGAAAACTACTACTACACCCACTCGCTGTGGCACATCCTGGTGGCCACCTGTGTGGTGTTCCTGCTGCCGCCAAAGGAGAAGAACAGGGAGACGCTGGGCTGGAGCAGAGGCTGGAACTGGAGCTGGAGCTGGCCTTGGAGCTGGAAACCCCGGATTTGTGGGTACACTCTCTGTGAGAGCAGCAAGGATGAACTCTATACTGTCACATAGTGGGTTAAGAGGTGGCGTATCGAAGTTAAGTGCATTGTCTTCTGTGCAAGTTCTACATACACTGGGTGTTATCATAATGACTCTAAGCCTCTCAAGTCTGATTTATGCTCTGTTGAATGACAGTTGCCGTGCAACGTTTCCTCTTCAAGACCAAAGACAACTTTTCCCTCTTGCTCTCTTGATTACTTCAATCGTCAAATCTTCCAAATCTATCATTATCAAAGCACACAACGTTGCATTAGATGCAAATAAACAAGCTGCAACGATCAGGATAATAGTGTCAGCTGTAGGGATGATATTATGATACTCAGCCAAACAAGACTAAATAATTGCATTGAACTTCCAATGTAAGCTGTAAAAAAAAATATGTAACAAGGCAACATGCAGTAAAGAGAGAGGTTTATCGTGTGACAGGGATGTAAGTGAGAGCTTCAAATGTCTTTATTAGCCAAGTTGTTTTAAAGAGGTGAAAGACTACATCGAGCTGATGTCAGCAGATAGTCTGATATCACTACTGCACTGGACACAACGATCCATCCCTTGTGTGGCAACTGAAAAGATCCAGCAGCACGTTTGGTGACAAAGAGTTGACTGAAAGCTTTTTTTAAGCAAATCAAAAGTGTCGAGAGATGGCGTTTAAATTGGGCTTCGCTCTCCTGTGAGATATTTCGACCTATGTTCCCGTAGGTCGGTGGTTTCTGTCCTCATATTCACAGTGTGAATTTTTTTGTGTGTCTCCAAAAAACCTTAGAACTTTGAGACACGCACTTAATTTGACACGCACTTAATTTAACCCAAAACAAACCTGCTGAAACCTCTTGGGTGTTTTGCACCCGTTTACCAGCTAAGGTATAAGCATGGACACCTTCAGGTAGTGGACCACCTGACCCTTGACCTCATGACCAGGACTTTGTACACAGTCTGTCGGTAAATATTTTATTAGGCTAAAGTATGAATGTTAAAAATATTTATAATGAATAGCACTTTGTGGAAATGTTTTCTATTCAGTCTGTCGCTGACTTAACTGAGGAAATGTACTGTTATATTTACACATGATATAACGGCTCCTCATCTTCATCTATTTGCTTCTCATCGTCGTCTTAAGAACCGTTTAAAACCAGTAAACTGCACTTTTTTTGTGAAGCCTATTAAACCTCACAATGCTATTAAATAATTTTAACTACTGCCTTATAAAGGGCTATTGTGTAGAATTTTAGGGGTAACTATCAACAGAAACCTAAAATAATATTTTAAACAGTAAATGATAAACTTTTGTACTTATTACTGTAAAAAAAAAGGCACCAAGTTTACAAAAGTGTTTTCTGTTTTCACTAAATCCTACACACTGGACCTCTACATTTTCCTCTACGTTGTTTTACATCAGATTCTCAGACACTGGTTAAAAGGTCCAGTGTGTAAAATTTAGGTGAGATATATAAGATATACTTATTTTTATAAGTTTACAATCGCCAGATTGTATGGATCTGTTTGTAGTGATACACAAACTAAACATCTTTTCAGTCTTGATGCTAACTGAAGGCTTCATAGTTCCTTCAACACACTTAGGGAACCTGCAACGTGCGACTTCACTAATGAATGTTGCTAAATTTTACACTGTACCTTTTTTTTAAATGTGAAAGTGCATTCAGCAGCAAATGCAAGCGCAGTGATTTTAGATACAGGATACTTCCTCATTCCTGTAAACAAATCAATTGTTTTTGTCGACTGTAAATGGTGCGTTGGTCACGCGCTCGTACAATTATACATAATTTATATATGTTTCTGATTCTCCCGCTCTGAAACCTTACCTCTTTTTGAATTTCCTGAAGCACTTTTATGATTAATCCTCGATAAGACCCTGTTCATAGCTCGTACAGGATGTGTATGAAAGGCGGTTTAATGAATGTACATTGAGATTATTGTGGCCAGTGCCTCCTGTGTGTGTTTATTCTATTTTAAAGACGAGGTTTATGTTTTGTCAGTGATTTTTCCTAATAATATTTGTTTTATTTTTTTTCCCCACACACAGCCTTCCATTCATTGTTGTTTGACAGTGAATCATTTATTTTATTTGTTATTTAAGTGTGAAAAGGAGTTGTATTGCTGTGACGCACTCCAGCTCTCACTGCATGTACAATAAGGATGGAGAAATTGTTTTATTTTTGTCGATTAAAAACAAGCAAGTAAGACAACCAAAAATAAATCTTTTGTATAAAGAGGACGGTTTCGCTTCAGTTTTATTAATGTGGACACACACACTAACACTCTCATGCACTTAGAGTGGATTGGGAAATTGTGTAAAGCAGATTATTGTAATCGCCAGGAAATGTTGAAAGTCCTCATATAAAGCTTCCCTCCATCATTAATATGACGACCCTGCAAAGCTGACACAGATCAGTGCCACAGATCAATTTAACATCAATTTAAGTAGTGTTTTTTGTATGAGTGTTAAGAATTTCAAGTTGTGTTTTTGTCTGTAAAAATGGGATTTATTTTTTGGGTTCCTGGGTTTTAGGATTTCCTGAAAGATCTTGTGATAACTGAACAAAAAAAAACATGCTTTTCTTCTGCACATTTAATGTCCTGTGAGTTGTATGTGCTTTTATTTTGAAATATTTGATCCTTTCACCCTGTTGGTGCTCCTTCCCTTCTCATCTTACAGTCAAAATATGCGAAATATTTAGTCATCTAGTTAACATGTTCACACTCTGGCCTTTTAAGGTCAGGTGTGTTTTAGAATTAGTTGACGTCCAACTACAGTGGCCTTCACATACCAGAAAGAATGTTGTTCTTCTGCATCTGCGTAATAAGTGTCTGCTTCAAAAAGCAAAACACACACTTTTGTACAAACATACTTATCTTCTCCCAATAAAGCCTTTTCTAAATGAGGAGAGTTTTAGTGATCATAAGCTGTGATCCAACCAATGGCACCAACAGACAGAAGACAGGAGGAAACTGAACAGTTATGTGAGCTCAGACACAGATGAAGACATATTAGCAGTGTAGGACATTCTGACAGGAGACGCATTTGCTTAAATTCTGTCTGCGCTTATTTATGGTACGATCAGTAACTCTGAACACAAAGAACATGAAGACTTTCAGTGTTCCGTAAAGCATGCAAATGACTGGAGAGCAAACATTTGAATTTGAATGAATTATGACATTTTATTGGGGTGAAAACATGACCTGAAGCGACAGAATGAAGAAAACGAGCTAACTGTCGGAGGCAAATGTAAACAGACACTAATATAACAATATTACCTAAAGCTGCTTGTGAGAGACGGGAGATTACACGGTTTGGTTGTTGTTTTCGGTGTCGATCCCAAAAACAACCGAGCAGATGTTCTGACTGAGATGGGATGTCGATGCAGGGTGAGTATACAGCTTACAGTAGCTTTAAAGGCTCCTCTTTCTGCTGTTTATTGCTCATGCTCTGGGGGGGGGAAAGGACGTGTTATCACTTACATGCTCTGAGAGGAAGCTGTGAGTTGAACTTAGCTATGGCTTTGACTTTGAGGAAAGGAGTTTCTGAGACGACGGAGATGGTGGCGACCGAGCCTGATATAGTTTGTTCTTTTGTGCCTTGAATCACACATGGGAGCCGGCTGCGGAGTTGGTACCTGCTTGCGCACGGCCATCTTCTTCCAGCACCTGAGTGAAGGCCTGAGCAGGGGAAGGGCTTGAGTGGCGCTGGCGTCTCATGAAGGGGAAGACGCTGAGAAAGGGAAGGAGAGAAGTAAGAAATGGTCACGACGGTCGAGAATAAGCGAGTGTTTCAAAGTCGATGGGAATGTAGATGTTGTGTCACCTTTTTTTGGTCTCCTGGGGGACAATAGCTCTGGCCAGCATGTTCTTGTACAGGTCAGACTTAAGATATCGTGGGTACGAGTCCTAAACACACACATACACATTATATTGACACATTATTAACACTGACTTCACCAAGTGTGCTGTTCTTTCCAGGAAGCAGTCTGGGAGCCAGACTCTCACGCTCACTGATAACACTGGAAATCAACATTTTCAGTATCATGGGAACAAAGGAGCTGCTGATCTCCTGCTGCCACATTTGGTAAGTTAGTGTCACTTCAGTAAATCTGAGAGAGCAGTTAACAAATTTGAACGGTGTAAAATCTGCACTCCTTTTGTTCCTGCCGGCAGCCATGTCTGTGTCCCAGGGTTCCTGTTGAGTCTTTTTATGGTGAATTTGCCCAATGAATCTCAAAACCTTGTGACAAATGTAAGTGTTTGTGGCTGAAGACTGGTAGTATGTTAGGTTTGGACTTTCTTAAAGGACAAAAAAAAAACTGTGATTGAGTGGTTTAGTGCCATAATTGCAATTCATACAGTACATTTTTGTGTACACACAGGCTCAACTTGAATTCTAGGATTTGACCTAAAACTTCAGAGGTTGTGACTCATCACTTAGAACGTCTTAGAAGTGTACATTTATCCGTGGTTAAGCTTTCAGGTGAGATTCATTTAACATTCAACAGATTCATTTAATTGTAATAAATTAAATAACCGGGATGTGAAGTGCACAGTCAGTGATGTTGTGGAAATTCTCTCTGCTGCTGGTGAAGATTGAAATAGAGACTTCTGCCGGCCGACATGTTTTTATTTTCTTGGCAAAGAAAAGGTCAATCAACACACGAGTGTTCGAAGATGAAGAAAGACCCAGAGCATGGCGAGAGCTAAACTTTTATCCCTTTGTCTGTTGCAGGGGTCTGCCCCTCCAAGCTGTGCTTTCACACCCTTTTGTCTACCGCAGGTATCGGATGTTTTATTTAGGTGCAAGTTGAGCCTCGACATCCTAATTTGAATACACATAAGGACCTGGTATCTTGTGTTAGGAAAGGGATGTTGGTCCGCTCTTGCTCTGAGACAAGAAGAAATTGAATTTGCCATTACAGCGATCAGACCTTTTTCATGAGGAAGTAGATGTGCATTTGTGCGGCGTCCATAACAAAGCGATGTGGATGTTTGAGTCCCTCCAGAGTGTGAGCCATCGTCTTACTGTCGATGTTGACCCAGCGCGCAGCTCCGGGAGCCAGGAACGCTCTGAAACACACACACACACACACACAAGAGAAGGAAGGCCGGTCATGATCCCGGTGAGTGTGTATTTCTTCATGATTGTGTGTGTGTGTGTGTACACTCACTTGTAGACCTCTTCCACTTTCTCTATGATCCTGGAACTTTCTCCATGTCTGATGTTCTCACAGGCCTGCCAGAAACACAGGTTCTCCGCTGAGAGCAGAGAGTCGACAGGACAACGGTGATGCAGCGAAAGTGGAAACACAACAAGAGGAGACTTCTGCGGTAACATCTCGTCTGTTTTACTTTCCTCTCCCTTTCCAGTCTATTCTTTCCATCCACACAATAATTATATTATTTTTCCATCGACGCAGTCCTTCCATCTCTCACTAGTGGGACTGGAAAATGTCATTAGGGAAAATAATAGAGGTCTGCATTTCAATAAGAGTGAAAATCAATTAACAGTTAAAGGCACAGCACTTGACCTTGTACCTGGACACCTGGGGGAAAACCTGGATTTTAGCCACTTCACAAAGGTTCACCTGATGAAAGCTGTGTCTACAACATCTCAATATTATGTTTGGTGCTTTTTTTCTCACAGTAAGACAGCCTTGTCTGACTAGAAACTGTTGTTTGTGTACGCTCTCTCACTGCACTAAAGTCCACAGCACACAGGAGCTAATCCACTGCTGCATCTGTCACTGCAAATGTAATATCTTGTGACTATGAGGTGTTGAGAAAATCTTTGTTCAAATTTACCTTAGTGACATAATCTGGTGAGGCAGGTGAGGCAGCAAAAAATGCAGTTTTTCTCTATGGACTTTCATACAGGACAGTGAGTGTTTCACAACCTTCAGTTTCCAGCTGTTTTACTGGTTAGATAAAGTAGCAAAGATATCCAAAATATATATGGTAGACTTACGAAATAATTTAATTTACCAGGTGAGCATTTTGTTACGTGGCTAAAATCTTTTTTTCCGTCTGTCCCCACGTTCAAAGTTCAAGGTTTGTTTATGATCCCAAAAGGGGAAATCCCTCCATTTGAATAATTCAGCTTATACTCTTATACTTCATTAAATTCTTACACAAAGTAAGGCCGAGTCTGATCGTCGAACCGAATGCTCTGACATTTTAAGAAATTCATACTTTCTCCCTCACCGCTGAACTCTTTTTCCAGGTAGGTCATGAACTCCCTTCTCCCCATCACATCATTCAGAAGCTCCCTGAAGCTGAAGCTCCAGCGCTCCACTCGCAGACGCGTCGGGGTTGGCACCCTGCTCACACACACACACACAACAAACATTTAGGTGACATTGTCTCTATTTAGCTGAAATGGAATAGAGAATAATGATATTAAAGGTGCCATATGTAAGAATGTGTCCAAAAACGGTTACTACATTCAAATTCAAAATACAGAGGTCTTTTAGGTTTCGTTTTCAGACGTAACTGGCAACCCGTGGTTGCTCGGCAGCTGAGACTCTACTGGCTGCAATGATTTGTAGACGGCGGTAGGTGGCGCCACATGCCAAAACATGATTTCAAAACATAAACATGATTTGCAGTCTGCAAAATATTCAGTTCAGTTTGTTATATGAACATTATTCCTGAGTCTCTGTGACATATTAGGAGGATTTTATGGCCAGATTTATTACATAATGCACCTTTAAATGATCTCTTCTCTACAGAGGCCACCATGTTGGACCACCACTTTAATGGACTAACTAACTAAAGCTTTCGAGATTTAAAGATAGCTTTTCCTTCATGGCTGCGATGTTATAATGAGCTCTTCTCCAGACTCCTTCTCGACCAGATGTTTTTGTCTATTTTCCCCCCCAGACAACTACATTTATCAGTAGCATTACATAAAAAAGCATTTTACATTAATTGATACAAAAAGGGTGCTAAAAAGCTCAAACTAGAAAAAAAAAGTAGATAGAATTTCATTTACATTTGCTGCAGTTTGCAGCCATTCTATTCTAATCCGTGTATCATGTATCACGTGAACGTGCTGGTGTTTTCTTACATTTCTGCGTTCATCGTCCAGTGTGCAGAGTCATCGGAGATCCAGGGGTTACTGGGGAGACACCCCTGCATAATGGGATCATGGTTCTGGTACTGCTCACTGAACTTCACAAAACTGCACACACACACACACACAGACAGACAGACACACACACACAGCATTATTGTATTAGAGTTGCAGATCATAAGAGGTAATGGCCACTAATTCCAGCTTGCCTTGGGAAGAATCCATTAGTGGCTCTTACACTGAGGGGAACTAAGCCGTGTGTGTGTGTGTGTGTGTGTGTGTGTGTGTGTGTGTGTGTGTGTGTGTGTGTGTGTGTGTGTGTGTGTGTGTGTGTGTGTGTGTGTGTGTGTGTGTGTGTGTGTGTGTGTGTGTGTGTGTGTGTGTGTGTGTGTGTGTGTGTGTGTGTGTGTGTGTGTGTGTGTGTGTGTGTGTGTGTGTGTGTGTGTGTGTGTGTGTGTGTGTGTGTGTGTGTGTCCTACAGAAGTACGGTTCAGTTCAGGCGGTGGCGTCACATCCATTAGACCTTATAGGTATCTGCAGATGTGAATGCGAGTCTGCGTAAGTGCATCACTTATCATAAAAAAACAACAAACACGAACCCCTCCAGGCAGATGGATGACTTTACACGGTTTCTTCCTAGGGCCCTTCTACAGGCTTCAATCTGTAAACAAAGACACACACACACACATATACATATACACACAAAGTGAGCCATAACACACACTCGCTTAAAGTGATGGCGCATGAATTGTGTATGATGTTTACCTCGCTTTTGTAGTATTCACTGTTCTAGTTCTGTAAAGAGAAGTGTGATCACATTAGGTCACAGCCTTGACTGCGTTTACACATTAATACTTCACGGTCACACATGTGAGTTAACGGTAGAACACAGATTCACCCTGTCACTGTGCGTGCGTGCGTGCGTGCGTGCGTGCGTGCGTGCGTGATCACCCATTCAAACCGAGCTGTTAAATATTCAACTCAGTGACAGGGCTCTCATCGATGAGTGTCCACAGTATAGTGCGGCTGTCTTTAACACTTACTTTGAAAGAATTCCACCAGAGAGAGGAAGCAAAGAGAAAGAGAGAAAGTGATGTTTTATCAAATGAAATACTTCGGAGGGAAATATAAAACTTTGTGATGATGTCACTGACCAGTGTAACGCGAGAGCTGAAGTTATTTGGTCTTTCTAGACCCACGTCCAGAATATTATGTGCTCCAGGCTGGAAAAATAATATACATATATATATATATACATATATATATAAAATAGGCACTGTAATGAATATATGTTTGTCAGAGTGTATGTGTTCACTGAGTGTGTGTAAAAGAGAGAGTGGGAGGGAGAGAGCACATGCACTTATCCTTCCCTGAGCGTTTCCACTCCAGTAGCTCCGACTTTTATTCCCTGGTTTCTTTCTCTTTCTCCGTGCTTTCGTCCCTAATTCATAAGGACAAGACAAGATGGAGTCTCTCCGATCGCCTGCCCTCTGCTTCACCCTCTTCTCTCTCTCTCTCTCTCTCTCTCTCTTTCTCACACAATCTCATTGTCCCTCTACAACACTGCACTCCATAAAACCACTCTGTCTGAATGCAAGAATCAGATGAACGGCGATGCCATTAACGCGACACATAATTAATGACAGAAAGTGATGATTTTGTTTCTCTGAGTATCATCTCTCTCTCGCTCTCTTTCTCTCTCTCTCCTTCCCTCGTTCTCCTGTTGTCAGCTGAAGCTTTTACCAGATGGATTAAATATTTTATGCAGGGACCAGAAGGGAGTGTGGGTGAAGATTAGAGGAACCTCTGACTGTTTTATATGCCCCAATATACACTTTTCAACACAGCACAGTACACTACCAGTCAAAAGTTTGGGGTCACCTATACAATTTGTTTGTGTTTGTGAAAATTTTTTTCATCAAAAGAGTTGCAAAATGAATAGAAAACATAGTCAAGACATTGATAAGATTAGAAACAATGATTTTCTTTCGTCAAAAAACCAGCAAAACTGTTTTCAGCTGTGCTAACATCATTGCACAAGGGTTTTCAAGGGTTTTCTAATCATCCAATAGCCTTCTAATGCGATTAGAAAACACAATGTACCACTAGAACACTGGAAATGGGCCTCTATACACCTATGTACATATTCCATTAAAAACCCAGACGTTTCCAGGTAGAATAGTTGTTTACCACATTAACAATGTATAGAGTGTATTTCTGATTCATTTATTGTTATATTTATTTTTTTTAAAGTGCTTTTCCTTGAAAAATAAGGACATTTCTAAGTGAGCCCAAACTTTTGAATGGTAGTGTACATAGTTTAGTAGAGTCTAGTCTGGCATAGCATAGTACTTACATAAATAGTAAGTAATAATTATAAAGGGGAGGGCTGTGTATAATAAAATAACACTATGAAGTAGGTGGAAAACCTACATCATAGGTTTGAGTGAGGCACAGTAAAGTAGAGCAGACTACTGGGTAGACGACAGCAGAGTACAGTGCACTGAAGTAGAGTAGAACAGAGCAGAGATGAGATAGATAGAGGAGCATGGAGTAGAGTAGAGTAAAATAAATGACACTCAGTAGAATGAATTAGAGTAACGTGAACGACCGTGAACGCACCTGTGGTCTGTTGATGAGCCAGTAAGCCTGCTCTTGACATTCCAGAACAATGCGGTCGGCTTTTCTCCTCTGTTTGGATGCTCTGAACATAAATCACACTGTGAGTGAGTGTGAGTAGAGGTGAGGTTCTGGAGTGTGTGTGTATGTGTGTGTGCGTGGGGGAGGGGGGGGGGGGGGTCTGAACGTACGTACCTGAGCTGTTCTCTCGCCTGCATCACCACAAAGTCCCAGGTGTGGTTGATCCTCTTGTGCAACAGACTGTACCTCTCCTAAAAAATAAAAAAGACGACGACTGCCTGTTACTGCAAACTGAACATACACACACACACACACACACACACACACACAGGCGCACACAGGCACACTTCCCTCACCTTTTCATATTCCATCAGTTCTCCTTGTTTTCTGATATTCTTTTTGGCCAAGTAGATTGCTGTTGAGAAAAAACAGACACAAATAATCTAAATTGTTAAAACTAGATTCTCTTGGCCAGATGTTTACAGGCTCTCTCTAACTCCTTCGATTGACTTTTTTTCTTACCATAGTCTATTTCTGATGCAGGCCACCGGGTGCTGGTCCAGAAGTACGGAGTCTGAGAAGAAAGAAAAGTGACATTTTAGCGTCACGGAAGCGTGAGGTGTTCACGTAGGGACGATGATCTGACCTGGAAGCGGTACGGCGACTCGTCGGCACGTAACACCAGAGATCTGGGTTCCTTTAGAGGGTAAATGTACCCGTATCTCACCAGCATCCCACCGAGGTGCAGAGCCTCTGTTCAACACCACAGAAGAAGAAGAAGAAGAATAAGAGATACATAAACTAATCAGTGGACTGTTTTCAATTTCTACAGGAGATCATCGGGGGCGACCGTACATCTTTTTCAGGTATCTACAAATAGGTCTCTAGTTGGTGTAGTGCAGGGGTCTCAAACTGGCGGTTTGAGGGCCACATGTGGGCCCCCCCAATCGATTACATGCGGCCCCCCCACTTAATATCATGTTATAATGAAAACATGGCCCACGACCTCACCGTCTTTTAAACTCAGTGTGTAACTGAGGCACAGCTGCCAGTGAGGTGATAGAATATAACATATGTTTGCTAGCAATGTTTTTTATAACAGTAATAATAAGACATTTGGTCATAATTATCCCATTATTAAATGTATCATATACAACATTCAATTACATATATAAAAACACTTTTTAGGGCCTAAGCCACGAATGGCAGTGGTCGAAACGGCTCCTGGCACAAATTTCATTTACAGTTGTCCACGCTATTATTTATGTAATTTAAAATAAATGTCTGTTTTTTATATGAATACATTAATTTTGCATCATAAATAGTATTATTAAGTATAATATCATGATGCAATATTGTGAACAGTTTTTTTCCCCCCACTTTTTGTTCTCTAGGCCGGCCCCCTCTTGACTACAATAGATGTGCATTGGCCCCCCAGATCATTTGAGTTTGAGACCACTGCTGTAGTGGTTGGTGGAGGTTCTCAGTCATCCAGGTCTTCTTCTTCTTCAGTTGCCTGAACTGAACAAGGGAGCATGAAGTTTGCATGTTCTCTCCGTGTGTGTGTGTGTGTGTGTGTGTGTGTGTGTGTGTGTGTGTGTGTGTGTGTGTGTGTGTGTGGGTTTTCTCCGGGTTCTCCAGTTTCCTCCCACAGTCCAAAAAGGATTTGGGGGTTGGGAAAATTGGACACTCTAAATTGACCGTGAGTGTGATAGTGGATGGTTGTTTGTCTCTATGCGGCCCTGTGATGGACGCATTACGTCCTATGTCAGCTAGGATCGGCATCAGCGCCCCCTGCAATCCTCATGTGGAGGATAAGGCAGTAGAAAATTAATAAATAGGTCAAATTATTCACACATCTTTTCTTTGACCCTCTAACAAACTGTCAGGAATAAGAACTCCTACAGACTTTTTTTTTGACAGACAGCTACTGAAAAGGCCTGTATTTTAATCAGCACTCTCATCTGCTGACTGACTCTTCCCCTTCCTTCCTTCTTTCTCCTGAGGTGGAACCCTCCGCAGGGACCTTAATCAAACCCAGATCATCAGGGTGAGTTAATCAAACCGGGATCCTCTGGGGTTCACCGCTCTCCTGTTTACTGGAAACAGCGGGCGGTCACACACACACGCGCGCGTCTCCGTCACGTCAGCTCAAGAGAAAACACCATATCCTGGCAACAACATTGTGGCGACGGCACACAACAAGCTGTTCGCTCGGAAACCTGGCGAATCACTGCAGATCATTACAGATGCACTTTATCACACGTGCAACACATAACATAGTACAAGTGGGTACAAAAGCAGCCACTTACCCTCCTCACACATTCTGTATTTCTGGATCAGCCAGTCAATGACATCACGGCCTGCAGACAAAGTAACAGAGAGAGAAAGTTTCACCCTCCACTCTGCAGAGCACGGGTTTCTCCCAAATTCACTGTTGCATTATGTATGACTGCTGAGGCAAACACTGGCTCCAGTGTGCACACACACACACACACACACACACACACACACACACACACACATACACTACCTGTCATGGCGTGTGGAATGACAGTAATAAGGAGCCTCTGGTTTCTCATCTTGATGCCCATGTCGGGGTCCTGCATGGCCACGATCAGTTTCTCCATCTGTCAAGGGAACACACACACACACACACACACACACACACACACACACACAGGGACATTTCCTTATGTGCATCTTTAAATGTGGAATCTTTGTTGACTATCTTGAATCCAATCATTTGTTATCCATAAAGTAAATAAACATTTAATTTAAGTGTAATTATAACACTTCATCAGCAGATTTAGTGATTTAACAACACACACACACACAATATGTGCACAATAACACACACAAACATTGCAATTCACTTGTTTTCATTCACATACTCACTATCACAGTTCATGTGCCATTCGGTTTCACGCAGGATTAAGCCCGGTTTAATACACGACACCACTACTAATATTGCACCCTACATGAATACAAAGATTAAAAATGGAAAAGCTTTGTTGACTTACTTTTCTAAAGCATGACATTTGCTCTCGCTGCCAGCCTCCTTTGTCCATGGTGTTGATGGTCATCTTGCTCGCTGTTTCTTTGAGATCTCACTCGACGGGACGGTGCTAAAGTGCAAAACAGAAGTGCTGTCGGGAGCGCGCATCGGAGAGTGCACCGCTGTTTCCTGCCCCCCCCCCCCCCCCCCATGTTTTTTTATTCCATCAAGAGGTCCAGTGACGGAGCGCGCGCCCCCGTGTAGATTAGACAGGATTACAGTGTGCCAGTCACTTCATCGTGAATTGTGTCTGAAATGACTGAACAGCAGTGAATCTATTATTTAATACACGTTCTTTTAAAGGCACATAAAGTGTGAGGAAAATGATTTTAAATCCAGAGTCAAAACAAAATAGATCCAAAAATAATAATATGGTGTTATTTTACTGGAATGTGGTTAAAAAAAACAAAAAACATAAATGAACAATAATAATAATATACCCATAAACACTGACGTAGACAAAAGGTAATTTACACTCTGCCTGGTTTTGATTGAAAAGACAGGAATTCTAACTTCAGAAAAAAAGCAAATTTAATCTGAATTAATGTAATAATTTATTATTATTATTATAATTATTATTATAATTATTATTATTATTATTATTATTATTATTATTATTATTATTATTACAACATCCCAGTAAAATTAATACAAATTATTATAACTGTATCTATTGACTCTCATTTTAAATATTATTATATGTTGGGAGTTAGCTTGTGAGGTAACAGCAAACATGTATTAATTTTCCTCACACAGATTTTTAGTATTATTATTATTATTATTATTATCATTATTATTATAATGATAATTATAATTATAATTATATTATATTATTTTATTTTTTACATCTGGCCTTAATTTTCTTCCGTAGTGACGCATGCGCTCTCAGTGAGCGTCTTTGTTGACATGTTTCTCCAGCACATGCGCCGCCTCAGTGAAAAGTCAACCGCTTTATTTTTGTCCCATGCTGGCATTCGTAGACAGGAAGTCGTTCCGGAGCTGACGCTTTTGGGATCGTTCACCAGTCTCACCGTGAGATAATCTAGTAAGTATATCATGTTCTTAAGATTAGAGCTCGACTAAATGCACGTGTTTGTTCTTTTAAAAAAGTATTATGTGACAATGAAGAGACGCGGAGTCGTTTGCGGAATATACGAAAGCCTTTTTCTTTTTTTAGCTAACCTTGCTAACACTAGCTGTAGCAGCAGGATGGAGAGCAGCAGCTATAGCTGTAACTGCTGTTCACATCCACTTAAATGTGACGCGACAACATTGTACTGTGTCTTTGAAACACTTTATTTTATCGGCACGTTTAATAACCACTTCATATCAAGTAAAGTGTCTGTGGTGTAATATTGAATGTAAACTACTGCACGTAACTGTCAAAATGAATTATATTCTGCATTTTATTGCAATGCCTCTGTATATATCGGTACTGGGTTCAATTCCTGGCTCTGCTCGTCTATATGTGTCCTTGAGGAAGACACTTAAAGTCATGTTGCAGCGTGTGAATGGGTATGAAAGATGTGTGAATGGCAAAACTACAGTGTAAAGCAGATCATCAAGATTAGAAAAGAGCTACATAATACTCTTCTTCTTCTGATTTTATTTGGTAGTAATGAGTAATAAAGATAGTTTGGTGGGTGTGTGGCTGTGTACTCTCTTTTGAAACGATATAAAAAGAAGTATAAAAATCTGAATACGATTATTGTAATAATGTCATATAATATATGATAATAACAGTTAAGACATTGGCAGTGAAAGTAGTTGTTTTCAATTGAATACTATTAAAGTTGAGTCTATAACATCATGACAGAATTTTTCTACACAGTTTCAAGATTTGTCATATTTCTGTGTGTCAGGTGCTAATGGGTGACATCCGTCAGTCACTGCTGCCTCGGGATGTGCTGAGTGCAGCCAAGGAGCTGCTGTACCATCTGGACATCTACATCTGTAACATGGTGCAGTCTGGGAGACAGCCGCCTCAGGTTGACTCCAAGACCCTGGAGTTGATAGAGGAGTTTATCCTGCATGCACCCAAGGACAGAAACACACCTGGCAGGGTAAAACATGGTTGGTGTGCACAAACCCATACAAACACAAACACATGCAGCCATTAATCTTTGTTTATTTCTTTCAGAGGATGAGTGCTCTCCAGGAGCTCCAGCTGTTGGAGATCATGTGCAGCTGTTTTCAGGAGCAGAGTCGCGACACTGTTCGTCAGCTGATGTTCTCCGCCCTCTTCAGCCTCCAAGGCAACCAAGCAGATGAAAGCCGCATGGCACTGTTAGGCAAGTTGGTCTCTATGGCAGTCGCCGTGGGCAGGATTCCTATCTTGGAATGCGCTGCTACGTGGCTACAGGTGAGGATTAATACAAGCATGCATACTGAAAAAAAAAAAATAATCAATGTGTCATGTGAGAATGTTTGGAGAATGTCTGTACTAAATGTGGTTGCGTTTGTGTCCTGCAGAGAACGCACCGTGTCTTCTGTGTACGTCTAGCACAGGTGCTGGTGGATGACTACTGCAGTATGGTGCCAGGCTCAGTCCCCACCCTTCAGAATATCCACAGCACCAGTCCACGCTTCTGCTGCCAGTTCGTCACTGCTGTAACCACTCTCTATGACCTCACGTCAGGTATTTTTGTGGGGGAACCAAAAAGTTGGAAATATATGCCGCTATTAATTTGAGTCCCAATCTGATACTTGTATCTGAAGGAGTAGCTGTTTTAGTACCAGAAATATCGGCAGAATCTATGCATTGTCATCATTTTCTTCTTTAAAAGCTAATCCCTAAATTATTTCATCATTATTTTTTTGTATCCCCTTTGTCATTTTAATGTTCATCTGTGTGTATGCAGAGGAGCTCACCCCTCCAATAGAACTCCTCCAGATGATTGTGTCGTGGATCCAAGATGACCCTCGTCTGGTCCTCATCACCTTCCTAAACTCACCCCTCTCTGGCAGTCAGCCAATCAGCTCACTCGATGTCACACCTTTAGGAGGGCTGGTGCGTTGGTGTGTTAAAGCACCGCTGGCTTACAGGAGAGACAAGAAAGTGGCACTGAGCAACGGCAGCACTGAAAACCACCAAGACGCCGGTCTTCTTTTCTCTGGACTACATCTAAGCGTTTTACAGGTTGGTAGGAATGCACAATGTTGAGTCATTCAACCAAATACAGACAATCACCTGTTTCTCTGAGCCCTTGAATTCATCGTCACAGGCCTGTCTGTCTGTGGTTAGCAGATTCCATGAATGTGTGTTGTGACCACATCTTACAGGGCAGGTAGGGGCACATCTGAAAAGTGGTAGTGGCTTGAGAGTGTAATGCAGTTCTTAAGTGAGCTATTAGCTCGTGAAATCCTCTGTTCTCCACCACAGACAAAAATCCGATTATTAAGATCCATATATTATATGGCTTTATCTGTAATTACGTGAGCCTTTTGCTCTTTCTGGTAAACTCATTGCAGTGTTCCATCACCTGTTTCAGGTTTCAAAGTTCACACTTTTAGCTGTTGGTAGTTTTTCCCTTCAATACAGTCTCACTACAATGGCAAAGACCCTTCACCCCCTGGTGATTGGCCTTGGTTAGTTCCCATTAGCTTTAATGGGGTTCATTCTTTTGCAATAGGGTCTACTAAGGTCCAGTGTAGCAACTTCAGGTTAAGAACCAGTAACCCCAGTTCTCTGAAACATGAACTCTAAGTTATCAGGATAATTTACAAAAATATATAAATAAATACAAATCTCTCACAATAAGTTTGAGTCTAAATTACGTTTGAACTACATTGTATGTTTTACTCAAACACAATAATACAAACCAGTTTCCCTCTCCTGCTTCATGTAGGTCTTCATGTTGTTGCCAAATATACTCAATGAGAAGGGGCTTTTCGGCCGCCTGGCATTGCTCCAGCTGGAGTCCTTGGCTGCGCTGACCTCTGACCTTTCCAGACTGTTGGACCAGGCTGATAAACATACGCACACCTCCTCTGAAGACATGCACGCGTTGTCTCAGCTGACCCTGGACCGGCTGGCACAGGCCCTCCAGGTAGCCATGGCCAATGGAGCGCTGCTCTGCTCAAGAGGTGAGTGTGTTTATAAGAGGTGTGGAAGAGTAATAAAGTCAATAAAGAGGACACATGGACTGAAGGCTTGGTTTATACTTGCTGTAGCGCGTCCAGCACAAGAGTATATGGTCAGAATGTTAGAGATAGGATCACATGTTTCTGGAGGCGTCGAGAGAATGCAATTCTATAAATAAGAGATGGTTACAATGTTTGAAAAAAAAGCGGTTATTTTGTCTATTACAATTTAACCGCTCAGCAGATGTTATCTTGTTGATTTCCTGTTTATCAAACTAGTTTATCTGTCGGCTGCCTTGCGGTATTGAGGCATGTTGTGCTCATAAATTGGGCTTGGGGGAGTTATTGAAGGACTTTGTACTTTCTTTATTTGCCCAAGTGACTTGACAATATAGTTATATCAAGCTTATTTAGGAGAACAAGACTTTTACTTTGAAAAGGCTGAAGTGAATTTGAGGATGTGTATGTATTTAAATCTGTTAGTTGTAGCTCTTGATGTAATTTTTGTTTCTGCTGTGATGTTTGATGACTGCTTTCTATCTGTCATATTATTGTCTCTGCAGAGGATCTTAGAGCCATTTGTTCCCGCCTCCCCCATAACAAGTAAGTGCTTTTTTAAAGAAAACATTAAAATCCACTGAAAACCTGTATCATGTCTCATAAATGTGAAAATATAAAAAGTATAAAAATATAAATACATTTTATCCCATCATAGAGATAAAACGTTTTAGTTAATTAAAATAGGAGAATAAGGCGGTTAAATTTGATATCTGATTTATTTATATGGGTCAAGGCAAGTCCACTGCAGCTGGGGTGACCAGGCCTCTTATACTGGAACCTCCTCTGCAGGACCAATCAGCTCCCAGGAGCCACTCATGTGTCGTATTCATCTAATGTGCACCATATACTATAACATGTCCTTTATCCATTTCCTGTCCCATCACTACATTCACACATTTCTCTCCTTTTCTTCTCTTTATGTCCAGTTTGCTCCAGTTGGTGCTGTCCGGTCCAGTGATGTACTACAACAACATCCACACTCCTCCGCTGGCCTTCAGCCCACATGCAGCGCATTCCCCCATCGCCGCACACCCCGCACACCCCACACACACACCACACCCCACACACACACCACACCCCACACACAACACACACCCCGCACACACCCCACTCGCCACACACGCTGCCCCTCACCCTCAGTACCCTGGTCAGCCTTTCATGACAGGGATGCCCTTTCCCTTCCGACCAAGCCACTAAAGGAAACAAGGCCCAGCTTTGTTTGCAGATGTGAAGGTGTGTGTGTGTGTGTCTGTATGTTGGACTTTTTGAATGAATGATTATTATGTATTATGATGTCAAACCTATTTGCATTAGAGAAAGATTGTTAGTCTGAAAAATGTGTGTTTAATAATAAATATTTTTGTACTTCACTCGTAGATGCTGTACCTCTTTCAACCACTTGTGGTCACTGTTGTCTATGCCTGTGAACAGCCCGCCTCCCGGGTCGTGGTTTCAGGCCTTAATTTGAATTTTTAGCACTAAATGACACAAAAACACAACTGTGGTGTAGAATTAATGGTATGGTGTGTAAGATTGTTCCCTTATGAACAAATAGAAGAATCTATGATAGACTGTAGTTACCACTAAAACTCACAAGGTGTTTAGTTGGTCCATTAACAACATAACGATTATGTGTTTTAAAAAAGTAAGCCAAACTTTATTTTAATTAAATCAATTAATATATTGTCAAAAAAAAAAAAAAAAAGCACTGTTCAGGCACCAAGACCAACATTTGCATTTCCACATAATGCAAATACAGAAACACACAACCAGAGGCTCATATGAAGAGGGTGCAACTACCTAAAGGTAAAGTGTTCCACGTTACGTAATCAAAGATGTCAGAGTTTTTTAGAGACGAGCCTCTGGGTGCCAGAGCCCGGCTGTGTTTTTAGAGAGATAAGTGTATCATCCCTCTGCAGCACAGCAGCCCAAAAAAAAGGGGTTGTTCACCCTTCCACGGGACCTCATCTGCCCTCATCCAACACCAAGGTTGCATCATCCACTGTGCTCTCTCCCTTTACTCACAAAGGTTAAAGACAAAGTTATACCGATGATTTATTTGACGGTTTGTTTTAAGAATCCCAATGGACATGATTGACGTGCCAACAGTCTCCTTTGTATTTATTTATTCACCCTTTACTTCCTTACCGTCCACTATTGTGTGTCTGTGTGTTTTTGTGTGTTGTTTGAATGATTATGACTCACTACTTCCTTCTTTTTCTCCTATTTTTTTTTAGCCATCCATGGCTTGTGGTGTTACACCTGTAACTTCCTCCTTCCTTCCTACTACACCAGAATAAACGCAGCTCGCCCTGACCAGGAAGTGTCACGACAAAATTAGAAGAACTTGACGACTTTTCAGGTGTCACACATTGCATTGTTTGTCACCAGTGCTCTGTGGCTACTGTTAAAGGCGGATTGTGTATAAAGATGCTGTCGTGGGCTCCCCCCCCCCCCCCCCCCACCAGCAGAGCCCATGGGTGGGACAGTGATAAGGCCTATCTTTTCCACTAAAGTGATGCTTTAACTGTTACACTCAGGCAAGGTGACAACTGATAATGTTTGAGTGATGTAAAGATGGGATCCTAGGGCAAAGTAAAGGCTTTGTTGCCGTCGTACAGGTGGTGAAACTGTTCTAGATTAAGTTTACTACCACTACACCTTCTGATGTACTTTATTATTTAACCCTAATCTACTGTAACTTAATCCCCTACTGTACGTCATAATGAGAGGATAAAACAACACAAAATTAAACTCACTTTCAATTTCTGTGAGCTCATAAAGTCAAACACAGTCTGGAGTGACATTAAACTTGACAGTCTTCAGGGCCACTGAAGAGCGTTAATGTGCGTACAGGAATCTTTATCTCATTCGTATGTCTGTGTTTGCATAAAAGACAAAACCTTTTATTTGTTATACATTTAGGAAGTCGGAAAGTCAACTGAGCGTTTCCTGATTATTATAAAGGAACCTCTTTTGAAAATGGACAACACATTTGTTTTCCAAATGAAAAGATCTCACATGTAAAATATCCAAATGAATTTTCTCTCAAGGTCTCAACAGTACCACAGGCTTCCACCTATCTCTGTTTTCACAATACGTTTGATTTCATGTCAACTGTGGGCTCTGTGGTCTTCACTGTCACATCCCCTTTCCTACTAACTTACTTCTGTTCACACTGTGCCATAGCAGCACGTAATAATCTCTCAAGCTTCTGCAGTTTCTTCTGCATGTTTGTTACAACCATTTACTGTCTAAGGGGCTTTGGGATTATACATACTAGTGCAGTGCCCTTGCAAAACCTGTTTTTGGGTGTGTGTGTGTTTTTAGTCATTTTAAATTTGTGACCTTGCAGTTGGAATTGTCGTTTGTTTATTCAAAGTCTAAAGACTGAAGTAGGCTGGGCCATTCGAAGTGTCAGTTTATTGCACATCGTGTTTTACATCGTTTTGAATAGCCACTGCATACCTGTGTCTGTTGGCGTGTTGTTGCAAAATCCGCCGACTCATTGTGATGCAAGTAAACCGCATTTAGCGAAATCCGCCGACTCGTTTTAATGCAGGCACACACCGCATTCGTAACTTTTTACCCGTGGATTAAATTCTGCCAAAAGGCCTGTTTATCCTCTCTGGTAGCCCACAGTGCTGTGTGAGTGAGAGGGGGAGTGGCTACAGTAGAGCGGCGGAAGCCAACGTGTGCTTCTTTTCCCTAGATCACATGTCAAACTCAAGGCCCGGGGGCCAGATGTGGCCCGCCACCTCATTTTATGTGGCCCGCGAGTGATTAATTGGTCTTAAAAATCAGTGATAAAATAGGTCTATGCTGCCTTAAGGAGTGCGTTGACCATAAACTACATTTCCCACAATGCATGGCGATTACCCGCAAAGTGACCGCACCGCCACTAGATCGCAGTGTATCATTGTATATGCATCATTTTTAATGCAGGCACACTACGCGTTCGTAACTTTTTACCCGTGGATTAAATTCTGCCAAAAGGCCCGTTTATCCTCTCTGGAGTGGCTACAGTAGAGCGGCGGAAGCCAAAGTGTGCTTATTTCCCCGATATATTTAACAATATCGTTTGCATTAGTTATCCAAACAACGTTAAACTTGACACTGCACTTACTCGGGCCCGTTGCAAGGCAACTGTCAAGTTTGAAATCAATCGGACCATCGGTTCGAGAGATATGTGAATGATGAACAGACAGACGGATGTTCCTGGAATTTAATTTATTTAATTTAAACAAACGTGCTGCTTGGAGATAGTTTTGTCTGTGTTTGCAGTTGAGAGTAAATAGTGTGTGGTTCTCTGCAGGTGTGTGGTGTGCTTGTGTGGGTCTGTCTGTGTCAGCAGCCTCTTAAAGCCTCTCAAAGCCAAGCACCAAATATAATTCACTGGTGACTCATTAAGCACTCATTTTCAAACCCAAAAGCATGATTCCTGCTTGTAACAGATTTGCGTCAGATCTGCGGTCTTTTCACAGGTGTTTCAACTGCTGTATCGACATGAGAAACACAAAAACAAAGTATAGAAACCACCTGTGGTTTCAGAATGAAACAAACAGCTGCTTATCTGTTTGTCAAATGATTTTAAGACAGAGACTTAAAACAAATCTCTTTCACCTGGCGTCTGGAAATCATATAATTTATGTTGTCCTCTAGGATGATGTAGCTGCAGCACATCAACAACACAATGTGTCATTAACAGGCTCATTTTCATCAGATCGTTCACCAGGAGACTGAATCTAAGATGATAAATCCAAAGCTGTGGTCCCAGTGAGAACGCCTTCATTTGCTTCTCACAGACAAAATCACTCACTTACCACACTCACTCAGTTTACATAACATTTCAAAGCCTGATCTCATAATTGTATTTAACACAGTAACAAACACACCAGAGGCTTTTCACACGGCTTAGGAGGGGGATTCACCAGCATCATGAGAAACGGAAGGTGCTTTTCTTTCTCATAAACATCCCCCACTGAGGCTTGAGATTAGAGTAGGATTCAATGGCAGTGGAACAGCTGTGTATCTGTATCTTTTGTCAAGATGCAGTTTACTCCCATTTCTTGCAAATCTAAGTGCAATAGAATGGGGACAATTTATGTCAAACTCATCATCCATATCCAGCTTGTTTACATTTTTCGAAAAGCCTGAAGTAAGAATTTGAGGATGTTTATGCTGTTAGTTGTAGCTTTCGATGTAACCGAGAAGCGATGCGTAACATGAGGTGGGAGAATGTTTGGAGTATGTCTAATCTATTTTACATAATGTTTGTATTTTAATGAGTTCAAGAACAAAGACAGATTGAAAAACTTTTCTCGCAATCTCTAGGCTTGCACTGAACTGTCTTTAGACACCATCGCCACCCTATGTGACCCTTGACCTTTGACCCAGGGCAAATGTTTAAAAAAATACAGGGTTTAGCTTTAAAAATGTTTTTTATTATTATTATTATTATTATTATTATTACTATTAATAAAATAGATTAATGGACCATTTTCCTGCCATTTTTGAATCGTTGCTGTAGCCTATTGCACATTTACAGTACATCTTAAGTAAAGCACTTGAAAAGTCTCCTGTCACTCCTGAGTATAAACATGAGATTAATGAATGAGAAAAAAATGAACACTAACTGATATTAAAACACATCATATCATAGCCTTTCTGTTAAGAAGATTATTATAAAATCCATGAAAACATTAGCTTATGAATTTATGTCAATGACACTCTCAACAGTGTGATATAATCATATAAGACAAAATCACCCCCGAAAATTCCGCAACTTCCATGTTTTACATGCAGTATTCTGTGAGTGAAAGCGTGCATGTGTGTGTTCGCTCTCTCTCTCACACACACACACACACACACAGGCTGTACTGTGTGGGAAAAAAGAACCCCAGTCATTTCCAGTGAATCTGTCCTGAGAAAACATTTCCTCTGCTGCTTTCACACAGTCGGAGTATTGTTACGGTGACATGAGTAGCGAGCACGGACTCTGTGGAAACCTTCTCGCCTGCTGGGCCGTCCACCTCCAACGTACACTATCTGTTCCCTGAGTTAACATTTCACAGCTGAGGGAGTCATCCCTTAACCCCGCAAAGAAGACAGTTTCCAGCACCAGTACATACATCAGCGCGTTAGGCAGCGATTGTACGTCCGTCCTGGCTACGGTCTCTATGGTGATTTCACATTCTTGGCCTGGCGATGGCCTTGAACTACAACAACGACTCTGCTGCTGCTGCGAAAAAAATACGCTCGTGAACTTTCAAGGGCTGTAAATCCCCAACAGTGGGACTAATATCTCCAGGAGACGGCAGAATAAAATCCCATCGTGTCCACTGTTTAGTCAAGGAGAAGATATGCAGTGCAGGAATCATGGCTGTCCTCTACAAGAACATACTGGACCATTTAAAACAGCTCATCAGAAAGATTGGAAATTAGAAATGACTATTGCAATAGTCTTTTTACTTAAGACTTTTAACTCACACTGACAAAAGAGCACATATATCCCCTACTTTAACATCCCTTCACTGTTACCAGTTCATTTTAGAATACATATACATTTCTTCTTATTACTACTTTTGAGCTTTAAATGGTCAGGGCTCCTTCATGCATTGCTGATCTGCTGAAGACTTAATGTCAGGTCAGCAGATCAGATAACGATATAGAACTAGAGGAGACCGTAGCATCTAGATCACATGTGTCAAACTCAAGGCCCGGGGGCCAGATGTGGCCCGCCATATCATTTTATGTGGCCCGCTAGTAGTGATTAATTGGTTTTAAAAATCTGTGTTAAAATAGGTCTATGCTGCTGTAAGGCGTGCGTTGACCATAAACTACATACATACCCGCAAAGTGACGGCACCGCCACTAGATCGCAGTGTATCATTGTATATATGCATCATGCGACGAGTGAAATAATTAATAAATACAGAAAGCTATTTATCAATATGTTACGGAGTAGTTAGCTTTATTTTACATTATATTTGGTTACATTTAGTTACATTTATTCTGTATGACAATTATCTGGCACTTTGAGGGTAACCATTATGCTGATGTGGCCCTCAGTGAAAATGAGTTTGACACCCCTGACCTAGATTTAATTTGGAATGCTTCACCACTCACATTGCGCTGCATCACTTGTATCCACTTGTTTAAAAAAAGCAGCTGAAAACGTGGCTTTTTACATAAGCTTTGAGTTGAACGAAGTTTTTTAAAAGATTTGTCTTTTTTATGCATTGTAGAATAGAATAGAATAGTATTTAAATAGGCACAATACAGTCCCTAGTTAGGCTTTACATGAAGAGTATAATAACATGATCAAAAACGTTAAAACTACACTAAAACATAGAACTACATGCCAAAATTACACAACACATTAAAATGTAAATGCACAGACATAACAACTACAAGCTAAACTACATTACACACTCTGTACGTGTTCTTATTATTTTAAGCTGTGAAAGGAGCTATATAAATAAAATGTACTCACTTACTTACATAAATATAAGTATTTAAAAGCATTTTATATGGCTGCCAGGAAAACACCTGTCTTCTAGGCCACAGCAGATGTCACACAAATATGTGGGAATATTATATAGAGGCCAAAAAAAATAATAATTAAAAACACTCTAAGCTCACTCCATCCAATGACTGGTTTGTACAAAATACACATTAGCCGCCTGGCACCAGGTATAAACATACAATTACCGAGGACACCCAAAAGAGCAATTATGGAGAACAGTAACGCAACCTCACAATATTTACTCAATAATCAATAATTAAAAGTAAGAGTAAATAAACTACACTGTTAAACCAAGCATTAAAAAAAATAAAAAGAATCACCTGTTTACAAAGATTTACTAATAATTTACCACTGGTGGCGACTGCTTTGCCTCTGCCCACCACCAAAGCCCAATCACAGGGATTGTTGATGTCTGTAAAACCAAAGAGGAACTGGGATTTCCAAACTTGCACTTTCAGCCGACATTGTACTGAAGCCAAAAGGTTATTACTACGAAGCGTTGCTACAAGCAAAAAAATGGCCCCAGACATTTTCACTGTAAAATTATAAAAAAAAACTGTCTGAGTCTGACAGTCTGGTGTGCAAAAACTAATCTGCCCACGTTTCCTTTCCTTTCCCCACAGCTGATGTTTTCACAGCTGCAGCCTGAAGTCAATGTTCTTCTGTGGGTAAGTTGATGTTTGTTCTTGTTTCAAGGTGAGCACCAGAGGAAAGTCGCCAGTCTGTCTGACATATGGAGAGGTTTGGGGGTCATCCAAAGTAATCCGAGACTTCATCCCAATCTGCATTATGCTTATTTAAAATAATATAAAAAAATGTAAATAATTTTTTTAAATAAGCTCTTGAGGAAAGGAACTACAGTGTCAACTTTTCATGGACAGCAATATACCCAATAATCATTTTCTGATTAATAAAAAATAAGGTCATTAATCAGCAATAATCCGACTGCAGACTCATAATCTGACTTTATTTGGAATACGCCATTATTTTGAGTATTTACAGTTGCTCATCAAATATTCCTGTTTGCATGTCACAGAGCCTAGTCTGATTATGATTCATGTCTTCATAAAAATCATATTAATGCCATTTCACAAACTCAACATATTTCTCCTCTCGTTTTCATGTATTTAAGTTTTTTTTTTTTTTTTAACATCGATTTGTGTCTTTTTTGCCAGTGCATTGACAATAATTGTTGGTCTCAATTCAATCTACTTACATTTTTAATCCAGTGGCTTCTGTCATTTTTATCTTCCTGTTACTGTGTTTGTGATTGAATGAAAACACCAAAAAAGCTAATTCCCTGTATTTTAAAATCTACTCAACAATACAGATTATGATTTTCAACATGTTTTACATGTGTTTTAAAGGTATAGTGTAGGTTTTTGAAGCGCAGTTGTATAATATATCATCAACACTAGGGCTGCTAAACGACTACTGTCTCATTTTGTCCACAAACCAATATTATTTTTTATTTGTGGTACAAATAAACCAGAAAATAATCACATTTAATAAGCTGAAAAATCAGAGAAATTTGTTTTAATTATAGAAAAAAAAACATGAATAATCAATTATCCACTCCATGAACCAATATGGAACACTGGCTCTCCAGTAGAAAGAAATAAACTATTTTAATCATTAAACAAAAGGCTCATCTGATCAAATACGCCTGCTTTAAGTATTTTAATCACAAAATGCTGTCTTACTGTCTCATTTGGACTGTATTGTCTCAATCCTAAGTGGATAATATTAGAACATTGCTTTCCATGTTAAACACAGTCTGTCATTGTCAGGCACTGGGGACGATAAGATGGACAGGTGTGGGGGACAAGGCGTGTACCGACTGCTGCCTATAGGTGGCAGCACTGCAACTAGTTGACTGTTAAGCCGCAGTGGCGAAGAAGAGGCAGGCGGAAGTGAGGCAGAGACCGCAGCCTATAAATAAAAGCAGCGAACCAAGGGCACCGCCACCTCGTGTACGAGAGCGAAGCCGGCACAGAAAGCGTCGTGGAGCGGACACTCTTGTCAGCGGCTGTCACTGCAAGACTCGGTCAGTTTGAGCTGTGTTGAAGACAAAGGTGAGCGTTTTATCCGCGATAACAGCGGGAGTTACATGTTGAGCAGGTGTTTGTGTTGCGTCATACCGGACTGAATTAACGTGAACTCCGGTTAGAATTCAAAATGTGCTCCAGGGAGGAACATATTTTTTTTCTTCCTTCCACCCGCTGTGGAGCATATGGTTTTGACGTTTTATTGACCTCATGGTTGCGCAGC
This sequence comes from Microchirus variegatus, assembly GCF_963457635.1. Taxonomy (NCBI): domain Eukaryota; kingdom Metazoa; phylum Chordata; class Actinopteri; order Pleuronectiformes; family Soleidae; genus Microchirus; species Microchirus variegatus. The sequence goes on along the minus strand of NC_139806.1, from coordinate 10,688,492 downwards.
GGTGGCGTGGTTGTTTCCCCCCGGTGCTTTAGCATAGACGAGGTGTTGTTAGCTGCATTGTTGGTGTCACGTTGCCGCTACAACCAACAGCGCCATTACGACTGGAGCCGGAAGTCACGTTCGGCCTGTCACCGAGTGACCGCCTGTCCTCCAAGGTAACGATGTTAGTGGGCTGTTTACTGACCTTGGCGGGCAGCAATAATAAGCTGTCGCGGAGATAAGACAAAATGCTCTCTTCACGCTGTTCGTCACATACCTGACCTATAGCCCAGGCACTGTTCAAACACTGTGGGGACGTTATCGACGCTAAATCGAGACCGGAGGCAGCTTGTGAACATATGTCGGGGCAGGTGAAGTGGACTTATCTTATCTTCAATTGCATTGCAGCTTTCTGAGAAAAATCACCGAAAGGCTTCCGTCAGTGTCAATACTTTAAACCCCTCAGGTTTGTATCTGGATAATCACCCAAAGGTCAACTGATTTTTTTACCTCTGACCTTAGAACGTCCACGGTGCCTTTCATCCAAAGAACGAATTTAACAACAAAGGGCCACGCATATTTAATCAAAGGCTTAAGGCAACACTTGACATTAACTACATTAGCTGTTCACAAATCACACTGTAATAATCCTGCACCAACCAACCCTAAACTAAACCTAACCCCACATTGGCTCCTACAGAGGACAAGTGACCACTGTGTGAATTTAAATTGACTTTTTTTTGGCCGTCGTGTTGGACTAATGTCTTTTTCACCATCTGATACAATTAAACGATACTGAAAATTGTGAAATAAACCTATTTGGACTAACACTTGTGCAGCGTCCCATCTGTTTTTTGTGCCTGCACTTGTATATTTTATATTATTCTAATGTAGAAATCAAAAAAATGCTCTTTTGCATGATACATTACATACAAAAAAGCCCAGAATCCTCATATGACCACAAGGTCATATTTAATTTTTTTAATTTTTTTTTTACTAAGAATAACTGTTCTGTCTGATTTCCAAACATTACTTTGTGAAATTTAAAGGCGCCATATGTAAGAATGTGGCCAAAAACGGTTACTACATTCGAATTCAAAATACCGAGGTCTTTTAGGTTTCGTTTTCTGATACAACTGGCAACCCGTGGTTGCTCGGCAGCTGAGACTCTACTGACTGCAATGATTGGTAGACGGCGGTAGGTGGCGCCACATGCCGAAACATGATTTCAAAACATCAACATGATTTGCAGTCTGCAAAATATTTTTTTAATGCAAATATTTTGTCTGTACTGTTGTTGTTGGTGAGTTCAGTTTGTTATATGAACATTATTCCTGAGTCTCTGTGACATACTAGGAGGATTTTATGGCCAGTTGCTTTAGATTTATTACATAATGCACCTTTAAAGTTATCCAAATTAAAATATTATTGAATAAAATTGCATTTATTGCCCATGTAGTACAGTGTTAACCAAAACTTTAATAAGATGACCCCCTTTTTTAAAGATGGCACCTAAAAAGGCCACTTTTAAGGTGTGTGACCCTTTAATGTCAGACTAACCGCCAGAACCTTTAATCTTAATATGGCATCTTAAAGCTGACGCGCGATTATCGTCTCCTGCGTAGAATAAAACTGACTGTTTTTAAGTATACTTTTGCTGGCCTAGTAGATGGTGTTTGGCTGCCTTGCTGTTCTACGTCTGGCTCTTTTTTTTCCATGAGCTTCTTGAAGCTTTTTCCCAGTGTGACTCTCACATGATTTACCACTACACAATGACTCCAACCCACCCCTGACCCCCTCTCCCCACACTGATGCCATTTTCTCACCATTTCTTTTCATCTCCCACACGTTGCCCTTTTCGTTCGCCTTACTTTCGCTCGCTTTTATCACATGCCCCGTGCCTCACTTTTCTTTCCCCAGCATTGTAGTAAATAACTGATAATAAGCATTATAACAGTCTGTCTCATTCATTCATGCATCTCCGTGCTGATTAATACACAGTAGTTTAAGTAGTTGTCCCTTCAGTTAACTGCAATGCTTTGGGTAATACCCTACACAGGAAGTGTGTGGAGTAAGTTTTTACCGCCTAAATAGATTGTCTGTCAGCTGCAGGTTTTCATGCTGCTGATCAGATGATTGAGGGCTGATAAAACTGACACACACGCACAATAATGAAGAGGTGTCCAGATCGACGCTTGATAATATTGACCCGATTCTATTCATCTGATTTTATGAAATGTGATCTCGGATTACTGCGGGTGACCCGAGGTGTTGCCGAGCAGTTTGTTACAAGCACCTGCAGTAAATGACAGGTTGGAAACAGGTTAGGTGTTAAACACTAGAATGAAGGCTGTCAAAGAGTGCGATAATTATCATTGTCATGTATTACTGTAAAGGAGATCATAGGTAAATTATACTGTTTGTCCTTTACAGCAAATAAGTGTTTGTTTACACGTCCCTCATTGGTTGAACTCTGGAACTGTGCTAGAGGGAATCATGTTTTCACAGCACACCTCCTGTAACAGCACTGATGTTGTAATGTTACAACAAACGTCTTCTTGCTACAACTTAAGTAACTATTCTGAAGCAATACCTTTTCCTCAATGTTTGTTCACTTCCTTGTAATTTGCATTGGGGACATCTTTGTAATTTTTTGAAAGTAGTTTTTGAAGATTAAATTAATTCATGTGTATTAGAAAGTATTTCTGGTGTCTGGCATGTTCTTCTGCTGTGTTGCCTTCTTGGTGTTTTTGTATTGCAGTGGCATGCAAAGCAAATGTACATAACTTACCCTTAAGACTACTGTCTTTAACAAACTACTGTGCTGTTTTTCCTGTCTTTCCTGTCCTTATTTGGCAACACGTTTTGTCACGTAGCCTTCATCAAGTTCATGTAATAGTCATATGGTCACATCAGGAGGACACTGAACTGCAGTGCATGAGTTTTGCTAGTAATAATGAATGATATGGTACATAAAATGTGGCTACACTGGTTTGTCGCCATCTGACGCTTTTTTTTTTCTTTTTTTTTAACAAGCCAGGTCTGCCTGTGCTGTTCCCAGAAGGGTGTGACTCAAGTTCACTCTTACTATCTATGCTGCACACGTGTCTCTAAATTATTCAATGGAGATACAGGTCCTACCCTTTGCTCAGTTCAGAGACTGATAATTGTGAATATTTAGTGTTTATATCAGTATTTTCTCTGTCAATATTGCATGTTTGTGTACAATTAACACCATATATTGTATATTTTTTCATACTGCATATATACATTTGTCTCCGTTCTGAATGGCTAATCTTATTATAGTATTAGCTCCGATAAGGTCTGGCATGTTTGGTATGTAAGATTACAGATCTGCCCGCCTTGGAGGGAATTTGGCTCCTCAAGCAGCTAGTATTGCCCTGATTCCACTTTTCACATTTAGTAGTGGTCTTAATGCGAGTTGTGACCTTCAGGGCTAACATATTGTTGCTTCTAGTTAGCCAATAACAACCCTTAAGGTTAAAGATGTCAAATGTCCTAAAGTTGGATGTGCTTATTTATGAGGTAAGGTATGGCAGGACTCCACCATCTCTGCACCCTCATTTTCTTGGAGTGCAACACTTTATCTTTGCTGCTGTGGAAGCATGCTGTTGGGAGCTCATCACGGCCATTTCTTTGGCGCAGCACTTGGCGGTAGGCTGTCTGCCTGGTGGTTTGTGTCCCCTTGACATTTGCCCACACAAGTTCTTCTCATATGGTGTCCAGTTTGGGTGTTTTTAAGTGTTTATTAAGTGTTTTTATTCTGCAGTGAAGCTGCAGAGCATGCACCATAATTGATGTTGGGAAAGCTTTAACTCTGTTCTGTTACTTAAGGCAATTGCGCAATATGACCAGCCTTTTCAAACGTATGTGTTTTGTTTGGGCCTAGTGAAAGCAAAGCTGCATTCTTAGTGACTTATTCAGTCCAAAGTTTAATGACATTAATCTCTGAAGCCATATACCTCTTGCAAACAAGGCCACAAATTAAAAACTGAGTTTAACCTTCATCGGCCCTTGATAAGATTTGGTGTGTTTTGAGAGGTTTTTGTCTGTTTTGTTCTTTTGTGAAGGTCAGACGGGGCAGGAGAGATCAAGATTTCTCACCTAGTCAAATCACTGTCTGCTCACCATAACTGGGATAAGGGTCTTTTACGGATCTCTTCAGGCATTGCTCAAGATTCTGGCTCTTCATCACATTTTTTCCCGGTGTCAACTTGCTACAAGGCTCTGGTTTAGAACTGCAAGTTACTGCATCCGTTGGTGCTCTGCAATGTGTATTTTAGAATTATTTTATGACCAGGCATTGGCCAGTCCTTCAACTGATGCTGAAATGTGAATGCTGCTTTGACCTGTTTGAGCTGTCATAGGAAATCCTCCTCCTGACTCTACAATACAACACAGCAATACAGGTTTAAAAATTGGAACATTCACACCCATCTGATGAAGTAGCACTGTGTTGCTGTTGGAATGGTGACATGGTAGATCAAGCAAGACCGACTGGTTAGTGAGACAAAGTAAGAAACACTGCCTGGAAGAGGAAAGCAGCACTCTCTCCAGTCTTAAATAAGATGGTGAAAAATTGCTTTGCAGGTTTCTTGGCATGTGTTTGGATCCAAAACTTGTGGGAAGCCAGGTATGTTTTCTTCTGCTGGTGTAGTTCACATGGCGTGGAGTCTGCATTGACCAGCGCAGGAGACTTTTTTTGCGAATTGAAACACAGCGGTCTTTTCAGTTGGAAGCAAAGGAAACCCAATGAATGTTTGGACAAGAGGTGCAATGTGGTTGTTGGATACCCTGATTGTGGAACATGAAGTCAAACAGTAACCCAGTGTGTGTGTGGGTGAAAAAAATCTGAGTAGGGCTTTTTAGTTACCAAGTCTACAGTGTACACATCAGGTTTGTTTTTGTTATTTCTTTTTCAGTAACCAGTGAAGCAACCATGGACCAGGCAAGGTCAACGATATTCAAAATCGTAAGTATAACCAACACTACACCCCCACTATACTTTTTTTTCTTTTCTTTTTTTTAAACTTGATATGAAAAAAAATCCTCATCGCCATTTTTTCTGCCATTGCAGATTAATGGGGAGCCGCACTCCTACACACGTTTCAACTTGACGCAAAACATGGAAGGTGACAATAGCCAGGTGGAGATGAAGCTGGCTTCTGATGGGGATGAAGAAGGTGGGGAAAATGGAGTTGGAGACCATCTCAATCACAGCAACTCCCGTCAGCCGTATGTGGCTCAGAAGTTGGGACGCTCACCCAAGAACCTCTGCTTCTTGGCAGCTACTACTCTCCTCATCTTTATCATTGGTAAGTGGGATTGTTGAATGACCAGGCTGTTTATAGTATGATTGTATCTGTACAAAGTGTGTTTGAGTTTCACACGGCTAAACCTGAGATACATTGCTTTTTTTTCTTTGATGTGTATTTGTGGTTATTCTATTATTAAGATGGTAGTTGTCTGCCCACCCATGTTGAATGAGAGAGATCTTAATGTGGAGCAATTTGTGCTTTTACCCGTCATTGACTATATTTGATGATTCCTTTAAAACTCTTCCTCCTTCTTTCAGGATACTTGATTGGCTACCTGGTGCATCGAAAAAAGGACTTGCCTCCCATCTCTCCAGACAAGGTTATTGAACACACCTTTTCCATTACCCGTGAGACCGGCGCGGCCACTCCTATGAACTGGGACCGTATCAAAAACCTCTTCGCTAAAAGAATCAGTCAACCTAGATTGGAATCTGTCTGGAGGTAAATAAACCTCCACAAACTGTCTGTAGAAGCTGCTGTGAGGTATTATTACTCTTGGAAAATGTCTATTTGTATTGCACTATATAAATCAGTTCCCCTTTTATTCTTCCCCCCGTCCCATTGTGCTTTGTTTCCTCTTACTGTAGGGAGTTTAGTAGTTCCAACCACCGAGCTGGTTCCACTGGTGATGAAGTTCTCAGGACCATGGTGGTGGATAAGTTTACAGAATATGGCATGAAGACCTGGACTGATAGTCACTATGTTAAGGTTCATGACGCCCCAGCTCCTGGCGTCAACAAAGTTGTTTTCAAGGGCTCTCCATTTGATCCAGAAGGATTCCTGTCCTACAGTGCTAATGGAACAGTAAACGTAATCTACAAGCTAAATTAAGATAAAGTCTTAAAAAAACAAAAACGTATGAAGTGCCCTAATTTTTTTATTTTTTTGCCACAGAGTACTGTTGTGTATGCACATTATGGGCGGGAGCAGGACCTCATTAAGCTGGCCACGAAACTAAACATGAGTGGCAAGGTTTTTTTGGTCAGAGCTGGTTTAATCACTTTTGCTGAGAAGGTGGGTGTTGTTTTTTTCTATTGACAAATATGGCTTTAATAAACTTATTATAATGTCTGAACTAAAATAACACAATTCTTATTTGTCCCTCAAGTTCCCCAACATCTTTTTTTTTTTTCTTTTTCCTGACAGGTGTACAATGCTGGCAAAATGAACGCCTCTGGTGTGTTGATCTATGCAGACCCTGATGATTTCTCTATGGGAGAAGAAACTGAGCTCTATGGACATGTGAGTGTGGATTTTTTTCAAGTGATATTAGTAAGTTTAACATGTAATAACACATTTAGTTTCTGTTTATTTTGGATTTGTAATACAAGAAATTAGTCAATTTTAGTTTTTTACCATTACCACTCGCATGGGGTGATAAAGTGACGTGGAAGACACGACTTGCATTAAATGCATCGTTATTCACAAAACCACTTTTGTGAAGTGATGCGGTATCATGCTGGAAGTGGGTATTTGAAAATACAGTTGGAAATAAATAAAAGCATCCTGACATCAGTCATGCCATTGACGTGAACATGAATCAACATTTCGAGCAGGTTTCTTAAAGTGCTCAGTTTGTATAGCACATAGTTAAAATCCTAATAATTGCGACTCTGGAGGCCCCATCAGTCGGCGACTTTCTCACTCATTGGGATGTCACAGTGCGCTAAATTCCTGGAATTATTGTCTTGTGGATCTCCGCTTTGTCCATAAAACACGCGAGAGTGCTGGCGAGGGCAACGGTCTCCACACTGCCGGGACAATGATTCGAGAAAACTGTGTTGACCCTCTGTCTGTCGCAGGTCCATATGGGTTCAGGGGATCCCTACACCCCTGGCTTCCCCTCCTTCAACCACTCCCAGTTCCCACCTGTCCAGTCTTCGGGCCTGCCAAAAATCCTTGCTCAGACCATCACTTCAGCCATGGCTACCAAAATTATGAGGTAAGGCTCAAACATGCTGTGAACCACCATGGAAGAAATGCTCTAAGAATGATGTCTTATAACGCTTGCACAATGTTTACAGGGTGTCTTAAAAAGTTTTAAAAGTTGACAAATCAATTTTGGGAAAATTAAGGCCCTTAAAAAGTCTTATTTATGAGTTTGACTGCAAAAAGTATGCATGAATGTATTTATTTTCCTCCCCTTAAAAAGGTGTTGAAATTAACTTCAGGATTTCATATACCCTGGTTTATTTATCTTCTAATAGGGGGCTTGGAGGTCCGACTGCTCCAGCAGAATGGGGAATCTTAAAACTGGGAGATGAAAGTGATGATATTATTCTGGAAGTCAACAATGTTCTCGCTGAGAAAAAGATCAATAACATCTTTGGCGTCGTCGAAGGACTTGTGGATGCAGGTACAGTGAGATTTGTTCACAAGAGATGCTGTAATCAGGAAGGTGGCTCACTGAAAAGAATGCTCGTTATGAATGTCTTATCATAGTTAGTTTGTTTTATTTTTTTAAGACCGGTACGTGGTGATTGGTGCGCAGAGGGACGCATGGGGCCCAGGTTTTGCTGCATCTACTGTTGGTACTGGCATTCTTCTTGAACTGGCTCGTTCCATCTCTGAAATGGTGGAGTACGGTGAGTCTCAGTTGTCAGCTCGGGCCGTTTTGATTTTATAATAAGAGTTTACAATCTTGAGGCCGAGAGGTGCTGTACAATTGATATTCACATTGGTTCCTTTGTATGTAATGGAGGAGCTTCGGAAAGTCAGGAATATGCTGACTTTGTTCTCTTTGACAGATGGATTCAAGCCAAAAAGAAGCATCGTCTTTGCGAGCTGGAGTGCTGGGGAATATGGGAATGTTGGCACCACCGAGTGGTTGGAGGTGAGAACTGCACAATGACTTTTGTGAGAGAAATTCTTCGTCTTTTAGCTTTTAATGCAGTGATAATCCTGCTAAATGTGTTTTTTTTCTCTCTCCATAAATAGGCTCATCTGACTACTCTGAACATGAAAGCTTTCATCTTCATCAACCTGGATGGTGTCGTTTCAGGTAAGTTACTGCCGGGATTAGAAACATTGTAAGAATTTTTGATTAATTCATGTGGCGCGAAGCTGGCGCGAGCTGTAACTTAACAAAAACATTCAGACAATCACAATTGGCTACGAGCTTCTGTGTTTATTACACATTAATGTGATAAAATGTAAAATAGTGCTAGGCCCGTTGATGCACGTTGATGCACGTTAATGCACGTTAATGCACAACACGTTTCCATGACGACTGACCAGAAAGACGCGCGTGACTTCATGTTTGTGACTCCGGATTGTTAAAATTAGTCTCTGAAGTAACGCTAAACTTTTAAAACAGAGGCACATATACGCAGTACACAGGTACGCTGGTTATTTGTAGCGCTGCTCTTTTCCTTTAAATCGGAACTAGACCGGAAGTTCCTATTATCGCTGTTTTTTTTGGTGTGTATCTGCGTCATTACCTTGTTTATGAAGCCTGACGGTTCGAAACAAACAGTTCAGCCATTGCTGAGAAAGTTGTTTTATTGTAATCTCGGGGCTCAACGAGATCACTGAAAATCCCGTTAACGTTACGTAAGCAGCGGTTCTCCTGAACAACCGATCGTCCTGCTCCGGGCGGTAGTCCGGGCACATCCGGTTGCGTACATTGAACCGCAGAAGAAGAATAACGTCCGTTGTGGAGGTGTTTCACGAGCAACAGTGTCTTCTGACTCTGGGTCTGACTCCGGTTTAAAGTCATAAAGAGACTGCTGCGGGGAGTCGTGACGAAGCTATTTTTAAACACTGTTAAAACAATGTTTTGATAATGAGTAGCAATGCATCCACCGCTCCAGAGAGGGAGCTGCGCTTCTGAGAGCTGACGTGATAGATTACGTCACTCGCTCGTTTACATCAACTAGGAGGATTTTTACCATAAAAACAACTAATATATGTAAGTAGACCTCCATAACTCGCATATATATGCAACAGGACCACTCTATGTGACCTTTAATAAACAGACTGCTCCAGTTTGACTGTAGGCACGCTAAACGAGCTAATGCAGCTAACAGAGCTAACTGGTAAACGGTGCCTGGACTCGGGTGTCGCGGCACGTAAACATGACGTCACGCGTGACTTTTTCCGGTCTGTTGTCATGGAAACACGTTGTGCGTTAATGTGTGTTAACCTAGTGCCCAGCACTGACATAAAACTATTTTCTTTTGTCCCAAATTGGCCAAATCAATCGGTTATTGCAGCTTCAATACTTTGCTATCTTTATAGTTGACTGACTGTAATTGTTCTTCTTCAGGTTATGGTCGATTCAAAGTTGCAGCCAGTCCCTTGTTGCACAGTGTGATTGCAACCACTCTGAAAGAGGTAAACGTGCAGCTTATTCAGAAAGTCATTCGATTTTCAATGTGCCCATTTTTTTAGTTTACATGTTTTGGTTTCTTCCTCAGGTGAATGGCCCAGCAGGCAGTGGATCTCTTTTTACGGAATATGGTCAAGGCAACTGGGAATCAAATGTGTAAGTCTGACCAGACTGTTCCATTCAGTGTTTTTGTTTTGTTTATAAAGCTTCTGTGTTTTCTCACCAGTATCACATCCACAAGAGATGAGTGTAGGCTAGCTCTCATGCTCAGTGTTTTGAAAATATTCACATCTTAATCTTTTTTTTGTTTTCTTTTTCAGTTTGGAGCCCATGAATATGGACAATGCAGCATATCCATTCCTTGCCTTTTCTGGCATTCCTTCTATCTCATTTAGGTTCATGCCTCTTAACAGAGTAAGCTGTCCTGCTATACTGGTAAAAGTAAAATAAATGTTTTTGAACGCGTCTCCATAACCCAGGACGACCTTGTACATGTTCACTTGCAGGAATACCAGTACTTTGGCACACTGCTGGACACGCAGTCGAGGCTCAGCACACTAACGGACAAAACCTCTCAGCTGGCTGAACTAGCAATGCGGTTTGCAGGTCAAATGGCTTTGAAGCTAGTCCATGATCACCTGTTACAGATGGATCTGTTGAAGTACGACAGCATAATCCGTAACCACGTGCTTCAGATCAATGGGAAAGTCAGGAATGTTAAGAGGGTGAGTGTCCAATTACACAAATGTGCCAAATAATTTTGTATAACCATATACAGAGCACGTTAAAAAAAAAAAAGGCTCAAAAGCCCAGTTAAAGTAATCATCCATCTTTTTCATGCAATATTCAGTTGCTGCTTTGATTTTGGTATTTAAATTGACATATCTGGGTCTACAGAAGCAGCCCCAGCTCTTTTCCAAGGCCTTGACAGTGCAGTGGTTGATGTCAGCAGCTGGCTCCTACTCCCGTGCCATGGAGAGACTGTCCAGGGACATTGAGCACAGTGACACGGATAACATTGAGAAGTGCCGCCTGCTCAATGACCGCATCATGGCGGTAAGGTTTCCACGGTGTAGGAGTCATTGGAGATATTCTGTGGAAATGCGTGTTGTGTTTTGTGTGAGATGAATCTGCCTGTACTTTATCTTTTAATTCATGAAACTGGAAAACCTTGATTAAATTAACTTTCATTTTGAACGCGTCAATATTTCAACAAAAAGAATAAATCATATACAATACATCTCAGTATCATCTAATCCTACCCCCTTACCACTCACTATTATGATGGTAAGTTTTATAACGGGCAAATCCTTAGTCTGACATTTGTTCAGTAATTATCAACATGCAACTGTTCATAAGCATGACCTACGATACAGTACAACTTGGTCTAGTGCTTAACCTTTCTTATGGGCAGCAATAGTCTGTTATAATTGGAATGCAGAGTGTGATTAAAACACTTCTCTTGTCCTGTGTTTCTCCCCTTCTGTAGGTGGAGAGGAACTTCCTGTCACCCTACGTGTCTCCTAGTAACAGTCCTTACCGCCACATCCTGCTCGGCTCAGGCTCCCACACTCTGGCAGCCGTGTCCCAGCACCTCGATCACCTCCAGACCGCCCACCCCGATGCAGACGCCGACTTGTTCCGCTACCAGTTTGGTCTGGCCACCTGGACCATCCAGGGCTGTGCCAATGCACTAGCAGGGCACATCTGGTCTTTGGGTAATGAAATCTGAGAAGGAAAAAGAGAAATCATCCCCTTCCTCCCTAACTCACTCCTTCATACTTTGTCCCTGTATCACAAGTAACCATTTAAAACCCATAGGCTGTTACAATCCTTCAACAGTGGCAGTTGCAGCTTTTTAAATTAATATTAATTTAATAATTAATAATATATAATTTGTCACCCCAGTTAGATAATTGTCAACCTTTCTTTAATAAGTCGCCACATAAGTCTCCCTTAATTTCCCATATAGTCAAACATAACGATGCAAATATAAATGTGTATGGCCTTAACTTTAAAGTTTGTGTAGGTCTCCCGTCAACTTCATTTTAACACGTAGTACTTGAATACCCCAAAATTCTTTGGTGCTAATTCCCTCTACCGTTTCATTTCCTGTATAATGTGTTAGAACTACTAAAGTTGCTGTCTATACCTTGGCATGAGTGGATGTAGTGAAGGAGATGCCTTTTCAGCACAGTATCGGGTCATAATTACAGGAAATCACTGTGATTGCCAGCTTCAGACGTTTGTTTACCATAATTCCTGCTGGTGTTTCCACTGCTGCTGGAACCTCATGTTCAAATCTGAGCTGGTTTGTGACGGTAGCTGTAATTTCGTACTGTGCTGAAATCTCCCACTCCACTCATTGTCAGAGGTTGGAAGATTAATTTCGAGTAACGCAGCGTAAAACGCCTAGAATTAGGTGTCGGACAATTGGCGGTTGGCCGTGTGCACCGCTCAATCTACATTAATCTTTTAAGAAAAGTCCTAATTACATGCAACAATACAAAGAAGTCCACTTCCTGACATGAGAGCAAATCTGTCAGACAGATTTGAAAAAAAAAAAGCAAGGGAGAAGGTCTATCAAAATGTGGCACTGAAATAAAACCGTATGTCTATTTATTATGTTATTTATTTATCAGTGGCAGGGATCACTATAAATATATTTTTTTTATTGCCTTTTATAAAAAAAAAAAGAGTAATTATCGGGAGCAGTGTCTTCCATAATTATGACAGTTATACTGTCGAAATGACAAAAGCAGCATCTGCTAAAGGAGGTGTACATGTTGACCGACGGTCGGTACTGCACAGAACAATCCGCACTCTTCATCGGGTTGATCACATCTGTCCACGATCGACTGAACACCTCGAAATGGCATTTCAGCACTGGGTCATTGGCACACGTACGCTTGTCTTTTATCCTGACATTATCGGAAGCAGTGTCTTCCATAATTATGACGGTTATACTGTCGAAATAACAAAAGCAGCATCTGCTAAAGCAAGCGTACGTGCAGACCGGCGGGTCAGCGCTGCACGCGGAAAACAATCGCGGCCTTCCTCAGACATTTCCCTCGGAACGACTGACGCGGTCGGTCGCCGGTGATGTCCTGTCAGTACTGCATCTTTGGTACATGTACTCGTCTCGCCTGACATTATCAGTAAGCAGTGTCTTACATAATGTGAAAAAAAAGAAGGTAATTTTTTACCTACCAATGTGTCTGTATCGGAGGCAGTGCCCTCCATATTTCACTGTAGGGGTGGATGTTTTTATTATCGGGAACAGTGTTTCCCATAATGTGTGTATATATTGCTACACAATGCACATGCGGGCTGCATCTTTCGATCCCCCTTCTATGATGTTTCCATGGTAACGTTACCTCTGTCATTTCCTCTCAGACGCGCCGCAGTCAACACCATCTGCTGAGTAGACAGGGGTGAGATTTAACGTCCGCTCTTGCTAAGTTATTCCCACCTGTCTCATTAGTGGGTTGAGCAAACTGCATTTCTTGTGTTCTGTTCTGTTCTGTTCTGTTCCGAGTGTCTTTTGAGTTTTCACTTCATAGTCATGTCTCGTTCTGTGGTTGCATATGGACGGCTGAAGAAGGTCTTCACCTTGTATTGATACAAACATGTTTGGGACCACTGTGGTTAGCAGCGGTGCGGTTCATGATTTCCCACGTAGCATGACCACTCTGCAATATGGGTGCTATCAACAAGGGGGGGGGGGGGGGTTCATTGTGAAAAGTACATTCTATCTTTTTGGTGTGTTCATTCTTAAGAGGTTTCCCTGTGCCTTTTTTTTTTTTTTTTGGTTTGTGGCTGACTTTCTACATAAAGTACTTAAAAGGAGTCTTCGTGGCTGTTTAGTTTAGTTTTGACATTTCTGTTTATTTTCCTGTTGTCTGCTAGAATCAAGTTACTGGTGTAAATGCCTGTTATGCTACAACTCATTTTGATATATATATTAAAAAAAAATGTTACAGGAGAAATTGAAATTAACTTTGGGGAAAGCAGCATACATTGAATAGTATTGCTGTGGTCTGCCTCTCTTTAGCTAAATTGCTAACCCTGGTCAGGACGCCATTCATTGTTAAATGTTTTATTACAAAATAATGCCTGATGTTACACTATGCCTCACACTCTAGTAAAGGCAGCCACTTAAAAATCATCTTAAAGGCCGTCTTCATCTTGAGTGACTGATCAGATCTGCAGGAATATAATGAGGTGTGTTTTTTTTTAAAGTTTCATTTCTGAGATTGGCAGCTTACTGTACCTCAAAACAAAATGATGAAATTGGCTGAAATTCACTTTTAGAGCCCGTTTTTGGCTAAATTTGTATTTTCTATAATCATTGAGAGCGCATTCAAAGATCTACATAAAGAATGTTTGGAAACCTGGCGAAGCAACTGCATTTGTTTTCATATCAACTGTACTCACGTTTGCTTGGCTCTTTCTTTTCTGCAATAAATCAGTAAATCGCAACACAATTGAGCTGTGGTTTATTTAGTTCATGTCTGTGTCTCAATGTCACATGGTGGAGAAATTATCAATTTCACTCATAATGCAGTCCGTATACCAAGTGACACCTGTCCTAGAACAATATTTGACCACATGGTGTGGGGACAAAGTACATATGGTGCAATTTTAGCCTAAGTGATTGAGTGAAAATCTTTAGTGTAAATTTGAGGTGATCATTTCAGGATGTTAAATACTTGCATTAAAACAAAACAAAATTGAGCAGTGAAATTTGACTATACACTTCCACCACATGGTGGTGACAAAGTACATGTTGTATTGCAATTTTAGCCCAAGTTTGTGATGGAGTGAGTTCAATTCCACTTCAATTTGACACGGAGATACAAAAGCAACTAGTCTGTTTTGCTAAACTGAGTAAAACGGCAGCACATGTATTAAAATGTATATTTAAAAAAAGAAATATTCCACAAAACCAAACCACTCACTTGTTCGTTCGTTGAAGCTGCTAACGAGTGCAGTAGTGAGGCAAACCTGTGGCGTGTTCCTTTAAGAGTGGGCTGAAAGTTTAATTGTGTACCAGAGATGTGATGAAGCAACGATGTCGCACACTGCTGCTGATTCTTGTAGCACAAAACAATAAGCCCACAAAAAATTATGCTTTTGTCAATAGGACTTTGACCAAAGATGAATTGTAAATAAATGCATAAAAAATATCTGAATGCTGATTTAAATGATATGGAAATCAGTCACAATGCTAGTTTAATTGAGTTTATTAACAACAATGCTAGTTTATGCAAGGTTTATCCACCAATAAGTCATTTTAAGAATAAAATGTTTTAAACATACACAGTATGACCTTAGGTTAAGGTAAAAGAAAATACTGTTAACAAAGAAAGTGTCTTATTCTGACTCGTCTTAATTGGGGTAATGCGTTTTACATGGCACAATAATAAATATATTGAATAAAGAAACAAAACAGAAATTACAGCAATACTTTTTAGATAATAATAATAACCATATACTGTTCCAATGCTCAGTTAAAGCCACAAATGGCATAAAAAAATCAGTGTTACTGTCACCTTACTTGGTCATTTTAAATCAATATTATTTTTTATTTTTTACACACAACGGAGAAGCATACCAGGTTAAAAAATGTTATTGTGATTAGATAATACATTAGTATAAGTAAATTTGATGATTAAATCGGTTATTAACGCAGTGACCGGTTGTTTTTTTTTTTTTTGCATTTTCGTGTTCCCCGCTGTAGTGACGCATCCTCCGCGATACAACACGATCTTTGACGACACACGAGTGACGTCAGCAGCTTCGTTTAGCGCTCTCGCCCCCCGACAGTCAAGTGCTCGCGCTGGTCCATTGAACCGCTTCAGCTGTGGCCGCACGTGCAAAGCGAACCCGCTGTGTCGCTGCCTCGCGCCGCGGACCCTCACGTCACGGCACACGCGCGCCACCGTCAGTCACGACGTGTTAGCTTGTAGCTTGTAGCCTTTTAGCTGGAGGAGGGACGACACCGGAACAGGAGGTGACAACAAGTGACAGCAGCTGTGATTGACAGGTAGGCGCTCTCCCACTCAACTCTTCCCCACACGCACGCACGCACACACACACACACACACACACACACACACACACACACACACACACACACACACACACACACACACACACACACACACACACACACACACACACACACACGAACGAATGAATGAATGAGACACCTTATTTCTTTACCTCTGCATCTCCATACTGAGTGTGTACTGTTTTGTTCTTGTTGTGCTCTTCAGTGTGTGAGGTTGTTGTTGTTGTTGTTGTTGTACGGCGGGAATCAGCCAGCAGGTGTGAGAGAGAGAAAGAGCTGCTGCTGCTGTCCCTGTTTGTTTAGAGAAAGAAGACAAAATCAGCTTAAAAAGTAAATAAGAATAATAATGGAAAACATTAGGTGTAGGGCTGAACGATTCCTATTATTTTTTAAATACATGTATTGCGATTGGAATTGTATGGAAAACATTTTTTTTGTTTAACGGAAAGTAAAAAAAAAAGTAATTATTCTGAGAATAAAGTCAGAATTCAAGATTTCTCAATTCAAACTTTATTCTCAGAACACAGAAACAACTCATAATAACATCATAACGATTACTTAATTAATTGATTACAACATACAACACAACACAGAGTGAATAAGACTATTCATTATAAAGTAATGGGTTGAAATAGTTCTTTCATTCACTTAATAAATAATAGCCTTTGCCCTTGAGTTCACATTGTTTTTGAGTTGACAATGATTAATTGATTATTGATTGTTGATTATGATTATTGCTTTTCATGTACAGCACTTTGTCCCAACTATGGCTGCTTAAAGCGCTTTATAGATGAGTTGAGTTGAATTGTTCAGCCCGACTAGTGCTGCAGCTCTGATTGGGATTATCATAACGAAGTGTTGATAGTAGTATCATTTGTCCAGATTAGGGATGTAACGGTATGAAAGTTTTGCATACTGTTACATCCCTAATCTGGTATTAGCGACACAAATGATCACGTTAATCACGATACTGCGGTATTTTAATATGTTCTAATTGATTTATTATATATATTAAAAGGAATCTCAATCCAAAACCTTAATAAAACACTGCAAAATAGACATTAAATACAGTGAAAAAACACATGTATAAAAACTGCGAACAAATAATCATCAAATACTGTTTAAAACAACATCGAAACTCTGCAACATTAGTAATAATCGCACTTATAAAACCTTGAATTAGTGGTTATTGACCGCGGTTATCATGGCGATTAAAACTAATATGGTAACCTTCGCCATCAGGAAGTTTATCGTGATTTACCGCGATACAGATAACCGTTAAATCCCTAGTCCAGATGCTTATTGATACTTAGATAATGGCAATTAATGGTCCCCATCTCTTGTAATTAATAAAGTGATGAATGAAGTAATGCAACACAGGTCTTCGAAAACGAAAAAAATTCAGATACAAAGCTTTAATAGGTTGGCAATAAACATGTAGTGCAGGTGATTGGACGTGTAAGGTTAATTGAGAGGAAACTGCCTGTTAGTACTGGCTTGGTTCCCAGTGAGCAATGGTGCCAAATATGGGCAGTGCCAACTCCCTAACAGGATGTCACAATCTGCATTAGTGTTGCACCTCCTTCCTCATTGAGTCCCAGATCACCGAAAACAGTTGATGAATGATGACTCAGAACAATTCCAGCTATAGTTTATGCTGCAACGTCAAGTCGGTAATTAAGAATGACAGCCGGGGATTTCTTTGCCAGGAAACTGTTCAGTGCTGCCGCAAGCTTTTCTTTTTCAAATAATATCTATATCATGTTAAGACATAAACCAATAAAGAATTTATCCTGTAAAATCAAAGTCTGATAAAATGTATTATTCTGTCCTGGGGAGGTAGAACCTCCTCCTAGTGCTTGATTAAAATAACGTTGTTGAGATGTTTTATTGTATTTTTACACCACTATACACTTGCGACCTATACAGCAATGACCTATTATTATTGTTATTATATAATAACCTTTATTGAACAGTTAATATATATACACTCTTAGAAATAAAAGTGCTAAGTAGAACCATATAAGGTTCTTCGGCTTTTCCTCATAGGAGAACCATTTTTGGCTCCAGGTAGAACCTTTTCATAAAGGTTCCACCAAGAACCCCTTTAAAACCGTTTATTCAGGAAAGGTAGAACCTCAGCCCTTGTAGAAGGACCCTTTTGGAACCCTTATGTCTAAGAGTGTAGGTCTCCTACCAAGAAGATGATGAACCCAAGTTGGCCTTGTAGATAAAAAATAGACCAGTAGTTGTGGGTCTACAGGTGGATTTGTGCGACTATGAAAAAACTGACACACAAAAGATGATGTGTTGCTTTGCCTCTTCAGTGGAAATCAGGAAATAAATGTAAATACCTACTATCGGTGTGCGACGGCGTGACTTCCTGTCTCCTCTGATGGGTAATATTGTGTTTCACTCTCTTCTTCACTGACTGACAGAGAAAGTAGAGCTGTACTCGGCTGTATCAAATGACCCAACAAGAGCAGCTTCCCTTTGTCCGCTTTAAGGAATAACACAGTGGTTGTCCTGGCCTGTCAGTCCCTCCCTTTATACACACAATGGCATGATTATTGGATATCATTCAGTGTCCCTATAAATCTCATAAGAACACGATTAGTTAACACCCATTGTGGCTAAAACTAACACAGCCGAATACATCAGTCCCTTTGCTAATCTCTTATCACTTCAGCCTACGGAGTGTGAGTGTATTGTTTTTAGTGCCTGTCTGTGTTTTTGCACTTGCACTTGTTATATATATGTTATATATATGTTATAATATGACCAACAGGGGCCGCCAGAGGCTTGTTGCGTGAATGGGGTGAAGTCTGACCGAGTTCTTGACTATGAAGCCTGAGGTGTCGAGAGTTTGGCAGTGGACAACTTGCAATTTGCCACTCCAATTTCCCCACTGCGGGACCAATAAGGGAATCTTAATTATCCTCACCAAATTATTGCAATTTTTGACATTATTATGATAATTGTATACGTATCATTTAATATCTCTCTCTATATTTTTTTTCCTACAGTCTGCAATTTACACTAATTTGATTAATATCCGTAACCTTTTAGAAAATGTGCACAGTTATGGACAACTGTCCATTTTTGTGTACATCATTTGAAAGTTTATCAATACAGTAGAAACTGATGTTACTAAAAGTTGTAACTTGTAATGTTACAAAAAAATACATGACTAAATTTGCTTATGGAATAATACTAAAGATTATTTTCACAATCGATTCATCTGTAGATTTTAGTATATATATGTTTGGTGCTGAAAAGGTGCTTTGTCGCTTCTTGTTTTGTCCACAAATTAAACTTTTTTTTCCAGTTTTAATTATTTCTTTGTCAAATGGAGCAATGAAGCTTGTTTTAATTATTAAAAAGAACTCTGAAACTGAATAATCGAAAATATTTGACCATCAATTTAGTAATCGATTAATAATCACATAATCGTTGCAACCCTAAATCCTTAATTAGAATGCCCTGAAAGTTGCAGGCTCCACCCTTGTGTCACTTTAAAATAAACCACTAGGACTGTATGTTGACAAAAGTTACAAACTTGCATAATTAAGTGTGTGTTTTGATTTTATGTTTAATTTTTGTTCGCTCGATTCATCAGTTGTAGTTTGTTTCTTAAAAAAGTTGTTGCTTGCTTCGTGAAATATTGACACAAATGTAATCCTATACTGGCTCCCTCAATCAGATCTGATTGATTTGCTTGGCAGCGCATAGAAATAATGTTGAAAGTCAACAAAAGTCACCACCTCACCCCACTGGCAGCTATCCACCATGTTGGAGAAAGCATGGCCTCAGACTTGGAGGTGCTGATTCATCCTCACTGCCCACTGACACCACATTAAATCCACTCCTTAGAGAATATGAGTAAACACTGTTCTTTTGTTGCTCTGTAGCCGATTAGCTGACCTCACTTCTTGAACATGTAGTGTTTTAAGTGGCTCTCTCTTCATAGTTGTATGCATGCGGTCGTTTATTTTGGGCCTTTCGTACACTCTCCAGGGACAGGGTGGTGTTTGTTTGTCTTTATGTGCCAGGGTGGGGGCAGCAGCAGCAGCAGCAGCAGCAGCAGCAACCATGAACCACCTTCTCCTCCCTGTTCAACCCACGGACTGACTGTTGCATAACACATGTCAAATCCACCGTGGTCACATGATTGTCTCCCTCTGGCATGTTAACAGATTGCTGTCAATAGGAAAAGATGTTGGTAACTATGTTTGCATCTGTTGCAAATGCATGAATGGTGCGTGTGCATAAGTTAATGACACGTCTGGGTTGTTTTTTTTTGTGATTTAAAAGCTGCCACCAGCCTGTTGTGTTGGGCTATATTTGTTTACAGTTCATACCTTTTTTGAGCTTGTATATGTTTAATTGTGCTGCTGTGGAGAACGCTAACCTCGCTCTCTTCGGCAGCTACATACATAGTCTGTTTGCTGACAGACAAAGGAGCCATTTGTGGAGAGTATGGAGGGTGGAAGAATGGCTCGGTCTTTCTCCTTGTTGTCAACCTCTCTTCTGACACTGTAGGCTCCAGTCAGCTACTTTACTAGGTGGTGGGTGGACTGTGTCCGTGTGTGTGTGTGTGTCTGTGTGAATCGCATTGATTCATTCATACTGCCCTCTCCTGCACAGGGCCCCTCAGGCATTTCTACCCCATCCCACAGACCTGGATTGGAACAATGTCAAGTTAAATTTACATCCAGCTTTGGAAGCTGCTTCCGGTTGCGGCTCAATAGGGTATTGATTCAGCAGGTCACGGTTAAAGTCAAAGTTTCCTATTTTCTGTCATATGTCCAACGTATGGCAGTAGCTATTATTAATTAACTGTTAATCAAACATATCAAAATCCTACTGCCACAGTGGTTTCACTTTTCAGTTTTGCAATAGTGTCTCTGTGGTTTATCCAGTTCAGGTGGTGATGTGTTAAGTGTGAGTGGGTGGATGGTTGTTGCTGAAGGCTTGGTAGTGAAGCAGAACTTCACTGTAAACGACACAGTTTCATTTGCCTTGAAAGGGGACAGAAGTAAATAAATATAGACATTTTTGAAGATATCACATCAGGATAACTGAGACCCAAACCTGGTCCTCAGGGAACACTGCCCTGCCATGTTTTGGATGTTGCCCTGCTCCAAAAACACCTGATTCAGATGAAACATTACATTTAAAAAATAAATACATAAAATAGATCCCAAAAGTTGAAAGATTAATTTTTTTTAAAAAAACGACAAAAGCTGAAACTTCAAATAAAAAAAATAAAAAAAAATAATGACCAAAAATAAAAATTTTGAACCAAAAGACAAACGTTGAAATATAACTTATTTTAAAAACAAAAGTTGAAATATTCAATTATTTGAAAAAAAAAAGACAAAAGTTCATTATCAGACAAATCTGATGATGAGCTGATGGTGTTTTTGGAGCAGGGCAACATCTAAAACGTGGCAGGGCAGTGTTCCCTGAGGACAAGGGTTGGGAAACACTGCTCTAGACTGCTGTCATTAACTAAAGAAGAAATAAGTCCTCTTCTCTTAAAATGCCAATTTTCTTCTTTCTTTTCTGGAATAGATTATTATTGAAAAGGAAGAAAATATTAAAAGTCACATTTCTTTTTTGGTGTTGTTGTTTTTCAGCATTCCTCCGGGGCTTGTATCGACCAATGGATGGAGATGAAATCATGGAAGCGTGAGCATGTCTCACAGTGCCATGGATTCTGGGCCTCATCTGCATGTGGTTGGCCTTATGTCATCAACCTGAGAGGAGCTTCACCAGTGGACTCAAACCAGGAGACAAAACCAGGTTCGAATGCTTTAAATATTGCATTGATAATACGATACGATACGATACGATATACTTTATTGTCCCGTTCAGGGAAATTTGTCTTGGACTCAACAGCTGCGCCATAAATGCCTTGACGGCATCATCAGCCATACCATCACTGACAAATACATAACAGTATTGCACATATCCCATAAAATAACACATACATACACTATACATAAGTAATACATGCTAAAAGATTACCATTATAAATAATAAAAAACACTCTAAAACATATATATATATAATGAATGCATTATATCCCTGAATATACAGATGTATGTTGTAAATGGAGACTTAGAACATGGTGAAGGGAATAAGTGACGTGTGTGTGTGCGAGTTTGTCTGTATATGTGCGTGTGTGTAGATGTGAGATCATACCAGACAGTGGCTGTGTCTTCTTCTGAGCAGGAAGCTCATAGTTTGCCTGAATGAGAGCTATTCACCTTTGAAATGCAGAGGAGCAAACACTGGCGTAATGACGTAACGCTGGTTTTTCATCGTGTGTGGATGTGTGTAAGTTCAGGATAGTTTCCATTGAACAATCACACATTTAAAAAAAAAAAAAAAAACAGAAGATGGACGTGGGTGCAGTGGCTAAAATTGTTGCCTCATAGCAAGAAGGTCGACAGTTTGGATCCCGTTCAGACCGATGGCTGATTACTGTGGGCGTGGAGTTTCTCCCCGTGTGTGCGTGGGTTAATTGGACACTGAAATTGAGTGTAGGTGTGAGAATGAATGGTTGTTTGTCTCTGTATGTTCGATACAGTGCGGTATATATCTTAAATCTGTGTCTGTGTGTGAGCGAGTTTTCAGCTTTCATTCGTACCATCATGCCTTTTTTGAGTGGGTGCACTCACTTAAGTTTTTTGGTCCTCACAAACATACCCATACAAGAACTCACACACACACACACAGATGATGAATGAGTGACTGCAGGTTGTTTTACTTATCAGTGGCAGACCATCAGCGTTCAGTAAATGGCTCTATAATTGGAGCAGGGTTGAGGACAGGAGGAGTGACAGCCTTGTTAAAGATGCTTATCTCACACAGAAATGTTAAGGTCGGGTCAAGCCTCCTTCCTCTGCTGGAGAGCATAGTCCTCGCTACAAAGGTCTGATGTCTGTCTCGTACTGTAATTAAACACACACACAGTATGTCATTTCTGCTGCTAACGGTCTCTCGTTCAAAGCAATTACAAATTACCTGGTTTGATGACGTTGGGAAGCAGCGTGGGATCATGGGAAGTCTTGTTTGATTCTCCCGTCTCCCGTAGTGACAAATACACAGAATAAAATAGAAAAAAACAACAACAACAAACTGGCTAACTACCAGTAACAGATAGTTCCTTCCTCACTCTGGTGGTTCTGGTGTTTTAATGGGTTTAATGCAGAAATGGTGCATATTATATATATTTTTTGTTAGGTGTCATATGTAAGAATGTGGCCAAAAACAGTTACTACATTCAAATTCAAAATACCGAGGTCTTTTAGGTTTCGTTTTCTGGCGTAACTGGCAACCCGTGGTTGCTCGGCAGCTGAGACTCTACTGACTGCAATGATTGGTAGACGGCGGTAGGTGGCGCCACATGCCAAAACATGATTTCAAAACATAAACATGATTTGCAGTCTGCAAAATATTTTTTTTAATGCTAATATTTTGGCTGTACTGTTGTTGTTGGTGAGTTCAGTTTGTTATATGAACATTATTCCTGAGTCTCTGTGACATATTAGGAGGATTTTATGGCCAGTTGCTTTAGATTTATTACATAATGCACCTTTAACAATTTTTATAGATTTTTTTATTAAACCATGTAACATTTCCTGTAGGAAGAAACGTATACAAGCATATATTATGAAGGATAGAACCCACCCACCCCAGTGCATATTATATATTATTGTGTATAAAGTGTAACTTTGAAATACTTAATACCAGTGGGAGTAAAGTTGGGCAGGGAGTGTATGACGAGGATGAGGCAAAAGGGACTTGAGGGGAGTTTGGGAAGCAGAGAGGAAGCTCTCAGAATAGAACACTGTCCAGTGACTGTGCTTTTTGTGGAGAGTGTCTCCAAATGCTTGGAGGGCCTGAGGGGCCCAGACTGACAGAGGAGAACTAGAAGGAAAGAGAGCCCCAGGAAACCTGTGTGTGTGTGTGTGGGTGGGAGTGTGAGAGAGGACAGTGTTATTTTAACCCTGAACTTACATCCGGCTGTCACACCACACTCACACCCCCATATTGCTCCAGACCTCTTACTCCTCCATCAGTCCACCAGCAGACCAGTTGCCACATGCTTCTCCGTCTTTTTCTTCTCTCCTTTCTTAGTTTTCCCCCTTCGCTGTTGGCTGCTGTTCCGCTTTCTATATCGTTACCTCGCTTTCTGTTCCCCTCGCAGAAATGCACAGGTGTTGCGTTACCATCACCCCCGGGCCGACGGCCGTGCTGTCTCTCACTTCCTGCTGTATTGTATGTTCGGTGGGTTGTTAACGCGTTCGGTTTCCCGATTAAGTGACTCTGTAATAGATCACCTTGTGACACTGGTAACTGAGACTAAAAGACGAGAGCTTCTCTGAGTTTTAAATTTAAGTTCTGCTCTACTGTCTGAAAAATAAACCTCTCATCAACGACCATCAGTATGGACTTTGTATTTTTGTCATTGTATTATGGGCTCTTCCTTGCTCTGCTTTTGCTTTAGCTTGGTGTGTATGTGTCGTCAATCCAAAAGTCATTATATTCAAACTAGAAACTTTTGTTGAATGCATTTTTACTTCATTAAAGTGACATTCAGATATTATAAAATCTGGCCGTTAGGCGCTATAAACGTAACATTATATCTTGACAGTAAAAACGTCTGCAACAAAGTCATATGTTACGATTTTAGAAAATACAATCGTGAACAATGATTGATATTATGCAGCTATTGCAATGCATCTTTCTCCGCAAGGTGGCAGCAGCAACAGGCCAGTGTCACCATGTGCCACCAAGAATGACTCCTACGCCACAGTCCTTACAGAGAATATTGGCGATTCTAGCTTGCAGGGACACAGGAGTGGCTGATCCACTGCTGCTTCAACACTTGTTTAGTCCAATTGTGATTTCAAGTGTATGAAATCCCTTGTTCTGGTTTACCAGAGCAACACAAATGAGCAAATGAGGTTAGCAGCTCACATGTGCTAATAGCTGGTTTGGCTTTCAGCTCTATGCTTGTTTTGAAGTGGACAAGGCCATGCTGTGGACCCTGCATCACAGGAGCGGCAAAAAACATAGCTGTATAGTTTATTACATGATTTCGATAATTTTTTACTCATGTAAATATCTCTGTCCTTTATTTATGGAAGACTCTACATTGACGTTTTTGTCTCCATTAGGCTTACTGGTCCTGACAAGGTCAGTGTTTATACCAGAAAAGAGGTAACACAACACAGACAAACACTGGGCTACAAGACACAATGTGTTGTTGTCTCTCTTATCTCTGTTGTCTGCTCAATCACTCACTCCTTCTGGGTAGATAGAGGAAGCCAGAAGAGCAGCTTACACATTGACCTCACACACTTTTACACTAAACACATGATGATGATGCAATTCTATTGCAGAGACTGCGTTACCACACACACACACACACACCCACACACACTTCCGTGCCCATGCTTGTTTTTTCACAATAACAAAACCACAATTTATTTTCATTTCAAGCGGAAATCTCAAAAACGTATGATCTGATGAGTACAAAGTCATCTACAAATATTTTATCAGTTTATCAATGATGATTTAGTCAGATGAGTATATGTAATTGAGTGAAGGGTGTTTTGTACATCCTACACAACGTAATCTACAGTGTGTTGTATTGCTACAGTCCTTTGAAACACAATCGGTGATGTTTTTCCATGCTCAAGGAGAGAGAGTGTGTGTGGAGTGAAATAAGTAAACTGGCATGTTTTTCTAACTGACAAACTAAAGGATAAACAGTATGCATCACTTCTTGGGAGGCATATTTTTTCCAAAAATAGATTGTTTTTCTGGGAACTGTGCACACAGACCTAACAGACAATTATTAATATTTAACCTGGCGTTAGTTCCAGCAGCGTCCTGCAGTGTCTTGTCTCTCCACTGCTGAATCACCTTCCCCCGTATTAAACTTTATTTTGGAATTTGGAAGTTCTGTCTCCCTCCGCTGGCAATTAGAGTAATTACACTTCGTGATGTCAGCATCATTTGCTTTCTTTTTCACTGTAAGCCTTCTTTGAATGGAGAGTTTTCAGCATCAGAAAAGTTTTTTTAAGCATAGGCTGCACCATACTTGTATTATATATCAGCTTAATGTGAGCCAAGGGTGTGAATGAGTGTATGTTTGCTATTCCTCTGAGGACACTGCACTATGAGTAACATTCATTTGGACAGCCTAAACAAATCGTTATCCTTAAAGGGACACTGTGTAGTATTTATGGGTTTATATGACCCAAAATCCACTTTTGTATACATGTATATGTATTATGTGCTCCTGCATTGTCTAGTCGCTGTATAATATTCTTTGTTTCATTTTCGTAGTGTTTCAAAAAGTCATGTAAAATAACATGGTCGCGGGCCGCTACTGCATTGCCACGACGCCATGTTTCTACGGGAGCCTGTATAGACAAACGCGAGAGAACAAATCAAGTGTCGGTTTACTTGTAGCGGAAGTCCCGCCTCCACTCTCTCCGCTACGTCTGCTACGGCCGCGGTAGCTCGCCCTCTCCCTCGCCTCACGAACCTCATCTGCTGACACGGAGAAAGACAACGAGGACGACATTTGACCGGCTGAGGATACCGTAGCGCTCAGGGAAGGGAGGGGGTGACCAGAGGAGCAGAGGAGCAGTTCTTTGTTGTAAATTTCAGCCTCTCCTCTAGATGGCACTATAAACTACTTACTTCACCTTTAACCTTAAACATAACTAGTTAATGCCTAATCCTAGCAATAACTTAACCAGTTCCTCAGAAATGAGGCTCAGCCTCATTAGGCTCAAGTCGAGGTCTACTGGTCCTGACAAGGTCAGTATTTATGCCTGTAAAGGTCCTAAAGAGATAGCAAATACAAGTCACATAATATGTGACCAGGCATCTAGATGGCACTGAGTCAAAGAGAGCTTTACCTTCTGATGATTTGCATACCTCTTCACCTGTGACCTTGGCACAAATGCACACACAGATTAAGTAGGACCCTCATCCCATCCCCCTGTTTCCCTAATCCTGTCCTCTGCTATTTTGCATGGCCTGGTTTTGCTCCACAGGCTTTAGGTCACCCTCTTAAATCTCACCTGTTTAGCCTGCAGAGATGAGGGGAAAGCCAACACCGCTCACATGCTCACGTGTCCCTTCAACACTTCATAGAAAGACAGCTTGAAAGCTGAGGATTATACAGCATAGGGGTATATCTATCTATCTGTCTGTCACTCTCTCACATTCATTCAAAAGCAAACATGCATCACTCTCTTTGTCACATACCTTTGTCCACGGTGGATTTGTCGAGCACGCCTGCTCCCCTCCGATTCAGCTGAAGTGGAAATCTTTCTAGGAAAGGGGTGATATGAGAGGATTTGCTGGAGGATAATGTTTCCCCTGACAACTCCGTATGAAATATTGCGTGTTCCGCGGTGAATGGAAATCTGTACGTTTGACTTTGAATGAGCGTGCTGCTGGACTGGGGACAACATTCAACTAGTGACGCTTTCTGTAAAGTTCACAACTTTAGACACTTTGCTCTGTATCACGTGTCTACAATATTCTCTCTGTATTACAGTACTACATATCGTATACTATGTATACTACACATAGCTTCAGTACAGTATGATATAGAGTATGACGCCTCATATTAATCACATCAAACTTGTTTTTTAATCGGCAAGGAACAGTCAAAAACAGAACAATGATCACAAAAAAATAGGTCTTTTCTGTAAACAATCTCTGACACTGTAACAGAAGACGGGTTACTTACGACTTACGAGCATGGTGAGCGTGACTGTAGGACAACATGAACGTGTAAAAACAGTTAAGTATAGACTCAGGGTCAGATTTGCTGCATAATAAATATCCTGAATTGTAGCGTCTGCATTTTCAAAACCGTTAATAATTCAGCCATAACCACCTACCCCAGGCCGGTGAGTCAGTTACACCAACTAAAACACTTAATCCTAATTAGATATACAGTAACATTATACCCAATAATATTTATAATTAATACATGGCCTGGACAATACAAACCTGGACTAATATGATATCCTACGAAGAAACATGATAGACATTGCATTTATTATTTCTTGTCTTTGTTATCGTTCATTATTATCATAATTTTGGTCAATTAAGGGCTTAATTTGGCAGGAAATTAAAACAAATATATATGTGTCATGAGGGCAGAGCCTTAATTCAATGTCAGGAACTAAGGAGAAAGTGTAATGACACACAAAAAAAAGATTCGCTCGTTGCTGTTTCTGATCGACACTGACTGTACCTTTTCTCCACAGTCCACACCCTGACCACAGCTACATCAGCTTCCTCGCTGGCCAATTATTATTATTTATTTTTTACTATGTCAACATTTTCTCAGGAATACTGACATCAGCGCAGAAATGTAGTCACTGGTCGAACGTAACGTCTCCTTTCATTATGGCGGTGAATCATCTGGGCGCATGTCTGCTCAGGTGAAGTCATCCGGCTGAATCAACAGTGTTTCATCTGTGAGCAGATCTTTGTGGTTGGTGTTGCTTCTGTGGCTTTTTAAGAAGAAAAGCTTCTTTCATATTTTGTGCTTTTTTAGAGTTGGTTGTTAAAGAGTGTGGATTCATGTGGAAAATCAGGTCTGTAGCATCTTTTAAGTTGAAGTATAGCTCAAGAAACATACTCTTAAGAAGCTGAATGTAAAGATGTAGCATCTCTTCAAGATGTAGCACAACTTGATTTGTGTTGACAGAGTAATGAGTTCTGGTAGAGAATTGTAGGGTTAGGAATGAACCCTCCGCTGCTTGATGTGGTTTTCAGACGTCCAATTTAAAAATTCTTCTGTGTTGGACAACTTTGTGATCGTTGTGTTACGGATCAGCTCCACAAACTCTTGCTCCTTAATGTCAGTGTACAAGTTACAGGATGTGACAAGAGTTGTTCAATTTGTTTGTGTCTGAGAAGGAGAAAGTAACCACAACGATGCTATCAGCATTTCATCTGGTTAGGGGTGATGGCTATAAGAGAAAAGCATACACTTAAAATATTCTCTGATTGTCTCATTAAAACGTTTTAATTTGCAATTCCTGCATCTTTTGGGGCCCTGTGTTTATTTATGTGGGTGATGGATAGTACTTGCATGGTCCAGTAGATCGGGTTTGGCTGACAGTTGTGACACAGTGGGAATTGGTAGACTGTAATACTGTGGGGAAACTGCCATATTTATGCTATTTCCACAAAAAAGTGTGTATTTTTACTTGAATATTTTAAGCCTGGCAACATTAATAAGGCGCTGAAGAGGCCAGTTGAAAAACTGTTATGTACACTCTTAGAAATAAAAGTGCTAAGTAGAACCATATAAGATTCTTCGGCTTGTCCTCATAGGAGAACACTTTTTGGCTCCAGGTAGAACCTTTTTTATAAAGGTTCCACCAAGAACCTTTTTAAAACCCTTTATTCAGGAAAGGGGTTTTAAAGGGTTCTCTGGATCAAAATGTTTCTTACTGAAACCATTAGTGTTACCAAGAACCCTTGAAAAACCATTTCTTCTGGGTTAAGGGTTTTTCAGATGCAAATGGTTCCAGGTAGAACCTCAGCCCCTGTAGAAGGACAATTTTGGAACCCTTATTTCTAAGAGTGTAGCTAAACTGATCTATTTAATTATTGATTAAACGTGTAAATCACATGACTGTTTTAGTGTAGTCGAATTGCGATTATGCGTCCATCCATCCATCTTTTACCTCTTTATCCTCTGCATGTACTTTTTACATAATTATTAACCTATTTCAAATGATTACTTGTGATATTTTGTGCAGGTCTGTGAGAAACAAAGAGGTTTTTCTTCAGTCTGTAGAGTATGATTTGTACATGTCAGGACAGTATTTCATCCAAAATGGTAATTATTAGATTTTGTTCAGCACTGTTTAGTGGTAGGTCGTATTTGACATCTTATTTATTAGCCCTGGATCCTCTTCTTAATACAGATACAACATACTTTGCAATAAAGTTTCTGAAAAAACACATGAGCCATGATACACCAGGATAGATACAGTACACCAGGACCTCTTCTGTGAAATTGCCGGCTTAATTGTATTTCCACGCTATGTGCTCCATATCAAGAGTAGACATCAGGGATTTCTTCCAGCTCCTGTTCAAAAGCTTACTTCTGCCCCCAGAGTCGTCCCACCAACAGTCGTAAAGAGACTGGACGGACCCAGGAGTCGGTATTTTAATCTTTAAAGACTTCAAATGCTCTTCGGGAGGGAGGGTTACAAGAGCCACTGATGTTTCGGGCTGGGAACTCTGTACCGTTACACCCACAACCTGTCTGATCTACTTCTCCATGCCGTCCATCACGAGGAGAGAGAAGGCGTTTATATGTTTTACCAGGCTCAGCTTAACCGTTCCCCTGACTCAAAGCCTCTGGGGTCACATGTTATAGTCCTAGCATTTGGATATACAGGGTTATTTTTCCACATTCCGAAATACATTTTGTAAAAAAATGTACGTCAAGTTATCAACATGTGGGGAAAAAAGTGCTTACAATGCAATTCAGTAACTGCAATGGCACAAAAAGTCCAAAAATCCTTAAATTAGTCTTTTAATACAGGAAATACATATTAATGTATATACGTATATATATATTAGTGCTGTGCAAAAGGTTAACACGCGTTAACGTGTGACGCGTTTCCATGATGACTAATCGTAAATAGACGCGTATGACGTCATGTTTACGTGCCGCGACAACGACACCGTTTACCCGTTAGCTGCATTAGCTCCTTTTAGCGCCGTTAGCGGGCCTACAGTCAAACTGGAGCGGTCTGTTTATTAAACGGAAAAAGCAGCGCTACAAATAACCAGCCTACCTGTGTACTGCTACTACTTTTGCATCAGTTCTGTGAACACAATTGGTATGGAAACAGAATGACGCCAATCATACATGGAACACAAACGAGAGATAAACCATACAAACTGGTAAAATCAGCGGTGTAATTGTTTGTTGTTGAGTTATATTAAATAGTTTTTTTCTATTTTCTCTTTTTCTCTTTCGCTCACATGAGTGAGGGATTATAACCAGGACACTGAGCTTCAGTGTCTCTGAAACAAATTAGACAGTCATTTGTAATCTGGGGATGACGACTCTCATTGACAGTGTGAACTTTAAGGTTAATCAAAGATATCTAGGCTCTGGATGTGATCATTAACTCATCCAAGAGCAGAGTATATCTTCTTCTGAACATGATCTTGCCATCAAGGCTTGGTTGTGTTTTATCTGCTTGTCCAAATCATGATAGTTATTCCTTCTGCGATCAGTCTTAAACTGTTGCTGTTTTAAATAATTTGCACATTGTAACATGCAGGAACTTCACTTCTTCTGATCTGACCCCAGTGGGATTAATTAAGTTGTTTGAATTGAATTAAAGTCACTATTCATGTAGATACAGCGCATTTATTGTGATACTGTTACACTGCTGTCCATTCAGTTTCTGTGAGATCTATATGGAGACCGTGAATGGAAGAATAAACTGATACGGCCTGTAGACGGATAAGAGGCGTTCTCACAAAGCCACACTTGAAGCCTTCAAGCTTTACTCAGACATCACTGCAGAGACTGAGCAGATACGGCTCATTGATTTAGCATTCAGATGTAATAATATGTATGACACCAAGTGAAAACTGAGCGGCTTAAAGTGGTTCATTGGCAGGGAAGTTGGTGCAGTTGGCGGTGGAGAACGAGGGACAGAATGGCAGAAGAGACGGCGTCTAGTGTCTAGGATGAGAAAGAGGGAATGAAGAGTGAGCATGTGAAATTTTATTGGTGCATGGGTTCTCTCTATATGGCTGTCATTAAGATGTGATAATGGTGGTGGTTATAGTCACACACAGCTTGGGAAAGACCAGGAGGTTTACACACACACACACACACGCTATTCTTTTATTCTGTTTTCCTCTCGGTCCAGATGTCCTTCCAGCAATCATCCAGATGGCCTGGATACCCTCCTTATATTGGAGAGGTGCTTTTGACGCACACACGCATTCACACAAAAATGCACAAAGCAGCATGGCCGTGTTTTTCTCCCTCTCAGAGGGAAGATTAACTCTCCTCATTAGGGCTCCCCCGCCTCTGGCCCTCGTTTCTCCTCCCCCTCCCTCCCCTGTCGGCCTGCATTGCTGTCATTGGCTGCTTCTGTCAGGACCACTGCTGACTGGAACGCTGTGACCACAGCACGCAGGCGAGTAGGGAGGAGGTGGGATGATGGCCGATGTTGCCACGGTAATAGAGGAGGCGATCATTCACCGAATCATTCAGCTGGGGCTGAAATGGAAAAACATTGAGTGGAGGGGTGTGGAAAGCGGGTTAGCGGGTGAAGGGCTGAGCAGAGGAGAGCGCGGGGGGGGGAAACCAACAACAACAACAACAACAATGAGGGATAAGACATCGGCTGAGCAACCAGGAAGTCCATTTAGGACAAAGCGGCGTTAAAAATCTCATCAGACGTGAGTCTGGATAGTCACAGCTGAGCTGCCTGTTCGATTGGACAGCTGCTCAAGATCTGTGGGTGAAAAAAATAGAAGCACACAAAGGGAGGATGAACAAAACACAGATGATGGAAAGCAGCTCCTGGACGATGGTCTCCTGTTCTCTGCTGTGATATTTCACTCCTGATGAGAAGTGAGAGGAGGTAAGCTGGACGGAGGGATGCCCTGGGCATCGTTAGATACGAAAAGCATGCGTCAGCAGTAATTAAGGCAAGTCGAACAAGAGCAGTCAGAGAGAGAGAGGGAGACGGTGAAGATGAGCGAAGTAGAACAAGAGAGCGATTGAGGGTAGAAGTTATTGTCGTGGCATCAGATGGGACGACTGAAATAGAGCCTGACAGATTTGTCACCTCAAAATGCCACACCTTGGCTGCTTCATCCTAATGCTCCATCCTGACTGCGGCAGCACTGAGGACCCACATGGAATTTCCTTGCATTTGTTGACAATGGGACACTTTCCACTTTGCTGATGCTTCCTGAAGATTCAAACCAGCAACACACAAAAAGGAACCCTTTTTTTGAAACTACTCCTTTTTAACGAAGCGGAGGAGGAGAAATTTCTGCCTGCACAAAACAAAGTGAAAATATGGACTCTGTTGATTTTGCACCAAGAATGATTATTTGCAGAGGAATCAATTTGTGAAATCGCAGGTCAGTCAGTGAATGGGTTTCCACCGTGTGAAAATGAGGAAAGCATTGTCTAGCCGTTACAAACAAATGCTGACTCAACTTTAAAAGAAGACAATGAAGGTGGGAGTCACAGGAACAGAGAACTTGGCTGAAGCAACACTGTTCTGTGAATGACGTCCAGAATACTGTACTCATCCTCCTAATGACAGCTAAGGCAGGCTGACTTACTGACCGACTGACTGGCTCAGTGCGTGGATTGCGCACTGATTGTAACTGTGTCTGTCTAAGGACTTAGAGGACACCTAGCCTCGGGCAGATAGTGACTGAGTGGTAGCTCAGCTCCCTGCTACATGATGGGGGAGACGGCAGAATACCAGAGGCTGCAGGAGACCTTGGAGCCCGATTACCAATGCTTGCCCAGTGATGACGAAGAGGTACACCTCCACACTTCATATGATTAAACTGCACTCGTCCTGCCTCAGTGTTTCACTCAGATAAACAGTGAGCAGACTTTTCAGCAGGTTTTATGAATCTTGTCAAGGAAATGGAAATGCAACATGGGGCGTGAGCCTTTTTTTTTCACTTTTCACTTTTTGTCTCACTGCACATAAATTAATTTTTGGTATGAATAATAATCTGTGTTTTTTATCTCTATAAAATATTGACATTTCAGGGTAATGTGGCAGCCATTTGATCGACAGTGAGGCACTGTATTTGTGCTCGTTTGGATGCTTCAGGGTGTGTGTTTTGCAGGCTTTGATCACACTCATGCGACATTTGGAAATTAGAGAGCACTTGATTTGCAATATTTATATTTATATATTTTTCTTAGTCAACCCATTTCTATGTCCACTGTGTCGTTAAGTGTGGGAATCGTGCATGAAAGTGCATGAACTGCGAGGTCCCTCTTCACCAGTCATTCCCAGAGATTGGGCCAGGTCCCACAGATGGGTCGCAAGGGGGCTTTGTTTGTATTGCCAAATAAATTAGTTTTTAAAGCATTTATTTTCCCAATATTTGTTTAACTGTGCTGTGGACCATTGTCCATGTTAAGTTTTGTGGAAATACACCTAAAGAGTTCACCCTCCCTTGCTTTGTGCAGCAGCTCCTGGAACTATCTTGGATAACAGCGCTGTTCAGAGATAAAACATGTCATATTGGGCCTGACGTGTCTGTCTTTAACTGGAAAACTGGAAATGTATCAATAAAATAATGATAATATACTTGGTATAATATATCAATACAATATTGTGATACCATACTGTATTGATTCTTCCCAAACCATATGTTATATATTTAAAAAGTGATGGGAGCCAACAAATTAATTGTTTATTATGTTTTATTGAGTTTGAAATAGCATTACTAACACCTATGCTTTTCAGACTGCAGCAGAAGCACTGCAGTGTCCCCAGATAAAAGGCTTCACAAATTGTATAAATATATACGTTATAGATCTAAGTGCTCATTCATGTGTCACACAGAAACGACTCTTTTACACTTGCGTGTCACCACCACCCTCCTCAACCAACACTAACCCAGGCAACACAACACACAGCATGTCTCACCCACGCACAAGGCCAGCGCCTGTGTGTGTGCCGAGTTATTGAATACAGAACCACGAGGTCATTGATGAAGTGCTGCAGAATGGGCACAGTGACCAAGTATTAGACATGTATACCCTTCCATCGTGAGGCCTAGCCTTTCTTTTTACTTGGGATGAGGCTTGCATACCCAGTGATGTTGACCCTTTTTAAAATAAATTGTATTTTAGTCACATACCACATAGAGGCAGACAGGAAAAGTGACAAAAGACACAGTGTTGTATTTTTAATTGTTGCCTTGAAGTGAAGTTTCACATACATGATATGATTATGATTTAAGTTATCTGCTTTAAAATTGTTGAAAAGAATATTAAAACTCTCTATACATTATCTACAGTGAATGTGAAATAATCCAATTAATGGTAATTTGATATTCATTTGAAAACATGGAAACTACAGGTGCTTTTATTTTGAAATGCACTATGAAACTTGCAGGATTTCTGGCCGCATCGCTTCTTGTTTTAGCTTGACTTCCTGTTTACTTCTAGTTACTTTTTCCTACATCGGGTTAGGCTAGTAACTGTAACTGTACACATAACTTTTGATGTCAGTTGATGTCAGTCAGCATCCGAGGAATGCTTGCATAAGATAACAATTTTGGTTTCTTTTTTGGATTTTTCGATTTTCAAAAAACGTCATAGTATAGAATGTTGTCCAAAATGGTCAAAAATGTCATCGTATTGTATGTCGTCCAAAATTGGTCAAAAACGTCATAGTATAGTATGTCGTCAAAAATTGGTCAAAAACGGGGCAGTGTTTAGCTCAGATGGTAGAGCACTGGACCTGCCCCCTGTGCAGAGGCTATAGTCTTTGTGCAGGCGACCCTGGTTTGAATCCCGCACCAGGCAGTCTTTCCTGCATGTCATTCCCCACCTCTCTGCCTTCTGTTTCCTGTCTCTCCACTATACTATCCATTAAAGGCCCAAAAAAATATTTAAAAAAAAGGTCAAAAAATGTTGCAGTATAGTATGTCATTCAAAAACGGTAAATGCGTCATAATATAGTATGTTGTCCAAAAATGGTCAAAAACGTCATAGTATAGTATGTCGTCCAAAAATGGTCAAAAAAGTAATACGATAGTATGTCGTCCAAAAATGGTCAAAAACATCATAGTATAGTATGTCGTTCAAAAATGGTCAAAAACATCATAGTATAGTATGTCGTCCAAAAATCGTCAAAAAAATTGTCAGATTTTGGACAACATACATGACGTTTTTGTCAAGTTTTGGACCAAAAAAAAGTTTTTCAAAAAAACGGTCAGATTTTGGACGACATAAAGAATCGAATAGTGCATATTGGCCATGTATACATGCTGATTTGGAATTTAAATACTGCATTTAACCATCAGTGAATTACTGAATGCACACAGCACACAGTGAGGTGAAGCACAAGTTAACAGTGGGGGTGTCAGGTTAAGGGCACTTCAGCCGTAGCCTGGTCGGGGATCGAACTAGGTATCCTTCGTCCTCAGGCTCAAGCACTAACCACTAGGCCACAGCTGCTCGTTTTTGTCAAATTTTGGACCAAATGTTTTTTTTTCAAAAAATGGTCACATTTTGAACGACATATTATAGTATAACGTACTACATGGTGTAGTATGATGTTTTTGTCAAGTTTTGGACCAAAAAATGTTTATCAAAAAAATGGTCAGATTTTGGACGACATAAAGTACAGAATAGTCGTATTGGCCATGTATACATGCGTATTTTGGAATTTAAATACTGCATTTAATCCAATTGAACAATCAGAAGTTTGTGAATGCACACAGCGAGGTGAAGCACAAGTTAACGGTGGGGGTGTCAGGTTTAGGGCACTTTAGCAGTAGCCTGGTTGGGGATCGAACTAGGTATCCTTCGTCCTCAGGCTCAAGCACTAACCACTAGGCCACAGCTGCCACTAGGCGTGAGATACAACATAGTATAGTATGACATTTTTGTCAAGTTTTGGACCAAAAAAAGTTTTTCTAAAATATGGTCACATTTTGGACGACATAGTATAGTATAACATACTACATAGTATGGTATGACGTTTTTGTCAAGTTTTGGACCAAAAAAACGTTTTTCTAAAATATGGTCACATTTTGGACGACATAGTATAGTATGTCGTTTAAGTCAAATTTTGGACCAATTTTTTTTTTTCAAAAAATGGTCACATTATGGACGACAAGGTATAGTAGGACGTACTACATAGTATAGTATGTCGTTTTTGTCAAATTTTGGACCAATTCTTTTTTTTTTTTAAATGGTCACATTTTGGACAATATAGTATAGTAGAACGTACTACATAGTATAGTATGACGTTTTTGTCAAGTTTTGGACCAAAAAAACGTTTTTCTAAAATATGGTCACATTTTGGACGACATAGTATAGTATGTCGTTTTTGTCAAATTTTGGACCAATTCATTTTTTTCAAAAAATGGTCACATTATGGACGGCAAGGTATAGTAGGACGTACTACATAGTATAGTATGACGTTTTTGTCAAGTTTTGGACCAAAAAAAGTTTTTCTAAAATATGGTCACATTTTGAACGACATAGTATAGTATGTCGTTTTTGTCAAGTTTTTGACCAAAAAATGTTTTTCAAAAAAATGGTCAGATATTGGACGACATAAAGAAAACAATAGTGCATATTGACCATGTATACATGCATATTTTGGAATTTAAATACTGCATTTAACCCAATTAAACCATTAGAGAATTAGTGAATGCACACAGCGAGGTGAAGCACAAGTTAACAGTGGTGGTGTCAGGTTAAGGACACTTTAGCAGTAGCCTGGTTGGGGATCGAACTAGGTATCCTTCGTCCTCAGGCTCAAGCACTAACCACTAGGCCACAGCTGCCACTAGGCGTGAGGTACTACATAGTATAGTATGACATTTTTGTCAAGTTTTGGACCAAAAAAAGTTTTTCTAAAATATGGTCACATTTTGGACGACATAGTATAGTATAACATACTACATAGTATGGTATGACGTTTTTGTCAAGTTTTGGACCAAAAAAACGTTTTTCTAAAATATGGTCACATTTTGGACGACATAGTATAGTATGTCGTTTTTGTCAAATTTTGGACCAATTTTTTTTTTTCAAAAAATGGTCACATTATGGACGACAAGGTATAGTAGGACGTACTACATAGTATAGTATGACGTTTTTGTCAAGTTTTGGACCAAAAAAACGTTTTTCTAAAATATGGTCACATTTTGGACAACATAGTATATTATAACGTACTACATAGTATGCTATGACGTTTTTGTTAAGTTTTGGACCAAAAAAACGTTTTTCTAAAATATGGTCACATCTTGGACGACATAGTATAGTATGTCGTTTATGTCAAATTTTGGACCAATTTTTTTTTTCAAAAAATGGTCACATTATGGACGACAAGGTATAGTAGGACGTACTACATAGTATAGTATGACGTTTTTGTCAAGTTTTGGACCAAAAAAACGTTTTTCTAAAATATGGTCAGATTTTGGACGACATAGTATAGTATGTCGTTTTTGTCAAATTTTGGACCAATTTTTTTTTTTCAAAAAATGGTCACATTATGGACGACATAGTATAGTAGGACGTACTACATAGTATAGTATGACGTTTTTGTCAAGTTTTGGACCAAAAAAACGTTTTTCTAAAATATGGTCAGATTTTGGACGACATAGTATAGTATGTCGTTTTTGTCAAATTTTGGACCAAAAAAAGTTTTTCTAAAATATGGTCACATTTTGGACGACATAGTATAGTATAACATACTACATAGTATGGTATGACGTTTTTGTCAAGTTTTGGACCAAAAAAACGTTTTTCTAAAATATGGTCACATTTTGGACGACATAGTATAGTATGTCGTTTTTGTCAAATTTTGGACCAATTTTTTTTTTTCAAAAAATGGTCACATTATGGACGACAAGGTATAGTAGGACGTACTACATAGTATAGTATGACGTTTTTGTCAAGTTTTGGACCAAAAAAACGTTTTTCTAAAATATGGTCACATTTTGGACAACATAGTATATTATAACGTACTACATAGTATGCTATGACGTTTTTGTTAAGTTTTGGACCAAAAAAACGTTTTTCTAAAATATGGTCACATCTTGGACGACATAGTATAGTATGTCGTTTATGTCAAATTTTGGACCAATTTTTTTTTTCAAAAAATGGTCACATTATGGACGACAAGGTATAGTAGGACGTACTACATAGTATAGTATGACGTTTTTGTCAAGTTTTGGACCAAAAAAACGTTTTTCTAAAATATGGTCAGATTTTGGACGACATAGTATAGTATGTCGTTTTTGTCAAATTTTGGACCAATTTTTTTTTTTCAAAAAATGGTCACATTATGGACGACATAGT
This sequence comes from Microchirus variegatus, assembly GCF_963457635.1. NCBI lineage: Eukaryota > Metazoa > Chordata > Actinopteri > Pleuronectiformes > Soleidae > Microchirus > Microchirus variegatus. The sequence goes on along the minus strand of NC_139806.1, from coordinate 10,649,625 downwards.
ATAGTAGGACGTACTACATAGTATAGTATGACGTTTTTGTCAAGTTTTGGACCAAAAAAACGTTTTTCTAAAATATGGTCAGATTTTGGACGACATAGTATAGTATGTCGTTTTTGTCAAATTTTGGACCAAAATTGGTCAAGAACGTCATAGTATAGTATGTGGTCCAAAAATGGTCAAAAACGTCATAGTATAGTATGTCGTCCAAAAATGGTCAAAAACCGCATATTGAAGTATGTGGTCCAAATAGGTCATAGTATAGCATGTCGTCCAAAAATGGTCAAAAACGTCATAGTATAGTATGTCGTCCAAAAATGGTCAAAAACGTCATAGTATAGTATGTCGTCCAAAAATGCCTAAAATTGGTCAGAAACCTCATTGTATAGTATGTCGTCCAAAAATGGTCAAACACGTCATATGTCGTCCAAAACTGGTCAAAAATGTCATAGTATAGTATGTCATCCAAAAATGGTCAGAAACGTCATAGTATAGTATGTCGTCCAAAAATGCCCAAAATTGGTCAGAAACTTCATAGTATAATATATCATCCAAAAATTGTCAAAATTTGTCAAAAAAATCATACTAGAGTATGTCGTCCAAAAATGGCCAATAATGGACTAAAATGTCATAGTATAGTATGTCGTCCATAAATGGTCAAAAATGGTCAAAAACGTCATAGCATAGTATAGTATGTCATCCAAAATGGCTCAACATTGGTCAAAAACGTCACAGTATAGTATAGTATGTCATCCAAAAATGCTTAAAATTGGTCAAATACGGCATAGTATAGTATGTCGTCCAAAAATGGTCAAAATTGGTCAAGAACGTCATAGTATAGTATGTGGTCCAAAAATGGTAAAAAATGTCATAGTATAGTATGTGGTCCAAAAATGGTCAAAAACGTCATAGTATAGTATGTCGTCCAAAAATGGTCAAAAACCGCATATTGAAGTATGTGGTCCAAATAGGTCATAGTATAGCATGTCGTCCAAAAATGGTCAAAAACATCATAGTATAGTATGTCGTCCAAAAATGGTCAAAAACGTCATAGTATAGAATGTTGTCCAAAAATTGTCAAAAACATCATCGTATAGTGGGTCGTCCAAAAATGGTCAGTAACGTCATAGTATAGTATGTCGTCCAAAAATGCCCAAAATTGGTCAGAAACCTCATAGTATAATACGTCATCCAAAAATGGTCAAAATTTGTCAACAACGTCATAGTATAGTATGTCGTCCAAAAATGGTCAAAAATGGTCAAACACGTAATATGTCGTCCAAAACTGGTCAAAAACGTCATAGTATAGTATGTCATCCAAAAATGGTCAGAAACGTCATAGTATAGTATGTCGTCCAAAAATGCCCAAAATTGGTCAGAAACTTCATAGTATAATACATCATCCAAAAATTGTCAAAATTTGTCAAAAACATCATACTAGAGTATGTCGTCCAAAAATGGCCAATAATGGACTAAAACGTCATAGTATAGTATGTCGTCCATAAATGGTCAAAAATGGTCAAAAACGTCATAGCATAGTACAGTATGTCATCCAAAAAGGCTCAACATTGGTCAAAAACGTCACAGTATAGTATAGTATGTCATCCAAAAATGCTCAAAATTGGTCAAAAACGTCATAGTATAGTATGTCGTCCAAAAATGGTCAAAAATGGTCAAAAACGTCATAGTATAGTATGTCGTCCAAAACTGGTCAAAAACGTCATAGTATAGTATGTCATCCAAAAATGGTCAGAAACGTCATAGTATAGTATGTCGTCCAAAAATGCCCAAAATTGGTCAGAAACTTCATAGTATAATACATCATCCAAAAATTGTCAAAATTTGTCAAAAACATCATACTAGAGTATGTCGTCCAAAAATGGCCAATAATGGACTAAAACGTCATAGTATAGTATGTCGTCCATAAATGGTCAAAAATGGTCAAAAACGTCATAGCATAGTATAGTATGTCATCCAAAAAGGCTCAACATTGGTCAAAAACGTCACAGTATAGTATAGTATGTCATCCAAAAATGCTCAAAATTGGTCAAATACGGCATAGTATAGTATGTCGTCCAAAAATGGTCAAAAACGGTCAAAAATGTAATTGTGTAGAATGTTGTCCAAAAATGGTCAAAAACTGTAAAAAACATCATTGTGTAGAATGTTGTCCAAAAATGGTCAGAAACGTCATAGTATAGTAGTAAAATCAAAGTCAAAGAAATCATACTTAAACTTACATAAACCTTAAATTCAAAAGCTGAATAAACAAATTATTTCATGAAATATGAATGCATTGCAAGCAAACAGAAAACAAACAAAAAACATGCAGTCCTGTTCCCTTCCATGATGGATCCTTCAATCAATGTAGATGAAGATGTAGATGTAGAAAACATAATGACTGGATGAAAGGACATGAATGTGGACTGTCAGTCTGTCTGTTGTTTTTTGTGCAGAGTTAAGCCGATGAACACTGCAACTGTCAGCTGTCTGCTGATTCAGATCGGTCTCTTTCTACAGCTGCAACTTGGGTTAGGGTTAGCCTTTTCTGGCAGTCTTGATATACACAATGTTCACCCACAGCCATCACACCTCCAGTAGATGTTCATGGAGAAAAAGTGAACGTGGCTGCATTAAAGGTGCCATATGTAAGAATGTGGCCAAAAACGGTTACTACATTCAAATTCAATATACAGAGGTCTTTTAGCTTTCTTTTTCTGACGTAACTGGCAACCCGTGGTTGCTCGGCAGCTGAGACTCTACTGACTGCAATGATTGGTAGACGGCGGTAGGTGGCGCCACATGCCAAAACATGACTTCAAAACATAAACACGATTTGCAGTCTGCAAATTATTTTTTTTAATGCACATATTTTGTCTGTGCTGTTGTTGTTGGTGAGTTAAGTTTGTTATATGAATATTATTCCTGAGTCTCTGTGACATATTAGGAGGATTTTATGGCCAGTTGCTTTAGATTTATTACATAATGCACCATGCAAAGACTGAGCTTTTATGAGGGCAACCATTTCATTTGTGAAGCTGATCTGTTTCCACTCTGCTTTTCCACTATAGAGCATGAAGGGATTAGTGAGACAGCCTTCCCTCTCTGAAACTTCTGGATTGATTTAGTCCAGGAATATTGTTGAGTGTCTGTCATTTTTATGCAGACATGGAAATAATAATTACTCACTATTTATCTTATTGTAGTGCATGACGTGTCCTAGATTTTGGTTCACATGCTGTTGAGTGTGTGTGTGGAAGGTCAATCATGACTTTTGACCAATATTTTTCACTAACGCCCTCCTTTTACCCCTCTTTAACCAGCTTTGGGGGATCAGAGAAGGACTGGCTTAGGAAGGGTGGAGGAAATGCTGGCAAGTGTCGGTGGGGGTTGTTTTGGTTGTCTGGCATTGTGCATATTAGGCCAAGCTACCAAAACAAGCTTTGTTGTCAAAGGGCAACACACATGTTGTGCTCTGGCCTAGAGTCAGGCTGTTTATATCCAGCACTGAGTTCCTTTCATGCCCACTGTCAGCTCTTTTGCCTGTGGATGTCTACCGCCACCACATTACACCTCTCCTTACTGTGATGGGATTTAAGGAAAGCGTGACTCTGGCAGACGGTTATTATTTATGAGATCATGAATGACGCATCTTTGTTTGTCTGTGCATGCAGGCCTCCGTCAGAAAAATCGAGTATGTGTGTGTAGGAGTTTTGCTTGCAGAGTTGTAATAGGGATTATCAATGTTTGCTTTCCTACTCCTTCACTCCAGTCCTGCAGCTTTTGGCATAAGACTCCAAACCCCGGTTTGATGCTTTGCCACGAAAAGGTTGCAACTTATTTTATAAATGCACTGGCAGTGTGTCCACCCGTATCCACTAAGCTTCGTTAATTCCCAACATTGTACGTCAGTGTGAATCCACACAAAGTCATTGCGTGCCTCTGCATGCCTGTGTCTGTGTACAGTGAGCTTCGTATTACAGAATCAATCTTAATGTACAGTATGAATGTGCGTGTGCTGCACTGCTCAGACATAATGTGGACCTCACAGAGAGCTTTGTTCTCTTTATAATCCCATTTACCAGCAGGCCACTGATGTGATGTCATTTCATAGTGAGTCAGAATACTTGTTTTTTTTCTATGTGTATGAATGTGTGTACATGATGAAGGTGAGATGCAATGCGAGATGAAAGCCTGATAGAAGCAGCTGGACATGCCTTCAGTGGCTGTAAATCAGACACGAGAGACACTAGCAGTGAAACTCAGTGCAGTTTGGAGGCAGCGAGTGTTAACCTGGTTATTTTCTATTGATAAAATGTACAGATGTCCTCTAAATATCTCACATACTGATGGTAGGTTGCTTGGAGGCTCCTCACCGTCTCATATCGCTCTGATAGGCAGGCGGCCATACATTTGTAAGCCTGGAAAACAACAAACAGACAATAGTGTTGATTTTTAATTGAATTTTATTTACACATTTCCCGATTCTGACACAGCCAGGGAATATCTTCATATGTGTTTATATGTGTAACAAGGATACATCCAAACAAAAGACATTTCTGGCGGTACAACGGCTCGTCTTCTCATCAGATGTTTGATGCTTCAATCGCAGTCTCCTCTAAATGATGTGCTGCTGAAGTGTCCTTGTGTGAGACACTGAACCCCAGTGCAATCCTGGTTGCTGTGCTGACAGTGTTTGAATGTGTGTGAATGGTAAAAACTGTAGCGTAAAGCACAAAGACTATTTATCATTTGTCATCTCAGTGTACTCAAATAAGGAAGAGAGGAGACCTGTCAGGACAGACAATAGATAATATTAATATCAGATGGCACAACGCAGACATAACTCAGCTTAGTCACCTAGGATTTGGGGCCACCTAATGGTGTCTTAGTGGAGCTGCAGTCTGACTTACTGACCATTAATTAAGTTGGTTTCATCTGAGGCAGCTGAAGCTACCGCTAACACATTCCTTTCCTCCATGTTTTCCTTTCCCTGACCACTATTTCTCTTAATTCCCTTCTGCTGTCATCTTTTAAAACATCTATAAAAATGATTCAATTGCTGATTCTAAGGAATGGGTGCTATTATGTTCTACATTAATCATCTGTTTCATAGTCATGATTAAAATGGACCCTTACATTTGGTGAAGATGACTTTGATTTGATGAAAAAAGAGGTGGAGCCTAAGTTTACTTAGACGACACAGTGTTTTGATCAGATGTGGATCTTGCTCGGGTGACGAATGGAGGAAGCGTGTGGGCTCTACCTCCTTTTTGGACTTGGGACTATATTGTAATGTATTTTATCACTTTATCACCTGATATCAGGGGATTTATTTGGTTTTACATAATTCACACGTTGGTATGCTCTGCTCAGTGCTAATTCACCTGACACAGAGGGCTTTACTAGTTTTGTTCTAGTACTACTATGAACTATGACAGAAGGGATAATAAAAATAGAATTACAGCATCATAAGTGCATTTATATGTGTTTTAGATCAAAGTTATTACAGGATAACTGACCTTACTGCACACCTATGCTCGTTTTGGCTCAACCATAAGAAAGGGGTTTGTCGTCCAAACATGGATGACTCTTGCTTTGCAGTTGTACGGCTGAGTCAGAGACAGGTCAACTGATGGTTGGAGTTTCTCCAGGCGATAATACCGGCAGTGCAGCAAACTCAGCGGCTTAGTTTGTTGACTTTGTAATGTCTAAGTAAGGACTTAAAAAAAGAGGCAAATCCAGCAACTTCTTGGGAAAAACTGCATCTATTTTCTGTAGAAGAGTTGAGTAACTATAATTGCACAGTGCAAATAAGGCTTCCCTCCACAGATGAGACTATATAGTGAACTGGGTGGCAGTAGAATCCTGTGTATGAAAGCACAGACTTAAGAGAGAGAAGCTCAAAAACAACAACAGTTTTCAACGACCTCAGTCGGACATTTCATCCCATTTATTACAGCATCCAGACTCAAAGTGAACACCTTAATAACCATTACATCACAGGACCCTGTAGACGGAATCCACCTGTTCACTGTTTAATCAACATCTACAACATCTACAGCTTTCAAGACTTGACTGGGCATAATATGGAGCTAAAAATGAAAAGCATTTGTTATAACAAACTCTGCTGAGTCTGCCGGACTATACTTGACCTATTCTCTCTTTTAGACACAGCAGCATATTACCCTCCCTCACCCTCCTAAACTTCACTCCTTTATTAATCTCTGCTCCCCTCCCTACCCTGAGTCTGGCCGGCCTGTTGCATTTTCTTCTTTATTTGGTTCTGCTTTTTATTTCCTGCGTCTAAGCCTCCAAAAATGTTATCTCTCTCCGTCTCTGCCTGACCAAACAAACCCTTACCAGCTGCTTTTCAGACCCTTGGTAGTAGCGAGTTCATGTCTCATCAGATTATATTCAGCTTTCCTAATTTCACTTGTTTGTGCTCTCTTTCTCTTTTCATTGCTCCACTTTGCGTTAATCAATCCATTCAGCGTTTGACTCTGCCTTTCTCTTTTCACTCTGATTTGCTTTACAATGGAAAGTTTTCTGAAGAAAGGAGAGAGAGGGGATCAGACGATGGAGTCATGCAGGGACAGGAAAGAGAAAACAACAACAACATGGGAGTTGTTGTGGTGAAAGCGTCTGACTTTGATTAAAGACAGGATGGCAGGGATTTCTGTAGAGCATGTGGTGGTACTGTGTTAAAGGGTTTGTTGGTGGGTTAGTTACAGATGATGTATCTTCATTCATTGCAAGGCTTTACCAAATGATGGCAGCACCCATATTTTTTGGGATATTCTGACTTGGTACGTCTATAATGAGTCGAGGTTTTTTACTTCTCTAGAACTTTACAATGAAAAATGGATTGTAGACTAGCAAAACCTCATATATTATACACCTGTATTATTTGAATTAGGGCTGGGACAATATGCTTATGTCAATTTTAACACAATCCTTGCACGATTCAACAGTATCACTAATAGACATTTTATCTCCCTTCTTAAACACCTGCAGCTGCCCCTGCTATTAATACAATGAAAACAATCAGGCCTAGTAGGAAGTATTCTTTACTTTGTCAATAAAACGTTGTCAATAAAATAAAATGCTGGTCCAAACTCATTGGAGACTCAACGACACACAGCACAAAGCCTTTAAATTAACAGGCTTCAAATAAATCTGAAAAACACCTGAACGCTAAAACCAATACATTGGCAACTGCTACTTCAATGTAGTAGAATTCTCACAGCTCTGGGACAGGAATAAAAAATGAATAATGATATACCCCCCCCCCCCCCTCCCCCCGACACCCCTAATTTTAATCATATACAACTTATCCCAAGATTGCTGTTTCCCTCAAAGTCAGTCCAATAGGTCTAATATCTTTACCATGAAAAATGTAAAGATAAATAGACTGAGATATGAGGAGAGGGAGTAGTGAAGACGGAGGGTCTCTCTCTGTGTGTGTGTGTGTGTTTGGGGGGTTGCATCACAGGAAACAAGCTCTCCTTCCTGCAGTTGAATGTAACCCTTTGGCCTTGGATCAAATGCTTCTCCGGCCTGAATACCATGAAGCCTCTGTCCTCTGCACCACGCACTGCTCTGCACTGCATGAATCGTCTCACTGCCTGCAGAAGGGAGGGAGGGGAGGGAGGGGACAGTAGAGCGGGGGAAAGTACAGCAGGAGGAGGTAGAAGAGGGGAAGAAAGACAACAACTGAGGATCTGGTCAGAATATCATGAGAATATCGACTCAGCATGGAGCAAACATTACATTATTGTTCTCTGAGACACGCACGTCATGTTGTAACCTAACATGAAACCAGAGACACGAGCGCCACAGAGAGCGAGTCTGCCTGACGGGCAGGTTATTGAATTGGGAGAAGATGTTTCTCCTATTTTTAGCCCCATGCTCGATTTGAAGGATGGTAAACCAAACAGACGGAAGCTGCACGCGCAAACACACAGAAGCAGACAGACAGACATAGAGAGAGAGAGAGTGAGAGAGAGGAAGGGAGGAAGGAGGAGGAGGAGGAGTGAAGTTCTACAAGTTTGGATCACTGGCTCATTTGCTGTCTGAGGAGGACACATGGTTGGACTGGGCAGAGCTGGGGAGGCTTTCTCTGCTATAAACAGCAGCTCGTAATCACTCGACAGCCTGTTCTCACATATTATAGTACTCTTGGAGTGTTGTGTGGTACCTTGAAGTGCCACATGAACGCCTCTTTGCCTTCTTGAGGGAGCTGAAGGTAAAGAAGGGCCTTACAGAAGGATTGCCCCACCATGGAATGTTGCAGAACTGTGAACAGGATCGTAGGAAGTTTTCCTTCCCCCTCTTGGGTTTGGAGCTGTGGGTCTGGATCCAAGGAATGCGTGCTCTTCTTAGAATTCCCTCAGAGACTGGGAACGTCAAATTGGGAGGACTGTGGCTCCGGTAATGGTTTAAAAGACAAACAGCCAGCTCTGGGTGTTTAAAACGTGCACACACTCTTCTTTTTTTTTTTTGCACACCAACATCCATCCGGACAAAGGGAATTCAGGATGCGACGCTTTGATAAGCTGAAAAAGTCATTCCCCTTCCTGGCACACTTTCATGTATACAGAGTAAGTCTGGTGTCTGTATGATGTCTGCTGTCAGTCTACTAAGGTTTGTTGTGTGGTAATAGGACAAATGGATATTCATGTGGTTTTTGTCAGATATGAAAATACAGCATTTATATCATGAACATGGTCCGAGACAGGTGTGTGTGTATATACTTGTATGTGTTACCTCTTCAGGCATAAACACTGACCTTGTCAGGACCAGTAGTCCTCATGGGCACCAAGACCTGGTCGTAATGAGGCAGAACTTAGTTTCTGAGCAACTGGTTAAGTGAAGGGCTAAGATTTGAATTGTGGTTAAGGTTAAGTCAAGATTAGGGTTAGGCATTAACTTTGTTTACACTGTCCAAATGAATGGATGTCAATGCAGGGTCCTAAGAAGAATAGATGTTCAAACCTGTGTGTGTGTGTGTGTGTGTGTGTGTGTGTGTGTGTGTGTGTGTGTGTGTGTGTGTGTGTGTGTGTGTGTGTGTGTAGCTGGACTGAGGCAGTCCTCTGGGAGACTTGTTGTTGTAGCAGGATGTTAGAGCAGAACTGATACAGGACATGGCTTCAGCCAGGAGACGTGTGTGTGTATGTGTGTGTGTGTGTGTGTGTGTGTGTGTGTGTGTGTGTGTGTGTGTGTGTGTGTGTGTGTGTGTGTGTGTGTGTGTGTGTGTGTGTGCGCATTCTCCACTACCATGAGGAATGAGTTCAGACCAGAGGCATTTCTCAGTCTGCACATCATGTTGTTTTCATATAAAATCCTACATCTTTCCTTACTTTCTCTGTAATATTTGTTTTTTGTTTAAAGGTTAATAGTAAAATAAAATCCCAGTTAAAACATTGACCATTGATAAATAAGATTATATAGAGTCTTGTTTATTGGACTTTTGACCCTGGTCGGATTCCTCAGGCTCCTTCAAAAAGTCACACTTTATGTTTTCAACACAGCACTCTCTCCTGCTGACCTCACACCTCCTCTGCAAACCACATAATCTCATATTCATTCTTATCTCACTGTACAGGTCGAGATACAAGACCAAAATGTTTGACAATATCCTTAACATTTTCTTCTTGAATATTTTAGTTGGTGACAATAGATTTCTGGGTGTTTCTTGACTCAGTTTGTTTAAAATGCAGTGTGGAGTTCCCCCACTGCTTTACTTGAGTATATAAACAGCCTAAAAGCCCATTTTAAACTCTATGCAAAAGACTATTGTTTGTATTTTGTGTTAATGTCACCGTCATTGTGCAGGAGAGCTTATGATTGTGGGCGCAGTAATGATCAACTTTCCCTCATCATCTGGGAAACACTTAACAAATCTGTATTCTGTACCTGATATGAAGTGATAGCATTCTGTCGTCTATGCTCCCATAGACCACATTTAATAGCAGTGATATTCACCTTTTAGTATATTTGGGGATACTGTAAAATGCTGTCTCGTTTGTGAATGTTTTGTTATTCTGGAGTACAACAGATACAGCTACAGCTACAGCTACAGACAGTGAAGAGACGAATTGCCAGACATATGTCTATGGATTTTGAACAGCGCAGCTTCCTGCCAAAATGGCATTGTTTTGATTCCAAGTGTTGCACGATGGCTTTGATTGATGTCAGCTAGCAGAGCTCTATATATGATCTTTATCAGAATAGTCGGGGCCAATCTTAACCACCTCTATTAATGGAAGTATGGCATCGTGTTGCATGCAGCATCCATCTCTCAAAATAAGGTGTTAAATGCAAAATATATATATATATATATATGTCTGTTAAATGAACTTTGTAAGTTAGTCACCAAGTTGCCCAATAAGTACGATATAAGGGACTTAACACGCGGTTTGTACCCCTCATACCTCAGTTATGACGCCGATATGGAAAAAAACGCTCAAAAGGAAGCTGACTTTCGTCTTTGGCACCGTCCAGTGAAGTAACACTTACATGTGGACTGCCAGAGAAGTACCAGACTTCCTCACGTTGCATTATGGAGGATAAGAGGACTAATAATTCTCTCCCATGGGTAGATTTACACTCCACAGATGAATATGTTGTGCGTGTTGAAATCTCATCAGGGGAAAACTGTACTTATGGTGAACTGCAGCTCAAATAAACACGCCACATGGTAAGTGAGCTTAGTACATATTGGACCTGCCACATGGACTGGAGTATCATCTTTCAGGGGTTGAGGGTCATGTATGATGCAGCAAACTGCAAAATATGGTGATGGATTCAAATGACTGCTGCTGGAGTTAATCCTAAAGCCAAGCTCTTACCGGTTATTATATTACCGCAGGTTATTTTATGAACTTTGTAGTAGTATCTGCTATTTCTGCTTATTTCCACTTCCAATCAAGGATAGGATTTCTGTCCAACATAAAAGAATGTTCTCACAGTGTGAATTATAACCTCCGGTGGGCTCAGAGAGTTAAAGCTGCACGTGTTGACATTGATAAAGGCATATCAGCTAATGTGGCTTTATGCGAATTGCTATGAATTTGTATCACGATACAGACATCTGGCATATTCGTTAGGCGAGTGGGAGTCCCAGAAAAGACATGGTGAACATGTTTATATATATATATGAATTCTTTGGGGTTTGGTACATGTTTTTTATTGCCCAGGAATAAGTCTGTATCTGTGTATGTGGAAAAAAAAGCTCCATCTGCAGCTTCTCAGGTCATTGAACAAGTAAAAGGAAGTGACCTTTAACCAAGCCCATTAAAAGTTTAAATGACAGAGAGGAAGCCTAGACCTCTTTGACATTTTCCTCTGGACTGTGTAACCTTGCCTCAGCCAGCACAGGAAGTTCCTCATTCACAGTCTAATTAGCGCTCAGTGGACTGACCTCTGCAACCCAGAGCATCGCCCCCGCCCCAAAGGTCTCCCTGCAAATCTCATCGGATTAGGAATGCTTGTCATTTTTGTGTTTAGGTTGACTTACTGGTTTGTGAAGCCCGGAAGTAATAACCAGAGAGCAGCAGCAGCAGCAGCATGAGCTCTTGCACTAACTTCTAAAGTAGTTTTCATTGAGCTCAGTTTAAGTTTAATCTCTGCAGAATTGTGTGCTACTTCCAGCTTGTTACAATAAGCAGACAGTGATGGATGACATTTAAGCTGCTGTGTTGTGTTTTGACGTGGAAGATGGATGGTCTGATTCAGTCTTGTATGGAGGCATGTAGTATATATATATATTGTATGTCGCGGGGGCTTTGGAGCCTCCCGTTTGTCTTCACTGACACTTATGGACACCAGATGTGCATCATTCCTCTCATGTATATCTGTCTATACTGAGTCTCTGTAGTATGGTTGCCAAAATACAATACAATATCCATCCATCCACCCATCTTCTACCGCTTTATCCTCCACATGAGGGTCTCGGTGGGGTGCTGGTGCCAATCTCAGCTGATAAAGGGGCGAAAGGCGGGGTACACCCTGCTGGACAGGTCCCCCGTCCATCACAGGGTGGTTTATTAACACCTCAGTGAAATAGGATCTGTGTAATCATACATAGTCTGCAGTTGCTTGTTGGCCCATTGACATGAAGGCCACGCAGCTCATGCTATATTTGTGTGTTCTGTTTATACGATGCCATATGGCTACCTGTTCAGCACATGGACCGTAAACGTCAACATCTGAGCTGAATAGGTATTTTATTGTGCTAGAGTCGTGTGAGCTCAGAGACATTAAAGAATGGATGGTTTGTTGTTTCTTTCCATGATATATAATGTGTGTGTGTTTGTTTGTTTTTGCAGAAACTGGGCAGCAGCATGCAGTGTGAAGAAGGCACAGAATGGCTGCTGGAGCTGCTGATGGAGGTGCAGTTGCAGCAGTACTTCCTGAGGATCAGAGACGATCTTAACGTCACACGGCTGTCCCACTTTGACTATGTGAAGAACGAAGACTTGGAGAAGATTGGCATGGGTCGACCTGGTAAGACTGTGTATGTTTGTGTGTGTGTTATATTGTGCTAATGTTTATACAGCACGTCTCAAGTTTGTTTTTCATTCATTCTATCACACATCTTTCATATGCATTCACACACTGGGGTTAAGTGTCTTGCCCAGGGACATAAATACATGCAGACTAGACTGGGTACATTTGTTTCTGCAGTGTGAGGAGTGTTTTGGCACTGCAGTTACACACAGGAGCTTTAATGAACCCTTGAGTCTTTTAATAACCCAAGAGGACACATATAATTAAATCAATTAAATCCCCATTTGTTTATTGTTTAGCCAGTGACTGTATTTAAAAATAATCAACCCTTCTAACTGTACAACAAACCCATCTTGCATTAAAGTAACTTCACCAGAGCAATATCAGTAAAATCAAGTAAAATCAGAAAAGTGAACAGATGAACATACAGTACGTCAGCGTGATACAAACTAAAAGAACAGCATTAATTAATCACATTAAAATAAATCATATTTCCTTACATTACTGTGTTGGCATGGCAGCTGTTAATGAAGCGTTAGTGACTAAGACTCTTGGAGCCACTCGTATACCTGGACACCAGCCTGATTGTACTAATCTTAATCTGGAGATTGGCTGGATAAACTATAAAAAATAAATTATTTGGTGGAAAGATCAATTTGACACATCACAGTGAAGTGGCCTACGACTTTAATCTGATAAACTGTCATATCCTTACATACAGACTGGGAATTGAGAACAAGCAGAGAAAATAAAAGCTAGCTTTAATGAATTCTCCTTTGCTATTGTGCAGGCAGGAATTCTACATCTGTTCTTTATAGTAACGTCTGACGTTCTGCAGTCATGACGTTTGATCACTGTAAAGTTACAGTTGGTGATTATTACGTAGAATAATAGGTGACATGTCTTTAGTCTGTGGTGTGTTTGTGTGAAGACGACGGCAGTAGGAATGTTCTAAATCCAGTTACAGTTGAAACCCCCCAGGGCCTCGGCCTCAGATCCACTTAAGATCATCGACACCCACTTGTCTTCTTCAAATATTTTCTCACATCTCTCTTCTCTCCTGTTTTCCAGACTCTAAATCCTTTTTCCTCCTTCTTTCTTTTTTTTTTTTTTTTTCAGACAGGACAATGAGACTGTTTTTGTTATGGGGGGGTATGACTGATTACTTTGGCAGGTGTTTACGTCTTTCACTACTATCACTGTGTTCATTTATTTCTCTCTCTCCTTTATTCTCACGTTAAAGGGCAGAGACGATTGTGGGAAGCGGTGAAAAGGAGGAAAGCCATGTGCAAGCGCAAATCCTGGATGAGCAAGGTAACTGATATAGACGATATTATGTGCTCATACTCACTCATTTATTATGGTACATGGCATGCTTGGCATTATGTCGCCATGGCGGCGGCGGCGGCGGTGGTGGTGGTGTCCGTCTATCTGTCACAATGTGGATACACTCATGAGGACACAATGACTCAAACATGGTAGAAATGTCTCATTTTGACCACAGACCGCTGTACAATCACGTTGCTCAAGAGCGCGACAATTTTTTAGCAACATTGGTACAAGAATGAAAACATTAGCATGTCTGTTTTAGCACTGGTAATATATGACATTTGGTATTTTATTTTATGTCTCTTCATAATCCTCCATCAAAACAAAACCATCAACATGGGGAAACAATGACGGTTATAACTAACCATTTCTCATTTGTTGATTTGTTGTAATTGTCTTCTGTCCCCTATTTTCCTTTCACCCCAACCGGCCTGGGCAGATGGCTGCACATCTTTGAGTCTGTTGAATATGATATTGTATACATTTTGTTACCTGTATAAGGTAGGGTTTAAATCTAAGACACTTAGACATCGCAATATAAGCATGTAAAATAAACAAGATATTAAAGTTAGTTGGCATTAGATTGGTAAAATGCTCTTGTTTGCATCTTTGTTATGTGACTGTAAACAACAGCTGTCCTCCATCGTCATCTTTTCATGAAAACAGCCAGCAGAGAGACGAGTTGCGTGACTTATTGCCTGGTCTATACTGTGTGCTGCCGGTTGTATATGTCTGTGTGGAGCGCGGCTTGCTGCCAAAATGGCGTTGTTTTGTTTGAGTTTTGCATGACTGGACTGCTTGACGTCGGCTACCGGAGCTCTGCCGGAGCCTGGGCGCAGGTGACGCCTCTGAAATTCCTGTTGCAAAAGGTCAACACGATTCTGGAGGCTTCAAAATGAATGGGAGTTCAGATTGTAAGGGGTCGATGTCACGATAGTTATGCACGTTAATGCAAGAGGTTGGGGAGAGACGTCCAAATGACTTCTCGACTGGTTCTGTGCCTCGCAGAGGTGTGGTGGGTATACTGGAAACATTCCTCTGGAGAACAAGACGGCTTGAGCGCTCACATGAGCATGAGCAGCACGTCCACATTAAGACGCAGACAAACACATAAACACACGGGTCAAGTCACAAGAGCGGGTGACACGCAGATTTGGAGCATGCTGCATTCACTGAAACGCTGTTTCAGGAAGTGTCGAGCTTTTCGGGGCGCGTAAACCACGCACACTCACTGCTTTCTTACACAAACTAACACTTAAATGACGAAACTCACTTCACGCTCACATAATACGGCACTGGCAACATCTGCTCTATGCTTCACACTTTATTCCTCTGAGTCGTGTGTGTGCTCAGTGGACGCAGTGCTCGCCGTCTATAATTACACCTGTCTGTTTCTGCGTCTGGCACCATCTTCAGCTTGAGTAATCTGGATCCTCAGTCTGCTCTCTCCCCCCCCCCCCCCTCTCTCTCTGTCTGCATCTGCGAGTGAATGAGAGAGAGAATTTAGAGCCTCCTATTTGAAACCCACTTACCACACAGTGACCACTGAGAGATGGTGTTTTTAAAAAGGTCTGCAGCATTATGTCATGTCTGGTCCAGTGTGAATGTGAAACCACACACCTCGCTCTACTGTTTATATCCAGCCAGTCAAATGTGTTTGGCAGCAGGCGTTCATTCACCACTGATGATAACATTTGATTCATTCATTCATTCCACTTCTAATCAAACAATTTACCTTTATTGTAAAGACAGAGTGATGTCATGTCTTTGTTAGAGACGTCTGTTTTGGGAAATGCTAATTTAGCTTCTGGTACATATTGTCTGATATCAGCACCATGACTGTGTGCATTCCCATTTTGGTAAACAGTCTTATTTAGGGTGTCTAAACAGAGTGTTCCTTTGTTGGTTCTGCAGAGCCGGATGAGTGTACAAATTCAAATTTAGGATTTGATAGCAGTGAAAGACGCACATAAACACACACACACACACATGCTGGTTTTGCATTCTTTGTGTGGCCCCTCATAGACATAATGCCATACATAACGCCCCTAACCATAACTGTAAAACCAGGTCTTAATCCTCAAAAAGCCTGTTAAAGTTGCCAAAATGTCCTCACAAAGATAGCTTTGCGTGACACTTGTACACACACTCTCACACACATACATAAACATTGACTAAGTCAGATAATGCTGTAATGAGTACTTCCTAACAGCTCAGCCATTTCAGCTGTGTTGAGAGCACTGAGTCAGGTAATAATGTGTGTGTTTCGACCGCATAGCAATTAGTTATTTTGGAAAAAAACGTCAGCTCTTTTTGGTCTGGAAGCTTTTCAGTAGACTGTCCCATCTTTCTACTTTTGTACTTCTAATTACAGAAGTAGTGTTTAACATACAATCACAAAATAAAAGTAAGAATATTTGTCTCTGCCTGATACTTACAGGTCTTGCTGCTGCAGGACTACCATAATGTGTAGGGAGGGAAGGAATGCAGGCGTGAGCGCATGAGTTTTGAGTCTTATAAAACGGAATGGAAGAGCAGCTGTTGAACGAGCCTCTGTTGTCCTCTCTTTCTGTCCACCCACACTGTCCACTTCACTGTCTCCTGAGTACAAAGTGACCAGGCAGACATCTCAGTGAAGAGATTACACTCAGATGTGGTCCTTCATGTCTCTTTCAGTCACAGAGCAGCTTCATTAATCCAATATTACTCTGTACTCTTGTTTAACAGCAGTATATATGAACAGGAGCTAGAGCAGCTCTTTTTCTTAAGTGTCTCAGGGCACAGAACTTCTAATTGACAGCATCATGTTAAGTGGTTATTAAGAAATTGCTGAAATCTCTTACTCTGTTTCACTTTAGGTGTTTAGTGGGAAGCGACCAGACGGAGGAGACTTCCCTCAGCAGGGCCAGCCAGCCTCCTCCTTTCGAAAGCTGTCTCCAACGCCTCCCCTGGGCCTGGGAGAGGGAGTCCTGGCCACACAGCCCGGTGGTGGTGCTCCCCTCGATGGGCAGCAGCAGGCTCTGACTTGTCTCATCCCTGAGAAGGACTTGACGTTGTTTGAGAAGCTTGGGGACGGATCTTTTGGTGTCGTGAAGAGGGGAGAGTGGCTGACACCTGCAGGGAAGGTGGTGAGAGATTAAACTCTATCAATAGGATTTGGAAAACTGCTATGCTGCTGCTCTTTGACAGTTGTATTGATGTAGGAATAAGTTTGTGCCTCTGTGATAAAGTGAACACTGAATTTAAAAGTCGTACCATGACATGGTTTTACTGTGTTCCAGCTGCACGTCGCTGTGAAGTGTCTGAAGACGGACGTGCTCAGCCAGCCCGACGCTCTGGAAGACTTCATCTGTGAGGTCAACGCCATGCACTCCCTGGATCACCAGAACCTCATTCGCCTCTACGGTGTGGTGCTCACGCACCCGATGAAGATGGTAGTGGACACACAGATGAACACAAACACAGCACATGTACAGATTTACATGAGTCACTAGAATGTGGTTCTTTGAACTCTCAATAAATAAATAAATAAATAAATCAAGCATCTTTTGTCATAGGAGGGAAGATGAAAGTCGAGATATAAGGACTGATATCCTGAAATATTCAAATCTTTTGTTTTTAACTCAAATTGCAGCTCTGTTGTACTTTCCTAATTTCTTTTACTATTCGTATAATTGACTATTTATTGAACTTTTATTTTACTTAGAAGTCACATTGTGATTTTTACAAATGACACAAGATGGAGTCAATTCAGCATCATTCAAGTACAAAGAGAACATATGAAGCACACGGTCACAAAAATAAGCATTTAAAGCAGCTACAGGTCACATTAACTATCATTGATTAAAACTACTTTAAATATTCAAATACAATTCCTTATCTCTTTAGTGTCACATTGTTACTCCCTCTTTTCGCCTCTCACTCTCTCTTCATGTCTCCCTGTGTTCTGTAGGTGACAGAGTTGGCTCCCCTGGGTTCTCTGCTGGAGCGGTTGCGATGTGTTCATCCACAGGGTCCAGTGTTGATCCACACTCTGTGTCAGTATGCTGTACAGGTATCGTGTGGCATGGCCTACCTGGAACAGAGGCGCTTCATCCACAGGGACCTGGCAGCCAGGTACGTGAGGGGAACAGAGCGAGCTGTTGAAGGTGGACTAACCAAAACCACAAGTGTGCTCATTTGTTTTCTCTCAGGGTATTTTTTACTGGTATGTTCAAGTATTTATATTGCTTTTCCTTCTACTCCACCCAAATATTTACTGACCATTATAGGGAGAGTTGGCACATACAAGTAAAATGAGTCAATATTTGGCTGGCTGTGCTGGGTGGTCCAAGTTCTTGGTCTTTCCCAAATAAGTCACTTTCAGTCCGGAGTTGACACAACTTAAACCCTTAAGAAAAAACTTAATGGCTGGTAAAAATGTGTACTTGCCAGTTAAAGTTGTGGTACAATAGTAACAATTTCACATAGCCATTACAGGGTAATTCAAACAATACTGTGTGTGTGTGTATATATATATATATATATATATATGGTGTAAGTGAGAATTGTCCATTCTAGGAGTTGTGGGGTGTGTGTTCAGAATAGGAAAACATGATAAAACAATATTTAAATTATATTGTTTTATTACTACTTGTCATGTCCAATTTTGTGGATTCTTTTTCTTTCTCACACCAATGGACAATTTCACATGAGTCTTGATCGTTGTTATTTTGTGTGTTGAGCAGGGGGCGCTGTTTTTGAAGAACACTGAACATAGTTGAGATGTGTTTTTAAAAGCCTTCTTGTTTAAATGTAAAATGGTTAAATATTTCACCCGGTTTCTTCAGGAACATCTTGCTGGCGTCAGTTCAGAGAGTGAAGATTGGCGACTTTGGGCTGATGAGGGCGCTGCCGAACAACGACGAACACTATGTCATGCAAGAGCATCGCAAAGTTCCTTTTGCATGGTGAGTGGACCGACAGTGACACAATAACTGGAGTTGAACAACTATCATTCAAGTATCATTCCAACTCTGCTGTTGTGCTCAGCTCTTACAGTATCTTTTCAGACAATGAGACAATTTTACTCCATTTGATATTGTTATTATGCACAAATAATATTTATTGAGAAGATTCAGCACATTCTCAAAATAAAGCGAGCATCATCATCAATTGATGTATGTAGTTTTGTGATCATTGTCCTTTAGGTGTGCTCCAGAGAGTCTGAAGACGAGAACCTTCTCCCATGCTACAGACACGTGGATGTTTGGAGTCACTCTCTGGGAGATGTTCACACATGGTCAGGAGCCGTGGGTGGGTCTCAATGGAAGCCAGGTAAACACGCACTGAAATATTAAGGGAAAATGACAACAGGCAGAACAATAGAATTAGTTTAAAAAAAAAATTACATCTTTTTTTTTCAGATTCTGCACAAGATTGATAAAGAATGTGAACGCCTCCCTAAGCCAGAGGACTGTCCGCAGGATATCTATAATGTCATGTTGCAGTGTTGGGCTCAGAAACCAGACGACAGACCTACTTTTCTCGCCCTCAGAGAGTTCCTGCTTGAGGTAGGGATGTTATTTGGATCAGTAATGGTCTCAATTAAGTATTAATATAAAATATACCTGGGTAGCACATTCTCCCGTTTTCCCTTAATCTACTGCGGCCTGAATGGGCTTTTAGTGCCATCTAGTGGCCTGACACCAAAAGAAGAAACTATGGCTTGAGTTACTGTATATTAAAGTGACAGCTCTATTTTTCAGACCATGCCTACAGACACGTGTGCCCTTCAGGACTTTAATGAGCCTGACAAATTAATGATACAGGTCAATGACATCATCACCATCATTGAGGGAAGGTGAGTAAGAGTTGTTCAATTAACCTACATCCTGACTTTACTACTGCTAAAGGTGGTTTTAAATTAATGATCTAATTTAAACCTAGAGTTTGCATTTCCATTAAACTAAAGTCAAAGTTATGTTAAATATCCACATCCTCACTATCTTTGTTCTTTCAGGGCTGAGAACTACTGGTGGCGAGGTCAAAACAAGCGTACTCTTAAGCTCGGACAGTTCCCCAGAAATGTGGTGACATCAGTGGCAGGTTTGTCAGCGCATGATATCAGCCGGCCGCTCAAGAACAGCTTCATCCACACGGGACACGGCGACTCCAACCCTCATCGCTGCTGGGGCTTCCCTGAAAAGATTGATGAGTAAGAACCCAACTTTCTTATATTTATACATACTACCGTTTAAAAGTTTGGAGTCACTAGAAGTTTTGTTTTTGAAGGAATATAACATTAAATGAATCAGAAATACACACTATTCTAGCTGCAAAAGTCTGGTTTTTAATGGAATATGTACATAGGTGTATAGAGGCCCATTACCAGTGTTCTAATGGTACATTGTGTTTGCTAATCGCGTTAGAAGGCTATTGGATGATTAGAAAACCCTTGTGAAATTATGTAAGCACAGCTGAAAACAGTTTTGCTATTTTTTTTTCCTGACGAAAGCAAAATTATTATTTTGAATAGAAATTTCTAATCATGAATAAAAGTGTGACTTTTAATGGAAAAATTGTATCGGTGACCCCAAACCTTTGAACGGTAGTGTATACTGTATATGTAAATATATATAAAATGCCTACAGTATGTTGGAATATGTACTAGATTGAAGTAGTACCGCGCTCTAATCAGTAGGGGGCAGTAAGATATCATTTGAAACAACACTGTGATACATTGACTTGGCTTACTTCACAAAAGTCTGTCCCTTTCTTCCTTCCAGGTTGTACCTAGGTAATCCCATGGATCCTCCTGATGTTCTGGGTTTAGATCTCAGTGCTTTTCGACCCACACAGCTACCAGGACGAACTAAAAGTAAGTAAGGAAGCAGTTAATAAACACCAGTACTATATATATTTACATAATTAAAGAATATGCATTCTGTAGGTCCCTTGTCCAATGATTAATGTTGCACCAGTGAACCCAGCACTTATTTAGCTCTTTTGTTTAATGTACTTCAACCACAGAATGACAGCAGATTCTACTTCTACATTTACTAAACCTGGTTCAAAGTTGCAGTAGTTAGTTTTTGTGAGAGGATTACACTTAAACAGCTTTCCTTGCTTCTTCTTTGTTGAAACACTTGCATAAACAGCTTTACTTTCCTGACCTTTGCTTCCTGCTTTTTCTAATCTTTTTTTCTTTGCCGCTGTCATGTTTTTCCTCTCTGTTTCTTGTTTTGCGGCGGAATCTGTTTTCATTTCTCCAGAGGATCCTCCTCCTCGCCCTCCTCAGCCAGCAGTGTTAATCAAGAGTAAGTCTGGTCTCTCAAAGCACCTCTTCACCCATTGCTCCTGCCCTCTCTGTTCACTCCTAGCTCCACTTCTCAAAGGTACATCGTTTCTGTCTGTCCTTTGCCTGTGTTTGCAGTGACTTACTCTGTTATTGTTATTTCTTTGGCATCTTTATTTTCCCCTCTTTCCACCCTTGTGTTCCTCTCATAGTGTTGATGCTGTGCGTTGTAGGGCTTACTCCGAGTCCTTTTGGAGTGCATATTCTGTGGATTATCACAGAGCCCCAGTGTCATTTCTTTCTAAACCTTTTTCAGTAAATTCATTCATGTGTTGTTTGTGTTTCTCCAGAGCCGTGCTACGATCCAGTCAATGAGGATGAGGATCTTACCTCTGCGGGATTAAAGAGATTATCACTTCGGAAGACTGGTTCAATAAAAAGTTTAAAAATAAAACCCTCTGCATGGGTTTCGGCTTCCAAACAGGGCGTTAGCCGGACTTCGGTCTCAGGCCACAAACCCAACAGTGAAGTGTCCCTCATTGACTTTGGGGAGGAGTTCCCTCCATCCACACCCTCCCCTTCCCCCGTGGTTGAAACGCAGATCCCCTCCTTGGCAAAGTTGGCTTTGGATGCAGAAAACATCATGGACCGGA
Organism: Microchirus variegatus; assembly: GCF_963457635.1. Classification (NCBI taxonomy): domain Eukaryota; kingdom Metazoa; phylum Chordata; class Actinopteri; order Pleuronectiformes; family Soleidae; genus Microchirus; species Microchirus variegatus. The sequence continues at coordinate 10,627,857 of NC_139806.1, read as the reverse complement.
CTCCTCCTCAGAGCCCGTCTCGATCATTGCCCCGCCCCCTTCACCCCACACCAATAGTGGACTGGGATGCACGACCGCTACCCCCGCCTCCAGCCTACGATGATGTAGCCCAAGACGAGGATGATATGGAGGTATGTTAGGAGGTGATTTGTTATTATTGATTATCTATTTTCTGTTCTCACTTTGCTATATAGTAGAATGTATTGACAATTTAATGGACCCATTCAGACCTGGTGTAAACATCTGACCTGAGATATCCCAGCGACAATTGGACAGTGTGAAGTAAAACTGTTGACGTGGCAGTAAAATGCATCCATGATGTGACCACATCCATGATTAGATCTGGCTTCATATGCTCTGTATTCAAAGACACAATGTCGTCCTGTCACAACAACAAAATTGTGTTTCGAACAAGACTGACCGTATAGTTTTTGTCTACATGAACATCTGTGCTAGAGAGGGTGGGAGGGTCTGGAGGAGCCCAGTCAATTAAAGCACTATTCACGCTGCTTTAACGTGAAATAATTAGAAAAACAAATCAAGTAATACTGTGGTGGTGGCTATAAACAAGTCGACATATTCCATCATTCTAAAGTTTGGGGTCACCTATACAATTTTTGTTGTGTTTTCCATTAAAAGTCACACTTTTATTCATCAAAAGAGTTGGAAAATGAATAGAAAATATTGTGAAGACATTAACAAGATTAGAAATAATGATTTTTCTGTTTTCAGCTGTGCTAACATCATTGCACAAGGGTTTTCAAGGGTTTTCTAATCATCCAATAGCCTTCTAACGCGATTAGCAAACACAATGTACCATTAGAACACTGGAGAGATGGTTGCTGGAAATGGGCCTCTATGTACATTTTCCATTAAAAACCAGCTGGCACAAGTTTGCAGCCAGAAGTCGTATATCACATTAACAACAATAGTCGTTTACCACATTAACAATGTTTAGAGTGTATTTCTGATTCATTAATTCTTTAATTCTTTAATGTTATATTTAAGTGATTTTCCTTCAAAAACGAGATTTCTAAGTGACCCCAAATTTTTGAATGGTCGTGTTTGTGTGTTAAGTGTAAAAAAAACTTTTGATGAGAGTTGAAGATGCATTAAAGATGCAATATATAGGTTTAGCCCAATGTGATCAGATCACACTCCATATTTTAGCAGGTTCTATTAGTCGGATAATTTCAACAAACATCTAAACTCTTCTTTCCTCACAAAGGTCAGCTCCATTAACAGCTCAGAGCAACAGCATGAAGAGGAGCACATTGATGTCCGGACCTCAGATGAGACCAAAGATGCTTTCTCTTGTGAACAGAAGGTGCAGATTACAGCTCTTGTCTCCCGATGTTCTGACAAACCAGGCCTGGAGGACAACCTCTTTCTACCCAGCAAGCAGAGCCAGGGTCTGTCCACATCTTTCTCCCAGTCCATAGAAATCTTCCAAGAACTCCAGCAGGAGTGCATGAGGAGGCTCAACGTGCCGGCGGCAGTCGCTGCTCGGTCATGCTCCCCATCCCAGACCTTTGCTTCATTTCCCCAAACTCCTCAGGAGCGAGACCAGCAGATTGTCCTCTCCTCCAATGAAGACAAACCCCAAATCCCTCCACGGGTTCCCATCCCCCCTCGCCCGATAAAAAGGGGTGACTACACATCTGCCCGCTGGTCAAGGGATCTCTCTTTGTCCCCGACACCAGCAGATCCTTCAGAGGACATTTCAGGTTCGGATCAGAACCGACCACCTCAGATCCCTCCAAGGGACCCTTTGTCCCAGTCGGGCTCCAGGACTCCTAGTCCCATGGGCCTGTTAGTGGGCTCCCCCCAGCAGAGGGTTTACTCTGTCAGTCCCACTGCCATGCAGGTTCCTCCTACTATATCCTGCCCCCCCCAACACACCTATGGCTCCTACCTCTCCACCTCTCCAGGTAAACTCATGCCTACCACACACAGCTTTGCCTCAGATCCCAAATATGCTGCGCCCAAGGTGATCCAGGCACAGGGGAAGGACTCCACCAGTAAAGGCCCGTGTATTCTTCCCATCGTACGCGATGGACGCAAAGTCAGTAACACTCACTATTACCTCCTGCCCGAGAGGCCGCCGTACCTTGACCGATACGACCGCTTCTTCAGGGAGGCGGAGAGTCTTCCCGTCAGTGGTCTGGAGGAAAGGCATGTACGGCAAGCTAACACTGCCACTGTCAGACCCATGGTGGTCAACAGTCAAACTGTCCAGGGGCATGTCCAGGGACAGGGCCTCGTTCAGCCGGGTGAGCTGAAGGCTAATTTCTCGTCCAACAATAACAGCAGTCTGGGTGGACCACGGTCAGGGGTGAGGACATCACTTAGCCTCCCTCGCGTCTGTTCAGACGCGTTGACAGCGCCAGTGGTCACTGCCTCCTGTGCCAGGACAGATGGAGGAGGAAACTCAGCTGACAAGGTCAAAATGGTAACGTCAGAGATATTGGATTTGTTCTGTTTTTTTTTAAAACACAAAACTGTTTCTGGCTGGAGTAATAACAGGCGCTTGCTTACGTCCTTTGTCAGTAGTATTAATTGTAACCTTCCAGTAATATTAATTTTTAATGCTCCAAAACTAATAACTTGACTATTTAACTGCATACAGTGAATCCTCATGTCCCCGTGTGAATACCATGAGGTACTTTCACAAGCAGCTTTATCCCTTTCCTGATTTAAGCTCCAGTGTGTAACTTCCCTCCAACTTTCTGTTCTCTTTCAACGTTTCTGTATCTCACTACCTCACTCATGTTTCAGAGAATCAGGGTTATTTCCTTGACCTAAAGGTCACTGTTGTCTTGCTTCACGAGCATATCCGTTTGCTTCCACCTTCTCTCTGTGAGTCGTGATATAAAACTCATCACTGAGAGGCTTTATCAGCATTTTGTGAACTCCTTTGACAGTGGTTCGAATTTTACTGACATTTAAATGTTACACAATACAGCTTTAAAAAAATCATTATCAGAACGAAACTATGATTAACGTGTAATAATAAAACAACTTGAATCTGAACTTAAATTTGTTTGACTCATTAAACTAAAAGTTTTATTTGAGAGTCTTTTCGAGTTTTAAAACCTGGCAGCAAACATTTATTCATTTCCATTACAAAGAAAAAGCACAAAGACGCTTCTTTTGCGAAATGAAAAATGTGGCATTGTTCTTCGCAGAGAAAGGTTTTGTTCATCTTTTTGCTGAGAACTTTATTTAAACAGACAATTAAGCTGTGGAGTTATATCTGCTTACTTATTGATTTGGCCACGTATTGAACCAGAGGTTCTTCACTGATCAAGCACTTGGCATTTTGCCGTGGACACTGAGATCTGTGTCTGCACACTCTACTGGCAATTTGGGATTATATGTAAAACGCAAGATATAAACATGCAGTAAACACAACAGTCATACAAGTAGCAGGAGGCAATGCTGTAATATTTTTAGGACAATTAGTGTCAAAGCAACTTTTAAACCTTCTTTTATACTGTATATTAAATAATTCCATTGCTGCTAGAAACTCCCAACACACTTAGGATCACTGCAGCATTATCTTAAAACTAATTGAATAGATTCTGTGAGAAAACTGGTGGTTGTTGCCTTTGGGAAATGCAGTGATGCTTAAATCTTAGCACATTGATTCTTATCAGGTTTTTTTTTTAGGTTAAAGTTCACGGAGAAGCTCTGATATGTGCCAAAAATATCATATGAGTGTCAGTTTTGAAAGTTACATGAATGATTTATCTCAAGTTGACAGTGAGGATTTCATCATGAGGAGAGGATGCAGTGATTGGGAAGGGAGCACCAGCAGGAAGAGAGAGAGAGAGAGAGAGAGAGAGAGAGAGAGAAGAGGAGAAATCCATTGTCAGATGTTGCAGAGACTTACGCTGTTGTTGTATGAAACAGGTGCAGGAGGCAGTTCACGGTGTGACGATGGACGAGTGCCAAGCCGCCCTCCACAAGCACAACTGGAGCGTCCAGAAAGCTGTGCATTACCTAAAGGTGAGACATGAGCTGAATAGAAAGATTTGACAGCAGGGAAATGTGTGTGCACTGCAGAACCTGTGCTTCATATATACACAAGGACTGTGCAACAATATTCTGGATGGATGAGGATGCTTTCAGAAATAATATATATATATTTTTTTCAATCCATTGATTAGCTCTTAAAATGTCCCAATGTTCACTGTCATAAAGGACCAAAAACACTGGAAAATATTCACATTTAATGTTCCAGTGTGCAACATTAAGGACAATTTATTTGCAGAAAATGAAAATACTACAAATACTTTTGTTTGTATTCATGTATAATCACATTAATATATATATATTTTTTAAAGCTTTTGAACAATCCTTACATATGTACTTTTGACAGATGAGGTTGGGAAAGGTAGCGCTGGATCTGCTTAGCTGTCACTAATTCTTTAAGAAGCTTAAATCAGAACGTGTTTTATTCTTTTGTTAAAATGACTCAAAACGATGCAGTGATTATTATAACGTTGGTAAATAATTAAGTAATCTATCACTCATTGATTAAATGTCGCAGCCCGAATGCAAAGTGCAAATTTTTGTGGCACCAACCTTTGTTTTTAAAACACTCCCAATTCTCTTCAAAGCCTCCATGAAGTAGACTATTATATTGCAGCTCTGTCGCTGTTTAAAGGGAACTAAAGTCCTCAGTGGTGAACGCTGCTTTGCTGCAGAGATCCATTTCAATGCATCTCACGTCGAGCTTGAGTCCATATTTATAAAAACTTTTTTTTGTGTGTGTGTGCTCGATGTTATTGATATGATAGCAGCAACTCTTTTTTTATCCTTAAGGGAAAATCAAGCCATTACTGATGCACTGAGCCAGCTAGAGTCACTGATGTGTCTGAAGCTGCCTTCAGTATCTTTTTAACAGGCGACATCAGGGGGAAACTGAGGGGGATGGAGGATGTGATTGGAAGGGAAGCTCGAGTGCTCGTAATAGCAAAAAAAAAAGAACAAAAAATGCATCCCAGAGGTTTCAATCTGAGCAAAAGGACAATTTGAACAAAGACAGTTAGCTTCTTTGAAGAATCTGATTACTGCTGCAAAAGCACTCACATTAAGGACACTGACTCACCTTGTGACACCTTTATAGTCCCAACTCTTTCCTTCTTTGATGGTTTGATCTCTTTTTGTGGCTGCAGGTGGAGCAGTTGTTCTGTTTGGGTCTGAGGAGCAGGCTGGAGTGTCTGAAGCTGCTGGAGATGTGCGACTGGAACCTGGAAGTGGCCAGCACTCAGATGTTAGATAACTATGGATCCACAAGGCAGAGGTACACAGTAACTGTAGTGCGTAACTTTGAAATAGAAACAAATGTCTGTTGTTATTGTCTGCACTGCACACAGGAAGTGATTTGTTTTATGTCAAGGCATCTGGAGGCAACAGCAACATTGCGCTAGTAAAGCAAGACAGGTTGGAGTTTGAATGAAAACACAAAGTTTAAGAAACCCGTCTGTTTAGCAGTTTTTATGGGATAAACACTTCTTCTCCCCACCTGCTCCTGCACTGCTGCTGTATACAAATGCTCCCTCTGTCAGGTCTGATAGTTTTGCTTTACAGAGCCTGTTTTCAGATTAAGGAGCAGCAAACCCACGTAGAATCTTAACTTTAACAACTGCACAGAAAGAGAACTCCTGTACTTCTCAGCCTCGCATTTACATTTAAAACATGGTCCAGAACTTTGATCTCGGAAATGGGATTCTGTGAGAACTAATGCTCGCTGAGCACATTTCAAAACCTGCCCCACATTCTGACATTGGATTAGATTTGACACGTCTGTTTTTGGGAAACAAGCCATTAAAATCGGCTGCTGGTTCTTTTCCCTCCACCAAACATAATAACACTGCAGCTTTGTCTCACAGTGAAGAGCACACAGCGACAGTCGGCAGCACTGCGACGCAATAAGATGACTGAAGTACACGGTTAATGAAGCAGAGAGAATCTTTGTACTTCGTTAAACTACGGCAAATATTGTTTTAACACTTGAGCAAATCTAATACGTAACGTGAATAGTTGAATTTCTCCTGCAGATAAATGTAAAATAGATCATATCCCATAATTCCCAGTCTAACCTACATTTTCTTTCTATTTGCAGACAGTGACAGAAATCTCAAGCTGCTGAGCTCTGATTAGAACTTCATCCTCGGGAAAAAAAAACCATTGTGAATGAATAACATGAATCTGCTTAGTTATGGCTCCATTCATGCGACGGAAAGAGGAATTTAATTTGGAGGCAAAAAGAGGAATTTGGGTCATATTTTTTTATTTTGGTCTGAAAAATATGTCTTTGTTGCACTTATTAGGAAGGTGCAGACTGTCGCCCACAATCGTTTTAAAGTTGTGTAGAAGCATAAGAAAAAAAAGGTCAGACAAATTGTTCTGCTACAGATTGTGTTCTAACTACACTGATGACACAGAGAAACACTGATGCTCGTTTAACAGTGGAGTTAAGTGGAGTGAAGCTGACGAGCACAACGTTCACGTTAGCACTTTTTTTTAAAGAGGTATTGTGTCAGAATTTGCGAAGCGCTTGTACAGTTTGACTGAAAACTGGGATTTACTCATCATTGTCCTGAACAGTGTACTGTACACGTAGACATCCTGTACTGCAGCTGCAGGATCTGCATTAACACTTGAAGCAATTGTTCTCAAGATCAGTGTATAAAACAAGTGCTATTTCACTGTAAAACATCAGTGCACAACAAAATCACGCAGCTATTGAGGTTATTTTGCAGGAATCGTATTTCCTGTTGACTGTTATCAGGTTTGGGAATATTAGTATGAAGATTTTCCATGACTGTTAGTTAGGTTTAATATAATACTGCACACTTTGGGATGAGAGTCTAGAGAATCGAGCACATTCGTGAAAACGGTCACAAATGGTGTTATTCAATACATGTATTGTCTGTATTTGTGAACTAAAATACGTGAATATATTTTAAAGACAAAGCTTAGCGATAAGAGAAGACTCATTTCCATTATCGGGTACGCCAATAAAATGACTTGAATAAAATACTGGGGGTAAGTTTCTCAAAGACAGACTTCGACTGTAGCATGAAAAGAAATGAGACTCATCTGAAATAACTTTGCACAAAGCCCTTTAAAATTCTGAATAATTTTCTAAAATATTCTGAGTAAATTAAGTTGTTTTTTTCCCCCATGTTGAAACACAAGAGGATCTCAAATTAAGCAGCTCCCCCTCAGTCAAGCACCAAAGTTCACTCTGTGGAAGAACTCGACTGCCACGAGGACATTTTTACTTAGACTTAGAGAAGTCATAACAGAAAACCTGAGTAAAAGTTTAGCCCAGTGCAAAGTTAACCTGTGCTGGAGCTGAGCTGTTGAATTAAAACTGGTCTAAAAGTTAAACCGATCTTAATTATCTTTGTACAGCCAGCCCTTGATTTCTGACTATAACTGCCAAACCTGCTGAAAACTGCTTATTGTTGTCTGATATTGGCAGCTCATAACGCTGATGTAGTGAAAGCTGCCCGTGGCCACAGTTCCTGCCCCATAATCATCACTGTTGTTTTGGTCAACAGCTTCTGAGCTGAACTTTTCTACATGTCAGCTGTGAATGAACTCACTTCTGGATGTTACCATATTATTTCTCTATTATGTGACAACTCTTCTGGAAGAAAAAGCAATAACAAAATGCATTGAAATTCACTTTTATGTAGTTAGACCAAATGCTGAAAGCAGTATTTAGTCTTGGTCGTCACATAATGATCCCCGATGGTGCCGTTTCCTATAGCTTAAAGCTAATTTTTTTGCCACCTGGTACCCATTTATTTAATGACCATATAAAGGTCTATGGCCATATGTATGCACTGGAGTTGCTCCATACGTCCACTCCTAGTATGTAACACAACCAAGCACAAACAAACAAAAAAGAAAGTCGTACCTTTTCTCCTGTGTGCAATACGGCTGCTGTATAACCTGTGAACTCCAGGTGCGTCTGTCGTCATGAAGAAACCGTTCACAGCTTCCGCCTCTGAAACGTCGTATCCTGGTAATAAAATGCACAGTTTTCAGTGTTTTCATGTATTTGGTGATTCAGTTTTCCCTCCCCAGAGTAGGATGAAGCTGTCCTCAAACACTGGTCCAGAGTCAGTTTTTTTCTTTGTCCATATTCCACCTCTGGTGTTTGTGTCGTCAAAGCTGACTTTAAATCAGTTTGGAAGGACAAGTTGATGATGTGAGAGCTGCCTCTCGTGTGTCTGTGTGTTGTTTGTCTTTATACCAAGCTGCTGTATCTGTATTAGAAGGACTGAACCTCATGGTGTAAACATCAACACAAAGCAAATATTGTGCTGTTGACACTGATGTTGGACAAAAAAAAAAACTGTTCAGTTTCGTCTTTCACAAACTGTCGTTTTTGTTGTTGTTGTTGTTGCTGATTTTCCTTCAGACCAACTCGTCATTTCTTGCATCTTTGTACATGTTTGCTCCCCAGGACGTGGTTCATTTTAAACAGGTGGTTTTCTTTGTTTCTCTCCTCCTGGGTTTATGGAAATGTTTAAGAGAAGTCAATGCTGCCAATTTATAAATGTATTTTTTATTAAAGAGCTCATTATTTTTTACCTCTCTTCTGGTCGACATATCTTTGTTTTGACTCTTGTCAGTGCGGCTTGAATGGGAAGTTATACTGAAGCATCCCAGGGATGAGGAGATGTTGCACACATGGAGAGATTCCATAGCCACTTTATTAGGTACACCGTTTCAGTCATGTGGACACGGTCGGTCAGGACGACCTGCGAGCATCACAATGGGTAAGAAAGGTGATTTAAGTGACTCTGAACATTCTGTAGTTGTCTGTTCAGTGGTCATTTTGAGACAGTTTTGTCTCGTCTGAGAAACAATCATCTGAACCAATGTCTGTGCCAATTCAGTGTCAGACATTTCACTGCATAATTGAACGGGTTTACTGGATGTGGATCTTTGGTCCAATATATATAGATAAAGCTATTTTTTCTGTGGAAGAACTAAAGTTAATGAATGTTAATGTTTATCATGACAAACTAAATGATAAATGGTCTGTTTTAGGCTGATGACACCACAGTCTTTTTGTCATTCAGTGCATGTATATGCTGCACTTTTTCAAGGTCACACTGGGGTTGGAAGATGAACTCGCTCTGCCACTGATCCACCATTTACTTAAAATAAATGGTCTGTATTTATACAGCGATTTTCTAGTCTTGCTGACCGCTCAAAGCTGCTTTACACTACAGTTTTGCCATTCACAGGAGCAACACGGGGTTAAGTGTTTTTCCCAAGGACACATCAGCATGCAGACTGGCATAGCTGGGAATCGAACCCATAACCTTTGAATTGAAAGACGACTCGCGCTACCACTCTACCCCAAAAATCTAAATACTTGGCCAACCCCACATGCACCAGCATCTTTAATTCGTTTGGAGAGCTTAAAAAAAGTGTTATTCCTAACTTTAACCTGACAACAATTCAAATCTTAGCCCTAAACGTATAGGTTTAGTTCCTCAGAAATCAAGTTCTGCCTCATTAGCAGCAGGTTTTGAGCTAACAAATACAAGTGGACACACACACACTCACAGGGAAGAACATGCAAACTCCACAGACAAAGGCTCTCGGTCGAAACCGAGGCTAATGACTGCACCACTGTGACTGCACTGCTGAACGATAAATCATTCAAAACAAAAAAAATAAGAAATGGATCACACCGCATTGAAAATCATTGAAGCTGTGCGGTGAACGCCGAATGTTACATGATAAACAACTGTATACGTAATAAGCCGTCAGACTGCGCCTCTCTGGTCTCTGTGTGATGTAACTGATCAATCAGAATCAATGAGGCCGTGCTTGCATTTGTGATCATCGACGTTCCGACAAAGCAGAGCCTTGATCCCTGCGAGAGAGAAACGAACGGTAATCGATCTGCTCAACACACACACACAACACACACACAACACACACACACACACGTCGAGTGACCTTCTTATTGTATATTCATACCGTTTGCTAAAGGACCAAACACTTCCATAGTTCTCAAATTGTCTCTGATGTGTTAGCGGCTAAATTAAGCAGACTGTTGGCTCATTTGTTCATCGACCAAAATGGCTGGAATATTGCTTCAGAAAGAACATTCAGGTCAATAAAACAACAACAAAAATAAGAATAAACTACTGTAGAAGAAGACTGAGCGTAGAACGGTGTGGTGAGGAGCCACTGAACCTTCAGTCCCAAGAAAACAAACATTATTCATTGATTTTCTTCATGATTTGAAGAACTTGTGCTTGTGAGAGCCAGTAGTGCCTCCATTCATCTTCCTGGCATGTTCATGTATGTGTGTGTGTGTGTGTGTGTGTGTGTGTGTGTGTGTGTGTGTGTGTGTGTGTGTGTGTGTGTGTGTGTGTGTGTGTGTGTGTGTGTGTGGACTACCATTACTCAGTGCGTAGTCAAATTATTAATTCCTGCTGTTCTTCTTGTTTTGGACAGTCGAGAAGTGGGCGCACAGGAAGCTCCAGAGAAATGACTTCAGTTTCCATCCAGAGAAGAGTGTAAATAAAGTTGAAATAAGACTCTGCCATACACTGTCTGGATAAGAGAGTCCTCCTTTATTTAAATGTGCCTGCAGTTTGCTTTATAGAGTTTGCTTTGCTTTTATATAGCTTTTTTTTCTCACCATTTCCTTTATTGTTCCGAGTTGAAACTTCAGCTCTGAGCAAAAGCAGAACTCTAAAACTTAAAAACAAGTCTTTTTCCTCTCTCAACCTCACTGCCTCTAATTTGATGAAAGTTAGTTTCATGTCATTTCTCTGCTCACACACGGATATCAAGTCACTACAACGACATCACACAAAAATATATTTTTTTTTTCAATCTAAGCGAGATAATTACAAAGGATTTAAAGCAGCATTAGCCTCTTTTTCCACCTCCCTTCTCATTTACCTGGGATTTTGAAAATCCCAGAAGAGGCGCGTTGTCTCTGCGAAATTACCCGGGGAAACACTTCCTCACGACTGGACTTTTCAGATAACCAGGAACTCTAGAGAGGCGAAGCTGTGTGCTGAATGACACTGATTGGTGGAACACATTTTGCAGCTGCAACCCACCTTTAATAAAGGGGACATAGTATACCCTATTTCAATCACCCTGCCAAAACATCCCTGTTCAGAATGCTCTGTTTATTAGTATCTCTTTAGGTCCACCTAAAAAAAAAGTAAAACTTAAGGGACAGGAAATGACATCAGCCACAGAGGCTACTGGGAGCTAACAGCAGTTAGCATTTGGAGAAGTGATAATTTGCAGGCTCTAACAGGCACATTGCCTTCATATATAAAATGTATCAACTGGACACGTAAATCCTCTGAGGCTGGAAGTTTGTGTAGAACTCTGTGCTGCACTGTGGAGCCAAGAATAGAACTTTTCACGGACTTCCAGTGTTCCGATACTGTTGCCCTCGCCATCACTCTTGCGTGTTTTACGGACAAAGCAGAGCTCCGCGAGACAACAATTCCAGGAATTTATAGCGCATTGTGACGTCCCAGTGAGCACGGAAGTCAACATTGCGTGTTTTATCTCCTGTACTTAGACTGAGGAGGACCACACACAGACGAGTGAGTCATCTTTTTTCACACTTTGCCGACTGATAGAGCCTCCAGAGTCCCAAATAAACCAGATCTTTAAAAGAAGATGAAGAAAGAAGAACTTATTCACTCCTCTATCGGATGACGAGCTCCAGGCTCATTTGAGCGTATTTGCTGAGGTTCAGCGGGACTTTGAGTCGGTGACACAAAAAAACAACCGAGTGTATATCAAATTTTCAGACAAGCAGGCGTATTTAAATGTGCGGCACACACCAAAACAAGTCCAGGAAAAGCTAAAGAATCATAAACAAGACTATAAGAAGCACCGGTGTACGTCATCAGCCTCATGTGAAGACATTTTACGGAACAGATTACCAGGAATAATTCCCCCCCTGGTAAATAAGTTCCTGGTAATAAAATTTCCTGTAAATGTTTTTTTTTTTTTACGAAAAAGGGGCTATTATGTGATTTTTATCATATTAATTCCAGGTTATACTTATGCAAATTCAGTGAAGTGGAAGATGGACGCACATTGTTAGAGGATGTGGTTTCTAATAATTGTACTGAGCTGTATGTCATATGTGGAACAGCATAATGAACAGAAGGTGCTGTTTCCATCAGTCTTTGCACATAAAATAACCAGACTGAAAAAAACAGTCACCCAATCAAAGGTAAATTTGATTGGGTCATGAAATGAGAATAATGAGTATAATGGAAATAGATTGATGTTTAGTATTTTCTGGGATTTCACTGCTGTGAAACAATAATAAAAGAAGCAAATATCTCTACAATTAAACGATACATCAACAGCTACAGAAGTTTTCTGTTGTTTGGATCAAGTGGCACCTTCTTCTTCCTCTGCTGTGATGAACCAGAACCTTCCATTTTCTTCTAAAACATTCAACACAGTCTTGTAGAAACCTGACTGTAGTGATCGTCTCCTACTGAGCATCACAGTGAATCCTCTCCTCTGCTTCTTCAATGAATAAAGGTAGAGTACAGCGAGTGCAGTCCTCAGATCGACTGATTAATGACATGTGGGGGAAGAATTTTCCATTGTCTCCTTACATACGACCACTGGAGACGCTGAGACACACACACAGAGAATGAATCATTGTTCTGACTGTTAATGATAACCCTTTGTCCACGTGTCCCCACGTGGCTGCAGATAATTACAGAATGATCTAACCTTTCCTACTCTGTTACCTAATCTAATTCGCCAGCTTGTTTCAACACACGTCACGCAAACCTTTCCTTTACGTGTAAATATTAACTGGAGTGACTCGATTCAACTGAAATTTAATTTCAAATTCATATACGCCGAGGAGTACGTCCTCACATTAGACGTAATGGAACAGGAACATGTGACGCTCAGCTGTGAAATGCTTTAAAGAGGAGGGTTGTTATTGGGTTTATGAACGACTGACTGGAGATAATTGGATTTCGGACGGACGTGCACTGCACCGCACACCTCGACATGATGTTCAGAAACTTTAGCATGTGTGTAAATGTGAAAGTCTCAATTATAGGTCATGTATAATAACACATTTTATTTCTGACAGACAAATAGCCGGCGAAGCACAGAGTGAATGTGCACATGTGGATGATTTAATCAAGCGTTTTAATGAGCTTTAAAATATCCCTCACTGCAAACGATAGGAAGGTTGTCATTTGTTAACACATTAGTTTTCAATAGTAAGGAAATTGGAAGTAAATTGTGGTACTGAAGCTGCCATTTTTAACAAATCAGCAAAAAAAGCCGCAATTAAAAAATAGGACACATTAAATACACTGAAAGGAGTTAAGGAAGTTTGTTTGAGATTCATTTTTACTTTTTTTCCATCAGGTATTGGAAAAGTGAGAGGACGAGTCAGAAGTGTCTATACACATATATACATATACATATATACATATATACATATACATATACATATATATTATATTTATATTATATTTCCCTTGTAAGGGATTTCTATGAGTTACTTGTAGTGATTAATTGATATAATGTATTATTATCATTATTAGAGCCCCAGCACTCACACAAGCACAGTGGTCCATGGACTGAATTCTTGTATTTTTTTCTTACGAAAGTATCGACTTTTTATTTTTTCGGGAATTAGAACTGGCAAAACATTTTAAAATACAGGGAATGTGTAAAAGTGGTGTAAAATGGCTCAATAGCCTCCTGGAGGACAGAGCAGAAGTTACACTAAAATTTCACAAAACTTGGTGGAAACATGTCTCAGCCCAAGACGAACAAAAAAGGCTATCGGTTACCATGGTCTTAACTTGACAGGAAGTCGGCCATTTTTTAATTTGGCGTCCATCTTGGCGATTTGTACAAGACACGACAAAGATGAAAAGTTATCAAAAGGTCTCGCAAATTCAAACGTGGCCGTACATTGACCGATCAGCTCAAAATGGCCAGAAATCACCAGCACATGAGAAGTCAAGGGTTTAGCGCCATCTGCTGGCTGCTTTGAGTGTCAGCAGGAGTAAAGTGATTTATTTGGGGACTATGTGTGTGTGTTAGTATTCCCTCATCTCAGCCTTTGTCACTTTTGTCTCTCATGTAATCTCTCACACACACACACTTGGTGACATTTTTAATCACTAACCAACAAACATCCATGTTCACCCACCAAAAGAATGACATATTAAACTGAGCGACCTCTTTGTTCAGGTCCAAACAAAACAAAACAAAACAAAAGGGCATCCCCCTGAGGGAAAAAACATGTATTTTCCTGATCTCCACAGCTTGATTCAGGTTGTTATTTTCTTTATATAGAACACTTTTCTTAACAAATGTAACAACTCGTTAGCAGCCAAATCAAACCTAATCAGATGATTCAAGGGATTTGCCCTTTAATATGGAGAAATGAAAGAATCCCAACACATCACACGATGAGCGAGCTCTATACGCATCAGTGGAGATGATAAATAAATAGGCCTACATTTGAATGCATGTCAGACACATTGTCAGGCAACAGGAATGTTTTCCATCAGGTGTGGGTTTGTCTGTTGATCTGCATGGTGTCTGTACTGTACGGCAACAGTTTAAGGTTTGTTTTTGTTTTTGACTGCAGTAGCTTCTCCTCTTCTAGAAAATTAAACTCTATAAACGGATAAACGTTAGCTGCAGAACTGGATGCCAAACATTCTCAGTCATTTTCACTCTGGTGAATTTTGTGCTTGTACATCTGGAAAACCCCAGGACACATATTTCAATCTCCTTCTTCAGCATTTTGCTAAATTAAATGTGCATTTTTCCCTGAAGCACTTCTGACCGGGCATTTATTAAGATTTGGCGATCAGAATGAAGTTACGCTCCACTGACGTGGACCCTAGAGGGCGCTGAAGAGCTCAGGAAGTGCCAAGTTAATTCACATTCAGACACAGTTGCTCTTCTAAAGACTCCTCCACTGACAGCTGCCATCTCATGACAAAGAAACAGAACAACAGTGTCTCCTGAATTATGAAACAGAATCTCCAAACTCTCCTGTGCTCTTCAGCTGACCTCAGTCAAGACTATAAATGTCTGGCACTCTCCAGTCTGACGGGAAGAGACAGACCTGTCCACAACTTTTACAATTTTGTCTACACTGCAAAACAACGAGTGGATGCAGCTGCTAAATGGGTCACCTCTCTGTCCTGGAGTACAGAAGACACTCGGGCTCTCTGCTGCATGTCTGAATCATGTTTGTTTACTACACTGCTGACATTCCCTCCATGATCTGTCACTGGCGTTGCACTCTCTGCTGACAGAAGGGGGGCAGTCTGTTGACCTGAAACCAGCTTTTGGAACCGCAAAAAGTTTTGGGATTTTTGTCATTTCCTCGATCACTCACCAGTTCAGCAGGTTAACGGACGGATTCTTTAGAAAACACAGAAATACTGTCCACGTACTGCTATATTTATCTCAGCCTGTATATATGGGCCACAGGCAACACTGACACCGAGCCTCATTCACAAGAAAATCTAAGAAAAAAAGCTGTTCTCCAGAAAATGCATTAGAAGACAATTTATTATTCCATTGACCAAATGTATTAAATGAATGACGCCTTGCGTTGGTAATGCAGGACATGGTCGTCATTGCAGTCTGCAGTCAATCACTCATTAACCGGTTACAGTCACAGACGTTTTCCATTTTACGATTCATCAAAAGAGTTCCAAAATGAATAATTTTGCCCTTCAAACTTTGCTTTCGTCAAAGAACCAGCAAAACTGTTTTCAGCTGTGCTAACATCATTGCACAAGGGTTATCTAATCATCCAATAGCCTTCTAACGTGATTAGCAAACACAATGTACCATTAGAACACTGGAAATGGGCCTCTATACACTTGTGTACATATTCCATTAAAATCCAGACCTTTGCAGCTAGAATAGTCGTTTACCACATTAACAATGTATAGATTGTATTTCTGATTCATTTAATGTTATATTCATTGAAAAAAAGTGCTTCTCTTTCAAAATAAGGACATTTCTAAGTGACCCCAAACTTTTGAACGGTAGTGTACATAAAGCTGTGTTACCATCATGGCACAGTTCGGTTTGGTACAGTGTGGTCAGGCTTGCATGAAAAGGTAAACAGTATATTTACTTGGTGGAGAACTGGAAAAGCAACTATCTTGTCAATTATATCATGAAAAACCTCTGATTGATGTCCAGTAATTGCTGCCATGCAGCCTCTCATCCTGGCCTGTCAGATGTGCCGCTCTTTGTCCTCTCCCCCCGCTTATTTTCTAATCTGTGATTTCATTTCATGGCATCAACTTTAACGTCAAACACCGTGTGAACCTCGGGGGACACAGCAGTCACCGCCTCAGTTATATTGCACCGCATGCTCCTTCTTCTTCTTTAATATTCTCACATCAGAGGACATCCTTTGGCTTCCACCTCTGACACAATTATTTCAAATTTTGCCGTCTTTAAAATATTCTATAATTGTTTATATGTCGCTATCATCTCTTAACTTCACAAATGTCACATACTTATCAGAGATTATTACAGTTATTTTGACTGGAGAGTAAGAACATTTCTGTGCACATATCAGTGAATGAGGCTCAATGTGAGCAGTTTCCATGTCTCCACCTTGTGGAACAGTTCGGTACTTCGTAATTTGGAGTAGTGCCAAAATAATCGCCTACCAAGTAAAGGTACTGTACCGTTTTTATATGTTTTATGCTTTTTATTTTTACTGATTTTGATTGTGCTCTCTAAATTAATGTGAGTCGAGTTGAGTACCAAGGGCTTTACCATTCCAAACTGTACCAAACCAAACTCTGCCATGATGGAAACACGCCAATATCATCCTATTTTCAATGGAAAACACATTTTACAACCAAATATTCATGAAAGCTAAAGTTTTCCCAAGAAACATTTGCTATCTTTAATCTAAAACCTTCTCTACTTTTCTTAGTGGCTGTTCTGTGGTAGTAATTAAGTGATGACTTGCTTCTTTCGTTGTTTTTATGAGTAATAACCAAAGCCATATGATAATCACCAATGTCTGCATATAATATTCCACTATTCATGATCAAAATTATTTGGATCAAATGAATAAGAATAACAAATAACACCTTTTATTCTAGATATACATTGGTTAAAACAAACAATAATATCTGTATTAGGTGATCGATAAATACAAGCCAAAATGACATTTCCATCCCCAAGAGAATGCCATGATTTAATTTCAATAAAGGTAGATTCAGTAGAATTAGATGAATTGTCTTGAGATGATTTCTGTTAACAAAGTGGAAACTACTGTACTATAATAAAGAGACAGAGACACCCTCCCCCATGGCTCATGTGCCTTGTCCAATGAATGGCTTTATAACTATCATATTATGAGCCCACAGACTCATTTGGTGACGATTATGTCACGTTGTGCTGAGGCGGCAGAGCGTGGGCATCTTTTGTCCAGATAACTGAGCTGACGTGACCCCGGCTCGCCTCTTATGAACCGATGCTACAGTGTGGAGTTCTCCGTGATAACAGCGGCAGATAAATATTCAGAATTCATTTCAAACTTGTCATGAATAAGCTTCTGATTTGACATCAACCTTTTAACAAAAGCAGCTAGGTTTCCACTGCAGCTGATAAAAAATAAAACATCAGCTAGGAATTATTCTTTTTTAATATTTTTCAAACTGTAGCCCACAAACTGTTTTTTTATTGTTCCACTGAAGTGATTTTAAATGAGAAACAAGCAAGGGAGCAAAAAAGAAGAAAAGCAGGGCCTATCCTGAAGCTGGAGACAAAATAATTAGCATCACTGAAATAATCTTTTAATAATAAAAAGTAGTAGGTAAAATGAATTAATTGGGAAAATAATCAATTCAATAAATATTAAACCTATAAAATGATTCTCCCTTTCTGCTATTTGTTACCATGTTGGTAAAACATGGTAAAACATTGTCTCTTAAGTGAAAAAGAGTTTTTACCACATGTGAGCGTCTCATAAAACTTCCATAAGCTATCTTTGCTCTTTCACACTGTTCAGGTTTGGCAGGTTTGTGCATCTGTAAGCTTATATATACAGCAGATATCCTCCTCTGTTATTGCGCTCGATGTTTTGCACGAGGGATCCTGATGTGAGTTAAGCTTGTAATAAAGTGGCTGAGAACAGATGGAGGCTAATGAGGCGAGGGTCCAGTAAAATGTAAAAGCCACAAATTCAATCTCTAAATCGGCTAATCTCACTTCAGGGTGGATGTTTTGAGCTTGTAAATATACTCAACAAAAATACAAACGCACAAACTTGAAATGATGAACAAAAATAAAATTCTTGATGCATTTGTTTATGGAATGATTTGTTTTGCTCAAACCCAGTAGTCCAGTATCACTTGGCCACTCCTACTGACTACAATCTCAGATTGAGTATTTCAACTCACAAGAGTCATGGAGCATGGCAGAGTGGTGGTCAATATGCGTGACCAGTACACAGACACTCCTTATGGTCTGGTCAATAAAAGGGCACACCAAAATGTGGATTTTGTCACTTGTCAATACGACACAGATGTCACAAATCACGAGGGAGCGTGCCATTGGCATGCTGAGTGCTGGGTTGAGCGTTACAGCTGTCGCCTGTGGACTCGTTTCAGAGAGACTGGAACGACAGCGAACCAGGTTCCAGTTCCCCAGAATGGCTGCCAACTTCAATTGGCTCTGCAGGAGGAATGGGACAACATCCCCAAGGCCACGTTCGACAATCTGGTGATGTCCATGTGTCGCCGGTGTACAGCTCTGCGTGAGGCTAATGGTGGACACACACGTTATTGAAGTTTGTGAACTTGGATCATCGACCCCCATTGTGTTCTTCCTGCTGTTACTCCAGGACTTTCGATTTGAAATTGATCCTAATGCTCGCAAATTAAAGCCACTTTAAGTTGTACTATTATTTTTGGTTTGTCACATAACAACTACAAGTTTTTCTTTGTGCGTTTATATTTTTGTTGAGTGTATTAACAGTTTAGCGGGAACATGCTACGTACTCTCCCTCTAGTGTTGGGACAATCATTCAACTACTATATATACATCAGAAAATAACTAATATAACAAGGGTTCAGTCCATATTTACATGATCATTTATCCAGTATACATTTGACACACATAACTGCTGTATTTTATTTTTGTTTTAGAGACCCGTCCTGAACATGTCTGCAAAAGGTGACCTCACTACAGGAAGTGGAACGCCTGAAACAGGAAGTTAAATGTAACTTTGCCATACATTGACTGATCTGCACCAAACACGATATGTGAGACAAGGGACCTTCCCCTAACATGTTTAGGGGCACTTATTTTGTACACTAAGCATTGAAATGAAAATGAAATAAATAATCTAAATTTGATGGTGTATGTAAGACATAACGACATAGCTTGAGCCCATGGCTTTAAAGCAAACATTTTAAAAATGTGTAAAGCGTTGATCATATTTTGCTGTTGCAGGTTATAAAGTCAACTTCAAAATGAAGCAGATGGCAGTTGTTGAGGACATTGCTTTGTCAGATACAGACGATGTTTCACTACAAACAAACTATCATGAACTCATCATCAACCAACTCCCCGTAGCTCGGTTAAACACAGCAGAACAGATATCTACGATCACTGGTCTTTACACCAAACCGCTGTCGTCGGTAAATAAAACACAATTTTACTCTCTCAAACTGTTTCACAGAGGAGAACCTTGTACAACAGCTAAGAGTGAAGAACAGACCTCAGGGACACAGACTGATGCAGCAGTTTTATTTAGCTACACTGGAATTTTTTTTGTGTGTGTATCACAGTTTACATCAGATTATTGCAG
This sequence comes from Microchirus variegatus, assembly GCF_963457635.1. Lineage (NCBI taxonomy): Eukaryota > Metazoa > Chordata > Actinopteri > Pleuronectiformes > Soleidae > Microchirus > Microchirus variegatus. Next base: position 10,607,948 of record NC_139806.1, on the reverse strand, counting down.
TATTTCACCTTGGTTGCCTGCAGCACAGAAACACTCAAATATTGGTCTTCTGCAGCCATGCCACTGGGTTTGAAATTGCTCTGCAGTCATGCTGCATCTCTCCCTCACACACACACAAACACACAGACAAACCACTCAAGTCTGGAATACAAGTTTGATTTGTATGGCTATTGTTTTACACCTTATAACAATCTTCCAAAACACACAAACCCTCATAGACATAATGTCTCGCGGGACGAGAGTTTACGAGAAAAATCGGATGTTACGGGATTTCACTATTTTACGAGAATTATTGCTCACACGCAAAAAATACCCTTAAATGGAAACACCTGCAAGTAGCAATTTTACTTTGTCAAAATTTCAGAAAAACTGTACATGAAACACACCTGTGATCTGTCTTAACCTAAAATAATTCTGCGTGCAGAGCTGGGATGTCATCAGGAGACATGAAACCCAATCACACAGAGAGTAGAGTGGAGCTTTATTGGCTTTGTGTGAACTCATCTGACAGAGGTTTGAATGTAAAAGACTTTGTTCTTAAATTAAAAATAGGGATGGGAATCAGTATCGGGTACCATACTGGTCAAAATCACTGGATTGGATAGTGGACAGATAAAAAAGTAAATAATGTAATTCAAATCAGCAAAAAGCATTTTAGCTGAGTCATGTTTGGGCTTTTTTATTTCTTCTTTTTGGGAGAACAATACACTTTGTTACACGGTTGGAGAATTATATGTCTTTGAAATGACTCACACACAGCTTCATATGTTCATAATGGTCTAAAATGACTGTATTGGACTCATATCGGTATCAGTAGATACTCGAGTTTGTGTTATTGGTATCAGACACAATAAAGTGGTATTGTCCTGTCCCTAATTAAAAGTTACACACTACAGTTCTGCACCAAACATGGTGCCTTGACCGTGTATAGTTGCTCTGGTATAAATCAGCCTATATTTACTGTACTGTCTCACCCACATTACTCAATCACCTGTCTGTGTGTGTGTGTGTGCCTGTCCATCTGCTCCATGCTCCTCTTTCGTTCTCATCGCCCCATTAGCACTATGAACAGCTATCAGGGAGGCCCGGGGCTGCTGGGTAAAATCCCTGAGCAGAGTTGACAGCAGAGCACAAGATGGAATACACAAGAACCCCGAGCACAGAGAAAGATGTGAAGTGTAAACTGCATGGACACACATCGCCATTTAGACTTTCAGGATGTTGTCAAGAAATGTTCCGGAGTTTGAGCTCTCCGGGAAAAGTTTAAGGTTTTCAACTAGAACCTCGTGACCTTTTCTCGTCTCATTTTTACTCTGACAACTCACTGAGAGAAATGTCAGAGTCTGATCGTTGTAAAATACATTTATGCCTTTTCTTCTATCTCTAAATTGTTATTTAATTCTCTCTAAACCTCAGTATTGGAATCCTTTTCCTCCTCATCGTACCCATGATAGACAACCATCAAACTCACTCGCCAACAAATTTTTTGTATTTTTTGTGTAGTTTTGTAATCGCACAGGTGTTTATATGTTCTGTAGTAAATGGAATAGATTTTTAAATCAACATACAAGGTCAAGTTCATGGTGAATACAAGTATCAAAAAGTAATATCAGACATCTCAAAAAGTTGGATCATCTGTGGCTTACACTCTATAAACTGTTCCCTAACACAAATATCTCATCATCCAATCACATGGTAGAAACTGGTGACCTTGTCAAAAAAGCTGAAGTTGAGTCCAGGTGATTTATGTAACTTTGAACAGCATTCTTGTTACTGACAAACTGGCTGGTTGGAGTAGATTTTCCTACAGAGAATGAGCCAAAAAATTAAAATGCAGTTTCTGTGAGTAAAAATGCCTATAATAAAGTCTGTCGGGTTTGTGCTCATGTGCGTGTATCTGAATGCTAATAATAAAGAAAACTCATAGAACATGTTTGATGTGCAATCACCCAATCAAACGTTCTCACCTTTGAACATGATAACTCGACAAATGCAAATGTCATTTTTGACGCTTGCTGACTTCATCCTTTTGAAACTGAAAATAATATTGAAATCAACATGAGTAAAAAAAAAAGAAGTTAAACTGGTTTCTTCTCGCTCTTTGCCCTTTCGCATCCTCAGACATAAAAGACTTCCATTTCACCCATGAAAGATCAATAATTTGAAAGAGATAGCGTTCTCATTTTCTATTATGAAGTTCAACATTCAGTGCAGACAGCTCACCTTTTCCATCAAAGGCTCTAGGGAGGGTCAAAGCACACAGACATCGCTGACAAAAATCTTTTTATTAACGACTTCACACGCAAGGAATGACTGACTGAACTCTGAGACCTGAAGACAGACGCTGCACTGACCAAGCAGGAATACAAATTTTGCACAGACACAAACAGAACGAGTCAAAAAAACCCCTCTATTTCTGACTGTTATAGTCTATGATGCACATAAAGTTTGTACTGGTATGTTTGGAAAACTAGTTTCATGTGATGAGACGACAAGAGGCAATGTTCAGCAACGTCTTAACTCTTACACAAGCCGTCAAAAGCTGCTGTTATTCCATTTGTTTTGTTATCTGATAAGCAGCGCGATGCTGCTGCTTCTGCCTCGCACATTATGGAAAACGTTTGATATAAGAAGTTGTAAAAAGCCAAAATCAGTGGCTCTTATTTTGAAAGCCAGGTTGAAAGGAAGTGATGCTGTCTGAGATTGGCAGCTGGTAATTGGCCACCGTAAGAAAGAGATAAATAAGGGGGCAATACATTACAGGTCAAAATAGGGATTTATAAATGTTTTCAGTACAAAATTCTATCTCAGTTTGCCCCGAGTTTGCAACAATTTATTCTTCTTTTGTCATTTTGTGAGAAGGCTTCTGAATTTAGGGTCTCAATTGAAGCATGTAATGTCAAAATCAAAACTGCTCCAGGTTGTTTGGAGGCACATCCTATGCAGTCTGCCTCCAGTAAAGCTGCTGGTTATTGGTTTATGTGACAACAAGATGAATAGTTTAAAGCAAATCTAGTTGATCTGTGAGGCTGTTATAATAAGTCACATGTGAAGCCTTGAGCCGAATGATTCAGTCACTTTCTCAGCATTGATTCTTTAAAATGACTGCTCTGCCCACGTCTTCCCATCATGAATCTCTTTTACTAATTCAATAATCAAAATCCAAGGTGAGGTTGCTCACCCTCTGGAACCTGCACACATTGTCTATTATTAGTGGGCAACACTTACACACAAATTGTCAATCAATAGCTGTATTGCTCCCTGAGTTTACTGAATGAGAATCAGAATACTTAATTAATCCCCGGGGGGGAAATTGTTTAAATTGATCCAGGAACGTATCGACATGGCAAATTTATAAGTATATAAAACTGACATGAATGAATAACTAACATCCATCAATCCATCCATCCATCCATGCATCCATTATCACAGGAGGGTCGCTGTGCCAATCTCAGCTGACATATGGCGATAGGCGGGGTACACCCTGGACAGTTCACCAGTCCATCGCAGGGCCACAGATAGAGACAAACAACCACAGTTGTTAGAGTGACCAATTTACCTAATCCCCAGATTCCATGTTTTGGACCGTGGAAGGAAGCCAGAGAACCCTGAGAAAACCCACGCACACACGGGGAGAACATGCAAACTTCGTGCAGAAAGGCCCTTGTTCCAACCGGGGCTTGAACCCAGGCCTTCGTGGCAACCACTACACCAATCATGCGGACCAATAACTACCATATCTAAGAATATATAGGATTTTAATGCATATGCAGATTGTAACTTGTGATTTGTGATGTATTTGTGTGATTTTTCCAGGCTACATAAAAAATGTGGCCTGACATTAACACACCGACAGACAGAGAAATAGTACAATCCTCACAGCCATACTATAATTTTTCACACCTTCTGGCAACTGCAGAAGTTCCTCCCTGGGGTGCAAAGATCCTTGGCTTGGAATCAGTGTGTGATTCAGAGTGCACATCTGTGCTTTTTCATGCAGTGTCACAATGTAGCGCTCAAGGTTAAAATACATAGGAAGCTGTGAACTGTACAAACTCCCAACACATCACAAATGCTATTCCTAGCAACGTTTAAAATGATTTAAACCACAACAGGACAGTAAAACTCCTCCCTTCACAAAATGACATTTGTTATAGATGTCTCTTAAGACGACATACGTCAAAGAACTAATCAGAGACAAACCTATATCCTACATCTTTAAGTTAGATCGATATAACTTGATAGAAAGATGTAGTATGAAACATTTTACAAGTCTAACGTTATATGTTTTGTTGAAACATCTCAGCTATAACTTGTGTCTTTTGACAAGATTGTGTATTTTTATTAGATCTTGTTGTTTCCAGCTTGGCTCCTACAGTGAGGTTAAAATACACTGTGTACAAACAAGTGTTATACTCAAACTCAAAAAACGTCCCATTCAAACCCATTTAAATATATGTTAAATGGCAATTTCTGATCTCACTTCCACTTGCATTTTATTATATCTGGGTGGCAATCTGTGCTTTTGCCTTGGAATTGATAATTATTTTAATACTCTCCATCAGATGGCGTCATTATATATTACATATTCAGCAGGCAAACATGGTATTTCCTGGAGATGACACTGTCACAGTCAAGTATCGCTGTTAATCATTGACATATTCCAGGCTGTAATAGTTCAACACAAAACTTTTTACTTTCATGTAGCATATTGAAAATAATGAATATTTTCTGTCTTTAAAAAAAAAACAAAAAAAAAACATAACGGCAATGTGACAAAAACCTGGCATTTAATGGTTTCATTTTTATTCTATTAATTACTATTCAATATCAACAATAGTTCAGGTGAAAATACAACCAGCTCAATGTAAAATAATTTTTATAGCTTGTTTTTAACAAGCACATTTTTGTTCTTAGGGGTACGAGTGTGAGTATTTGACACTGAACAAAAAAATAATAAAGCAAATAAATCAGTGTTACTGCTAATCATTGACATATCTCCCACGATGTAATAATTCTCATCTGAAAACACCTTGAAACCTGTCATTTAAAGGGTTAAAAATAATAATAATTCAAAAATAATGAATAACTAGCACCGCAAGCGGTGGTAACGGGTTCGAGCTTGACGCTACGTCGTGACCCGCGCCCACCTCGTCGCTTGCGCCCTGATCTCGTCTCTCGTTCATTCGCTGCTTGCTGTCGTAGTTCTAATTGGCGCCGTCCGTGCGGATGTTGGGCTGTGGAGTAAAGTCATATATTATTTCCTGTTAAGTGCGTTACACTTTCTGTCGGGAGGACATTGTTTGCGTGTTCAGGATAGGTCCCTGGCCTCACATACCAAGTTCCGTGCAGAGCGGTCAATGTACAGTAAAGTTAGAGGGCACTTCCTGTTAAAATGGCTGACTTCCTGTTGGGTCAGAGCGTGTCTATTAACATGTTCAGGGAAGTTCCCTTGACACACATATAATGTTTCGTGGAGATAGGGCAACGTACGGCAAAGTTAAATTCTACTTCCTGTTTTGGCGTTCCACTTCCTGTTTGGAGTTTAGCTTTTGCAGACATGTCCAGGATAGGTTCCTGGTCTCACGTGTCAAGTTCCGTGCAGATTGATCAATGTACGGTAAAGTTACAGGGGACTTCCTGTTTAAAATGGCTGACTTCCTGTTTGGTCAAAGGCGTGTCCATTAACATGTTCAGGGAAGTTCTATTGACTCACATATCGTGTTTCGTGGCGATCGGGCAATGTATGGCAAAGTTACATTCTACTTCCTGTTGCGCCAGATCCACTTCCTGTCAGGAAGTCGTCTGTTGCTGACATGGTCGGAGCGGTTTTGTGGTCCCACATATCAGGTATGAGGAGGATACAACAATCCTTGTTATAGCAGCATAAAAAAGTTTGATATGTAATGTTATATCCAGCAACCAGGGGGCGCTGTTTTTTAAATTGAAGATTTTCATACGGACTTTTTCAGGGCCATACTGTCATCGATCCAAGGAGGTTTGTTTCAAATCGGAACATGTTCCACAAAGTTATCATCATAAATGTACTTTTTTTGGGTAATAATACTCTCACCACTAGAGGCGCTGTTTCTGAACGTGACCGTTTTTTCATATTCGTCTTTAAGACCTATCGATCATGAACCACGGCAAGTTTGGTTCATATCTGACCTTCCAATGCAAAGTTATAAGAGATTTGGTCAACATCAGAATGATCGCCAACTTTAGCGCCCCCTATCTCGTACGCCGTGTGACATTTTGGAAAGCTTTCACCAACTTTTGATCCTCTACCTGTCCACATTGACCTCGCCAAGTTTGAAGGTGATAGCACAAAAGCTCTAGGACAAGATAGATTTTATAGCAAATAAAATTCTTTCTGTTTCCACCAGGGGGCGCTGTTTTCGAAATTGAATATTTTCATGTAGACTTGTTCAGGGTCGGACTGTCATCGATCCAAGGAAGTTTGGTTCAAATCGGAACATGTTCCACAAAGTTATCATCATAAATGTACTTTTTTTGGGTAATAATACTCTCACCACTAGAGGCGCTGTTTCCGAACGTGACCGTTTTTTCATATTCGTCTTTAAGACCTATCGATCATGAACCACGGCAAGTTTGGTTCATATCTGACCTTCCAATGCAAAGTTATAAGAGATTTGGTCAACATCAGAATGATCGCCAACTTTAGCGCCCCCTATCTCGTACGCCGTGCGACACTTTAGAAAGCTTTCACCAACTTTTGATCCTCTACCTGTCCACATTGACCTCGCCAAGTTTGAAGGTGATAGCACAAAAGCTCTAGGACAAGATAGATTTTATAGCAAATAAAATTCTTTCTGTTTCCACCAGGGGGCGCTGTTTTCGAAATTGAATATTTTCATATAGACATTGTCAGGGCTGGAGGAACATCAATCCAAGGAAGTTTGGTTCAGTTTGGACCAGGACTCGCAAAGTTATAAGAGTTTGTTTTTTTGTCGCAATAATCCGACTTTGCACCTCGCACCTCGCTACACCGTTAAACAATGCGCTATCATATTCAACACGCATCATCTACCATGTGTTTTCAATGTTTCAGTGTCATTTTGAGTCAGATACGACAATCTCTGTAAAAGTTATTACCGAAATCGTAAATAAACTTTTTTTTTGTATATTCTCTTCCACCACCAGGAGGCGATGGTTTCAAACGTGTTCATTTTTGCATAGGTGTCTTCAGCAACTACCCATCATCAATCATGGCAAGTTTGGCTCCGACTTGATCTTCCATCGCAAAGTTATAAGCGTTTCGTTGCGTGTTGGGAAAATTTGGAATTTTCGCCAACTTTGGCGCCACCTATCTCGTGCGCCATGCAATATTTCAAAAAACTTTTCAGATTAGATCGTACCTCAACTGGTCCACATCAACCTCGCCAAGTTTGAGGGTGATTGCTCAAAAACTGTAGATTTTGGTATCTACGGCAAGTTATGCTGTAAATTCGCCAAAAACGCCTCCGTTTTCGCCTTCAATCCAAGATGGCGGCCTTCCTGTAGGTTTCACAGAAAACTTGTGATTGACTTTTGCCCATGGCACAACCTAATGAACGTGTGTACCAAGTTTCGTTCATGTACGTTATTCCCGACAGGAGTTGACCTAGTAGCACATTTTTGCGTCAGTCTGAAGCCCCGCCCACTTCCATTTTTTGACGCACATTCACCGAACCACTTTGGTTCGGCGATTTAAGTTAGGTCTGATGTTGTCCCAAAAATTCGCGTGGTTTGGGATCCGCTTAGGCCTTCAAAAAGGCACATTCCTCGTGTGAAGAATAATAATAAGAAAAATAAACTTTTTTTTTGTATATTCTCTTCCACCACCAGGAGGCGATGGTTTCAAACGTGATCATTTTTGCATAGGTGTCTTCAGCAACTACCCATCATCAATCATGGCAAGTTTGGCACCGACGTGACCTTCCATCGCAAAGTTATAAGCGTTTCGTTGAGTGTTGGGAAAATTTGGAATTTTCGCCAACTTTGGCGCCCCCTATCTCGTGCGCCATGCAATATTTCAAAAAACTTGTCAGATTAGATCGTACCTCAACTGGTCCACATCAACCACGCCAAGTTTGAAGGTGATTGCTCAAAAACTGTAGATTTTGGTATCTACGGCAAGTTATGCTGTAAATTCGCCAAAAACGCCTCCGTTTTCGCCTTCAATCCAAAATGGCGGCCTTCCTGTAGCTTTCACAGAAAACTTGTGATTGACTTTTGCCCATGGCACAACCTAATGAACGTGTGTACCAAGTTTCGTTCATGTACGTTATTCCCGACAGGAGTTGACCTAGTAGCACATTTTTGCGTCAGTCTGAAGCCCCGCCCACTTCCATTTTTTGACGCACATTCACCGAACCACTTTGGTTCGGCGATTTAAGTTAGGTCTGATGTTGTCCCAAAAATTCGCGAGGTTTGGGATACGTTTAGGCCTTCAAAAATGCACATTCCTCGTGTGAAGAATAATAATAAGAATAATAATAATAACTAGCACCGCAAGCGGTGGTAACGGGTTCGAGCTTGACGCTACGTCGCGACCCGCGCCCACCTCGTCGCTTGCGCCCTGATCTCGTCTCTCGTTCATTCGCTGCTTGCTGTCGTAGTTCTAATTGGCGCCGTCCGTGCGGATGTTGGGCTGTGGAGTAAAGTCATATATTATTTCCTGTTAAGTGCGTTACACTTTCTGTTGGGAGGACATTGTTTGCGTGTTCAGGATAGGTCCCTGGCCTCACATACCAAGTTCCATGCAGAGCGGTCAATGTACAGTAAAGTTAGAGGGCACTTCCTGTTTAAAATGTTTAACTGCCTGTTGGGTCGAAGGAGTGTCCATTAACATGTTCAGGGAAGCTCTATTGACTCACATATCGTGTTTTGTGGCGATCGGGCAATGTATGGCAAAGTTACATTCTACTTCCTGTTGCGGCGGATCCACTTCCTGTCAGGAAGTCGTCTGTTGCTGACATGGTCGGAGCGGTTTTGTGGTCCTACACATCACGTATGAGGAGGATACAACAATCCTTGTTATAGCAGCATAAAGAAGTGTGAAATGTAATGTTATAGCCAGCAACCAGGGGGCGCTGTTTTATAATTTGAAGATTTTCATATAGACTTCTTCAGGGTTGGACTGTCATCATTTCAAGGTAGTTTGGTTCAGATTGTAAAAGTTTTTACAAAGTTATACCAGTTCTATTTTTGATTGTATGATTTTATCGGCATGACATAAGTGTGAGTTTGTTACAGAAGTGAAGGTAAGACATCAAGTAGACTATTTGTGTTTGAGGAAACATGTTCACTTTTTCTCTATAATTATTATTTTATTTTTTATTTTATTAATATATATAATTTATGTTGAGCAAAATGGTTTTATTTTGAAATGTTGAAATAGTATTTCCGTTTTATTAAATTTACTTAAACAGTGGTTTTTTTTCAGAAGTAGTCTGTCTAACGTGTTCATGGATTGTGTTGTACTGCTGTGTTTTGGTTCTGAAATATTTTACTAGTCTTTGAATGTAAGGTTGGAAAATTTGTGTTAATCACGTCAATTTGTAAAAGGGGACTGTATTTATGCTCCTTGGCTCCTTTGTTTCATGGTTACATACAAGTTGGGGGAACTTAGGACCCTGGGATTATAAGTACGACCCTCTGCAAAAGCTAACATGTTAGCATACAGTTGTTTTCACAGTAGTAGTGAGAACTGTGTTGTAAAGCCTTTTTTCTTTAAGGACAGTGAAACATTTGTACTGGAACAGTAAAAGCGTTTTGCTTGAACCTTTACCTTCAACAGTGAAACTGTGCTTTTCTATGCACAGCATCAGTTTGGGCAGTTGTGTATCAAGTAACTGAATGTTTGCTTCTGCGTTGAGCAGCTGATTGAGCAAACAATATAAGAGAAGCGATTATCTAACTCTACGTCATATTTTTTGAAAAACTTGAAAGTTCAGACAATTCAATATATTTTCTTTGTTTATTTGTTTTGTGGTGGGCTGAGATGTGGTATGTCTTGTTGTTTTTGTTATTTTATGTTTTTTATTCTGTGAGTTTTGTTGTGTTTGGAGTTTGTTATGTGAATGTATGTATACACATATGTTATGTTATGTTAGTAGTATTGGCTAATATGCAAATTATTACAGTTTCTATGTCAACCAATAGCGTGTGTCTTTGTTGAGGAGTGGGCGGGAATGATGACTGTTTGTGATTGGTGTATATGTTAAGTGATCAGGTAACGGTGGGACGTGTGTTCGTCACTCTTGTGTTTAAAGCACAGGGAGTAGGTTGTACTCGGAGTTTGCTCTCTGGCTACTGGACTTTGAGCAGCTAATTTTATCATTGTATTTCTTCCATATAGTCTTTAACAGTTCCAAAGACTATTTTCACTGGTGTACTGGACTTCAGTAGCAGTTTTCTGTTTTTTCCAAGGTAAGTCTTTTGTTTTTGTATTATGGTGTTTGCAAATTTCATGCTGTGATTGTAGTTGGTTAATTGAAGTGTTTCACATATAGTAAATGCTGTAATTGAAATTGAATATTGTTTCAAACAATGTTGCTATAACTTGTGTAGACACTGTGATTAAGTAATATGTGAATGTGTGTAGTTTTAGGTAAGGTATTTTTTGTTATTTTGACTTGTTCTTTTGTTTCAGGCATGTGTTAGCATGTTAGCTACATGTGGCTAGTTTGCTAGCTGCATTTACTGTGTTGTATAGCATTAAAGTCAGATAATTTTATAAGCCTTATATTTTTATCATAATTACAGTATTGGAGTGGTTGTGTATATTGGTTGAATCACAACATGTATTTATGGTGTGCTGTTTGTGGCATAGGTTTATTTGTATCTACTAGTTGTTTGAAATCTTTTTATTATATGTACCTTAACTTTGAACTTTTCAATTGTGGGCACCTAAACTTAGTATTAATGTGACAAATATAACTCAAATAGCATTTCTGTAGGAAGTCTGTATGGAAGTTTGAATGGAAGTGTTTCGTAATGCTTCCAGTTGTAGAACGAGTTTAGGTGAAGCATTATTATGCTAAGGCAGTAGTGTGGGACTGTGGGGTTGATTGTGAGTTGCAATACACTTAAGTGGTTATGTTGTTGTGGATGATCAAGTTACTGAATGAGTTGAATGACATGATGTGGAAAGGTAGTTGTTAAATCATTAGCATGATAGGTAGTATGTTCTACACAAAAGCTGTGCTATTCATCTATTATGCAAGCATATCATGTCTGTTTGTTATGCATATTAGCATCAGATGGTAACCTGCTGAAGTGTGGCAAGTCTCATAAGGTGTGATGTGTGTAGAAGTTGTTTTTTAAAATAACAATAGGTAAGGTTAGGTTTTAAAATTTTGGCTATGAAATTATAAGTGTGTGATAGGGTTATGGTTAGGGATCATGTTTATTTTGTATTTTTGTTAGTTTCATGTAAAACCAATTAGTTTTCAAGCATCTTTTGTATCAAGAGGAATAATTGATTTCTCTTGTAAAGTCAAGTAATGTTATCACAACAAAAGTATTTTGTTGTTGTATTATAACGTTTGCAGTTTGTTAATTTCATGCTGTGATTGTAGTTGGTTAACGTAATTGTTTCACATATAGTAAATGCTGTAATTGAAATTGAATATTGTGTCAAACAATGTTGCTACAACTTGTGCGGACACTGTGATTTAGTAATATGTAGATGTGTGTAGTTTTAGGTAAGGTATTTTTTGTTATTTTGACTTGTTCTTTTGTTTCAGGCATGTGTTAGCATGTTAGCTACACGTGGCTAGTTTGCTAGCTGCACTTACTGTGTTGTATAGCATTAAAGTTAGTTAATTTTATAAGATGTATACTTTTATCATAATTACAGTATTGGAGTGGTTAGTATATTGCTTGAATCACTATGTTTATTTATGGTGTGCTGTTTGTGGCATAAGTTTATTTGTATTTAGTAGTTGTTTGAATTTTTTGTATTATATGTACCTTAACTCTGAATGTTTCAATTGTGGTCACCTAAACTTAGTATTAATGTGACAAATACAACTCAAGTAGCATTTTCTGTATGGAAGTTTATATGGAAGTGTTGCGTAATGCTTCTAGTTGTAGAACGAGTTTAGGTGAAGCATTATTATGCTAAGGCTGTAGTGTGGGACTGTGTGTTTGATTCAGAGTTGCAATACATTTAAGTGGTTATATGTTGGTGTGGATGATCAAGTTACTCAATGAGTTGAATGACATGATGTGACAAGGTAGTTGTTAAATCATTAGCATGATAGGTAGTATGTTCTACACAAAAGCTGTGCTATTCATCTATTATGCAAGCATATCATGTTTGTTTGTTATGCATATTAGCATCAGATGGTAACCTGCTGAAGTGGGGCAAGTCTCATAAGGTGTGATGTGTGTAGAAGTTGTATTTTAAAATAACAATAGGTATGGCTAGGTTATAAAATCGTGGCCACGGAATTATAAGTGTGAGATAGGGTTATTGTTAGTGATCATGTTTATTTTGTAATTTTGTTAGGTTCATTTAAATCCTATTAGATTTTAAGCAACTTTTGTATCAAGAGGAAGAATTGATTTATTTTGTATTGTCAAGTAATTTTATTACAAGAAAAGGAGAATATTTAGTGTTTTATTTTTTATCTAGAGCGTATGCAAGTGTAATTATTCAAACAATTATTTAATTTTATGTATGACTTGAAAATATGTTTTATTAGGATAATTTCAAAATAAATAATAATGACAATTGTGTCAGTTAATTAAATCTTGTATGTTAAATTGGTTGTGTTTTTGATTGTATTTTATTAATTTAAGATTTGTGAGTAATTTAGTTGTGTGTATATTGAGTAGTAATGTTTGTCAGATATTTTGTGGTTGCTATAATTGTAGTTTTTACTATTGCATTTGTTTATTTTGCAGTTGATTGAATCAGTGCTAACATCACAGAGGAACAGGAATTGGTTTAAGTAAAAACATTTTAAACAATTTTTTAACATTTAATACAAGTGTTTATGTTATATACTGCACTGATTTTGTTTGAGTTTTGTAGTCTATAAGGAAGTTGCTATGCCGCGTTTGAAGAATCAGAATCGTAGGGTTGCTGCTAAGAAGAAGATGGCGGAGCGATTGGCAGCTGTTGATGAACGTCTGGCAGCTGTGGTTGCGTCTGCACCCCAGGTTCCAACCACCCACTTTCCACCACCAGCCCCTGCTCTGTCACGTATGTATTCATTTGTTCTCATGAAGTGGTTTTTGAGATTGTTTGAAGAATGTGCTTATCTCAATATATTGCATGTGAACAATGTATTAGAAATATGTGTACTTCTATATTAATGTTTTTTGTTATTTAAACAAGGTCGAGGTACGGGTTATCGCCATCGTGTGAGTACTTGGCCAAGATCATCCTGGACTGGGAAAGCTCACAAGCTCATCATCCCTCCGGAGTTGCCTGATAAGAAGGTAATGTTGTTGTATTTACAAACATAATGATTGATGTGTATCATGATTATGTCATTATTATGATTAGACATGTTCTGAAATAATGTTTTTTATTGTTGTAGTTTGTTCTTTTCATCGGGGATTCCCACCTGCGTGCCATTGTGGATGGCCATGTGAAAGTTTCCCATGAGGAACTTTACTTTGGTTACATGTCAACACCAGGAGCTGATGCCAAGGACCTGAGGACCGAGTTGGTAAATGCAGATATTTCTAGGACACCTGATCTTGTCTGTGTTCTTGCCCCCAGTAACAATCTGAGTGGCAGTAGGACCTTCGCTCAGTCTTCAGAGGATTTCAAGGATCTTCTTATCAGTGCATTGTCTCGTTTTCCAAAGGCAAGTCATTTTAATATTCTTTGTTTGTTTAATCACAATGATGTAATGGGTGTGGCTTTATAGGCTGTTGCAGATGATGTTTTGTTTTCAATGGATGTGTAAAATGTCATATGTAATTTGTTAGTTTTTAATTGTATATGTATTTATAGGTGTGTGTTCTGGACTTCCCTACACGCCGGACTGTGGAGCAGAACCAACAGGAGTTGCTTCGTCAGGAGTTTCATCGTGTTGCTGCATGCATGGGTTTGTTATAAAAATTAACTTTTGCATGTTTCATTTATTGGAGTCTAGCTAAATCAGTTAAAATTTGTATCTCTTTCAGTGTGTTTAAATTGAGTATGATGTAATTAGATATTATCTAATCATGTTTATTTTTGTTTAGGTGTGAAGTACTACCATGTTGCAAAGGAGTTTCCTCTTAGCCAGCGAGACTTGTGGTGTCATGATGGTGTAAGTTCATATGCAAATTTTGTGTTCCAGAATATGCATAGTAACAATATTGTATTAATTCTTGTTTGATTTTCTATATTTTTGCAGGTGCACCTTAGTGACATATCTGGGATGAGTAAGCTGGTGACATTGCTATGTGAGATTTCCTGTAACGAGATAGTGGTGTCTGATCCAGTTGAGATTGAGTGTATACCGTCACCAGTGGCTCCTGTTCCTCGTCTGGCTCAGAGGGTGGTTGTGAGGGGAAAGGTCCGCTCTCCACGTCCACAGCCCAACCCATTGGATTGGCAGGTGGTTAAACCACGTAGGACGGTAAATGACTTGGACATTTTGTGTTTGGTGAATTACAATGTTTTTTAAGCAATTTACTGCACACATTTTAAATGTATATGTTTAAAAATGATTTTTTTACTACAGGGGAGGAACTCGCCACCTTTAAAAAGGAAATTTCAGCTCAGGGTATGTTTTGAATTTGTTTTTGATTCATGCCTTTGGTTTTGAAAATAATTTTTCATTAAAAGTTGTTGTTTTTGTGTTTTAAGGAATGCTCCGTTCCTTTGACTCGTATCTGGTTCAGCCCACCTATTTTGGAGTTGATGGACAGCGTCTGTCCAAGCAATCTTGATCAGGAGGAGTCCAGTACTTTTGTCAAGAGACCAATGGTAATGTGCATGCAAAGTGTGTTGATTAAATATGTAAAAATAAACTGTCAAGACAGTTGAAATTATCTAACTGTATTTCATTTAAAACATTTTTTTCTTTTGTTAGAGAGTGAAGCGTCCGAGGAGCCCTTCTCCAAGGAAGAGTTGTAGAAAACAGAAGGTATGACAAGTTATTATATTTATATTTTTAGTGTTTGGTACTAAATTGTAAGAGTTTTATATCAATGTTTTCTTATGTGTTTTTTATATCAGTCTAAGGTGGAGGTGGAGGAGGTAGAAGAGTGGCCTGAACTCCCCAAGCCTGCAGGGGTAAGTGCAGTTATATATGAATGGAATATTTTAAGACTTTATTTAATCTTATTGTAAATGTCATGTAAAGTTTTTGGTTTCTTCTTGATAAACATTTTTTTTGTTCATTGATGAGTTTGTAGTTGTTCAATTATGACAAGTACAACTTGTTCTAAATGTATAATTACAGCTGTGTTTATATGTGTAACAACTTTATCTGGTTTTTTTTCAGGAGATGGTCCTTGTGGAGCGTCCACGCAGGTGTGTTGGTTTTGTGAAGAGAACTATTCATCAGCAGGTTTGTGAACACTTTTGTTATAATTTTAAAATCAAGGAGTTTTAACACAATGATTAAGTTTATTTGAAGTAGTTTTTGGTAAATCAATTATTTTGTTTCTGTAGGAGGTGACAACTTCTGATGTTGTGGAGGTGATACCTGGACCCTCATCTGCCAGTCCTGTGACTACTAAAGATCTTCCATGCTCTGCTCTGAACAGCTCCCCAGATTTAAGTCAAAGTAAGTCTGTTGCTTTAAACTGTTCTGACTTTTTGTCACTAACTGATGTTACTGACACTTTTAGTTCAGGTGTAGAGCAGGTCACAGTTGTTTCTGACACAGACAGTGAGGTTGCCATTTCCTTTGGTTCCTCTGAGACATTGCCGTTAACTTTTGGTGTGGGTTGTGTGAGGGGATCCTTTCATCAGGGGCACCTTCGTTTTAAATATGGAGGTTTGCAGTGTATGGCAGTAAGTTTAGCTGCCATGGCAAAGCATAAGACCAAGAGTGTGTTTTCTTGGCAAACGGATGATCTGGATAACGCTGTAATTTCTGGTGACAAGATCTACACATCTTTGCGTGACAATAAAGCAATTAGTGGCGGGTACTCTATGTTGTGTGTTCCAGATTTGCCAAAGCAGTTAGATAGAGATGGCCATAGTTATGAGTTTGATTATGGTGACATAGTGAGTGGAAATGTGGATGTAGTTGAGGGAGAGCTTATTGATGCATGTGTGCTCACAACTTTGAGGGATGGTTTGGAAAAGATGTGTAGGGAATATGATACATGTTTTTTCACATTGTCTTCCAGTACTTGTGGGATTATTAGGGAAGGTGAACGATTTGCTATTGTTGATTCACATGCACGCAGTGCATTTGGGATGGTGGATCCCAAAGGGAAGAGTGTTGTTGTGTTTTTTAGTAGTCTTGAACACTTGATTCAGCATTTGAGTTGTTTGGCTGCAGGATTGAAAAAGTCAATGAAGCTGTTTGAGATTGTTGGTGTACATGTTAATGTTAAAGACAATCAAGTTGATACAAATGACAAGGTACCAATGTGTACTCGTTCTTCAAGGAGATTTAAGAAAAGTGAACAAGTTGATTCAGATGTGTCATTTGTTGGTACGGTTCAAGTAAATGAGTTAGTTTTTGACCCTCTTTGTAATGATGTAGCTCAATCTATATGCGAAAAGTTAAATGTTGTATTCAAGAAAGTTGATTTGGTGTCTTCTAAAACAGGTGTGTTGGGTGCTCCATGTAAAAAGGACAACATAGTTGCTGATGGCAATTGTTTTTTTAGAGCAGTCAGTCAAACAGTGTCTGGTTCACAAGAGAATCACAAAATATTTAGATTAGCTGTAGTTAAGCAAATATTAGATAATGTTGCAGTTTATGAGAGAATTTTGAGAAGTGGATTTTTTTCTGTGACAGAATATATCAGTAAGTCAAGGATGAATGAACTTGATATTTGGGCCACAGAGGTTGAGATTCAGGCAGCTGCAGATTGTTTTGGTGTTTCCATTTTTACCTATATTAATAATAGCTGGCTTGAATATAATTCTAATAGTAAGTCAACTGGTCAAGCTATTTATGTTGAAAATGTCAATGGTAACCACTATGAGACTGTTGTTTGTGTTTATCAGGCGAAGACACAGTCTTGTTATGGCTATTGCAAAACGAGTGAAAATGTTAAAGGCTACAATTTGAGGCAACACATTAAAGTAAAACCTCAAACAACAGTAACTACTGGTAATGATTGTTTGTCCACATTTTTAAAAAGGAAACGAGTCTTGCAAAACAAAGTTAAATATACAGTAGACATTTTAGATAAGGTCAAACGTCAGGAAAGGGCTAAAAATAGATATCATGAAGATGAGATAAGTAGTTGCAAAGTCAAGCTTAGGAGTACGTCAATATACCAGCAAGATTTAAATCATAGAAGAAAAATAAAAGATATAAGTAAAAGAAAATATCTAACAAATAGTGTGCATAGAGAGACAGTGAAACACATAAGCAAAACAAAATACTTGACAAATAGTGTGCATAGAGAGACAGTGAAACACATGAGTAAAAGAAAATATTTAACAAATAGTTTGCATAGAGAGACAGTGAAAGACATGTGTAAAAGAAAATATAGGACAGATAGTGGGCATAGAAACACATTGAAAGACATGAGTAAAAGGAAATATAGGACAGATAGTGGGCATAGAGTCACAGTGAAAGACATGAGTAAAAGAAAATATAGGACAGATACTGCGTTTAGTGATAAAGTGAAAAACATGAGTAAATTGAAATACCGTTTAGATGATTTTCACAGACAAAAATTAAAGGTAGCTAGTGTCAATAAGTATCACAGTAATGCAACTTTTCAGGAGCAAGTTAAAGCAGATAACAAAATAAAAAGGCAACAATTAAAAAACAAGGCAGCGGATTTTGATTTAGAAAGGCAAAAGTTTGATGATAAAGTTAATGATGGACCTTATTTTGTATGTTCTGTGTGTGAAAAGTCGTTGTTTAAACATCAGGTCCTGAGATGTAAAAAAAGTAACTATAATAACACTGCAAAGATGGCAGATATTGCAAATGAATGTATTTTAGAGAAATATTTGCATACATGCAATGACAGTTGTGTCAAGCCATGTCAAATGTGGGAGTCACCTAGAGGGCAGTTGTGGATTTGTCATGGGTGTCATTCTGAGATTAAAAGACAGGTGTTTCCTCCTCAGAGTGCTCTCAATAATTTAGGTGTTTATCCTATTCCTCCTGAATTGGCTTGTTTAAATAATTTAGAGCAGCATTTGATTGCAATGAATATACCATTTATGAAGGTGTTGGCATTGCCTAAAGGAGGACAGAATGGTGTACACGGACCGGTGACCTGTGTACCAGCAAATATTGTTGACACCAATAATTTGCTTCCTCGTTCAAACATGGAAGGGTCTTTGTTGCGTGTTAAACTGAAGCGCAAGTTGACATATAAAGGTCATTATAAGTATCAGTTTGTTGATACAATGCACATAAGGCAAGCTTTGTTGTATTTAAAACAAAATAATAAGTACTATAAAGATGTAGATTTTAATGAAGAGTGGTTGAATGAGTTTTGTAGGGAAGAACAGACTAGGAATGATGATAATGTAGAAAAGGACGAAACACCTGCTGAAATTGTTGAAGATGATGATGAGCTGTTGCATGACAAGCAGCAACATTGTATGTTTCAAGACACTTGTCTCATGCCTGTAGATATCGGACAAGAAGCTTTGGATCAATACTTTGATACAAATATTTTAAATCTTGCTCCAGCAGAAGGTAACAGCCCAGTAAAGTTACTTTCTAATCGTGAAATTGAAGCTAAATGTTTTCCAGGGTTGTTTCCAAATGGATTTTATGTGTTTCATGACAATAGAGTGTATCGTTTGACAATGTCGCGTTATTTTTATAATCGAATTCTTCATGCTGATGGCAGGTTTGCACAGAATATAGAGTATATTTTTTATGCACAGTTCATGTTAGAGTTGGTGCAAGTTGTGTCAAATGTGTCCATAGCTTTGAGAAAAGGGAAAGGAAGTCAAGTTCCTAAGAGACTTAAAGATGTAGTAAATAATGAGGAATCTTTAAGGAAATTGTTAGAGTTTGATGATGGTTATCGTTTTCTTAAACCTATCAGAGGCACCCCTGCATTTTGGCAGGCAGCACAGCGTGATCTACTTTCTTGTGTGCGTCAGCTTGGTGTTCCTACTTGGTTTTGTTCGTTTTCTGCAGCTGACTTGCGTTGGACAAATTTACTTGATACTATTTTGAAACAGGAAGGGCGAGTTCAAACAGCAGAAGAGTTAGAGTGGGCAGACAGGTGTGATTTGTTGCGTCGTAATCCAGTCACTGCAGCAAGAATGTTTGATTTTCGGTGGCATTGTTTTTTGAAGGAGATCCTTATGGCTCCTTCAAACCCTATTGGTAAAATAAAGGATTATTATTATCGTGTTGAGTTTCAGCAGCGCGGGTCTCCACATGTTCATTGTCTGTTTTGGATTGAAGATGCCCCCTTAATTGACAAAAACACAGATGAAGAGGTAGTTGAATTTATTGACAAATATGTTACATGTGAATTACCTTCTGATGATGACACATTATTGGACATTGTGTCATCTGTGCAGATGCATTCAAAACGACATTCTAAAACATGTAAAAAGAAAAATACAGTTTGTCGTTTTAATTTTCCCAGACCACCATCTGCAAAAACATTTGTAAGTCGTTTTAAAGAAGATGAGGCAATAGTTTCCTGTGATTGTGAAAAAACTGATCCAACAGAGATTTTATGTGTTAAATGTAAAGACCATGATTTTGATGAAAGGAGGGCACGTAAAGTAAGATCTCAGGAGATTTTAGAAAACATTAAGATGGCACTTTCAGATGAAAATTCAAGCTTTGACACAGTGGAGGAGTTGTTTGGAAGCTTAGGCATAACTCAGGAAGCATTTGAAGATGCATACTGTAGGACAAATAAAAGCACAAAAGTTGTGTTAAAGAGGCAGGTAAAAGAGGTTTGGGTAAATCAGTATAATAAACAACTTTTAAAATGTTGGAATGCAAACTTGGACATCCAATACGTGGTGGATGCTTATGCGTGTGTAGTGTATATTATATCATACATATCCAAGGCAGAAAGGGAAATGGGTTTGTTGTTGGCAAATGCTCAAAAGGAGGCGGCGGCCAAGGATTGTAATGTTAGTGCAAAAGAGGCTTTAAAGAAATTAGGTGCTGTGTATTTACATAATAGGGATGTGTGTGCTCAGGAAGCAGTGTACAGGTTGACAAACATGCATTTAAAGGAGTGTTCTAGAAAGGTTATGTTTGTGCCAACAGGAAACAATATAGTTAAAATGAGTTTGCCTCTAAATGTGTTAAAACAAAGATCAACTTCAGAAGATATTAGCACAGATGAGATGTGGATGACAGGTTTTGTTGATAGGTATAAGAATAGACCGTATGATGACACGTTTAATGACATGTGTATTGTTGTGTTTGCATCTGAATATCGGGTGTTAAGTAAAACTGAAAACAATAAAAATAAGATTAAGTTGAGAAATAATTCTGGTTTTGTTGCAAAGAGAGTACGAACACAACCTGCTGTAGTTCGTTATGCTCGATTTTCAGAAACAAAAAATCCTGAATTGTTTCATCAAAGTAGATTGCAATTGTTCATGCCATATCGTGTTGATGAGCAGTTAAAACCAGAGGGTTTTGAAACATTTCAGGAGTTTTATGTAAATGGTAAAGTTGTGTTTTGTGATGGATCTGTTCATCTGGTAAAGTCAGTGGTTGACACAAATAGGAGCAAATTTGAAGTAGACGCAGACGTGTTGGAAAATATCCGTGATAGGATTGATGTAGATGGTGCTGAAGAAGATGCGTGGTGTCAGTTGTGTCCAGAACAGGAGTTGGAACGTTTACAGGCTGTGGAGGACATTGCACAGAGACAGGAAGTAGAGGTTGATCACCAGGATCATATTCCAGATTTAGCTGTTAATCGTGAAATGGTACAACATTTGGAAAGAAGAAACAATGTTTTGTGTAGGAGTGAGGGTTTGTCGTTGGTTAGGTCTTTGAATGATACACAGATGCATGTTTTTTATCAGATTCGGCAGTGGTGTTTAAAAAAGGTCTCAGGAAAAAATCCACCTCCTCTACATGTTTTCATTACTGGTGGTGCTGGAACTGGTAAAAGTCATTTAATCAAAGCTATTCAGTACGAGTCAATTCGGTTGTTGTCACCATTATGCAGTCAACCTGATAATGTCAGTGTTTTAATAACTGCACCAACAGGCGTTGCTGCATTTAATTTGAATGCAGCAACAATTCACCACACATTTAGCATTGGAATAGATGTGCGCTTACCATATACTCCACTAGGTGAAGAGAAAATCAATTCTCTTCGTTCAAAATTCAGTGATTTGCAAATTTTGATTATAGATGAAATTTCAATGGTTAATCACAATCTATTGGCATACATTCATGGTAGATTACGGCAAATGAAACAAAGTGGGGACCGCCCATTCGGAAACATTTGTGTCATTGCAGTTGGAGATTTTTACCAGTTATCCCCAGTAAGAGGCAAAGCTTTGTATGTTGAAGATTTGAATATTGACTTTTGGTCTTTGTTCTCAGTTGTTCAGTTGGCAAAGGTAGTCAGGCAGTCAGACAGTGTCTTCGCAGAGTTGTTGAACAGGGTTAGGATTCATAGGAAAGACACACCAATGTTAAAAAATGATGTTGACATTTTGAAACATTGTGAAACTGGTGAAGTCAGCTCAGCTTTGCACATTTATGCAACAAATCAACAGGTAAATGAGCACAATATTCTGCAGTTGTATAATGTGTGTCCTGACTATGTGACAATTGAAGCACAGGATTATCAAAACAACAGGAAAACAGGAAAGTTAGAGTTAATTGAAGGCCATCACACTCAGACGAAGAATACTTCTTTGACTGAACAGTTGTTATTGGGTGTAGGGGCACGTGTCATGTTGTGTCACAATATTGATGTGAGTGATGGCCTGGTGAATGGAGCATGTGGTGTTGTAACATGTATAGTACAATCTGAGGGTGTTATGTTTCCAGAAAAGGTGTATGTTAAATTTGATAATGACAATGTAGGTTCAGAGAGGAGGAGACAGACACCATGTGTTGCACCAAATTTAGTTGGTTCAACAGCTATTGCTCCTGAAGAAGAGCGCGCATGCAAAAAAGGGGGTCTTCGACGTCAATTTCCACTTAAGTTAGCTTGGGCGTGTACAATACACAAAGTTCAAGGTATTACAGTAGATAATGTTGTTGTGTGTTTTGACAAGATATTTGCAGCTGGACAGGCATATGTTGCTCTAAGTCGAGTCAGGAGTTTGTCAGGTTTGATCATTCAAGAGTTTGATGAGAAGAAAATTTATTGTAGGGGTGACATTAAACATGCAATTCAGATAATGTCTCCCTTTTTGGTTGATAGGTTAGCAGAACAGCAATTAAAGACAAGCAGGTTTAGCGTTTTTTTGATGAATGTGCAAGGTTTGACTCAACATTTGCAAGATTTGGTTTTATGTACACAGCAATTGCAGCTAAACTGTATTGCTGTTACTGAGACTTGGTTAACAGAACAGTTGTCAGTAGATTTAGTAAATATTGAAGGTTATAGTTTTCATGGTTGTTCACGCAGTTCATCCTACAGTAGTTGTGACCCCAGATTGATTGCATTAGGAGATCAACAACATGGTGGTGTTGGCTTGTACATTGCACAAAGTACAACATTTGAGATGGTACAAGTCCCTTCTTTTAATTTGGAATGCACAGTATCCAAATTTACTACAGACAATATAGTACTTGCGTTGATATATCGACCACCATCTTATCCCATGACATTATTTAAAGAGAATTTGGGTACATTTCTTGATTGGATTGATTCAGCAAATGGAACAATTGCAGTCATGGGAGATTTTAATGATGATATATTGAAATCATCAACAACATGTAAACTTTTAACAGAAAAAGGCTATGTTCAGATTGTAACTGAAGCAACAACAGAAAAGGGCACTTTAATTGACCACATCTACATAAAAACAGCAGGTAATAAAGCTGAATCACACGTGCTGCCTACATACTTTAGTGATCATGAGGCAGTGTTATGTTTATTTAACTGATGAGTTTGACTATTTGGTTCAACATAACAAGTGTAACAATCACATTTGTGAATTGTTTTATTAGTCTGTCATATTTTTGGTTGAATAATTCATCTGTGTAATTCAAAATGGACAAAATGTAATTTGACAATTAAGCTTGATCTTGTTATGAAAATGAATTTGAGCATGTAATGTGTAATTGTTTCATAAAAAATTACTGTTGTATTTTTGTATTAGATGTATTGTTATTATTCCATATGAAATTGCTTTTATATTTATTGTGTAAAATGTGTTATTGCTGAATAGGAAATTAATGTTGTTGTATGAAATGTTATTGTTCCATATGATATTGCTGTTGTATTCAATAAATGAGATGTGTTGTTATTGTTCAATATAAAATTGCTTTTGTACTTGTGTGAAATGTGTTGTTGCTTCATAAAAAATTGCTGTTGTAGTTGTTGTATGATGTGTTCTTACTGTGTTAGTGTTATTTTAAATAAACTAATTGTGTTACATGTATCCTGTTGAAATCATGCCTGTTTTTATTTTGTAACTTCAATAAAAATTTGTCATATTGTAAATGTTTCAGTTTCCTGTGTTTTTATTTGCAAATGTCATTCAAGACTGCATTTTTTAATCTTAATGTCCTAATGAATTGCACTTCATGAAAACTACAAATCTTTTTGCAAGTTTTGCAATATCTATATGAAGTTTTTGTTGCAAAACTGTTTTATTTTTAGTATTTCATACAGTGTAGATATGTTTATTATTAATGAGTTTTACAATCTGCCAATTCATAAATTAATGTACTGAAGTCTAAAGTTCTAGTAGAAATTCATAAGTAAACCCTGTTTTGATTTAGTTGTCTACAGTGTATTGATTATTATGGTAATTTTTGTATTAACATATAAAGTAAATGTACATTAGTTGTGTGTATCATAAGAGAAAGGGCATTTTACATAAGGTTTGCAGAATTAATAAACACCAAACTTTGATAAATATGTTGAAGTTGTATTTAACATTCAATATAAGTCAGTTATAATTTATTTGTTCAATGTCACTAGCAGGTGGATCTATGTACAATGATTTAGCATTATACAGAAAATGTTTTATTACATTTGGTTTTACATAATGTAGTCATCATTTGGGTCATGTATATGTTTGAATACATATTAAACATACATATTGACTGCAATATCCATTGGGGTGGGACCAAGAATACACATGACTGACACTTGATATACTTTAAAATCTGGCAATGTACAACAACTGTTTTCAATAATTCCACTTCCTGTCAAGAGGTCATCTTTTGTTGACATGTTCAAAGCAAGATGTGGTCTTGTATATCACGTAAAATGGATATATTGAAACAAATTATGAAAAGTTATAACAGATATTTTTTCTGTTGCACAATAATTGCAATAGTCTGCTGTACCAAAAGGTGCTGTTTTAAAAAATTTATATTATCATATACACATCTCCAGGGCATCTATGCAAGGAAGGACATTAAACTTGTATCACAAAGTTATAAGACTTTCGTTGTCTGTTATTACAAATCCAAATTTTTCCCAACAGTGACACCCCTTATCTCATAGGCCATGAAACGTTTAAAAAACTTTAAATCACTTTTGATCCTCATCTGGTCCACATATACCTTACCAAATTTGAAGGTGATAACTCCAAAACTGTAGAACTAGACAAATTTTGTAGCATTAGTGTTATATCGCCAAAAACACCTCCATTTTCACGTTCAATCCAAAATGGCCAACTTCCTGTAGGATTAACAGGCCACTTGTCATCAACTTTTATTTACAGCCCAACCTAGAACACCATGTACCAAGATTTGTTCATGACAAAAGATGACCTGCTAGCACTTTTTTGCATTAGTCTTTAGCCACGCCCACTTCCATTTTTATACTCACATTCAAATATCACATATCAAGTTTTGTGCAGATCAATCAGTGTCCTTAAATTTAGAGGGCACTTCCTGTTAAAAATGACTGACTTCCTGTTGGGTCAGAGCATGTTCATTAACATGTTCAGGGAACTTCCCTTGACTCACTTATCATGTTGCATGAAGATCTGGCAATGTACGGCAAAGTTACATTCTACTTCCTGTTTTGGCGTTCCACTTCCTGTTTGGAGTTTAGCTTTTGCAGACATGTCCAGGATAGGTTCCTGGTCTCACGTGTCAAGTTCCGTGTAGATTGATCAATGTACGGTAAAGTTACAGGGCACTTCCTGTTTAAAATGGCTGACTTCCTGTTGGGTCAAAGGCGTGTCCAATAACATGTTCAGGGAAGTTCTATTGATTCACATATCATGTTTCGTGGCAATCGGGCAATGTATGGCAAAGTTACATTCTACTTCCTGTTGCGGCGGATCCACTTCCTGTCAGGAAGTCGTCTGTTGCTGACATGGTTGGAGCGGTTTTGTGGTCCCACATATCACGTATGAGGAGGATACAACAATCCTTGTTATAGCAGCATAAAGAAGTGTGATATGTAATGTTATATCCAGCAACCAGGGGGCGCTGTTTTATAAATTGAAGATTTTCATATAGACTGCTTCAGGGTTGGACTGTAATCAATCCAAGAAAATTTGGTTCAGATTGGAACAGGATTTACAAAGTTATACCAGTTTCTTTAGTGTTGCACAGTAGATGGCAAAGTCTGCTGCCACCAGGGGGCGTCGTTAAGACATTGAATATTGTCTTATAGACTACTTCAAGGCATCAATCCAGGGAAGGACATTGGATCCTCCATCGCAAAGTTATAAGCGTTTTGTTGTCTGTTTTTACAAATCAGAATGTTTGCCAACTTTAGCGCCCCCTATCTTGTACGCCATGCGACATTTTAAAAAACCTTCACTAACTTTTGATCCTCAACTCGTCCACATTAACCTCGCCAAGTTTGAAGGTGATAGCACAAAAGCTCTAGGACAAGATAGATTTAATAGCAAATAAAATTATTTCTGTTGCCACCAGGGGGCGCTGTTTTCGAAATTAAATATTTTCAGGTAGACT
Organism: Microchirus variegatus; assembly: GCF_963457635.1. Taxonomy (NCBI): domain Eukaryota; kingdom Metazoa; phylum Chordata; class Actinopteri; order Pleuronectiformes; family Soleidae; genus Microchirus; species Microchirus variegatus. The sequence goes on along the minus strand of NC_139806.1, from coordinate 10,581,753 downwards.
TGTTCAGGGTCGGACTGTCATCAATCCAAGGAAGTTTGGTTCAAATCGGAACAGGATTCACAAAGTTATCATCATACATGTACTTTTTTTGGGTAATATTCCTCTCACCACTAGAGGCGCTGTTTTCGAACGTGACCGTTTTTTCATATTCATCTTTAAGAACTATCGATCATGAACCACGGCAAGTTTGGTTCATATCTGACCTTCCAATGCAAAGTTATAAGAGATTTAGTCAACATCATAATGATCGCCAACTTTAGCGCCCCCTATCTCGTACGCCGTGCGACATTTTAGAAAGCTTTCACTAACTTTTGATCCTCAACTCGTCCACATTAACCTCGCCAAGTTTGAAGGTGATAGCACAAAAGCTCTAGGACAAGATAGATTTAATAGCAAATAAAATTCTTTCTGTTGCCACCAGGGGGCGCTGTTTTCGAAATTGAATATTTTCATGTAGACGTCGTCAGGACTGGAGGAACATCAATCCAAGGAAGTTTGGTTCAGTTTGGACCAGGACTCGCAAAGTTATAAGAGTTTGTTTTTTTGTCGCAAAAATCCGACTTTGCTCCGCCCACGCTGCTACACCGTTAAAGAATGCGCTATCATATTCAACACGCATCATCTACCATGTGTTTTCAATGTTTCAGTGTCATTTTGAGTGACACTTTTACAAACTCTGTAAAAGTTATTACCGAAATCGTAAATAAACTTTTTTTTTGTATATTCTCTTCCACCACCAGGAGGCGATGGTTTCAAACGTGATCATTTTTGCATAGGTGTCTTCAGCAACTACCCATCATCAATCATGGCAAGTTTGGCACCGACGTGACCTTCCATCGCAAAGTTATAAGCGTTTCGTTTCGTGTTGGGAAAATTTGGAATTTTCGCCAACTTTGGCGCCCCCTATCTCGTGCGCCATGCAATATTTCAAAAAACTTGTCAGATTAGATCGTACCTCAACTGGTCCACATCAACCACGCCAAGTTTGAAGGTGATTGCTCAAAAACTGTAGATTTTGGTATCTACGGCAAGTTATGCTGTAAATTCGCCAAAAACGCCTCCGTTTTCGCCTTCAATCCAAAATGGCGGCCTTCCTGTAGCTTTCACAGAAAACTTGTGATTGACTTTTGCCCATGGCACAACCTAATGAACGTGTGTACCAAGTTTCGTTCATGTACGTTATTCCCGACAGGAGTTGACCTAGTAGCACTTTTTTGCGTCAGTATTTAGCCCCGCCCACTTCCATTTTTTGATGCACATTCCCCGAACCACTTTCGTTCGGCGATTTAAGCCAGGTCTGATGTTGTCCCAAAAATTCGTGAGGTTTGAGATCTGTTTAGGCCTTCAAAAAAGCACTTTCTTCGTGGGAAAAATAATAATAATAATAATAATAATAACTAGCACCGCAAGCGGTGGTAACGGGTTCGAGCTTGACGCTACGTCGCGACCCGCGCCCACCTCGTCGCTTGCGCCCTGATCTCGTCTCTCGTTCAGTCGCTGCTTGCTGTCGTAGTTCTAATTGGTGCCGTCCGTGCGGATGTTGGGCTGTGGAGTAAAGTCATATATTATTTCCTGTTGAGTGCGTTACACTTTCTGTCGGGAGGACATTGTTTGCGTGTTCAGGATAGGTCCCTGGCCTCACATACCAAGTTCCATGCAGAGCGGTCAATGTACAGTAAAGTTAGAGGGCACTTCCTGTTAAAATGGCTGACTTCCTGTTGGGTCAGAGCGTGTCTATTAACATGTTCAGGGAAGTTCCCTTGACACACATATAATGTTTCGTGGAGATAGGGCAACGTACGGCAAAGTTACATTCTACTTCCTGTTTTGGCGTTCCACTTCCTGTTTGGAGTTTAGCTTTTGCAGACATGTTCAGGATAGGTTCCTGGTCTCACGTGTCAAGTTCCGTGCAGATTGATCAATGTACGGTAAAGTTACAGGGGACTTCCTGTTTAAAATGGCTGACTTCCTGTTTGGTCAAAGGTGTGTCCATTAACATGTTCAGGGAAGTTCTATTGACTCACATATCATGTTTCGTGGCGATCGGGCAATGTATGGCAAAGTTACATTCTACTTCCTGTTGCGGCGGATCCACTTCCTGTCAGGAAGTCATCTGTTGCTGACATGGTCGGAGCGGTTTTGTGGTCCCACATATCACGTATGAGGATTATACAACAATCCCTGTTATAGCAGCATAAAAAAGTGTGATATGTAATGTTATATCCAGCAACCAGGGGGCGCTGTTTTATAAATTGAAGATTTTCATATAGACTGCTTCAGGGTTGGACTGTAATCAATCCAAGAAAATTTGGTTCAGATTGGAACAGGATTTACAAAGTTATACCAGTTTCTTTAGTGTTGCACAGTAGATGGCAAAGTCTGCTGCCACCAGGGGGCGTCGTTAAGACATTGAATATTGTCTTATAGACTACTTCAAGGCATCAATCCAGGGAAGGACATTGGATCCTCCATCACAAAGTTATAAGCGTTTTGTTGTCTGTTTTTACAAATCAGAATGTTTGCCAACTTTAGCGCCCCCTATCTTGTACGCCATGCGACATTTTAAAAAACCTTCACTAACTTTTGATCCTCAACTCGTCCACATTAACCTCGCCAAGTTTGAAGGTGATAGCACAAAAGCTCTAGGACAAGATAGATTTAATAGCAAATAAAATTATTTCTGTTGCCACCAGGGGGCGCTGTTTTCGAAATTAAATATTTTCAGGTAGACTTGTTCAGGGTCGGACTGTCATCAATCCAAGGAAGTTTGGTTCAAATCGGAACAGGATTCACAAAGTTATCATCATACATGTACTTTTTTTGGGTAATATTCCTCTCACCACTAGAGGCGCTGTTTTCGAACGTGACCGTTTTTTCATATTCATCTTTAAGAACTATCGATCATGAACCACGGCAAGTTTGGTTCATATCTGACCTTCCAATGCAAAGTTATAAGAGATTTGGTCAACATCATAATGATCGCCAACTTTAGCGCCCCCTATCTCGTACGCCGTGCGACATTTTAGAAAGCTTTCACTAACTTTTGATCCTCAACTCGTCCACATTAACCTCGCCAAGTTTGAAGGTGATAGCACAAAAGCTCTAGGACAAGATAGATTTAATAGCAAATAAAATTCTTTCTGTTGCCACCAGGGGGCGCTGTTTTCGAAATTGAATATTTTCATGTAGACGTCGTCAGGACTGGAGGAACATCAATCCAAGGAAGTTTGGTTCAGTTTGGACCAGGACTCGCAAAGTTATAAGAGTTTGTTTTTTTGTCGCAAAAATCCGACTTTGCTCCGCCCACGCTGCTACACCGTTAAAGAATGCGCTATCATATTCAACACGCATCATCTACCATGTGTTTTCAATGTTTCAGTGTCATTTTGAGTGACACTTTTACAAACTCTGTAAAAGTTATTACCGAAATCGTAAATAAACTTTTTTTTTGTATATTCTCTTCCACCACCAGGAGGCGATGGTTTCAAACGTGATAATTTTTGCATAGGTGTCTTCAGCAACTACCCATCATCAATCATGGCAAGTTTGGCACCGACGTGACCTTCCATTGCAAAGTTATAAGCGTTTCGTTGAGTGTTGGGAAAATTTGGAATTTTCGCCAACTTTGGCGCCCCCTATCTCGTGCGCCATGCAATATTTCAAAAAACTTGTCAGATTAGATCGTACCTCAACTGGTCCACATCAACCACGCCAAGTTTGAAGGTGATTGCTCAAAAACTGTAGATTTTGGTATCTACGGCAAGTTATGCTGTAAATTCGCCCAAAACGCCTCCGTTTTCGCCTTCAATCCAAGATGGCGGCCTTCCTGTAGGTTTCACAGAAAACTTGTGATTGACTTTTGCCCATGGCACAACCTAATGAACGTGTGTACCAAGTTTCGTTCATGTACGTTATTCCCGACAGGAGTTGACCTAGTAGCACATTTTTGCGTCAGTCTGAAGCCCCGCCCACTTCCATTTCTTGACGCACATTCACCAAACCACTTTGGTTCGGCGATTTAAGTTAGGTCTGATGTTGTCCCAAAAATTCGCGAGGTTTGGGATCCGTTTAGGCCTTCAAAAAGGCACATTCCTCGTGTGAAGAATAATAATAATAATAATAATAACGAGCTTGACGCTACGTCGCGACTTGCGCCCACCTCGTCGCTTGCGCCCTGATCTCGTCTCTCGTTCATTCGCTGCTTGCTGTCGTAGTTCTAATTGGCGCCGTCCGTGCGGATGTTGGGCTGTGGAGTAAAGTCATATATTATTTCCTGTTAAGTGCGTTACACTTTCTGTCGGGAGGACATTGTTTGCGTGTTCAGGATAGGTCCCTGGCCTCACATACCAAGTTCCGTGCAGAGCGGTCAATGTACAGTAAAGTTAGAGGGCACTTCCTGTTAAAATGGCTGACTTCCTGTTGGGTCAGAGCGTGTCTATTAACATGTTCAGGGAAGTTCCCTTGACACACATATAATGTTTCGTGGAGATAGGGCAACGTACGGCAAAGTTAAATTCTACTTCCTGTTTTGGCGTTCCACTTCCTGTTTGGAGTTTAGCTTTTGCAGACATGTCCAGGATAGGTTCCTGGTCTCACGTGTCAAGTTCCGTGCAGATTGATCAATGTACGGTAAAGTTACAGGGGACTTCCTGTTTAAAATGGCTGACTTCCTGTTGGGTCAAAGGCGTGTCCATTAACATGTTCAGGGAAGTTCAATTGACTCACATATCGTGTTTCGTGGCGATCGGGCAATGTATGGCAAAGTTACATTCTACTTCCTGTTGTGGCGGATCCACTTCCTGTCAGGAAGTCGTCTGTTGCTGACATGGTCGGAGCGGTTTTGTGGTCCCACATATCACGTATGAGGAGGATACAACAATCCCTGTTATAGCAGCATAAAAAAGTGTGATATGTAATGTTATATCCAGCAACCAGGGGGCGCTGTTTTTTAAATTGAAGATTTTCATATAGACTTTTTCAGGGTCATACTGTCATCAATCCAAGGAAGTTTGGTTCTGATTGGAACAGGATTTACAAAGTTATACCAGTTTTTTTTGTGTTGCACAGTAGATGGCATAGTCTGCTGCCACCAGGGGGCGTCGTTAAGACATTGAATATTGTCTTATAGACTACTTCAAGGCATCAATCCAGGGAAGGACATTGGATCCTCCATCGCAAAGTTATAAGTGTTTCGTTGTCTGTTTTTACAAATCAGAATGTTTGCCAACTTTAGCGCCCCCTATCTCGTACGCCGTGCGACATTTACGAAAGCTTTCAATAACATTTGATCCTCAACTCGTCCACATTGACCTCGCCAAGTTTGAAGGTGATAGCACAAAAGCTCTAGGACAAGATAGATTTTATAGCAAATAAAATTCTTTCTGTTTCCACCAGGGGGCGCTGTTTTCGAAATTAAATATTTTCATGTAGACTTGTTCAGGGTCGGACTGTCATCGATCCAAGGAAGTTTGGTTCAAATCGGAACAGGATTCACAAAGTTATCATCATAAATGTACTTTTTTTGGGTAATAATCCTCTCACCACTAGAGGCGCTGTTTCCGAACGTGACAGTTTTTTTATATTCATCTTTAAGAACTATCGATCATGAACCACGGCAAGTTTGGTTCATATCTGACCTTCCAATGCAAAGTTATAAGAGATTTGGTCAACATCAGAATGTTTGCCAACTTTAGCGCCCCCTATCTCGTACGCCGTGCGACATTTTAGAAAGCTTTCAATAACATTTGATCCTCAACTCGTCCACATTGACCTCGCCAAGTTTGAAGGTGATAGCACAAAAGCTCTAGGACAAGATAGATTTTATAGCAAATAAAATTATTTCTGTTGCCACCAGGGGGCGCTGTTTTCGAAATTGAATATTTTCATGTAGACGTCGTCAGGACTGGAGGAACATCAATCCAAGGAAGTTTGGTTCAGTTTGGACCAGGACTCGCAAAGTTATAAGAGTTTGTTTTTTTGTCGCAAAAATCCGACTTTGCTCCGCCCACGCTGCTACACCGTTAAAGAATGCGCTATCATATTCAACACGCATCATCTACCATGTGTTTTCAATGTTTCAGTGTCATTTTGAGAGACACTTTTACAAACTCTGTAAAAGTTATTACCGAAATCGTAAATAAACTTTTTTTTTGTATATTCTCTTCCACCACCAGGAGGCGATGGTTTCAAACGTGATCATTTTTGCATAGGTGTCTTCAGCAACTACCCATCATCAATCATGGCAAGTTTGGCACCGACGTGACCTTCCATCGCAAAGTTATAAGCGTTTCGTTGAGTGTTGGGAAAATTTTGAATTTTCGCCAACTTTGGCGCCCCCTATCTCGTGCGCCATGCAATGTTTCAAAAAACTTGTCAGATTAGATCGTACCTCAACTGGTCCACATCAACCACGCCAAGTTTGAAGGTGATTGCTCAAAAACTGTAGATTTTGGTATCTACGGCAAGTTATGCTGTAAATTCGCCAAAAACGCCTCCGTTTTCGCCTTCAATCCAAAATGGCGGCCTTCCTGTAGCTTTCACAGAAAACTTGTGATTGACTTTTGCCCATGGCACAACCTAATGAACGTGTGTACCAAGTTTCGTTCATGTACGTTATTCCCGACAGGAGTTGACCTAGTAGCACATTTTTGCGTCAGTCTGAAGCCCCGCCCACTTCCATTTTTTGACGCACATTCACCGAACCACTTTGGTTCGGCGATTTAAGTTAGGTCTGATGTTGTCCCAAAAATTCGCGAGGTTTGGGATACGTTTAGGCCTTCAAAAATGCACATTCCTCGTGTGAAGAATAATAATAAGAATAATAATAATAACTAGCACCGCAAGCGGTGGTAACGGGTTCGAGCTTGACGCTACGTCGCGACCCGCGCCCACCTCGTCGCTTGCGCCCTGATCTCGTCTCTCGTTCATTCGCTGCTTGCTGTCGTAGTTCTAATTGGCGCCGTCCGTGCGGATGTTGGGCTGTGGAGTAAAGTCATATATTATTTCCTGTTAAGTGCGTTACACTTTCTGTCGGGAGGACATTGTTTGCGTGTTCAGGATAGGTCCCTGGCCTCACATACCAAGTTCCGTGCAGAGCGGTCAATGTACAGTAAAGTTAGAGGGCACTTCCTGTTAAAATGGCTGACTTCCTGTTGGGTCAGAGCGTGTCTATTAACATGTTCAGGGAAGTTCCCTTGACACACATATAATGTTTCGTGGAGATAGGGCAACGTACGGCAAAGTTAAATTCTACTTCCTGTTTTGGCGTTCCACTTCCTGTTTGGAGTTTAGCTTTTGCAGACATGTCCAGGATAGGTTCCTGGTCTCACGTGTCAAGTTCCGTGCAGATTGATCAATGTACGGTAAAGTTACAGGGGACTTCCTGTTTAAAATGGCTGACTTCCTGTTGGGTCAAAGGCGTGTCCATTAACATGTTCAGGGAAGTTCAATTGACTCACATATCGTGTTTCGTGGCGATCGGGCAATGTATGGCAAAGTTACATTCTACTTCCTGTTGTGGCGGATCCACTTCCTGTCAGGAAGTCGTCTGTTGCTGACATGGTCGGAGCGGTTTTGTGGTCCCACATATCACGTATGAGGAGGATACAACAATCCCTGTTATAGCAGCATAAAAAAGTTTGATATGTAATGTTATATCCAGCAACTAGGGGGCGCTGTTTTTTAAATTGAAGATTTTCATATAGACTTTTTCAGGGTCATACTGTCATCAATCCAAGGAAGTTTGGTTCTGATTGGAACAGGATTTACAAAGTTATACCAGTTTTTTTTGTGTTGCACAGTAGATGGCATAGTCTGCTGCCACCAGGGGGCGTCGTTAAGACATTGAATATTGTCTTATAGACTACTTCAAGGCATCAATCCAGGGAAGGACATTGGATCCTCCATCGCAAAGTTATAAGTGTTTCGTTGTCTGTTTTTACAAATCAGAATGTTTGCCAACTTTAGCGCCCCCTATCTCGTACGCCGTGCGACATTTACGAAAGCTTTCAATAACATTTGATCCTCAACTCGTCCACATTGACCTCGCCAAGTTTGAAGGTGATAGCACAAAAGCTCTAGGACAAGATAGATTTTATAGCAAATAAAATTTTTTCTGTTTCCACCAGGGGGCGCTGTTTTCGAAATTAAATATTTTCATCTAGACTTGTTCAGGGTCGGACTGTCATCGATCCAAGGAAGTTTGGTTCAAATCGGAACAGGATTCACAAAGTTATCATCATAAATGTACTTTTTTTGGGTAATAATCCTCTCACCACTAGAGGCGCTGTTTCCGAACGTGACAGTTTTTTTATATTCATCTTTAAGAACTATCGATCATGAACCACGGCAAGTTTGGTTCATATCTGACCTTCCAATGCAAAGTTATAAGAGATTTGGTCAACATCAGAATGTTTGCCAACTTTAGCGCCCCCTATCTCGTACGCCGTGCGACATTTTAGAAAGCTTTCAATAACATTTGATCCTCAACTCGTCCACATTGACCTCGCCAAGTTTGAAGGTGATAGCACAAAAGCTCTAGGACAAGATAGATTTTATAGCAAATAGAATTCTTTCTGTTGCCACCAGGGGGCGCTGTTTTCGAAATTGAATATTTTCATGTAGACGTCGTCAGGACTGGAGGAACATCAATCCAAGGAAGTTTGGTTCAGTTTGGACCAGGACTCGCAAAGTTATAAGAGTTTGTTTTTTTGTCGCAAAAATCCGACTTTGCTCCGCCCACGCTGCTACACCGTTAAAGAATGCGCTATCATATTCAACACGCATCATCTACCATGTGTTTTCAATGTTTCAGTGTCATTTTGAGTGACACTTTTACAAACTCTGTAAAAGTTATTACCGAAATCGTAAATAAACTTTTTTTTTGTATATTCTCTTCCACCACCAGGAGGCGATGGTTTCAAACGTGATCATTTTTGCATAGGTGTCTTCAGCAACTACCCATCATCAATCATGGCAAGTTTGGCACCGACGTGACCTTCCATCGCAAAGTTATAAGCGTTTCGTTGAGTGTTGGGAAAATTTTGAATTTTCGCCAACTTTGGCGCCCCCTATCTCGTGCGCCATGCAATATTTCAAAAAACTTGTCAGATTAGATCGTACCTCAACTGGTCCACATCAACCACGCCAAGTTTGAAGGTGATTGCTCAAAAACTGTAGATTTTGGTATCTACGGCAAGTTATGCTGTAAATTCGCCAAAAACGCCTCCGTTTTCGCCTTCAATCCAAGATGGCGGCCTTCCTGTAGGTTTCACAGAAAACTTGTGATTGACTTTTGCCCATGGCACAACCTAATGAACGTGTGTACCAAGTTTCGTTCATGTACGTTATTCCCGACAGGAGTTGACCTAGTAGCACATTTTTGCGTCAGTCTGAAGCCCCGCCCACTTCCATTTTTTGACGCACATTCACCGAACCACTTTGGTTCGGCGATTTAAGTTAGGTCTGATGTTGTCCCAAAAATTCGCGAGGTTTGGGATAAGTTTAGGCCTTCAAAAATGCACATTCCTCGTGTGAAGAATAATAATAATAATAATAATAATAATAATAACTCTTTCAATTACAATAGGGTTCTTGCACAGTCGTGCTCGAACCCTAATAATAATAACTCCTTCAATTACAATAGGGTTCTTGCACAGTCGTGCTCGAACCCTAATAATAACTCTTTCAATTACAATAGGGTTCTTGCACAGTCGTGCTCGAACCCTAATAACTCTTTCAATTACAATAGGGTTCTTGCACAGTCGTGCTCGAACCCTAACAAGCGGTGGTAACGGGTTCGAGCTTGACGCTACGTCGCGACCCGCGCCCACCTCGTCGCTTGCGCCCTGATCTCGTCTCTCGTTCATTCGCTGCTTGCTGTCGTAGTTCTAATTGGCGCCGTCCGTGCGGATGTTGGGCTGTGGAGTAAAGTCATATATTATTTCCTGTTAAGTGCGTTACACTTTCTGACGGGAGGACATTGTTTGCGTGTTCAGGATAGGTCCCTGGCCTCACATACCAAGTTCCGTGCAGAGCGGTCAATGTACGGTAAAGTTAGAGGGCACTTCCTGTTAAAATGGCTGACTTCCTGTTGGGTCAAAGCGTGTCCATTAACATGTTCAGGGAAGTTCCCTTGACTCACATGTAATGTTTCGTGGAGATAGGGCAACGTACGGCAAAGTTAAATTCTACTTCCTGTTTTGGCGTTCCACTTCCTGTTTGGAGTTTAGCTTTTGCAGACATGTCCAGGATAGGTTCCTGGTCTCACGTGTCAAGTTCCGTGCAGATTGATCAATGTACGGTAAAGTTACAGGGGACTTCCTGTTTAAAATGGCTGACTTCCTGTTTGGTCAAAGGTGTGTCCATTAACATGTTCAGGGAAGTTTTATTGACTCACATATCATGTTTCGTGGCGATCGGGCAATGTATGGCAAAGTTACATTCTACTTCCTGTTGCGGCAGATCCACTTCCTGTCAGGAAGTCGTCTGTTGCTGACATGGTCGGAGCGGTTTTGTGGTCCCACATATCAGGTATGAGGAGGATACAACAATACTTGTTATAGCAGCATAAAAAAGTTTGATATGTAATGTTATATCCAGCAACCAGGGGGCGCTGTTTTTTAAATTGAAGATTTTCATACGGACTTTTTCAGGGCCATACTGTCATCGATCCAAGGAGGTTTGGTTCAAATCGGAACATGTTCCACAAAGTTATCATCATAAATGTACTTTTTTTGGGTAATAATACTCTCACCACTAGAGGCGCTGTTTCTGAACGTGACCGTTTTTTCATATTCGTCTTTAAGACCTATCGATCATGAACCACGGCAAGTTTGGTTCATATCTGACCTTCCAATGCAAAGTTATAAGAGATTTGGTCAACATCAGAATGATCGCCAACTTTAGCGCCCCCTATCTCGTACGCCGTGCGACATTTTAGAAAGCTTTCACCAACTTTTGATCCTCTACCTGTCCACATTGACCTCGCCAAGTTTGAAGGTGATAGCACAAAAGCTCTAGGACTAGATAGATTTTATAGCAAATAAAATTCTTTCTGTTGCCACCAGGGGGCGCTGTTTTCGAAATTGAATATTTTCATGTAGACTTGTTCAGGGTCGGACTGTCATCGATCCAAGGAAGTTTGGTTCAAATCGGAACATGTTCCACAAAGTTATCATCATAAATGTACTTTTTTTGGGTAATAATACTCTCACCACTAGAGGCGCTGTTTCCGAACGTGACCGTTTTTTCATATTCGTCTTTAAGACCTATCGATCATGAACCACGGCAAGTTTGGTTCATATCTGACCTTCCAATGCAAAGTTATAAGAGATTTGGTCAACATCAGAATGATCGCCAACTTTAGCGCCCCCTATCTCGTACGCCGTGCGACACTTTAGAAAGCTTTCACCAACTTTTGATCCTCTACCTGTCCACATTGACCTCGCCAAGTTTGAAGGTGATAGCACAAAAGCTCTAGGACTAGATAGATTTTATAGCAAATAAAATTCTTTCTGTTTCCACCAGGGGGCGCTGTTTTCGAAATTGAATATTTTCATATAGACATTGTCAGGGCTGGAGGAACATCAATCCAAGGAAGTTTGGTTCAGTTTGGACCAGGACTCGCAAAGTTATAAGAGTTTGTTTTTTTGTCGCAATAATCCGACTTTGCACCTCGCACCTCGCTACACCGTTAAACAATGCGCTATCATATTCAACACGCATCATCTACCATGTGTTTTCAATGTTTCAGTGTCATTTTGAGTCAGATACGACAATCTCTGTAAAAGTAATTACCGAAATCGTAAATAAACTTTTTTTTTGTATATTCTCTTCCACCACCAGGAGGCGATGGTTTCAAACGTGTTCATTTTTGCATAGGTGTCTTCAGCAACTACCCATCATCAAAAATGGCAAGTTTGGCTCCGACTTGATCTTCCATCGCAAAGTTATAAGCGTTTCGTTGCGTGTTGGGAAAATTTGGAATTTTCGCCAACTTTGGCGCCACCTATCTCGTGCGCCATGCAATATTTCAAAAAACTTTTCAGATTAGATCGTACCTCAACTGGTCCACATCAACCTCGCCAAGTTTGAGGGTGATTGCTCAAAAACTGTAGATTTTGGTATCTACGGCAAGTTATGCTGTAAATTCGCCAAAAACGCCTCCGTTTTCGCCTTCAATCCAAGATGGCGGCCTTCCTGTAGGTTTCACAGAAAACTTGTGATTGACTTTTGCCCATGGCACAACCTAATGAACGTGTGTACCAAGTTTCGTTCATGTACGTTATTCCCGACAGGAGTTGACCTAGTAGCACATTTTTGCGTCAGTCTGAAGCCCCGCCCACTTCCATTTTTTGACGCACATTCACCGAACCACTTTGGTTCGGCGATTTAAGTTAGGTCTGATGTTGTCCCAAAAATTCGCGTGGTTTGGGATCCGTTTAGGCCTTCAAAAAGGCACATTCCTCGTGTGAAGAATAATAATAAGAACGAGCTTGACGCTACGTCGCGATCCGCGCCCACCTCGTCGCTTGCGCCCTGATCTCGTCTCTCGTTCATTCGCTGCTTGTTGTCGTAGTTCTAATTGGTGCCGTTCGTGCGGATGTTGGGCTGTGGAGTAAAGTAATATATTATTTCCTGTTAAGTGCGTTACACTTTCTGTCGGGAGGACATTGTTTGCGTGTTCAGGATAGGTCCCTGGCCTCACATACCGAGTTCCATGCAGAGCGGTCAATGTACGGTAAAGTTAGAGGGCACTTCCTGTTTAAAATGGCTGACTTCCTGTTGGGTCAGAGCGTGTCTATTAACATGTTCAAAGAAGTTCCCTTGACTCACATATAATGTTTCGTGGAGATAGGGCAACGTACGGCAAAGTTACATTCTACTTCCTGTTTTGGCGTTCCACTTCCTGTTTGGAGTTTAGCTTTTGCAGACATGTCCAGGATAGGTTCCTGGTCTCACGTGTCAAGTTCCGTGCAGATTGATCAATGTACGGTAAAGTTACAGGGCACTTCCTGTTTAAAATGGCTGACTTCCTGTTGGGTCAAAGGTGTGTCCATTAACATGTTCAGGGAAGTTTTATTGACTCACATATCATGTTTCGTGGCGATCGGGCAATGTATGGCAAAGTTACATTCTACTTCCTGTTGCGGCAGATCCACTTCCTGTCAGGAAGTCGTCTGTTGCTGACATGGTCGGAGCGGTTTTGTGGTCCCACATATCAGGTATGAGGAGGATACAACAATCCTTGTTATAGCAGCATAAAAAAGTTTGATATGTAATGTTATATCCAGCAACCAGGGGGCGCTGTTTTTTAAATTGAAGATTTTCATACGGACTTTTTCAGGGCCATACTGTCATCGATCCAAGGAGGTTTGGTTCAAATCGGAACATGTTCCACAAAGTTATCATCATAAATGTACTTTTTTTGGGTAATAATACTCTCACCACTAGAGGCGCTGTTTCTGAACGTGACCGTTTTTTCATATTCGTCTTTAAGACCTATCGATCATGAACCACGGCAAGTTTGGTTCATATCTGACCTTCCAATGCAAAGTTATAAGAGATTTGGTCAACATCAGAATGATCGCCAACTTTAGCGCCCCCTATCTCGTACGCCGTGCGACATTTTAGAAAGCTTTCACCAACTTTTGATCCTCTACCTGTCCACATTGACCTCGCCAAGTTTGAAGGTGATAGCACAAAAGCTCTAGGACAAGATAGATTTTATAGCAAATAAAATTCTTTCTGTTTCCACCAGGGGGCGCTGTTTTCGAAATTGAATATTTTCATGTAGACTTGTTCAGGGTCGGACTGTCATCGATCCAAGGAAGTTTGGTTCAAATCGGAACATGTTCCACAAAGTTATCATCATAAATGTACTTTTTTTGGGTAATAATACTCTCACCACTAGAGGCGCTGTTTCCGAACGTGACCGTTTTTTCATATTCGTCTTTAAGACCTATCGATCATGAACCACGGCAAGTTTGGTTCATATCTGACCTTCCAATGCAAAGTTATAAGAGATTTGGTCAAGATCATAATGATCGCCAACTTTAGCGCCCCCTATCTCGTACGCCGTGCGACATTTTAGAAAGCTTTCACCAACTTTTGATCCTCTACCTGTCCACATTGACCTCGCCAAGTTTGAAGGTGATAGCACAAAAGCTCTAGGACAAGATAGATTTTATAGCAAATAAAATTCTTTCTGTTTCCACCAGGGGGCGCTGTTTTCGAAATTGAATATTTTCATATAGACATTGTCAGGGCTGGAGGAACATCAATCCAAGGAAGTTTGGTTCAGTTTGGACCAGGACTCGCAAAGTTATAAGAGTTTGTTTTTTTGTCGCAATAATCCGACTTTGCACCTCGCACCTCGCTACATCGTTAAACAATGCGCTGTCATATTCAACACGCATCATCTACCATGTGTTTTCAATGTTTCAGTGTCATTTTGAGTCGGATAGGACAATCTCTGTAAAAGTTATTACCGAAATCGTAAATAAACTTTTTTTTTGTATATTCTCTTCCACCACCAGGAGGCGATGGTTTCAAACGTGATCATTTTTGCATAGGTGTCTTCAGCAACTACCCATCATCAATCATGGCAAGTTTGGCTCCGACTTGACCTTCCATCGCAAAGTTATAAGCGTTTCGTTGCGTGTTGGGAAAATTTGGAATTTTCGCCAACTTTGGCGCCACCTATCTCGTGCGCCATGCAATATTTCAAAAAACTTTTCAGATTAGATCGTACCTCAACTGGTCCACATCGACCTCGCCAAGTTTGAAGGTGATTGCTCAAAAACTGTAGATTTTGGTATCTACGGCAAGTTATGCTGTAAATTCGCCAAAAACGCCTCCGTTTTCGCCTTCCATCCAAAATGGCGGCCTTCCTGTAGGTTTCACAGAAAACTTGTCCACGACTTTTATTTAAAGCTCAACCTAATGAACGTGTGGACCAAGTTTCGTTCATGTACGTTATACCTGACAGGAGTTGACCTAGTAGAACTGTTTTGCGTCAGTCTTTAGCCCCGCCCACTTCCATTTTTTGACGCACATTCACCAAACCACTTTTTTACAAAATTTTCAGCGAGGTCTGATGTTGTCCCGAAATTTCGTGAGGTTTGGGATACGTTTAGGCCTTCAAAAAGGCACTTTTTTTGTGTGAAGAATAATAATAATAATAATAACTCTTTCAATTACAATAGGGTTCTTGCACAGTCGTGCTCGAACCCTAATAATAATAACTCTTTCAATTACAATAGGGTTCTTGCACAGTCGTGCTCGAACCCTAATAACTCTTCCGATTACAATAGGGTTCTTGCACAGTCGTGCTCGAACCCTAATAATAATAACTCCTTCAATTACAATAGGGTTCTTGCACAGTCGTGCTCGAACCCTAATAATGCATTATAGCTTACTTTTAAAAAGCTGATTTTTCATGCTTCATGGTATGAGTGCGACATATTAGGGCCAGCCCTAAGGGTTAAACTGTCTTTGTTATTTTTTGATTGAGAACAATAACAATATTATTGTCCTTAATGATCAAGTCACTGTTATACTGCTTGTACTTCTAATATCCTGTTCAACCATGAAAACAATCCGGGAGATAATACTATCCACAATATTGTTCCCTGATATCAAATGTCGTCCTCCTCAAGTTCACTTTATTACAAAGTGATCATCCGCTGACTGATATAAATCAGCTCTTCATATCTGGGAAAGAAAACGATTTATGTTTTTAATAAAGCCAAAGTGTGTAGGATTCTAAATAATCTGTGCCAGGCTAATGGGTTTGGCCGTTTGGCTTTCGGGCTGCGAGCAAAGAGCAGGGCGATAAAAATGATCAATCTGCTGCAGTTAAACATCTGTTATGAAAGGTTTCCGTCTGAAAAAAAACCGACTGTTCTTATTCTCCCTCAAGGCTGTGTGTGTGTAACATCTAAATAATGAATGGTGCTTTCAAGTCAAAATACCGTCCGCATCCATGTTCCTAATAAATCGCTACATGAACACGTTCCAGGTATAGTCACGTCGTACGAGATGCAATTTTCTCGAGAGCACGACCACCTGTGGAGAAAGCGTCAATTTACATATATATAATTATGTATTAAAAAAAGGATTTAAATGTGACAGGCGGCGTTTGTTATGGACGCAGTGAGTTTACACTAATTGTTCATGTTGTGCTGCCTTACACACACACACACACACACACACACACAGACCTCACACTCTGAATAAACATGTGAAATAAATATCTAATTTGAGAGGTTTTACCCAGGAGTCCTTACCCACAGACACTTTGATTAATGGCATTATGTTTGCTAGATGTGGATGTCTTTGTGCCTGTACAATTGTGTATCTGTGTGTGTGTGTGTGTGCGTGTGGGGGGCAAATTACAGAGGTTGTCACCACTCAAGACCCTCACCCCTCCATTAAGCTGTGTGTGGATAATTAAACCTCGCTCTGAAGAGTGGTCACGCTATTATTTATTTACTTGTTTGTCTCAGATGATATATGAGAAAAGAGTAGTATGGGGGGTGTTTGGATTCTGCTGAGCAATGTATACGTATATTCTCCCATTTAATGGAATATGAGAACGAGGAGCAGTTGTGCACTTAGAGTTAGACATTAACTGGTTATAGTTTGGGATAAGGCTTTAAATTAAATGAATTAAAAATGTGCATAAAAGAATAGCTGCACAAATTGGAATAAGCCCAAACTTTAAAAACTGTAACAAGTAACTTGTTAAAAAAACAAAAAACAAATAAATAAATAAATGTGTCCTCACTAACCTGACCAATCATGCAGTGAAATCAAAGCTGCAGTGTGAAACTTTTATCATATAAATAAATATCTGTTACATTCAAACCATTGCTGATTAAACCTCCTCAGTCCACACAACTCTCTGTGTTTCTGAGTAAATGTGCACACTGACACATGTCACAGCTTGTTAAGTCCTTAATTTAGAACATGTCTAATCACTCAGTTTTGCATTACAGATCACATCTATTCAAACTCTCGAGATAATTATAGGATGCTTTTACAGCCATAGCTTTCAAGGATACGCTGCACATACAGCATACATTTAAGATTTACTCACTGATTTTCAGTCTCTTTTTTTTGGGCTTCGGCTCATGTTACTTAACACATTGCATTGTGAAGTTGACTCTGAATCAGACTAGCTTTACACGACAACGACATCTTAACACAAAATGCAAAAGTGGCATTGCGTTCCCATTTTTTAATTTCGCGTTTAGACGAGCGTCTCTGGGTGGAAATCTGCATGCACACGGTGACACAAAAAGTGTGTGAAATTTGATGTAGTATGCATGCCAGGTGGCTAGGTGGCACTGTGAAGCACTGCCATACAACAACACCAGGAGCGTGCACATGCGTTGAAACTTCCTTCTACTTCTCTCTGGTAGTGTGAAGTAGCCCACAGTCGAAAACCAAAACATTAACTCGGCTTAATTGCTGAAATGACTCCAGGATAGGTATCAGAGCAGCTAAAGCAACTTGAATGTCCGACTGATGCATATAATCCGACTGTTCTGCACATGGATCTGACACCAACGTGTACAGGAGGATAGCCAGCGTGAGCAGCTCAGAGCACACGTTTGTGTTTTCAACCCTTTAGACGGGTACGCGACAGTGGAGCGTTTTTGAGATTTCTACTCTGGAGGGTGGGTTAATTTGCGAAAGGCAGGGTCACACCTTGGGCAGTTCACCAGTCCATCACAGGGACACAGAGACAAACAACCATCCACTCTCACGCTCACACATATGGTCAATTTAGAGCAGGGGTCACCAACGTGGTGCCCGAGAGCACCTGGTAGCCATATGATCGCTCATATATCATTGATATTGTTTATAAGAACTGATAATCATTAGGAGTAAGCACTGCAATTAATGTGTATGCAATTGAATGCATAATATTAATAATTTCAATGGTTAAAATTGTTAATATTATTCTTTACCCTTCAGGTAGCTCTTGGTCTCAAAAAGGTTGGTGAACCCTGATTTAGAGTGTCCAATTGACCTAATCCCCATATTGCATGTTCAAATTTTAGCATGCAAGTGAAGCCACCACAAAAGCGCAAGTGAAAAGTTGCCATTCAATGAATGTGTAACATACACTCCAGTGCAGTAACAGACATCAAAGAGTCCCTTTTACTTTCTTTTTTGCATTGAATTTTCAGACATTACATAACAGAGAACAGAACGCAAAGTCTAGCTCATTATGAAAGCCATTAATGTAACAGAAATTATCAAAACCACTGTTGATCCCTTGGGGCCAATGTACAGTTGTCTCATCAATCTGCAGGTCGCAGCTCCTCTGAGCGTCTCTGACAGCCGCTCAGAGAATAATAAACAGCCCTTGTACAAACTGTGGATTTGTTGCAGTGATGCTGGACTCTTAATACGAGTTGGATGATTGCTGCACAATGGGGAATTCATAAGGGAGAGCACCGCCACTGCAGGTATAGTTCTGTATGTGCTGTATGTGCCAAAGTGTTCCTTGGTGGCTCTGCTGAAGTCTGTGTTTAATGCACAGCTCCCACAGTGAACCATTACTGCATCTGCTGTTTGACATGGCTCCCTGTCTCACCCTGGGGAGAGATGCAACCAATTAAAGGGAACTTTGCGCTGAGTTGCTCTCAGGGACGAGTGCCTGGTAGTCAGTGACAGGTGGACATGGGGGCCATGTTGGATTTCAGCACATTCTCTCTGGTGTACTTTTTTTTATATATATATATAAAGTTATAAATAGAGAGGTTTTTATGTCAGAGTGTTTGCACATGGGATCTTTTCCTTCATGTGCCAGATGTTCAAGGGAAAAGGAGCATGATCTATGTGTGGGCTTGTATTCTTCATTTCTCACTGGTCCTCATGGGGTCCAGAACCTTATTTCTAAGGAACTTTAGGACTATGCGTTTGAATTAAGGTAAGGGTTAGTCATTAATTGGTTATGGGTGAATTTAGGAATAATAGGTTGTTTAAATGAATGGATGTCAATCCAGGGTTCGGAGTGTCATAAGAACAATAGCTGTGTGAGTGTGGGAGGAGGTGTTTGTGAAATGGGACCTCATCTTAAAGCTCTTGTCGCTGTTGTTTATAAATAGCTCGCCGTGTGCATTTTCAGGGCTGATGTACCTGTCATTTGCTGTGACAGTGAATAATGAGCTGCACTCAACTCTGCATTTCATTTACTGGTCTGACCACATTTGACGCCCATTTGCAGGTTAATAACTATGGTGTTATGGCCTGTTAAAGCTTTAAAATGAACTTTAAAATGTGACAGTTGTTTCTTGTTTAAGGTCAAACATAAGTGTTTAAGCGGGGAAGAAGAAAGAGGCTTTGCAGAGAGCATGTGCTAGTTGATAAAATCCTCACTTTAGTTTGGCGGCCATCGGCCGACTGCTCCAGATCAGTAGCTGCTGGTTGTGTTTGATCCAGAGAAGCTTATCACGCATGGAACGCAAATATGTTTCCACTATTACCAGCTTTCATTAAAGAGACAAAAGCTTTTATATTTTATAGTATCTTATTTTTAGATTTTGATACAGTTTCATCCGTTCCAAACAGTGACCGTTTAACCAGTGTGATCTCTAAATTGTGGGAAGCAGCCAACTAGTGGGCCTCAGAGGTACTGCAGGTGGGCTTCAGACAGGGATATCAAATTCATCCATTTACCAACCTAATTAAACAAAAAAATCGAAATTACAAAGCATGAATATACAAAAATTGTAATAAAACATCAATATGGATATGCTATAAGATATAATCAATTTGTTCTTTCTACATATTTCATTACTGGAATAACAACGTCATAACAATCATTTATGGCACTGTGGGTGACGTTTAATTAAAGGTTCGATTGCTAGAGGAAGCTGGTTACTCAGATGCTGGTGTTGCTTTAATTTATTTGGTTTGACACAATTCTTGGAGACCTCAGGCTGTGTTGTGTTCAAGACAAAGAAAACAAAATGTGTCTTGTTATTGTTTAAGTGCATTGTTGATGGACAGCTACGTCGCACAATGATGTACTACCAACATGGAGCAAATACCAGAATTTCTGGTACTTTGAGCTTCACTAAAGCTTCATTTTCTTTTATTAAACCAGTTATAAGGATTAGTGGCACTAGATTTGGCAGGATTATTTCACAGAGTGCGGAAACCAACACTCATGGTTACCATTATCAGAATAACGCTCACTTGCTGTCTCCGGGTTGCGGACTTAATCAGATAGTTCCCCTCAAGGCCGCTATGAGTGAGAGAATAATATCTGAGGTGCATTATCCGACTTCCCATTCCCTGCAGCCCTCATGCATCATGCACACGTCCGACCCCCTCAAGACCCTGCAACGTCTGATTCAACCCAGATCGCTGGTATTGGTGGTTTGCTGGGTGCTGATCAATATCAGTGCATATCAATATAGAGTGGATGAATGGTCAGCAGCATGCAGCACACACACACACACACACACGCACGCGCGCGCACACACGCACGCACACGCACACACACACACACACACACACACACACACACACACACACACACACACACACTGATGATCCATTGGTGTGTGTGTGGTGAATGCTTCTGTTCACATCATTTATCTGGACTTTTCATACATCCACATTGACTTGCTCTCAAGTTAAATTAACATTTTTGCCCTTGACACTTATTATCTTGCTGGGTTTTTTTTTTCAATGTGACTTGTGACAAGAACAATTGATTCCCTAATAGAATAAATCTTTATCCTTAGTCTTGTGACAGAGTAACAGACAATATTGTATACACCAGTAAGCTTTAATGGTGTCAACTGTAGCATATACAGCAGGAACCACATGCGTGGGAATACTTGGGATAATTTACCATTATAGGATCAAAGATATGAACCAGGAAAAAACACAAGAAAGACAACTTTTTGTGAAGTTTGGTGCACAGGGCAGCAAAAATTATGCACCATCATTCTCCAGTTTGAGGGAATAACAAAAAAAAAAAAAAAAAATCAAAAAATCAAAGAAAGCATAAAGTTCCAGCGGTCTGCTTGCAACTGCAGTAAGTAACGAGTCAGCTATTAGCAGTACCCATAATACATTGTTGATCAGAGAGGTCAGAGGTCAAAAGAGCTTTCAGCTACTAAGAAAAAAGCCATTAAAAGTTTGGTGAACAGAAACACAGCGCAGAATTTGTTCAGTCTTGAGCTAAATGGTCTACAACAAAGACCATGTCAGGCTGCACTAAAAAATGGACAAAGTCATTTAGTTTGCTGGGTCGCTCTAACCTGGTGTTAACAATTGATTGAATAGCCACCAGTGGGTCTTCTAAAATTTTAATTTTAATTTAAATGAAAAGAACTTTGGAAAACCACAAAACTTCCCACTTTATTCATAACATCAGCAAGCAAAACAAAGTAAGTCAAATTATAATATAACTTATTTCTTAGCTGCAGATGGTGGAGACAGAGTGTTGGCGTCAACAGCACAATCAATTGACCCAACCTGTATTGCGTCAACATTTTGCGATTTTCTTGACATACACGGAGCCCATTTTTACCAATCAATCATGGTCTGAATGCCACAGTCTATCCGAGTACTGATATTGACCAAGTGAATCCCTTTAAGGGTGCAATTTACTATATTCCAATGGCTGCTTCCAGCGTGGTAATGCACCAAGTTGCCTTAGACCAGGTTCAATGAGGTCAGAGAAGGTCAGTAACCCCAGAAGTAACTGATAATCTGATTAAAATGGGTGGTAGGATAGTGGCAGTATAAGAATATCTGCAGAACAGACAGTGATTCCCATTAATTATCCAACTCAGATGCAATAGGCCGATTCTCTGTAACATCTGTTCTGATAAGACAAAGGCTGAATCCCAATTCCACCGCCTTCCCCTTGTTTTTGCGCGTTCATGTGAGGGGTAGGGCTGTCTCGTTTCTCATTTGGGTTAAGGGCTCGGGCCAAGCCGTAGGACTACGTAACCCTTGAAATGAAGCTTCCAAAGGACTGCAATTGAAAAGAAAGGGTTTTGAGGAATTTCCAAGCATCTGTCGCATCTGTCAGCGAAGTTTGAAAGCCGGCCCGTAAATCTTTTTGGAAGCGATGGCTCAAGCCAAGGACTCGCACAAATGTATTTTCAGCATTTTAATTACGACAGTAATGTCTAATGATACCATTTCGGTGTCAAGTGTCAATGTTTTTTCTGAATCGCTAGTCAAGTTTGCTTTGAATTACTAGCTAGTCGTAGCCGATGCTAATATCCCGGTGTTCCTTTCGTAAGTGGTTAGCTAACCGCTATCGCTATTTGTTTAGAGGAAATATCCGATAACCCTTGACATGACACGTTAAGGTTTTAAGAGGAATTTGTTACTGTTACTACTCCTTGGTTGATTATACCGGCGCACTGCTTTGATATCGCTTGCCGACTCGATTGTTGATAGCAGTCCACGAGCGTCAAGTGAGGATGATGTGATGGTAATGGAGGGGTGTCTCATTTCTTAGGGGAATGTTCTTACCCCTATTGAGGGCGAAGGGGGACTCTGATAAAGGGGAAGGGGGAACGAGTGGAATTGGGATTTAGCCAAAGAGTAGCTCACCAACACTCTCAAACACAAAGGTAACTTTTCAGTTGCATTAATCACAAAAGTAAAACAAGAAATATGACCCACTCACATTTTCGGGGGAAATTCGATTTAAATTTGTGATACATTTTGTGGAAAGCAGGTTAATGTCACTCGCAGTCATGCGCCTGAAGACCTTAACTTGAATGATTGCCTCCTCGAGGTACACGCAGGTTTTAATTCATACAGAAAATGTGTGGAGCAGAATGTTGAGCCTTGCTTTCAGCCTGCATCTCATTCAAAATGACAGCCAGTGTGCAGACAGAGGAGAGCGGTGTGTTTTTGGGGATGAATATCGTCTCAAACACACACACACACACTGATGCCCATGTGAGGTTGAGGAAAGTCAAGTATTAATATTTCATCAACTTATGTGACAATTTCATTGTGTACCATCTCTCCATATGGCTCCATAAGTATTTGCTCTTATTTTTCCTCAGAAGTAAATACCTTAAAAAGATAATTTCTCTCTCCCGTTTTAAAATTCTCTCCTCGTCCGCGCTTTTCTTTAATGCTGTCAATTCAGGTGCCAAGTTTTTCAATGTGGTTTTTTCACGATTAATGCTCCATTAAACTGGAGTTAAAGTAGTTAGAATGGATGAGTTGTGTCGTTTACTGTGAAAGATGTTCTTCTTTTAAAAACTTAATCACACATTCCCTTAGAATTAAATGTACATTTACTAACAATACTAATAATTCCCAAAGCTTTTAAGCCATAAATCTGAATTGATTTACTTGTTTTCCTCTCATTGACGGGCACTTCATGTTTTTGTTTATCCAGAATGTACATGTCGTTGTATTTCATTCCTTCCCAGAGTTGTATACGTTAACCATTAATAATCCTACACATAAATATAGTTTTTTACGACGTTATCAAACGCACTCTACCATTTAACAGTGATATTGTCATTTGTGAATCCTGTCAGTAAAACAAACCATTAAAAATATTTTTATTATGCTGTAAATGACAATATAAACTCCGATGATTTCAGTCTAATTCCAAACGGTAAATAAAACAAACGCATTGTTGATGTTGTAGATTTAAGACTTAAGATTGTAAGAGTAGGATGTTAGTAAAGGACGCGCAAGTATGGATAAGAGAAGGACAGAAATAAAGTAGTCTGTTGTGTTGCCAAAGCTCTGCTGGATTTACTATGCGACACAGTGGAATATAGCAGACTGTGTAAAGCATTTACATTTTCTGCTGAGGAGTTGAAATTTGTTTGTTACCAACTCGAAATCATATTCATATTGCCATTTATATGCCAAGACAACTGAATACATGGTTATTCATCATCTCTCTCTGCGGGATTCTTTCCAAACCAAAACACCTACGAGTAAACAACAGGCGATGCAAAATAACATCGATTTGTTTACAAATCTGCATCATGATTTGATCAAATCTAAATGGAAGAAACTGATAAAAAATACATTTTCAACAATTCTGTCAATGGGACTGAAAAAAGAAATCCGCTCACACACATGCACACACATAGATGGAAGGACACGTGCGTCTGCCTCCGTAATCACCAGTTTCATTTTCTCTGCCTGTTGTGTGGTGAAGAGAGCGGCGAGATAGGCTGAGAGAGGGTAATTATCCTGCTGCAGCTCCAAACCCATCGGGAAGAGTGGTATATTCTAGAAAGGAGTGTGCTTGTGTGTGTATGTGTGTGTGTGGTTCTCCCTGTGTGTAGGTGGTCTTGTTTGATGTAAGAAAAGGTAATCCATAAAGTCTATCCCTCTCCAGGTTACACTTTTCACATCCATTGTTTTTCAATTATTCCTCCTCCTCCTCCCTCTGTGTCTGCCATTTCTCCAGTTATTGGTGAAATGGCCTTTTATTGCAATCATATCAGAGTGAACGTCAAAGCCTATAGTGCACCAAACATTCACTGGAGGGGGAGTCGCAATGCGACGAGGCCTGAACCGTCTTTCTACACCCTTAGAAATAAGGGTTTCTTTGGTAAAGGGTTTTTCGAGGGTTCTTGGTAACACTAATGGTTCCAGTAAGAACCCTTTTGATCCAGAGAACACTTTTAAAACCCCTTTCCTGAATAAAGGGTTTTCAAGGGTTCTTGGTGGAACCCTCCAAAAGGGCTCCAGGTAGAACCTCTTCTCCTATGAGGACAAGCCGAAGAACCTTATATGGTTCTACTTCGCACTTTTATTTCTAAGAGCGTATTATGCCCTTTATAACGTACAAGTCACCACAACTGATATTTCATTGACCACCAAATCGCACAAACACACTAAGGCTGAGTAATTTCATCGAAATAGCAGGAGGCCCAATATTTGTTAAAGTCAAAATGTGTGTCAAAATATAAATTATTCTACAGACTGAAGAGAACACCTTGGTTTCACAAATATCACACATTTAAATGATGTCTTCTAATGAAAATGAGAATAATGATGTAAAAATTACCATTCCCTCCGATATCGTGAATCATATCGCAATTCCTGTCAAAGTAGTATGTTTAGTCATAGTCATAATGACAACTAAATGCCTAATCCCAGCTCTTAACATCACCTGCAACTAAAATTATATCAACTAAAACCATATATCAACCCTTAAAAAGTCCTTTAAAAGTGTGAGGAGCTGCCAATAAATCACAAATGTCCTCACAAAGGCAGGTTTGAATCAAACGTTTTCCTCACATGCCAATGTGTCCTTGGGTAAAACACTCCAGCTGCCCCTGACGGCAGTGTGAATGGGTGTGAAAGATGTGTGATAGAAAAATGCACCGCGCTGTATGAAAAGTGGGAGTGAATGGGTGTGAGTGGGTTAAGGGCAAAACTTTAGTGCTTTGGGAGGTCATCAAGACTAGAAAAGTGCTATATAAACGCAAAGCATTTACACACAAGACACTGAGATATACTGTAAAAGCTCATATTATTGTACATGAGTCAGAAATACATTGAGCCATAAAGAATGGCCCATATATGGCACTTCATCAAGGCTACATCCGCACTTCTTTTTGTGGTTTGCTTTCCAGATACACCTGATGTCCACATTACCCCGGCGTCTTTAGATCCGCAACACAGATACGTTCAAAAACGCGACTGGTAAACAGCTGGGGCTGTGTTCTAGCATCTACAGGCGGAAATGGAAATGGAAGTTCAATGAAAATGGTGACATTGAACTTACTGCTTCGTCCTTATCAGCTACACTACTGTTCAAAAGTTTGGGGTCATCTATAAAAAATGTTTGTGTTTTCCATTAAAAGTCACACTTTTATACATCAAAACAGTTGCAAAATGTATTCTGTTTTCAGCTGCGCTAACATAATTGTACACAGGTTTTTAAGGGTTTTCTACTCATCCAATAGACTTCTAACGCCATTAGCAAACACAATATACCATTAGAACACTGTAAATGGGCCTCTATACACCTATGTACATATTCCATTAAAAAACAGACGTTTGCAGCTAGAATAGTCGTTTACCACATTAACAATGTATGGAGTGTATTTCTGATTCATTTAATGTCATTGAAAAAAGGTGCTTTTCCTTCAAAAATAAGGACATCTCTAAATGACCCCAAACTTGAATGGTAGTGTATAAATGAAGCATTCCAGTAACACTTACTTTTCGGTTTCACAAACAGAAATGCTCGTCTACCTAATAAAAAATATTTTTTTAAAAAGGAGGTCACACTAAAGCCAGAAGAATAAGACACTATGATCATTCAGGACTCATCACATCTTTGACAAATATCTTTGTTAGGTTGATTATGCTACTCGGCCAATTCTCCCTGTCCACTCCGTGCACCTGACCAATCTCGCACCGTCTTGCCTCTCAGCTTTCAAGTGCTGCTATTGATTCCTTTTGTGCTGCTGATGTGTAGCTTTTCCATTAGCAGAGTCATTTTGTCTCATTTTGACAGGCGGGATAAAAACAAGTCACAGCTAACGTACGTGTGTGTGTGTGTGTGTGTGTGTGTGTGTGTGTGTGTGTGTGTGTGTGTGTGTGTGTGTGTGCCGAGCAGCTAAATGACAGATGCAGAAGTCATCACACTAACCACAGCCGCGATCAATCGCACCAAACATGTCATGTACATGAGGAGGGAAAAAAATAATCCATGCCAGAGAATAACCATGTAGAGTGGATAAAGGCTGATCGATCATCACCTCACTTATTTTTCCTTTGCTTAAACAGCGTCTAGAAATGTTGTGCATTTTTATTTTGCACACCAGGATGAGAGATGGTTGTGAGGCTACAATTTGTATCCTTTGTCAGCACAACGCCCTGATAAACCCAGTGTTCACTTGTAACCTTTCCTGCCTCTGTCACTGTATACGCTCACTCTCCCCTGGTGAATTTCGATGATATGTTAAAAACAAAGGCGTTTGATGAATGGCTGTGAACTGCGTGACCACCTAAGCTGTTTCCATTCAGAAGAGCACAGTTATTTACAACGGCTGTCCTTATCCTCTCTGAGGGCGTACAGTTTGAATGTCCACCATCAACTTAAAAGAAAAGTGCTTTATAATTAAACACACAAAAAAAACTCTACTGCATTTGTTTACATTCCTGCGACTATAGACTAGAAGTGGACTAATTTGCCTCCTGCTGAACTTCCAGATGCATGGTTCGGCCAAATTGTAACTTTGGAGGTTTCAAAACCAGAGTTCAGATTTTTATAGGTGAAAATGATAAAGTTAAATTGCTTCTGTTAACAAAGACCAAACAGAGGCACGATAATAACATCATTAAAAAAAAAAAAAGAGTCAACAAAAGTTACGCACTGCAGCTTTAATTATAAAGTGATTTATTACTGAGAATGCATGAGCGTTACATTAACTGAATCAAATGTACTGATTTGGTTGACCCATATATAATTGCTGCTGACCTTCTGCTTATGTTTAAGAGTGAAGCACAGTCAGGACTTTACAAAGGAACTGGCTCCTCTCCTGAGGTGAAGCAGCCAGAGGAGTGACATTATTGCTCTGGACAGAGGCACAGCATTCAGGAAAGTGTGTGTGTGTGTGTGTGTGTGTGTGTGTGTGTGTGTGTGTGTGTGTGTGTGTGTGTGTGTGTGTGTGTGTGTGTGTGTGTGTGTGTGTGTGTGTGTGTGTGTGTGTGTGTGTGTGTGTGTGTGTGAAACCAATTTGCTAAAAAACACAAGATGGAGAAGTGTTTGGCTGGATCGAAGCCCAAAGTCCATGATTAAATCTTTAACTTTCTTCCCCTCCCTCAATACTCTGATGTCCTGAATATTGGCTTTCACGATGATGAGAGGAGTTAAAACAACTTGAATCTTAGGGGAAAAAAGTAGCTTAAAAGTGGAGTCAATCGTCAAAAAGACACTGATATGGTTTATAAGTTTATGAAACCGTAAATAAAATTGGTAAACTAGCATTTTATGGTATATTAGTGTGCACAGGTTTGTTATTATAGAACAGGTTATATTAAAAAAATAACTGCCAAATTAATGAAATTAGAGTGCTGAATAAGCCCTTTGGCTCCACACAACTCTCTTCGTCTCAGTATAGCAGTATTGTTGTTTTCATACATTCCCACGCTGCACACAGAGGCAAGGCGGAAGAAGCACAGCGTGCTAGTAAAGCAGGAGTGGACTCTCGTGCTAAAAATAAACCTGGATGCATCATCACATTTTTATTTGTATTTTTTTTAAATCACAATCACAATTTTAACCCTCTCATGAACATGACTGTTCAATATTGAAAATGACTGTTCAATACTGAAAATGCATGCTCTGCCAAAAGTGATCAAGCGCTCCCTGAACAGCTGCCTGTCTATGTGCCTGTACAAATCTGCCTGGGCTAATCTGCCTATGTCTGTGTTTCCTGGATGCAGTCTGGACAGATAACACTATGGTAAATGACGGGAAAACAACACATACCTTACCAAAGAACTGGAGAGAAAAACCTGACACGCCTCCATTTTTGTCACTGTGTGTGTGTGTGTGTGTGTGTGTGTGTGTGTGTGTGTGTTCTTGTGCGGGTATCTGTGAGGAACAAAACAACGTATAAACCATATGGAGTGAGGACATTTTGGGAAAGTAAGGACATTTTAGGGGTTTAGGGTAAGGATTACAGTTATGATGGTTACGGTTAGTCTTAGGGGCTAGGGAATGCATTAAGTTTATATATATAACTATGAATGCTCCGCAATCATGCGTGTGTTTGTGTGTATACGTGACTGGGGAGAGGCAGGGATTAAAACGAGGAGAAATCAGATCCGCAGTGCTGTGGTAATTTCTGAGAGGTGCACAGGGGTAATAGAGGTTCTGCACTGGAGCTTCAAGTTTTGAGAAGAAGCCGACGAGGAAAACATTGTTTTCAGCCGCGTAGTTTTATTAACCTTTATGTAACACAATAATAACACTGCAATCGTACACACACAGAGAGAGTCGCTTCTATAAAGGACTCAAACCTCCTGCGCAGCAATCACCCACCAGCAGTAATATAGAGACTGTGAAACAAGACTGCGGTAAGATTGAAGAGGCGAGTTTTCTAATGTTCTTACAATTGGTAATTCAAAGTTAGTTAAAGCGCTCCAACTTTACAAAACAGACGGATGGTGTAAACTGCCAAGCACTGCAACAACTAATCAAACAAGCTCTCATTGGAATGGTGACAAGCCAACTGTTTGTCTACCTGCACCTGTTTGATAATGTTGTGCCTGAGAATTAATCTGCCTGACCCACGTTTGTGTTCACGCAGATTTAGTGGCACAAAAGACGTTTTGGAATGAAACGCATTCTGCACTTGTCCTTGCTGAATCAGTGGCTTTAGGTGGCAAAGGCATTTTAAAAAATCACATTTCAATCAGCCCACTCACATGGAACACTGCGATGTGACTGCAAAGTCGGAGCAAAGTTGCGTTTTTTGGCATCGGGGCTCTTACCATGTCACAGCCCATAGAGATATAAGCTCACCACACAACAGATTATAATGTGATTATAATAATCCCCACCTCTGTGTGCATTTAGCTTGACTGCTCTGGCAAGTTGACCAGGTGTTTGCAAAGAGTTTTCCACGAAAAACATCGCAAACGCCATCAGTGGATTGAAGATAATTCATGTGCAGTGGAATATGCCAAGTTTCCATGAAGGCGAGAGAGGATGAGACCATTCAAGTCACCAGTAACTCATCTGCAACAACACAGTAAATACCAGCCAAAAAGTATGGAATTTGTACTTTTCGATCACGACATGCTCTGTTATTTTCAAAGACGAGAGGTTCACATTAGATAGACTCACATTCTATCTAATCTGGATTCATAGTACACTGAGAAACTACTGTATTTCACCCGTGTTCGCCTGCTACAGTCTCATCAATTTATCATGAAAGACATCAGGGATTCAGATGGGTCACCTTCATTTCCTTGTGTGTGTGTGCGTGTATGTGTCCGCTAGGTATTTCTTATGTTGTGGGGACCTAAATCTGTTAACACAGTCACATTATGGGGAATTGGCTTCCTTATGGGGACAAAAATCTAATTAATGAATCAATGTTATGTGCTCTGAAGTCATGTAAACCTGTGTGTGTGTGTGTGTGTGTGTGTGTGTGTGTGTGTGTGTGTGTGTGTGTGTGTGTGTGTGTGTGTGTGTGTGTGTGTGTGTGTGTGTGCTGCTCAGAATGGAATTAAAGAGCAGACGAGCCAGCAAAGGCAGCAAATGACTATTAAAAGGTGTTTAAATTCAAAATCAATACATATTGAATAATCAATCCACATGGTCAGACTCCAGTGTTAAAAATGCATGCGACTCTGGTCTGTGTTACTGATGGAAGGATTAAAGGAGTAATCACTTCACTTCTACTGTGCTGTGCCGTGAGAGCTGTCATTTCCAAACTAATTTGGACAAATGTGGTTTGAAAACAAACATGTGGCAGAGTAAATAATGCATATATCAATAGAATAAAAGCACAATTTCAAGCTTTTACACATCTATAAATAAAGAAATGATGACATGAGCCAGGATTTTAAAAAGATCCTGATTTGATTTTTTAAATTGTAAAAGTATTGATTTTCCCAAAACCTGATGTACTATTTTTATTTTTTTTACTGTAATGGCTGTATTGCAGCAGGTAGATAGATATTGGAAAAATATGACATTGCAGTTTTCACGGCACTCTCCACCTAAAAAAAACCATTTGTCCTTAACAGCAGCTGCTCATAAACCACAGGTATATAAATCACAACATGCCTGAACCACCACCACCACCAGCACCAACCAGGAAATGAGCTCAGCCACTAAAACAACTTAATCGTTAATCTATAGCACTGAAAACACTCCATAAAGCCAAGAAGTCGACAGGAGCAGAAGGTAGTACTCAGCAGCTTAGACATACTGTCATATGACCTTTAGAGTATGAGTAGAGTGCATCTGTAGGACAGAAGATCTCATGTTTACAGCACAAACAAAAAGCATTTTTCTTCTTACCATAGTGAAGTGATGCCAGAGAATGTAGAGTTGATGCTTGTCCAGGAAAAAGCTCAGCAGCTCCAGGATCTCCATAGTGCCGGTGTTTTCAGGTAACCGGTGCATTAACTGGAAAAATAAGCAGAAGATTGGAGACTTAAATTTGTTGCCATGCTGTTCACTTGTTTCATGTTGTTTAAGTTTTATTCACAGCTTAACCTTGTAACTTTCAGTATTAATTCATATGAGCAGGAAATAGAACTGAAATATTATACTCAAGTAAAAGTACCACTATGTTGATAACATTTTACTTAAGTACAGGTTAAATGTACTCAAGTGTTGTGGAAATTCTCTGCTGCTGGTGAAGAATGAAATAGAGAGACTTCTGCCGGTCCACAAGGTTTTACTTTCTTTGCAAAGAAAAGGTCAATCTGCACACGAGTGGTCGTAGCTGGAGAAAGACCCAGAGCATAGGGAGCCCGAAACATTTATACCTAAGCAACTCCCCTTTTGCATTCCTCCAATAGACAAAGCAGTCTGCCTTTCCAGGCCGTGTTTTCACATCTCTTTGTCTACTGCAGTATCTGCTGATGTTGTAGGAAGGTGCAAGTTCAGTCTAGACATCCTAATTTGAATACAATAAATACATTGAATTTGCCATTACACAAGTTAAAGTAAAACAAAAGTCACTTGTTAAAAATGTACTAAGTAAAAGCTACTGAGTTACTTTTTTTTTTTTTACAAGGTTGGGGTTCGTTCTTGTGTCATGCAAAAAGGACAAGGGGACACAAATCTCAGTTGAATTGTTTTTAAACAAAGGGGAAACCTTTACAAATTAAAGTGATAATGAAATATGTCAACACTACACACATCAGTCAAAATGGGTCAAAGGTCACAAATACTTTAACTTTGTCACTCACTCAGGGACCTTAATTAGCGCCAATTCGCCTTTTTTTAGTCTGATTATCATGGATGTGATTTAAAACATGAAGTACAGTACTTCCAAAAAATATATACTTAAGTAAAAGTAAAATTACACATTTTAAAAATGACTTTAAAAAGTACAAGTGCACAAAAAAAACCCTAATCAATTACAGTAACGCGAGTAAATGTAATTAATTTTCTTAACTTTAACTTTCCACCTCTGTTCTACATTAAATTTTAGACAAACATCATCAAGCAGCTGGTGTTACGCAATAAGGACCAACATAAACAAGTATGCATTTACTTTTGCTTCTCTGGATGAGCTCATCTTTCACCTGGTGAGAAATGATTGCCATCCTCTGGATGAGCACAATAATTACAGAGATTATGTGAAACAAGGCCCACACGGTCACAAAGTTTACACAGCGCCTTTCTCCAGCGAGTGTCCCTCTTTCTCTCTCTCTCTCCCCATCAGTCAAGGGGTGGGGGGGGGGGCTGTCAGTGCCACTTTAAGGTACATAATGAGCGTGGGATCCCCTCTGTCACCTCTCTGTCCATCTCTCCAGTGGCAGTATCTTAATCAGGAAGGAGCCTGTGGAGGTGTAATGTGGACATAAATCTTTTTTTTCTTCCTAAACGCTGCACGCCGGATGACAGAGGTCCCCATTCCTTTCAATCAAATGAAGTTGACAGAGATGAGGGATACGCTCACTCACTCATGCACAGACGCATGCAGGCACCTTCTCCAAATATGAATACATACGACGACACACATTTGCATGTCAACTGATTAAACAAGTCAGTTAAAGTTTCATTTCTCTGTATTCTAATATATGGAAATTACACAGCTGTTCCTTTGTAGTTTTTGCCCACGTAGGGTCACAACGGGAGTTTGCATTCACCTCATTTATATTTTCAGTTCATATATATCCTACAATGTGTATGTGTGTATATGGACTGATTCTGACGCTCTATAAGTGAGATTGCTACAGATGTCAGACACACTGAAATTAGCAATAAATAACATGTCATCAAACTTTATGGGGTTTGTCTTTGCCCATTTATCTAATGGACTTCTTCTTCGTCGTCTTTGCCACCACCTGTCTATAATTTGTCACCCTCTACCTGTGTCTCCTCGTGTCCCAGAGGATGTGATTAGAAGCGGCTGCCGTCCCTGTGGGAAATCACTTGTAATGCTGCTGGCGAGTCTGTAGTGACAGATTTGGCCCAGGACTCAGAAGCTGCTAATTTACTCCACAGAGCTGACCAGGTCCGAGGAAAAGGCAAGATGAAGGAGGAGGAGTGAGGAAAGATGGATGAGAAGCACGAGGTAAGGAGAAGGAGCAGGAGGCAGATTCGTGTTAAGAGGCTTCCAGGTGATGTAACGAGAGGCATGCGGAAATGGAAATGCACAGGGATAACAAAAGAATAGGCAGAGAAAGACGAAGATAATAAGATGCGGAGAGCTGGAGAGGGAAAGAAATGGAAAAATGGAAGAAGGAAAAAACTCCCAGAACAGGTCAACAAATTGGAGGAGAGAAGCAAGAAGAAAAAGTTGAACGGATCATTTGTCAAGTAGAATTCACACTCACAGCTTTTGCATCACTATCAAATACATTCATAATAATATTTATGATAAACCCCACAATCTAAATATGTATTTTTGGATTACCCATCATCATCATCATCATCATTATTAGGGCTAGCATAGTCATACAATTAAGCTGACAATTCAAATAAACTGTGCCATAATTATTCTATGAGTCTCATCAAAATGTAATAATAAACATTATATATCTACACTTTAGGAAGAAGAAAAGAAAATGTAGTGACTTTAAATATATAGCCTGGGTAACATTTAAATGTGCTGGCATTTAATTATTGTGTCTGTATGTTTTTAGATTCATGTATTATTATTTTTCAGAGCAATTAACTCTCAAAAGATCAACAGTTGAACAATTAATGGTGGGAAGTTAAGTGGTAATGGATGTTTCATTCTTCATTTTGGGCGTTTTTTTTTTTTTCAACTTTAATGAAAACATTCATACAAATATTGCAAGATAACTGTGTATGGGTACTATATGCTTTTTTTTTGTTTGTTTGTTTAGTGTGGGTTTTACCGCCATTGTTTTGCAACAAAATGAATAAAGCAGCGCATTATTGCTTAAAAAAAACAACTTGTTCCACACTGGAGATGCTGATGATGCTCAGGTCTCCTTGAAAAGTGATATTTAAAAGTAATAAAAGTAATACGCTTTTACACCACAGCAGAAGAGAGAGTCAAACAAACGGTAGCAAGAAGCTTAATAGTGAAACAAATATGACATTTCTGCTTCATGAAGCCATTTTCCATTCTTTCCATGAAAACAATTGTGACAATTACACCGTGAGAACAAATAAGTGCAATCAGACAATTGCAGCTGTCATGGTCCGGTTTCCTTTTAGACAGACTAACACATTCATCATGCTGCCAAGTGTAAGGTTGCGGTAAAATGCCACAACATTTACAATATCCCTTAAACTTTCAACATGTAAATTAGCTTCTACAGCACATGTATAGGTCATGTTACAGGCTCCAACAACAAGTGGTTAAAATAAATGAGTGCTCGTCTCACCATCTGGCTGAGCAAATTCATTTTGAGACAACTGGTCGTGTAAAGGTTTCCACAAAGTGCCACAAGGCGGTATGTAGAAATTATACTGGAGCCACTTCAGTCAATAAACATGTTGTGATCTTTCTCTCTTTTATTATTCATGTGGCGAAGAATGGAAGACGGATGGGTCTCAATTCAATATTACATTCATTTGTTCCCAATCTCCAAAAGCCATTTACAATGCACAGCAGACGGTGTGGAGTGTAGAAAGAATCCCCAGGCTGATTTGACTGTCTGGTCATGGAATATAAAAGAAAATGGTTATGAATACTCTTGCTCACCTGCAGCTCCAGCTGAGACACAACAGTGTTGTGCTATTATTTATTATGATTATAACACGTCATTAATAGTGTGTTTTTCGCAGATGACAGCTTTGTGCTAGCGCAACGAGTTTGTGCAATCAGAAAGACTCCCAACGTTTTCAGAAAGCTGAGAAGAAGCACGCCAAAGTCAATGTGTGGTTATTTCGGTAATTTCACTCACTCCTTTACAGGAAGCCGGCAATCTTTGTCACCACAGGAGAGAGTTGGGGAAGAAAAACCTGTACATCTGGTGTTCATGTACAACGACAGTGTTTTTTCTAAGTAAAACTTTTTGTTTTTCTTCATTTTAAATTGCTAATACACTATTTTAACATGCAATAAACTGTATGATATTGAAAGTTATTCTGGAAAAATGGGCAAAAGTACTAAACTCACAGGACATTTTCTGGCCCCTTTATGGTTAAAATAAGCAAAACAAGTCCAGGCAGACATTCAGAGGCTTAGGTGTTTAGGTTTCAAAATCTCAGAGAGAACACATTTAAGCCAACGGCCACATGTCGACAGAAGATGCTTGTATTCCATAAAGAGGTGAATGTTAACATAAACCTCCCAGTGTATCCTGCACACAGCTCCGCTCACTGAAATTTGGTTCATTAAAACAGCTGCTGGGTTTCTTCAACAACAAAGCTCCGCAGGCTACACCGATATCTTTCCTTACGGCTATTTATCTCAACACCCAGTTGGATTCACGTTTCCCCTGACAAATCATTCCCTTTTCTGTCAAACAAATGTGCGCTCTGTGGTTTCACGCTTCCCAATAACTGTTATGTTTATTAAATGGCTAAACTGCTCCCCCCGGGGGGGAAAACGTCAAATAATTGCTTGGCATTGTTCGGTCGCAGGTTTTGTGCTTCATCAGCTCCTCACTTTCAAAACTGCAGTTGATCTGTGAAGTTCACAGGCACAAACAGTGAGAGGAACCTCGGTATCTTCAGTGGCAAAAAGTAATGACAAATGTCAAATGGCAGGATGATGCTCCAGGAGGAGAGACATCGCTCCCACGAGGCTGTAACTGAAACATGTGCTGCTGTATGCCAGATGGCAGATCACAGACACACACAGTCACACATACATGACACGCATTTGAGATCCTGAGATCCGCATTCTCATTAATTGACTGCTTCTATAGAAAATAAAATGCTTTTTTGTTTAAATTGAACTTTGATTGTCTCACGGTATCGTGATGTGATCAGTGCTGACTTAGCACAAGAACATCAAGGTCTCCGATTGCCAGTTTACTGATGGAAATATAAAGGACATCCGCTGATCACGTTACTTTCCGATTCAGCTGCCTGTAAATTATTAATTTGACCACATTATACTGTATATGTTCTGGATGTGAGAAATTTCTGCCTTCTCTTTTTTCCCCCCCAATTCTATCTGGGTATTTTAATGTAGACAGAAGGACAGCGGTTCCAAAAGTGCGTGAAGAAGCTGCACTGCTCACAAATCATGCAAAGCTTTGTGGTAGCTGGTGTTTTTTTTGTCATGTTTTTATTTTTGTTCTGTCAAAATTCAGCGAAATATTGAACTTATATGGCAGTTAAAAGCCAAAACAAACCAGCTCTTATACTCAGTCAGTCTGGGAGCTGCTGCATTAGGATGACGCATCTTGTTTTTGCTGTTGTTGAAATAATAGAGCTTATTCTGCGTAATGGTGGAAAAAAAAGAAGCAAACCGCAGTATTTATGTAACCACTATATACTTTACATTATATATATCCAATTCTGCTTCTAAAGCACAGTCACTGGGGGCTTGAGTCTTTACCAGTAATATGCCTTATTATATTGCTTATTTGTTATATTCATATCACAAATAAACACTATAATAAAAAATGCAGCCGTGGTTCCTTGTGTTCTCATAACTTCCACTTCCACTGGTGCCAGGCTCACTGGCCCTGATAGGTCTAACATTTTATAATTTTGTCATCTCAGTTCCTTTGGTGTTATTGGATCAAGTGAATCCTCACACCTGATTAAATTAAGACAGAGGAAAAGTTTACGTTTGAGAGTCTAAACAAGAACTGTTTGCTTGTAATCTTTGCCAGAAACACTCTTACCCTTTATTACTCTACTTCAATAATTTAGCAGTGATGATTATCAAGGTTAGTGCCACTCACTGCTGCAATGTTTGTCAAGCAACAAGTAAATGACTGCATATGATCGCAACCTATGTGTTTACATGGGGATTTTTGAAATTGAACAACATTTGAGCCTTGATTTATTGATTATTGATTTAAACATGTGTTTAAACAATTACAAAAATCAATTCCCAGTAAGGACAGGGCACATCTGATGAAAACGGTTAGGCTCTCTCTGTACTTTGACAGAATAATTACATTGTGACAAGGGAGGAGGACATATTCACTTCTTTTTTGGCCATTGTCCACTCGCTATCAATTTCATTACAAAGATCCCACACTGCACCATTTAGGGCTCCTCCTGTTACAGATTGATGACTCTGACTGGCTGTTATTTCTGCTTCTAGTGTGCTATTTATAGAATGGTAGATATGCTGTATCTGCCATAGTTGGACATGTTAGTTGGTTGTTGTTTTTTTTTTAAGTGATGCAAAAATTAAAGGTGGTGCAGCAGCCCCTTTTGGTCTTTGAAGCAAAATGTCAAACCACTGAATCATAATGCTGCCAACATCAAGTGGGAGATGCATGTTGATAAAGAACACATGGTGACAGGTCTTCGCACTGAAAAATATGTATTTCCTAATGTACCACGGAAACACTTCTCCCCTCAATTACCACCCCGAGTGGCCCGTCTCTTGTGCTTTTAGTACCAAAGTGTTGCTGATTGAAGAAAATGGTTCAACTGTGAAGATTCTTAGAAAAATCCTTTAACGACCAGCGGACTGACTGATAACATAATGTGCTGGTGCTTGTGGCAAACAACGGCAAGACTGTCAATTTGACCCCTAAAAGCACAGATTTCAGGAACTAAAAGAAAACTAAACGCATAAACAGACACTTTCCGGGCAAACTTTGCTGAATGTGTGAAAAGGAAAAAGGATTTTAGGAGGTTCTTGTAAGTAAAATAAAAAAGAATGGCTTACTAAATGAATCCTGTCCAGAGACCCATGTCCAAAAAAGTACTGAAATGTACAAGAACTACTTTGAAGTGCTTCAAATTCACAGATATTTCAACCTCACAAAATGCAAATCAACGTGTCACTTGGGTAATCTATACAAGTTAATCTATACGAAGTATGCTGGTAAACTGACTTACAGGTGAATATTTATCCTTAAATTCTTATATAGAATTGAGAAGAAAGCCATCAGTGTGGCTGGTTTATATTATGAGGTTTTTGTACAGCCTTTAATGTCAAGCTGTCCTTGAGGTATCATTAGGTGCAAAGACTTTCACCTGCTGCTCCCTCCTTTCTTTCAATCAGACTCTTCTAAAATCGAAGGAGCTCTTAATTTTTCAAGTACAAGCTTACTGCAGTATTCTTTGCCAAGAGTCATTCAACCTGTGTTTGGTCTTGAATCCAGCAGAACTCTAATGGAATAATGTGAAACTGCTACGATGTCAAGTCAGAAAAGGAGCCAAGAATTATTCTAATGTGAGAAAATGCCTCACCACTGGTTAGAGAAATTTAATTATGCCCTTGCATAATATTCAGTTTAACATGAAGGATTAATTTGATTTTAAATGTACAAAAACAAAATGACTCCTGAGGGCTTTCACAAGGGGTCAATTTATGGGCCTTTGCTTTATATAATGTGTCCGTGCTTCCAGTTGGTAGGATTACAAAGACGAATGTCTTCTCATGATGCTAGTAGTAGTACTGTAACAATCTGATAAACTTCACCAATTATAACTGTATGACCTTTTTTTTTTTTTTTTTAACAGCTGATCAAAGACAAGTGTAAATGTATCTATTGTAAATGAGCTGTGTTGAATATCATGTACTTTCAATTTAGGCCGAATCAGAAGATTTAGTTTCGCTCATGGAGGATATATATCAGTTATCGGAAAAGAGTAACAAAAAATATTCTTTATTGGCAGGAAGCCAATCTTCAATTGCAACAAATAAAATAGTTCTGCTATGAATGAATTTATATTTCTCAATATATAAAAAAAAAAGTTATCAACTTAGAATTACCAATAAACAACCAAAATAAACACATTTACAATACAAAACATGAAGTAATACTGGCCCAAAGTAATCAAAGCAAAGCCCAATAAAGTTCAAAAACAAAGTCAACCGTCCAGATAAGCCAGTGTCCACAGTTCGTCCAAATCAGTGTGTGTATTCGTCCTTCAATGTAAAGATGTGTAATTGTTCCTCTACCTGGGTAGTGTGATTTTGTTTATCTGTATGATTTGTTTCTCCACATGTACGATGAAGCGGCCTCCGACGTCACATCCTCCACATACGTGGAGGTGTTCTGCTCCACGTTCCTCTGGCTCGCCATCAGAATAGATTCATACAGAGAAAAATCGTTTTTTTCTTTAGATCTATTTTTTTTAAATGGTAACATAAATCAGGTGTACAGTATTTATCCTCTTTTCTTAAATCTTAAATCAATGAACATGAACCATTCGCGTTGACAACGTATCATATACGGCTATATTATTTGTTGTTTTTTTATGAAATAGTCCACACATGAATGGTGTGAATATGAAATATCTTTAAATGTTCTTAACCTTTACCACAGCAAAGTGCACACAAATTATAAAATAAATCACATATCAATCATGTTTGAGAATGATTCATTGAATTGCTGTCTCTCAATAACTGAAATACACACAACTGCATGTGTTTTAGCTCACAAAACCAACTTGTTTAGCTTTGTAGCATTAGCTAGCATATAGCAATAGCACAGGTGACATATCAGCAACACGATGAATAGCAATAGCCACAGCTAACACATAGCACTAGTTTGGTTAGCAGACAATTATCCACACAGAAATACACAATTAACCACATTCTTATATACCGCCGGTTGCTTTAAACATTTTCTCAGAAGCATAACAACACATAATAATGATTGATGTGTGAAATGAGGGAGTAATTAGCCGTGGTCGGCAGCCGCTAGCATGCTATGCTAAGCGCTAAGGCAGGGGTCACCAACCTTTTTGAGTCAGAGAGCTACCTTAAGGGTAAAAAATAATATGGAGGGCTACCATATAATATTTTTTTGTTTGTTTACCATTTAAATGATTAATATTATGCATTCAACTGCATACACATTCATTCCAGTGCTTACTCCTAACGATTACCAGTTTTTATAAACAATATCAAAGATATTTTACTGACAGATCATACGGATACATGCAAGTGAGGTGAAGTGAGCCCGCGGGCACCGTATTGGCTGCCTGCGGGCTACCAGGTGCCCGCGGGCACCACGTTGGTGACCCCTGCGCTAAGGAATACTACTCACCGGAGTTTTCTCTTCGACAAAAGCAGAGATGTCCGGCCACCCAAAAACCTTCTCACATGTGCTCATCTCAAAATAAAATAAAGTTTTTTATCCACTCTTCAACTCATTATTAATATTAACTTGCTCTCTCTTGGCTGTAGTGCGTCTGTTCTGATCGGTGTCGGGGGAAAAACAATACAAATGAACTATGACCGTGAGTAGCGCTTGTGTGTAACTAATGCGCACCCTGCTGGCGAAAACGAAGAACTACAACAATACAAACTCGTTTAGACTGTGAAGTTCAACATTGTAAAAACGGAGAATTACACATTTGTGTCGAACTAAAGGGCGTTACACAAGGCATTATTTTGAATTCAAAAAAGAAACACATCAACCACTTAAACAAGACAGTTTTACTTCATTTGGAGAACTCATCCAAACACTCCTGTGTGAAGCTGTCGGATTGTCTTCTCTTCTGAGTGCCTGTATCTCGCCACATCGTTATACACATACACAAATGTGAGTGGAAACTGCATTGGTACTATTGAATTGTTAGCTGGTTGCAATAGCAAGTAAGCAAGGGAAATCCCACTGCATTTTAGATCAACAGCAAACCTAATGAGTTTTGAGGAAAGGTTAGTGTACATGGCATGGAGGCTGTCGGATGGAGCAGTGTGTTAAATTTTGCATAATAGCTGTGCATTATTTACAAGTTAATAAATACTACAACTCCTTGAGAACCAAGTTCCTGTAGTCTCACAGCAGTCGGATGCAAAGTTTCTCTTTCACTGCTCCCATATTCATATGAGTTGCTCTGAAACATTCTTTGCCACCATCAACAACTGCTACAAGGCAAATGTGTAATAAACTGGATGAACTCTGTTGACTTTGAACACTTCTATGAGACATCTGTGTCAACAGCCCTGCTTTTAGATGAGAGAGTTCATATGACAGCGTGTTGTTAAACCTTTCATTTACAGTTTTGGGCACGAAACTTCAAGTAATAGAAGGAGAAGCAAAGGAAAACGAAGAAGGCGGCAGTAATAGGATACAAGCTCTCAAATAAGCCCACATTGAAACATCCAGGGAGAGCTCAGTCTGAAACATTGTCCATTCACAGGTTACAGACTCTGAATTTCTGTACAATGAGGGCCCTGAAATACATAATCTATTAATAGTAAAATATATCAATATGTATTTATTTACTCATTAGAAACTTTTTTTTTTTTCTTGATTTTTGTCAACGTCTCCGCTGCACTCAAGTCACCTGCATTTTAATGTGACGCTCCCTCTTGAACATCTGGTTGTAAGACAGTAGTGAAAATGACAGGAAAGCGACACGAAGTGTGAGAAAGTAGTAGTACTCACTTCCACGTGTGGGTCCATGTGTCATGTTTAATCGTGGGGTGCCTTTTGAAAATAGAGCTCCTCCCAAATGTCACGGTGTAATTCCAAACACTGGCGGTAACATTGGAGACGCCAACTCTTGTAAAACACAAACAAAGAACAAAAATCAGGGATTTACCACACCCACACTGCGCTAAAGAGCTGCATTAAGATGGTGCTGGGTTTAGCTTTGCTTTGCGACAAGTAAAAGTCACAGCAAATCAGAAATATGAAGCAGCAGTGACTGTCATCAGTTAAAATAAACAGGCTGGTGGTGGTTTATCATAGCAGTAACTAATTATCTTCACCACAAACCTAAATTAAACCTGTCTGCTATTGTTTGTTTGCTCTCTGCACACTGCATGTTTGTACATGTCAAAGGATATTTACAGTGTGAAAGTGTTTGTATCGTTTGAAAAGAAATCAGAGTGAGGCATCTTTCACGGACACCAAAGACTAGTCCAACTGAGGCAAAAAGAACTTTGTGAGGGTATAGTTAAAGTCCCAATGCCTAACATTCATGAGGGTTTATTGGAAGAAATGAACCCTTTAACACTGAGCGAACCGTCAGCAAAACATCTGGCCAAGCGCTCTTTACATTACCGTAATTACACAACAGTTTGTGCTATGGGAAGAATCCCAACGGTTCCTGAAAGCTAAGAAGTTGCACTTCAAGGCTCATATGTAGCTTTTACGCTAATTCCACTAATGCCCACGCAAGAAGGCGGCAAATCACGTCATCGGTTTCAAAATTAAAACGCAAAAAATCTCTTATTCATGTACAACTACAGTGGGTTTTTTTCTACATTGTCTGGTCCTTTTCTGGCAAAAATAAGCAAAAAAGTCCAGATGGACATTTTGAGGCTTAGATTTTAAAGGTTTAATCTACTACCCATAAGTATGTTTGTACAAGCGTTACAATTAGCCTATTATATGTACCATTGGCAAAGGCTTTGCTTTACTGTGGCTGCCATCTGGAGTTGCCACGTTCCTACACAGCCACAAAAGAGAAGGTATCATGGTTACAAGGAGAAGCTTACTGTACAAACAACAAAGACGCGATACATAAATCAACAAAAAAAAGAAGGAAATAGCGGAGGAATGGGACAGGCAAAGATTCAAGGGTGCTGTTAAAACAAGTGTTTACATCCTTGCTGGTATAGGAAGGCCAACATAGGTCCATTCTGTGCTTGAGAAAGGGAGAGGTGAGCAGAGGTCTGTTTGCTTGTCTGCACTCTGCAGTTTCACCATCAGATATATGGACCTACAGCTACAACGATGTGTATAGTAGTTTGGTTAAGGTAATGGTTAGACATTTAGTTTCTCATACATTTTTGGGTTTCTTTTGTCAAATTAGAGGATCCATAAACAACAATAAGTTCAGAGTTATACAGTACATATTCTCATTGTCTTTTTCGAAACAGTTCGGAACAATTGACAGTTTTAAAGCTGGAGTTGGGGACAGACATGCAGTTGATTTGACATCTGTCAGTCTGTCTCAAGATGCCCTGCTGCATCAGGAGTTGTCTCTCACA
The DNA here is from genome assembly GCF_963457635.1 of Microchirus variegatus. Classification (NCBI taxonomy): domain Eukaryota; kingdom Metazoa; phylum Chordata; class Actinopteri; order Pleuronectiformes; family Soleidae; genus Microchirus; species Microchirus variegatus. The sequence continues at coordinate 10,538,536 of NC_139806.1, read as the reverse complement.
TTGGTTGCTCGAGACAGCTCATCCTCGCGAGCGCTCCCCACCGTTTTCCAAGACATATTATCCTCATCTGTCTAATGTCATGACAGCATGTTTGTCAGGCATTTAAAGCATGGGCCTCGAGTGACACACATGTCCAGATAAACCGAGGACTGCGGAGGAGCCGCGTGTACCTGCGGACAATAAATCCATATGATCCATATAGCGCCACACCTCATCTCATCTGAGCTTTCCTTAAAACCACGGCCGTATCAGGTTGCAGAGCAGCAGAGGCCACTTCCCCAAGGTCAGTGTCAGAGGGAGAGGGCGGCAATGATGGAGGAGGAGCAGGATGGATGAGAGGTAAGATAGAGGGAGAGTAAGAGGGCAAATGGCAATGTGAATGGGACGCACAGCAAACCTTGTCTACCAAAACATCCACCGTTGTGCAAACACTGTGTTTTTTGACCTTTTGTTACTTTCCCTGCACCCACTCCCTTCGGTACTCATCGTGTTCTTTTACCATTCATTTTCTATTGTTGTTTGGGCACTTGCATGCAAAGATCTAGTTTATGGATTATTAAATGCAGGGCAGAGATCCCTGGTGACACATTTGCCTTGAGATGTGCACGCTTTGGGGCCATCATGTTGACACAAATAAAAGCACCACGGCCTCTGTAATCTTTCTGCAGTGGAAGATAAACAAATGCACCATTTCTGGACCTGACAGTGAAACAGTGGCATCTGGGGAAGAGGAAATACAAGGATCTACAGAAATATACAGCACATAAAAACCAAACAGAATATAGAGTACATTTCTACAACACTTTACAACCATTAACAACAAACATTCAAACAACACTCAAGTTACCTATGATTATATTCCTGATAAACCACATCTAAAAAGGTCAAATGCCAGTGTCTAACACTGAGCAACTGTGAGGCTTTCCATCGTGTAACAACCAGCTTTTTAGCAGCTGTGAGGCCAGGCTACAATGATAAACCTGAATTATTCAGACAAGAGAAGTCATTAAGTATCATAATTGGTACATTTGCTGGCACTGAGTGTTACAGCGGTGAAGCAACAGAAGAGTGCTTCTGGAGAACAGTCCCACATCATGTTCCAGGGGACATTAGAGTCCAAACAAAAAGAGCACTTTCATGCATCGAATCCAAACTTAACTCCACAGCAAATCACAGTGACGCCATAATAACCATAAAGCTTTTCACCAAATTATGCACAACACCTGTTCCTGTGATGAACCTCTAACATCGTTTACACTTAATCTTACAGAACCTTTTTCCCAGAGTGCAGCAATTATAATGAGCTAAAGAACCAGCGAAATACCAACTGCCCAGTTCCACGATGACGGCAAAGTGGGACGATGTTCGTAATAGAACCTTTGTGTCTTCATTCAACCCAATTATCGGTATCCCGGGAAGATGGTGTCAAGAGTGAAATGTCACTGTACAGTTCTCAGGGATAATTAACTTAATCTGGTTGACACGGGGCGATTTAGTGGGAAGCAAATGGAACAAACAATGAACGGGAAGAACAGGTTTCCACATATGATTGTGTTATTTTACATCCATGTGCAATCATGTTTCCGTCAAAGGCACATTTTAACCGGACCACATGCAAATAAGAACATGCTTTTCAATGCTTGACTTTCTTGACGGTCTTGGTATTCGGCATTCGCATACACCTGATATCTAATATCTAATTTACCTGCTGCTAGATGCAACGTTAGGAAAGCATTGGAGCACATTAGTAAACATAAATTCTGCTTACTCTTAACTCAATTATTACATTTACATTTTTAACTCAAACTGCCTGTTAAAACACCTTTTTTCCTTTATCAAAAATATAATAGGTTATTCATATGGTAGAGCTTTACCAGACAGGCCTGTGAAGCAGATACCATATGGATATTTAGCACTGTGGTGGACACGTTTGATCATGCTTGCTTTATGCAGAGAGAAGCATACACAGGCTGCAGTCTGTGGTGGAATATAATGCCTGATACACATTTTGTTTCATGCATTCCACTGCTCCTCCTCATTTCATTCTGAAAGCTAGGAGTGTGTGTTTCAGTGCTGACAGCTGGGAAAAACATTTATGATTACATTTCACAGATAAATTCAGCATGGAATGGGAAAGAAAAAGAGCAATTTTGACAGCGGACAATGTGCTTCATTTGAGAGGAAAAGGAGACCTACATTCTAAATATCCAAACATCTGCCAACAGTGCCTACAATATGCTAAACTAAGTCTTTCAAAAATGACCACTTCACCCAGCGTGGCAGGTCATCTTTTACATGGCAGTGATTCAGCCTCTGGTGAGTGGCTATGACTCAGCAGCTCATTTCCTGCCCAAATAACATACTTCAGTACATTTGTAAAATATCTGAAAGTTTCCGAAAAATACTCGATTGTAATACATTTAAAATAGTTGTGAAGGCTCCTGGTTTGTGGTCTTGTTCTGTGTGAAAATTACAGCGTTAACTGATCTTGAGTGTGTATTTATGACCCGAATAGAGGAAATCAATGCTGAGGCTTTGTTCTACAAAACAATTACATTTAATACATTTATTTCAAGGCTGTAGTTAAAACATGAGCCAAACGAGATTAAGTGACTGATGAATGGAGCAGCCACTGTGGGTTTTTCGCTCCTAATTCAGCACCATGGACAGGGCAAGGGTTTAAGTAAAATTATAACTATTTCTGTGTGATTACTCACACAGAAAACAGACATTTGGTGAGAAATAAAACTCACTGAAACAAAAGACATGACATCTAAAGTGTAAAAGAAGAAGCTTTTTTTAGTTTTGGTTTCAGCTCCTGCTTCTTTCTCACTGATCAGACATTCCAAACTCTATCCCCACTCAAAGGCATGTTTGAGTCTGTGTTTTCTAACAGGTTTTTAAATAACGGCTTTAGTTGGTACGTCGCTTAATGAGCAAGAGTTACAGCATCACTTACTAAACCTATGTATAAACAGAATATGGTTCAGTAACACTGTGCTCTGAAAGATGAGGGGTTTTGCATCAGAGCTGATTGTGATTTCTGTTTCTTTCTTTTCTTTTAATCATAACACAGGCATAGTTACAAAATCTGATTAACTGTTCTGGAGCCAAAAAAACAGTTTTCCCATATTTGTTTTCTTTTCAGAGCTTTTGGTTCTGGCTCAACGCTATGGGGAGCAGAATAATAATTAAAAAAAAACAATGATTAAACTCTTATTGCTTCTGCTGACTCTAAGCTCAGTTTGTTCACGTTAAGCTACTTTTCCTGTGATTCTAGGCAGAAATGCACGTGCACTGAAGAGAACATCTTTGTTTCTAACAGATCTGCACAAATATTATTTGAAATATGTCATTCAAATAAGAACTATGAAGTAAAAATGACCATTCCCTAGGACATCACCCATCATATCGCAATCCAAATTAGATATTCATTCAAAATCAGCCCTAAATGTAATTATGGACTATGATGACAAACATATGCTTAAATGCGATTAATCCTGATTTGTTTGTTCTACATATATAATGGTCATATATACATATATATATAAAACACACAATGCTGGTGTGATTGGTCTGGATTTCCATGCTGGTCCCTCACACGTGCGCTCCTCTTCCTCCCTCCTCCTCCTCCTCCCGCTCAGACGTCAGCTGCTGAGCGTGATTTAAACAGAGACTGAGAGGAAAATGTGTTTCTGTGAGAAACAGCAGCGCGTGTGGAAAGAGTGAGAGTTTGCCTTACAGGCGCCGTCACATGGTGGAGCAAAGCCAAAGCAAACTTTTTGTTCCCTCTGTTCTTTGGAGCACCCCCCCTGTCCCTGAAGTAGGACACACAAGTTTTGACATTTCCAAACAACAAACTATTTCTTTATATATTTACTTATTATACTACTTTTCCATTGGGCTCCACTTTGCTTTTAACGCGAGTATTGTCAACTTGGAACACCAGCTTTGTCTTTTATAGCTTTAGACCCCACAAAAAGGGAAACAAAAAGGGGGGCAGAGGAAATGCCAAAGCATTATTAGCTGCTGTTGAGTGCACCGCGGCTGAACTGCGATGATCGTGTCCAACGTGAGCCTGAGCGGCTGCGCGGAGGTCAACAGCGCTCTGTGCGCCGGAGCCGCGGGAGGAGGACAGCCGGGGAGCGGCTCGTACCGGCACACGCTCAGCCCGACGGGACACCTGCTCGTGGCCGTTTCCCTGGGCACGATCGGAGCACTGGGACTGATGAACAACCTGCTGGTGCTCGTGCTTTTCTGCCGCTACAAGATGCTGCGCTCCCCCATCAACCTGCTGCTGGTGAACATTTCCGTCAGCGACCTGCTGGTGTGCGTACTGGGCACTCCGTTCAGCTTCGCGGCCAGCACGCAGGGACGCTGGCTCATTGGGAAAGCGGGGTGCGTTTGGTACGGCTTCGCCAACTCCCTGTTTGGTGAGTAAACATGGTAAAGATGTGGAATGCGTGTGTGTATGTGATGTGATAGTTTGTTGTTGTTGTTGTTGTTGTTTTTTATGGCACATTTGTAGACCGCGGTGTTTGTTTGATTGGGTGTGATGAACGCTGCGCTATGATGACTCTTGGATTATATGAAGTTCATGTTCAGCATGTGTATGCTGTGACGGTGCGTGCGTGGATCTTTAAATACTGATAAATGCACCTGTTTCTGGTTGGTTATATTGTCACAGGAGCGGTGTTTTTGCTTGCTCTCAGTCTTTGTGTCTGTTTCTCCGTGTGTGAGATCATCCTGCAGAGTGCAGTCACGACAGAGAGCATGCATGCATATGTACTGTGCAAGAAAGTGCAGATGTTCTAATCTAAGAATATTGTACAAGCCACAAAGACAGGCATGTTAGCAGGTTTAAGTCCCCATTAATTACCAGTTGGAAAGAAAACATTTGTTTTCTTGCTATTTGCAATCCAGACTCGGATCAGACTGATATAATCACACCGCAGCCAGGGGTTATTCAGAGAAGCCTCCCTCGCAGATGCTCGGACAAACATGTCATTAGACTCTCTGAAAACACGTCACGCATGGGGCTGTCAGCAGGTGTTTTGGATGCAGAGTGTGCAGCACTCTGTTCAATGGCCGCTAAACGCTCGTTTAGCTCAGTGGAGTGGCTGTAGCCCTGCAGACAAGTGCAGCTTCATCACTGGACTGGCCGCGCTGTGTGTGTGTGTGTGTGTGTGTGTGTGTGTGTGTGTGTGCGCGCGCGCTGCTGTGCTGCAGGGACACGTAGTCTCAGTGCATGAGCAGGCGACTGTGGCAGAATAATATCACCCGAGGGAAACAGGTAATGAAGGCAGAGCATAGACGCTGGGGCACCTTTGCTCAGGAGTGCTGATTTAAAGGAAATGGGTCACAGTGATGTACCTGAGAAATAAGGGACTCACTCACTCACTCACCTGGATTTGGGCCAAACTGATAGACTGAGCTCCAAAAAAAAGGGTTAATTATCAGTTTTGGAGAGACTAGAAGTGCCCGATAAAAGACTTTAAATGGGGGCTTTGTATGAAACTAACACAACTAATATTAGTATAAGTGTTGCCATGTTTTTGCTTCCCAAAACTGCCCACATTATTCAGATTTGTGCATGAGCATGAGAATGAAGCACACAACAGTGAGTAGTGCACATTTCCAATTGAATTAATAATTAAATAATCAAATTCAGCGTCAATAAAAAGCTGACTGGCAAAGAAAAATCAGATGAAAAGGCTGATTAAAATGAGTCGAGAAATCATCAATACTGTGTGGCCAAAATTAATGAGCCAATCAAAAAAAACAAAAAAAAAAACAGCTGAGGTGGGATTTTAAAGGTGCAGAGAGCGTCAGACTCACTGATGAGTTGTAGTAGACTGTTCCAGAGATGAAGAGCTATACAGCGAACAAGCTCTGGACACCACGGGGGATAAGAGTGCAGGAGGTTCGAGCGAGGAGAGTAGTGAGAGTATGTGAAGGTGTGAGGCTGGAGGAGTTCTGGACTTGCAACTGTAGGCTTTGGAAAGCTGTGAAAGTAAGAAGGAGGTTTTGTAATGATGCAGTGTTGGAGGACAGGGGATGACATGATGGAGCTGGCAATGATTCAGGTGCTCACGCTTGAACATTTGTTTAAAAATTAGCATATTCTACACAGACTTAATATTCTGCTGTATTGATTTTTCTCACTACCGATTGACCCATTCACACATAGAGCACATCTACTACATATGCAGCATCTTCTCTATTACACATTATGTCATATCCATTCACAGGCTACCAGCACAGCCACAAGGACTTATTTGGAGTTCTCACATCAGCATGTCTACTTCTGATCAAACCTCACAGCAGGAAAATGATCTATTCACAGTTGCCTCTCAGAAAATATTTAGAGAGCGTCACATAGACTCGAGCGGTGATCCGTGTGTAGATTGGCACCAAAATATAATCATTTCTTCCTTCCATAACCTACATCCCCAGAAATGTAATCAAAACACGTCCACTACTTGATTTATGTGGCTCACAAATGTACAAACAAGACGCCATATTTTTGTCACTTTTCCATATTGGAACAAAAAAATGCTTTGAGGAATTACTAGTAAATGATAGAATTTCTATATAATATATCCCTGTCTCGGGCTCACCTGCAATACCGACGAAGCCCACCAGTGGGCTGACACTTAACAGTAAATGAGTTTGATACCAGATTGATCAGGAGAACCCATTTATGCATCAAACATGAAAGAGGCTGCTGTCACTCACGACTTCTGCCTCATGCTCGGTTTAAGGTCCCAGTTTCACTAATGACTTTAAAAGCTTCTCAAGCCGTCCAGACAACCTTTGAAGACCAGCAAGTCGGAGATATTGGCTTTTGAAAACACCCATTTCTTATCTCCCTGACATTAGCACAATGACATTTACGCCGCTCCGTTGAGCTGTCCAATCAAAGGGCACATGTTATTAAAGGACGTTGTGCAGTGTATGTTTTTTCAAATAGGACAGGACAACAGCTGCAGTTTGTATGAAGGCAATTTCAAATGTCAAACAAACTGAATTTATACGTTTACAGTCAGACGGTCTTACGCGATACCGCTCTCCACAGGAAATCAATCAGTACGCCTCGAATATGAAATTCTGCGGCTTATGTCTGGTTCTGTTTACACATCAACTCTAATCATCTACTGTCAGTGCGTAAGTCGCGCTTGAATAATTGACGTTTTCGTTACTTTGCTGCTTCTGTAAACTTTCCATCAATGAATCATTGTCACTGAATTTCATGGTCAGCATCTTCCCCTCAAAAAAGACCTGAAGTTAATTAGCCATGAAAATGTGCTTACGGTATTTAAAAGATGATTAAATTGTTCAGATCCAAACACAGTCCGGTCTGTACCAGTAACCACTGACTCAGCGTTCAAGGGCTCAAAACTCACAAAAACTTCCCTTTTATTCATTTCATTATGCCCAATCGACTAATGTTCAATGCACAGCAGCTGCTTATAATCTAAGTAACATTATATTAGGACATAAGGACAATTAAGATGTCAGGTATTTGTCCTGAGCCTGACCTGAGCCACCTACTTAAGATTTAGTTCTGTGACTGTGTTGTTTTGGGTCTTGCTGAGATTACCTTTGGTCTATTTTGTTCCTTTTCCCCCATACATTTGTATACATATGATATCTCCTCATGATGATTTTGCATTTATTTCTACTTATCTGGCGTCCCTGAAGTAATTTGCTGTCTTTTGTGGTCAATCGACATCTTTTTTTATTGCCGCTTTGCATGTCCTTGTCTTCATTGTGCACCCGTCTCTCGTGGTTATGTGCTTTTTTTGCATTTCTTTGTAGTCCTTCTGTCCCTCTTTGTTGTCATTCTGTACCTCTTTAGGAGTGTGTGAGGATTGCGATTATAGTTGTTTTGGTGACATTTGCAGGTAAAGCCCACAGGACGGCCTGACTCACCGAGTCGGTGGCTGTCAAATCTATCCAAGCAACAGAGGAGGGAACTAAATATTGACATACATAGCCACATTATTAGGCACACCTGATGATTGAAATGATAACATATCTAATCAGCCAAACACGTGGCAGCAATTCTATGTATTCATGACAATTAAATGTTGACAAAATAAAATTAGAAAAGCATTCCCTGGTCCAACGAGTCTCGACTTCTGCTGTGAAGTTATCACGTCAATATAGATCCAATAATACGAGGAATATGTCCAGTACCTTGTTGAATTTATCGCACAAAGAGTTGAGGCGGCTCCAACCAGGAACTTACCAGGTGTACTAGAAAAAGAGAGGCTGGTGAGTGGACAAGAAGACTTTTTCTCCTGTTTCCTTTACCACTATCGACCACTAACAGCCTTGGTTTTGTCAAATTTAGAAACAAACAAAAAAAAAACCTTCAGCACTGTGCTTAGTTTACAACTTACTTAAGTTTAGATACATTTCCAAAGCAGGACTCCTTACTTTCACTCATATAGTAAAGTACAGAGCCTCCCATGCTTATCAGTATCTGGGTGTATCAAACAGAGTTTGACACCAAGGCAAGTGCATGAATAGTGACATCCACAAGGAGCCAATTTATAAAAAATCTCTGACAGGACTTCAGGTTTTACAAGCTAAAACATTACATGAAGATGAAGACAGAGAGAGTGTGTTTGTGTGTGTGTGTGTGTGTGTGTGTGTGTGTGTGTGTGTGTGTGTGTGTGTGTGTGTGTGTGTGTGTGTGTGGGTGTGGGTGTGGGTGTTGGCTTACAGGCATCATTAGAGTGCCTATTGGTTGTGGATGAGTAACTCCTCGGTGGGCCCATGAAAACAGAGAGAGTAAGAAAGAGCAGAGAAGCGGGTCAGGGAAAAGGGAAAAGTGGAACTTCTTTCATTCAGATGAATAATGCCATGTGTGTCAAAATCCGTGTTAAGCTTCTCTTTAAGATCATTGTTACTTTCAATGAGAGGGCATCACTGTCAGTGACAAAAGACATTGTTAGCCTGGAGTAGGATATCGTATCCTGGTCCCTCTTCACATCGATTTCTACTCTTTTCGGCCCATGAAATCTAAGATTTCTGAATGACATAACAATAAGAGAACAACCACTTTGATTTGATCTGTACAGATTCACGTGCATCCGTACAAAACTCACGATCTAGACTTCCTTTGTACCTCCTAGCGCCAATTTTACAGCTTTATCTCTCCTGCATTTTTTTGAATTTCTCTCTCTCTACGCCTGCTCCTTTATTGTCTTCCATTATTCTGCAGAGGAAGAGGAGAGAACCACCCCCCCCCCCCCCGTTTTCATTTGACACCACCTCTGCGTGTCCCTGCATACGACTGGCTGCCTCCTTCTGCCTCAAGTGATCTCTGCACACAGTCACTGGATAAACTCTCTGCATAATTAAGTGCCCTCCTGCATGTGCACACACACACACACACACACACATAAATGATGACGTACAGATGTACAGAAGAGAAAAATGCATATAAACATGTACAGCACCTGGCCAGAGAGATGCTAATCTGTCTCGATGGTGAGGAAAGAAGTCCCAGCAGGGAGGGGAAAAACAGGAGTGGCAATGTGGTTCTGCTATAAAGGTCAGAGAGTGAGACACCTAATTGAGCTGGAGTAATCAATAGTGAATTAAAGGTAACAAAAGATATATTTAGTGATAAGGTATCTGGTTTAAAATTGTACATTAGAGGGAATCACACTCTGTGAGACTCTTTAATGCTACCCCAATACTTGGTACCTAACGAAAGTCTTGTCTTTTGTTGAGGATCATGATGGACATCACAGTATTTCTCTACTGCAGTGGTGACTGAGGCAAAAAAAAAAGAAAAAGTATGATGGGATTTATAGAACAAACAAAGCTTTACACCATCCTGTGTTTTTCATCCCAGCGTTCTTTTCTTGGATACACAGAGTGATCACAATACTAAGCCAGATACTTTCTAACAGACAAATAACACAATGACAGTCAGGGAACACAACACAGCGACGAACAAAGACGCTTTTTCCCCTTGATTTAAGATGTTATTGCATCACAGCGCGTTTCATTTTCAAATATTAGATTGGAGTGCTGCGTTTGATCTCGCCTGAAGTCTGGAGGATAGATGAAGAGGGATGTTTAATTTCAGTTGCGGTAAAAAAAAAAATATATATATATATATATATATATATATGTATATATATATTTATATATATCAATTCTTCCAAAGCTCTGTGGTTGTCTTTCACATTTACACTGCACTGGCTTGAATAAAGATTCCCTCCACGTTTCCAGAGACAGAACAGTAGGGATGTGATGGGATTTGCAAACAATAACTGATAAATTATGATAAACTTCAACCGTTTTGTAGAGCCTGAGGCCAGAGGATTTCATTGTCGGTATTTAAGTTTGTTTACACTGTACGTGAGTCATCGGGGACAACTATTAATAAGTCTGAGAAATAGCGATTCTATTTGGCTCATGATGCCATTTTGGGCTCACCATGTACAGCTAAAGTGAAGGCCCACAGAAGCTTTTGCTGTGCAGTATCATTCTTTGCCTCTATTTTGTTATTTTAGTAATCAGGAAATCAGTGTGTGACTATGTTACCTTACTTATTCCGACCCAGTAAAACTCTTGTTTTGAATGCGTTTGACGCTCACATAGGGAGTCATGTATGGCAGCAACTTTTTATTACCGATTAACCAATTCGTTTTTGTCCACAAACTACAGAAATTCAGTCCAGTGTCACAGATAAGCAAACAAACGCGATATAATACAGTAAATATTGACATTTAAGAAGCTGACAACACTGAAGGCACTCAGTTTTAAACAAGAAGTAGCAGACGGCATCAGCCAATCCACCTGTTGTGAGACCACAGTGAAATGAAATCATCCTTTGTCAAAGCACATGGGGAAACAACAACAAGCAATTTGTTGTAAAAGTGTGTAATATTGCACAACAGAGCTAATAAAAGCCTGAGGGCTAAGCAGGAAAAGCAACATCATCACAATATCTGGGGCCACAGACGAGTAAAAGCAGGCGGTGCAGCACGCTCGATAAAATGTACTCTAACCGACCATTTATCAAGTCCACCTGTTCACAAATATATATCGCATCACATGGCAACAACTTAGTTGCATATTAATGCAGCCAAGCATCAGAATTGGGGAAGGAAGGCGATTTAAATGACTTTGAATCGTTTGGTCTGAGGCATTTCAGAAACTGCAGATCTACTGAGATTTTTATGCACAACCATCTCGAGGGTTAAACAAGAATGGCCTGAAAAAGAGGAAATATAAGTGAAAATGCTTTGTTGATTGCAGAAGTCAGAGGAGAACACAAACTGTCAAACCTTGAATTAGATGAACTACAGGTGGCACTTGTTGTCCTGTGTACCAAATAAAATGGCTGATGTATACGCAATTACATGCAGAAGTTAAAAAAATAAAAATGTTTTCTAACTTGTTCTAATTCTTTACTTTTATACTACATCCACCCAAATGAAAAATCAATGGGTATGAAGTTCGGTCTTGTGGATTACAATGCCTTGAAAACATAAAAAGGACAAAAAAGGCTAAGGGATGAGCATAAATACTGAGATTTACTGCTGGTCTGTCTCTGACTTAAGTGTGAATCTATATGTACGCATGTTCACAGCGCTTCCAAAAATCTAAGTGAGCTCCTTTAAATCTCATCTCTTGCATTTCATTGCACAGATTCTGTGAAGCCGAGACACTACAGGGCCGTTCAGATTTACAGCAGCACGTATCTGCTGCAGACAGATGATACTTCTACGTTCAATCCAGGGTTGTTGGTTTTTTTTATGTTGGTCATTTCACTCGAGAAATAATTATAACCCTCCCTTTTTCAAAAGCTGTAAACCATGAAGCTCACTCAAGGTGTACTTTTGATTTGAGAGAATCAAAGTGACTGTGTACGTTTATATGTTAATGCACAGTAGATAAACACTTGGGCAGATTTAGTCTGAATTTGATGGCCTCATTAAATGTGATGTACAGTAGTCAGCATGTCGAGTGGCACAACAAACCAGCACATCAAGCCTATGGTGTTACATCCCGCTCATGTACTACACACACACACACACACACACACACACACTGACAGGTTTATTAGGTTCGCCGGTTTTATAGCTTGTTAACATAAATATTTAATAAGCCAATGACATCGCAACAAATCAGTGCATTTAGGCATAAAGACATGGTGGAGATGGCCAGCTGAACATCAAACTGAGCATCAGAGAGGAAAAGAAAGGTGTATTTCAGAGACTGCTGATTTACTGGGATTTGTCATACAGTATATCCATCTCTAGGGTTTACAGAGAAGGGTTCAAAAGAGAGAAAATCCCCAGCGAACAGCAGTTCGTTTGTCAAAAAATGCCCTCTGTTCACACCCTGGGAGAAGGATCCCTCCTCTGTGGCTCTTTACCGCTGTACACAGGTTTTTGTGGAGTTTTTCTTCACTCACTGTGAGGGTCTAAGGATAGAGTCTAAGAATAGAAGGTCTAAGGATAGAGGGTGTCACTTGCTGTACAGAATGTGAAACCCTTTGTGGCAAACTATAATTTGTGATGTTGGGCAAGGATAGAAGATCTAAGGATATAGAGTCTAAGGATAGAAGGTCCAAGGATAGAGGGTCTAGGGATAGAGTCTAAGGATAGATGGTCTAAGGATAGAGGGTGTCACATGCTGTACAGACTGTGAAACCCTTACAGGCAAACTATATTTGTGATGTTGGGCAATATAAATCAAACTTGACTTGACTTGTTGATGCCAGAGGAGATTGTGTAGACTGGTTTGAAATAATAGAAAGGTAACAGTAACTCAAATAATTACTAAATAATAACTAAGGTCATCGCTAAACACCCAACACATCAAAGTGTTTAACAGATGGGCTACAGCAGCAGAAGACCACACTGGGTGTTACTCCTGCTGTCTTGTGTGTCCTGTCTGCATGATTGGTTTTGTCACCTGAACATATTCCCTTTCTTTTTTCTTTTTTTTAATTAATGCAGGTATTGTGTCCCTCATCTCCCTGGCTGTCCTCTCTTATGAGCGCTACACCACCATGGTGGTCCCTGCTGAGGCGGACGCCTCCAACTACCGTAAGATCTGCCTCGGCATCACCCTGTCCTGGGTGTACTCCCTCATCTGGACCACGCCGCCACTCTTTGGCTGGAGTCACTATGGTCCAGAGGGTCCCGGGACGACGTGCTCTGTAAACTGGATGGCCAGGACGGCGAATAACATCTCTTACATCGTCTGCCTGTTTGTCTTCTGCCTCATTATTCCATTCCTGGTGATCGTGTTCTGCTATGGGAAGCTGCTGTGCGCCATCAGGCAGGTAAGTCAATGGGGAAATGGGGACGACATCCATTAAAACGGCAATATTCGCACAAAATAGCCCTGGTTGCACCATCAACACTGTATTATGCAACCTGGGTTATTTCAAGTAAAATGATTTGTTCAATTTTTCAAAAACCTTAACACTCTAGGTTGTCAATGTGTGTAGCAGCTCAGCTGCAGTGAGCAGTCGCACACACTGATGAAAGAATATATAGTATATGGTTATCATAAAGGAGAATATATTTATAGCAGGGGGAATATTTCTGCTTTAATGTTCTATGCACACATTGTAAATGTGTATATTCCAGCACATTATCTTTATCATCCTCTCTGTTTTGGTCCACACGCAGCTCCATCAAAACATCCATTGAATGTTTTTGCAAACGCGTTTAATGGACAATCACTCGCTTTTTACTAGGTCCACAAACAGTATGCTCAGTGTCAAACCTGCTGTTATACTTTGGGTAACAAAGTAACACAAAGTTTATTATGTAGGTTACAATGATAAACGGAGCTCCTGCATGTAAGGTATGGGTGTGACCACTGCAGTAGCAGCTGATTAAACAGATGCTGGAGTCTCACACGCTTGTGTTACACTCTACATTACCAGGGACGTTTAAATTAAGAACACAAGCGACAGCCGTGGGAGTAAAACCAATTGCTTTAAATCCTGGAAGCAAAGAAGTGTCTCTACTGCAATATTGACACTGTGGGTCATGGCTTATGAAACAGTTTTGATTTGATTCAAGCACATAAAAGAGAGTCCAAATTCTTAAGAAATTGTTCCTTGAAATGTATGGAAATATTAAATATTTATGGAACAGGTGGCCAAATGCAGGAAGTGGACTACAACGCAGGGCATTGTGGGTAAATGCAACGCAATCATACGCGCGCATAGATCGATAGTCGGGAGAAGTGGTTTAGCAGTGTACTGTATATATGTAGAATGTTTTCTTGTTCGTTGTTTGCCGTCTTCTTCAGTAATTCTTGATGCAGCGCCACCTCAGGCGAGGAGGGGGAATGCGTTATTCAAAAGGTTTGGTTCGTTTCACTAAAGTGCAGAGTGAAAGCAAACTCGGACCGGCTGAATGTTGCAACGAGTCCCCAATCGTATGGAGTCTAGCGGACTATTAGGTGTGAAAACAACCTTAATTTCACAATATAGGGACACAAATGCCCGCTGAACTCCGTCACAGCAGCAACATGCACTAAAATCAGGCTGTGCTTAAAAACTAGAAAAGCACTTGGAGAGCACAGACCTCCGCCAAGGCAGCTCAGTGCCTACAAAATACACCCTGCCGGTGCGCAGCGTGTACTGATCACACAGACATTTCCTGAAAATTTCATCCAAATCTGTCCGTTACTTTACGACTTATGTTGGTCACTAACAGACAGACAAACAAACAAACTCTGGCAGGAAAAAAAAGGTGCAGCCAATGCGTCCCGACTCCGTCCCATCTGCTGTCTCGTCAAAATGTGCTCTTCAACTCAGTGTTATGTTGGGTGAATTGGCCTTTTTATTAATGTGTTGCTGTGCGAGGTTTTCTTCCCCTTTCTTTGCTTTTTTTTTTTATCCGTTTCATTCACTTTGCCACTTTTCTTTTACTGCCTTCCACACTATCTATTTGCTGTCTTCCCTCATCAGCAGAAACACACAGTTCTTTGTCCAGATGAAAGGTGAGGGTCGAGGAAAAGTGCTTCACTCCTTGGCTCTTTGTCTTCATACAGCTTTGCCTTTGTTGCTCTCCTGAAAGTCTCTCATGTATCTATTATATGTCACGCTTAACTTCTTCGCACTCTTTCGTCTGTGCAGGATCACATGTGCATTACTTATCTCGTTTTAAACGGCTCACTGTGCCGCTCACTGATAGCGCCATGTCAAAGTAAATGCCTACGTTCAGTAGTCCGGTCAGGCTGGATATGAAAAGCTGGAAAAAGATCTAAGTAGGTCAGCAAGTTGCCTATTAAAAGTTCCCTTTCCTAATGTGATGATCATTTGGGCAATCCACACGGGGTCTGATCCGAGGTGGTCTGACATGTTTCATCTGAGACCAAATATCAGAGGAAGACGGTGTGAAGAGAGCGTGTAGGAGGTTGAGTCACTGTCACACCTTTCTGTGAAGTAACTGGCATATTTCAGATTCCAGGACATGAATAAGTGTCTCTTAATTGGTTCAATTTTGCTTCACTCACTCATTCATTAAATGCTTCCGGAGAGGATTTTAATAAAAAAAGGAATGGAGAAAAACACACCGTTAAAAAAGAGATGACAGACAGACACATGGGCAGAACCCGTCAGTGATTGCTTTCAGACACTTCTTGACTGTCTGTCAGTGTTGTCACCTCTTTTGCACTGTTATGGCAAATTGAAGTGTTTTTCAGTGCAGAGGACAACTGTGAGAGGTGAGTTTGTCTCTTTGCGAGCACTTGAGTCAGAGAAGATCTCATAACAGGTACACGGTCTGTTTTCCATTATTGACTTCGGGCCTGGTGTCACTTTCTCAACCACGTTGACAGATTGCATCGGTTGCTATGGAGTAAATACATAGGATCAGGCAGTGTCATCGATTTTTGTAAAAATGATATCTTTCACCCTCTTATGACCATCATGATAATCAGGCCGCCTGGATTTATTTTGATTTTATGGCTTTGGCCTTTTCCCAAGATAACGTTCACTTTTGATATCTGCCAGTTTTTAAACCGTTTAGGAATCAAAGGACTCATATTATACCCTATTTCTCCAAGTTAAACTAGTTCCCTGGTGTCCTAATGAACATGTCTGTGACATGCTTTGGTCAAAATACCATGAGGATGAAGCACCACAGCAGTTCAATCACCCTGC
This sequence comes from Microchirus variegatus, assembly GCF_963457635.1. Taxonomy (NCBI): domain Eukaryota; kingdom Metazoa; phylum Chordata; class Actinopteri; order Pleuronectiformes; family Soleidae; genus Microchirus; species Microchirus variegatus. The sequence continues at coordinate 10,522,365 of NC_139806.1, read as the reverse complement.
CAAAACAGCTCTGTTCAGAACGCTCTGTTTAGTAGTATCTCTTTTTTTTAAAAACGGACAGAAAATGACAACACTACTGGGAGCTAACAGCAAGAGAAAAGTGATAATTTGCAGGCTCTAGCAGGCACATTGCCGTCATATATAACATGTATCACTGGACAGATAAATCCTCTGAGGCTGGAAGTTTGTGGAGAACTCTGTGCTGCACTGTGCAGACAAGAATAGAACTTTTCTCGGACAGTGGAAGTCAACATGAGTGTTTTATCTCCTGTACTTAGACTGAGGGGGACTTTTTTCACACTTTGCCAACTGATAGGACCTCCAGATTCTGAAATAGGATTTAAATTATTAAAAGGTTGATTTTGTATAATATGGGACCTTTAAGGTACTGGATCACCAAACGGATCTACCTTGACATATTGGGTAATTGAGGTCATTGCTGCAATGATTTTTTTCTTGCTCTGTTTTCACTCTGATGTATTTATTACAAACCACACAAAAAAAGCAGTTTTCATTCAATTCTAGTTGCAGAATTGTCTCACTCGGCTTTTCACCCTCTTTAGTGTGTCCTCGTATTCTTTCAGCACCGAGTTGTATATATTTGGGTACCAGTGGACCTCATATAACCTCCGGCAAGTTACCATGGCAACTGTCTTCTTTGTTGTCTTTCGACCAAGAAAAGTGCTCAACACTAACTGGAATGGAACGTATTGTACTACAGGGAGCATGCACAGCCGCTGCAGATTCAAACTGGACATAATTATGCTTGTGGTCGCCCACCGAAGATTAAGTGGTTGCAGTAATGATTTTGGCTCTTATGATTCTTTATTCAAACTAATCAGTTCATCAGCGGTGTCGCATGACGTGGTCCAAACACCCGCCGGCCTCTTCCCTCAGTGTCATCAAGCTATCAACACAAAGCAGCATTTTATATTCCGGTGCTTGGACAGTGACATAGATCCATGACACGTTAGAACAACAACAAACACACACACACTCACACATACACACACACAAACAAAGAGACAGATGGAGCCTCCCCCCTCCCTTCTCTCAACATCTTTTTTTATGGTTTGAATTCATTATGGGACTCATTGTCCCTGTGGATATCGAGCAACACTCTCATGTGCTACATAATTTTCCATCATCATGCAAGTTATGTGGTGGAGAAGTAGAGATGTTAATAATATCAACCTGCAACCTGCATCCACTTCCTCTGCACGGCAACCGTGGGGGACATAGGACAAAAGGCGGGGTAGCACAGGGCCATATAGAGACATGAACACTCACACCTACGGTCAATTTAGAGTAGCCAATTTGCCTAATCCCCAAATCTTTGACCTGCTCTGTGCTCTAACTTATCCAGTCCAGTTTTGTGGTGGATATACAAACCCTAAACTGCTGTTTTGCACTTGCCAAAAAGTGGCTGTAGATTCCACATTGTGACCTAAAGGTTTTTTTCTGCCTCAAAACCACTTGATTTGAGATTGGCAGCCCTATGATATACTTTACTATACACTACACTAATACAAACTTACAGTACTTAAGTTTGATATATGGTTTGGCTGCTGTATTTGGTATTTTTATTTTAAAGTACATTTTGATGCATCTTTGCCCATATGTGGCAACAACTATGCCTTGTCCTCTTTGTCCTATTGTTGTTTTTACTTTCTCATCTCTGTATTCACTTGCCCTCTGAGAATCCTTCACCAACTCTCTGTTTTTCTCTTTTAACATCACTGCAGGCTGGCATATCTTGTGCGAGTGTGTGTTTATCATCGCTCACATTTTCCATACAACACACGCGTGCACACACACACACACACACGATACGTGCACACCTAAAAAAAAAAGCTCATCTAATTTTCTTCAGTCACTGCTTCAGTCCCTGCTTTCTCACTCCGCTCTTACACTCTCTTAAAAACCCTCTCCTTCTCCATCTTTCAGCCCAGTCTTTCCTTTTCACGGTGCCATTATCATCCATCTTCTTCACCTTGGTTGTCTCAGTTGTCATTATAACTTCCATCCCGTCTCCACCTTTTCACCCTCCCGGAAAGCAAACTGGCACACGTTGTTTTTGTATGAAAATGAGGCACATTTACATTTGACAGCAAGAAGGCAGACTAAACAAGGAGCGAGCAAGGGCAAGGGACTTTGACTTTAAATAATGTGCATGAGCTTTTGGTCATGGTGCCCGGCCAATGAAAAAAGAGAGAAAAAGTAATTGTTGCGTTTAGATTTATGGACGGGAGGATGAGCAGTTTTTTCGGATGGGTTTGATGAGCGCAAACATGACAGTCACAGAAGAGCAGATAAACTAAAGTAGTGATTTCCACTCACAGTTAACCCAAAGTAATTGAATCAATGGTTTCCAAACAGGAGTTTATGGTAAGAAGATGTATTAGTCAGGTAATAAAATGTGTTGACTTAGGTAAGCTAATGAGTTTAAACTTTTTTATTAAACAATTAGAACACTTGCATGTGGGAGGGAAATAGAGAATGGCAACAACACAGTGACATTAAATCACAAATGCAAACGGTTACCTCATCAACCTATTTTAGTCTGACAAACATCACACGGTCCAAGCAGCGACACATGCTCAAATTGACAAATTTGAATTCTAAGCGTACAACGGCACTAATTAATAAACTACTAATCAGGGTGTTATGTCGATTAGTAGATCGAGTTCCGATAAAATTAAGTTTGTGTCAGAATAGGCAGACGTCTGACCCCCAGCAACTTTGAGAGTGGATGGAGTCGAGTCGGGATAAGGGGGGTGTGAAGATTGGAAGAAGGAGAAGGAGGACATTGGACTGCGATGGGAAGCTTTGAACGGTGTTGAAGAACTTTGAACTGCGGACAGAAACTTTTTAAGAATGTTAAGAAAGAGGAGGAGGAAAAAGACCCACCCAATAAATGAGGAAGGGCAGCATTATGAAGATTAGGTACTTTAGACTTGCATCCTGTCATTAGCAGCTTGACCATGATATTGGACGTAAATAAATGCTCAGTATCTGCAGAATATTATATTATTACTGCAGACAGAGCATTTTGGTTCCTATTGCATCTTTTATTTAGAACCATGGCAGGTTAGTGACAATTATGAGAGGAAATGAATAAAGGTATCTACTATCTTCTCAACAATTCAACAAATCAAGGTTCAGGTCTGCAGTTCTTGGTTTGCCTGATGGTGTTTTTTGTCTGTATTAATAGACTGGACAGATGAAGTATGAAAAGCAGATAAAAGAGCCAAAGGTCATAATAACCAATCCTGCAAAAGGCCACATGATAGGCTTCCACTTTGATCAGTAACTTGCCCCAAACAGCTTATGTTCTGGCAAAGACAGAAAGTAACTCGCTGACCCATAAACTTCCTCTGTGTCCAGATCATTTCAAGTGGGACAAATGCTTTCTTTCTGTTTTTCTTACCCAGTCGCTCAAATCACTATCTATCACGTCATAAAGTCATTAAATTATTCAGATATATTAATATTAATTATTGAATCGTGAACTATAAACTCTGCAAAAAGTTTGGATGGCTGTCATCACAATCCCATACACAGTAAATAAAAAGGGGCATCTGGTAAGTCCCAGTTCATTTGCCTCACAAGAAAACAAAGTGGGACAGAAGGATCTGAAAGAATCAAACCCGCTTTTTAACGTATTAGATTTCGTGTTTGCTTCCCAAAGAGGACACAAGTATCAAAGTTACATCAATATCCCCAAACAACCGAGGGGGAAGAAATGGAGACACCAAAGAAAAGCTTCTGAGTCTGAGTCATCAAGGTCAAATGGCAGATGATTATAACAAGTGATGTTTAAATGTGAGATCACGTGATTAATGTAGAACTAATACAAAAGGAAGCATATTTCATTTTAGGTACTACTGTTAAACAATATCTTTGACAGACTCATGTGAGCTGCAGATGGAATGTGTATGCACTTACACACTGTACACAAGAAAAGAAAAATCAATTATATACATACACACACAAACACACACAAAAGCCAAACTAAAGTGCTGTCAAGGTCTCATTACAGAAGCAGGACACATTTGGAGAGCATGGTCAGTTCTGGCTTCTTATCTTATATCTTTATGTGCATTAATGTGAATTATTTCAGTGCAAAAGGTAACAAAGCCTCAGGTAATGATATAACCAGGCAGTAGCCACTAGTGAATTAATGTTTCATTCTTTATCAAGTACCTGCAGGCAAAAAAGGGGTTTGCTGTGTGTGCTGCAGGATGTTAGTCGTTTTCATTTTGCTCATGTTCTGATCACCCCACCCATCCTGACCCAATAAGCCATGGCCTAATTAGAGACTGTGAGTGTGAGGCAGCCGCTCATCTGAGAGCGCCGGCTTCTGCGGCCATCTCTCTGGACAATATAGCAGCATTTTGTCACTAGCTTTGACATAATACACTCTTGCTTATTTATTCAGCATAGCAGTCATGAACGGCGATTAATTTCATGGAATTATAGTCTAACTCTGGCCCACCTGTATTTCTCCTCAGGATATAAATCTAACATACCTCTGGAGAATTGTGCATTGAAAGTGGAGCAGCGGCCACAGATATATTATCACGTTGATGGTGGTTGCTCCATGTTTCATTTCTTGCCGGTCCCTCCGAATAAACACCGTCTGCTCAGTGACATGTTGATATCGACTGGAGATTTATATTCCAAACTAATTCTATTTCTTAATTAGATCACAACGTTTGGAATGGAGAGGTTTCATAATTTGCGTTCTGCTTTTGCAGTTTCTTGTGACCAATTAACATGTTGTGCATTTTAAACATTGCACAGAGCAGAATGTTTTAAAGGACTCATATTATACCCTATTTCTCCAAGTTAAACTAGTTCCCTGGTGTCCTAATGAACATGTCTGTAACATGCTTTGGTCAAAATACCATAAGGATGAAGCACTGTTCAGAACGCTCTGTTTAGTAGTATCTCTTAATAAAAAAATAAATAAAACAGGAAATGACATCAGCCACAGAGGCTACTGGGAGCAAACAGCAGTTAGCATTTGGAAAAGTGATCATCATTGCAGGCTCTAGCAGGCACATTGCCGTCATCCATGTATCCACTGGACAGATAAATCCTCTGAGGCTGGAAGTTTGTGTAGAACTCTGTGCTGCACTGTGGAGCCAAGAATAGAACTTTTCACAGACTTCCAGTTTTAGGATGCCATTGCCCTCGCCAGCACTCTCGCATGTTTTACGGACAAAGCAGAGCTCCGCGATACAAGAATTCCAGGAAAATACGAGTGAGTCCTCTTTTTCGGACTGGTAGGGCCTCCAGAGTCCCAAATTTAAGTATTAAATGTTAGTTTTTCACAATATGGGACCTTTAAAGAATAAAAAAAAAACACAACTACTACATGTTGAGAGGGTCTGTTCTAGAAGTTCAACATCAGAAAATGTGTTTTTAAAAGTGTGTAGGATTTTGCGGCATGTCACACAGAGGTTACACATGATAACCCTCCTCTCACCCTGCCCTTTAAATATGCAGGAGAACATGCAACATGGCAGTGCATCATGTCGGATGACCAGTTCCCTAGGTAGATACAGGTTATAATTAAAGATTAAGATAAAAAACTATGCTTTTTCAGGAGCGTATGAACTCGATAAATCATACTGGACATAGTAATGGAGTAGTTTTGCACTTTGGATAATGGTTTTCCTTAGCTATGTTAAATTTAAATATTCATGTTGGTAACTAATTTGTTGTCGGAATGAAGTGTCTCATTATGTTTTCCACTGAAGCCTCACTGGGAAAATCAGTTATACGGTACACACCGGGTATGTGTTTAAAGCCATACACACGGTGTGTGTGTGTTATAGGCAGTTCCAGGACACGCTGACTGATGAGCCGTTAGCCTCCCTGCTGCTAACTCATGAAACTCAGTCATACTATATGACTCTTATGTGTGCACAAGCGTCTATAAATGTGTGTGGGGGAATAATATTTCCCAGCATAATGTGACGTGGAAGTGTCCACAAGTTTTATTGAGCAGATTTGGATAATGGGAATATGCTAATTTTGTCACACATTCTTAAATCCACACTCTTACATGTTCAGGATCACCTGTTCACTTACTTATTCGTGTAATTATTCAATCATCACTGGCTTAAGTGGCAGTTTAGTACATATTTTATACGTGTACATTATTATGTTTAACGTACACGTCAAACATCAGTGACGAAAATGAAGCGTACTGGATGCATTCTGTATCACAGAATTTCTTGCTTTTACTTTAGGCACTCTGTTAAAGGGGATATATGAACAATATGTACAACAGTTACATACAAGTTGTTGTCTTTCATGCTTTTATCATATTTTCCACTGTGTTGATTATTTAACGCACCTCCGTTCAACTTCCGCCTCTACGGATCTACGTCGTTTTTAGATTGAAACTGTTCTGTAAAAATCCGATTAGAATTGCATTTGAAACCACCTTCGTATGACCACCTCGAAAAAAAATTAAGGCTAGATATAATTTGAATATGCTCTGATTTGGGCTGCAGTCCAAACAGGGCCTTAGGCTTCACCTCATTTATTTCTCACTGATTCCAATGTTTTAATATCCACATTTTACGCCTCTGATATATCACAAAAGCATAGAGTGAATGAAGGCTGTCCACATGGCTGTCTCTGTGGGAGTTTGTCTGTCACTGCATGTGTTTGAATTACAGGGACTAAGTGAGTCCAATCATCAAATGAAATGAAATGAAATAAAATGCCAACTCTTTCAACAAAACCTGTCACTTGAATGTGAGCCCTCAAGTGCTCAATTTACTCCAGCCAATTGACAATTTCCCCCACAGAGTTCCACCTTGTATTCAGCTTTGTGATGTTATTCTCTTCAATTTAACAGGAGTTGGAGGTTCAAACAGAATATTTGAGGATCCAGACATGTGAGGCATTCTTGATGTCAAAGATGTCAGTTGCGTTTGCTGAAAAGCAGACATGTGTAAGGACTGCAATGCACTCAACTTTGACAGCTTGTTCACAGCTGGCAGATATGATTCTTTTCTTTCTCAGTATTTGGTGAATTCTGTTAAGACTTCCGACACTTGGGAGGAACATCACTCTTCTGATAGTCCCATAAGAGCTTGTAAGAAGAAGGGACTAGAGGCACGATCTCCAGACCAAAAAGCAATTTAACAGTGAAAAGAGGCCTTTTGCTCTATATTTCAACGAGTCAATTCTGTACCAATCATCATGTCCCTTAGGTGTAGGGACGTTCCAAATGAAAATGAATGTCCCAGAACTTCATCTCCAGTGCACACACACGACACACCGACCCCCAATTCAATACATCCGGCCCCCGAGTTCCCCCAGCATCCTGATGGAGCCTCGCCCGTAATTTCAGTCGTGATTTCCTCCTTTACACGCCGTTTGTCTGTAGAGAGCAGTTGGTGACGCTTATTCCCAAGCACTTGGCAGATTTACTTGACTTTCCTCTCATTCAATAAAACTACAATCATGAGAGGTGGAACAGGAGGATAGGAAACATCGAAGAGGAGGAGCGTTGGGAGGGGGGCAGCGAATGTTTGTGAAGCAACTCGATGCAGCATTGAGGATTCTTGCTGAGAGAGGACCTTTGATGGGCGAAAGGCCGGTGTAGTGTTTGGCAGACCCCAAGAGGCTAGTGGTGTACTAAAGCAACAGTCCTGCTATCAATCATGGTTAGCAGCCAAAGACTGTGCTGGCAGAACACAGGAGCCGACTCAGGAGCTGGAACGCTGAGGCAAAACAAGGCAGGCAAAAGTGCTGCGCCTAGTCTATGTGTTTTCCTGTTCTTGTGTGTGTGTGTGTGTGTAGCTGAAGTCTGGTTCAATGAAAGTGTGAAATGTACCATCAAATCAGTCGCTGGGCCGCTCATGGTATGACTGATTTAGACTGCACAGTGCAACACTTTAAAATGTGTCAAGCTACAGAAATGGACAGGTAAAAAAGTATTGCTTGACACTCTCTCCTTGTGTCGCGCACCTGTGCAATTTCCTTGTGACACCAACATATTCATATTCACTGGAGGGTTAGGGTTAGGGAGTCCAGGCACTGTTTACCAGTTAGCTCCTTTAGCGCGCCTACAGTCGTACTGGAGTGGTCTGTTTATTAAAGGAAAATAACAGCGCCACAAATAACCAGCGTGCCTCTGTTTTTAAAGTTAATTAAAATTAACCATTACTTTAGAGACTCATTTTAACAATCGGGAGTCACGTAAACATGACGTCACATGCTTCTTTTTCCGGTCAGTCGTCATAGAAACGCCTCACGCGTTAACGGTGAAGCCTTTAACGTAACCAGCACAAATTTTGTTGTTTTGTTCTTTGCGCCCCCAGATTTGTTCTTTGCGATGTGGTTTTTTTGTTTGTGGGTGGGCCTTAGGAAGCTGCCTGCTGATTGGCTGGACCCGGTTGTCATGCGCTTCGAGTCGATGTCCATCTGGGACTCGTTCTCCAAGTTTTACCCGTCAATATCGGACATTTGATTATAAATATCTAACGTTTGTCAGATTGCAAACATTAGATACTTAAAATTATATTGTCGGATGTCGACGGGGAACGAGTTCCAGGCGGAACTGTCTTGTCCTGGGACATCGCAGCAATAAAATTATTCTTGCAAGTTCAGACAGTGTGTGAGCGTTTCCTTGCAACTGGAAAACTCAAATTGAAAAATCATTGAGTTATGTCGAGCGACAGTTGTCAAAAGTATAAACCAGGGCTGCTGGGAATCAACTTCACTTTGATATGGCACAGTTTCAGTCCTGCCAGCGAGGAGAGAAAGATCACAGAGGCGTTTTTGCAGCTGAACACCACCAAGACTTTTCACTTAAAAACTCCAGCAATTATAGCAATGCCAGAAACTAAATCAGCTACCTTTATTACATTTACAATCCCGTAGTGTCCCAGTTAAGTTCACTCAAGGGTTGGTGGTGTTTTGATTGCAGCACATGCTGTCATAAAATTAGAAAACAACGTGTAAGTCATGAGGATCACTCGTTTTGTAGGGATGAGACAGGCATTTGAAAGTTCAGAAGTTTCCCCCTCATTAAATGAACTTAAAGAGAGTTCCTCTCAGCCATCATCTCGTATGTTGCTTCTCTCCACATCATTTCAGTTCCACTCAACAGTGACAAGACGTGTAATAAGCCTCTCAGCACTTCGTAGGCAATGCCGACTTGAACCTTGAGGAAGTGACTCTAAAAGATTGAAGGATAGGCAGTCAAGGGTTCATAGTAAAGGGACTCGGAAAGTAACTTCCAATCTTTCTTTACTGGTTGAGGGGGTGTAGTGTACAAAAGTTGTCCAATCTCAACTCTCACAGGAGTGTCTAGAGTGGTGATGGTGTATTTTAATGATTTGGCTAATGCATGGAGTTTGCATGTTCTCCCCGTGTGTGTGTGTGGGTTTTTCTCCCACAGTCCAAAAACATGCAGATTTGGGGATTAGGCAAATTGGACAGCATGACAGTGGATAGTTGTTTGTCTCTATGTGGCCTTGTGATGAACTGGTGACCAGCCCAGGGTTTGAAAAATATTGAAGTGCAGTCAAACTTTATATAAAGTGTGTGGTGTGCAAAGACCTTTAAAGGTTATTGGTTTTGAGGTCGACTGCGTTTGTGTATCAAGGCACGCGCGGCCACACTCTCTGACCAGGCTATCGCTCGCCAAGCTGAACGCTTCACCTGCTCATTACAGCAATAACTGATCATAATGAGGATGCAAAGCCAAGAACAGCAGAGGGGACACTAATCATTTGAACACAACAGAACTTTATAGTCTCTCTGCTGATTTGCCATCAATAACTGGACTCGCGTGAATCTCCAACAGAAATCTCCTCCCCATGTGCTCCTCAACTTCTCACCCTCCCCACTCTGTTATTTCTACTGCAATGCCACTTTTCTGCTTCCCGTATGTTAAAACCTTGCTCGCTGCACTCCTCCCTCCATCTTCCTCTGTCTCTTCCCACAGCCTTGTGTCTCGCTGATACTGCCTGCTCTCTGTCACACTGCTTCGCTCTCCACTGCAATCTCACAGTCTAATCACTTGTGTCTGGTGCTGCTGTGGACAGGCAGGAGAGGGTCGAGAAGGTGTGGGAGTTATAGTGAATGGCCCCCCTACTCAACTGCCTACAGCTGGGGTGATTTCCAACAGTCAGTTTGGCAGCCTCCCACCTCAGTGTAACCCAGTTAGTTGCCCTGTAGACTGCAGATTAACTGATTGTTGGCTTTCATTAAGAGCGCATTGGTGCATCTTGGTACACTGGTACATTGTGTGTGGCTAGAAGTGTAATTGTATTGACCAAGTTTGTACTTTAATGTTGATTTTCTTCAGTCTGCTTTTCTCCACAGCAGGAACAGGAACATGTATTATAGAAGTGTCCCTGGAAGACATGACAATGAGCAGGCACGAACACTCAATGATATTCAGCCATTGTTCATTTAAAGGGGACATATGATGCAAAATCAACTTTTTAATCATTTTAATACTTATATTTGGTACTCTGGAGGCCCTATGAGTAGGCAAAGTGTGAACTGTTTTTGTGGTCCGCCTCTAAGTACAGGAGATAAAATGCACGATGTTGACTTCCGCGCTGATTGTGACAATGAGACATTCCTGGAATTGTTGTCTCGCAGAGCTCCGCTTTGTCCCTAAAAAACGTGAGAGTGCAGACGAGGGCAATAGTATCCAGAAGAGCAGAAGTCGGCAAAGTGTTCTATTCTTGGCTGCACAGTGCAGCACAGAGTTCCACACAAACTTCCAGCGTCAGAGGATTTACGTGTCCAGTGTACATTTTATATATGACGGCAATGTGCTGGCTAGAGTCAGCAAATGATGGCTTCTCCAAATGCTAACTGCTGTTAGCTGCCGGAGCCTCTGTGACACTGATGTAGTTTCCTGTGCTTCATTCTCCTAGGTATTTTGACCAAAGCATGTCACAGACATGTTCATTAGGACACCAGGGAACAAGTTTTTTTTGGGGTGGCAGGGGTTAACAGACAGAAGGTTGATTCTCCTCCAGTGGAAATCTCCCCACCCTCTGGTTCGCTGGACTTGATGGATGCAGGACGTGTTGCACCATCTCAGCCTTGTGAAAACTGTGACTTGCGTGGATCCTTTGCAAAAATCTGGCAGCCACTCAGACTATAATATTAAAGATAAGCTCCTAACTCCCTCGCCTCATATCAAGTGAATGTATGTGCAGCATTGTATTTTTATTATTTAATTTTACCCATCATCTTCTTTAATCCCACCTCAAGCATACACTTGATATTCAACCTTTGCAACTGCCTACCAATAAATATATGTAAAATCCATCTTCCATATTCTTTTTTTAAAGATAAGAACGAGGCAGATAAAAGAGAAAGAAGCAAGAGTGAAACAAAGAAGAGTAGAGGATAAAGAAGTGCTGCATTATAGTGAGGTGTTTGAACGCGTGTTCTGGTTTTCTCACCTAATCCGTTTGACCTGGCACGGCTCATATAAAGAAAAAGACGCATGTCAAACGCCCGTGAACAGTAAACAACCAATTCTTGTCCCATTTATCCGCCCTTAAAATATTGGCCCTTCCGCAAGAAGCTAATTTGTTGCCAAATGATAAAGCGGATAGATTCCTAGATTGGTTGAAGACATGAATCTGAAACGCTCCTGTTATAACGGACTGCTTGATCGGCACAATAGGTCACAGCTTGTCCTTGTAGTTAGAGGATAACTAATTATCAGGAAATCCAGTGTGATTATTTCAGGAGGAAGAAAAATAACTCTGCCAACAAACACTCACCTTCCTTTATTCCTCAACGTCAAATGCGCTTTATCATTTAATTTGAAGCATGTCAGCAGCCTTTTGTTTGGACATCGGCAAAATGTTTAGTGTCCTTGCTGCTTGTTCAAAGTACACATTTAAAAACGCTCATGCCTTTGCTTCTGTTACCAACAGGCGGCTCACTTGTGTGCGCAAACAGCCAAGCGTCTTGGAGCAAACAAATGCTTCTGTGGCCAACGGTGAAAGTGACCAATAAACATGTGTGGAGAAAGACTCATAAATAAACAAAGTTACCCCATTCTAGAGCCAGAAAAATAATTAAAAAAATTAAGCAAACTGAAACTGAACTAACAGCTGTGCAGACTGATCCACATGTCAGTCGGATGCTTTGGTCGGGAAATATGCATCACAATCTGTTTGGGTCTTTAAGGCAGCTAGCAGCCAAATGTTACAGACTCTGGCTCAGAAAAAGGTCTGAGCAGGAATAAATCCGTTTGTTGTGCATTCTACAAGTGCACCAGTCGCATATCAAAAGCACCACCGCTACATTTTATCCATTCCTCGTCCTTTGTGTACAACTATTCGCGCTCTTGAATTGCGACACGCTGTGATTAGAATAGATGGTTTGTCGACTCGCAGATCACTTAAACAGCAGGTGTCATTGTGACAGCACAGGACCGCGGAGGACTTGTGTTTTCCCAACATGGCTGACACTTACTGAGCACATGATTCTTTTCTTTTTTTTACTCCCAACATCAGTATTGAGACAGGCAGAAGGAAGTTAAAGGCAGAAAAAACAATTACTGTCAAACACATCTTTCCTGCAGACAGGCACACTCACCCCGTTTATGATGGGGTTTTTTTTTTGGAACAGGTTTTGTTCCCCATAAAAAAAAGGTTTATGTGTTTTTTTGCCCAGAATAAATGTTTTTTTTTTGTTTTTTTTTAAACTAGCTGAGTCCAGCAGGGCTTTTGTGTCAGTTTTTCAAAAATGGGATGCCAACAGCAAGCTTTTCAGGACAGCATGCTGCTCATCCTCTCTGCACAGTGGTTTGTGCGTCTTTGTCTGTGCTTTGTCAATAACTTCTAATAAGAACACAAAGAAAAAATCAGAATGAATTCGACAACAGCGGAGATTTTGGTTTATTAACTGAACTGCAGGTCCCCAAAGAAATTGCTGCAACACTGCTGCCATTACAGTCATTTTAAAAGGCTCTCTGAAATCATCAAAGTGTTGCCCACAAAAGATCAAGTCAATCATGTGAAAACACATGGAAGTGAAAGTCTCCCGCAGAGCATGAACATTCAGCTTTCATCACGTTGAATGGGCTGATGTGTTTGTTTGTTGTTAGTGCATATGGAAATGTATTCATTGGTAGAATCGTTGCTTAAAAGGAGAAAAAATGTGTTCTTTGTGAGTCAGAGACAACAGTAAAGGAAGAAGAAGAAGAAGGTCATTTGGTTGAACAAGATGTTTACAGGAACAAAACATTTAAAGTGCTGCAGCAAATGATTTTCTGCCGAGGACAGTCATGCACGTACACATACATGTGTGAAAGGGAAAAAGACGGGGGAAAAAAAGACGATGTGCAGACAGCAGCGGCATACTTTAGAGTGTGACTTTAATACAAATAACCAGGCTTTAAATTGATTTTGCTTCTGTTCATTCTATGGAATTAGTAGAATTATATTGGTCCATTATCATACCCTATTTCTCCAAGTTAATCTAGTTCCCTGGTGTCCTAATGAACATGTCTGTCACATGCTTTGGTCAAAATACCATAAGGATGAAGCACCACAGCAGTTCAATCACCCTGCCAAAACAGCCCTGTTCAGAACGCTCTGTTTAGTAGTATCTCTGTAAAAAAAAAGAAAAGAAAAAAGTAAAAAAACGAAACTTAAGGGTCAGGAAATGACATCAGCCACAGAGGCTACTGGGAGCTAACAGCAGTTAGCATTTGTTAAAGTGATCATTTGCAGGCACATTGCCGTCATATATAACATGTATCCACTGGACAGATAAATCCTCTGAGGCTGGAAGTTTGTGTAGAACTCTGTGCTGCACTGTGGAGCCAAGAATAGACATATTATTATTTTTTGTGCCATCACATAAATCAGCTATTCAACTCTGTGAATTGCTGGTTAGCATATGAATCAGTTTCTATTTGAGGACATGGTAGTGCCTTTCACCAGCCACTGAGGCTTTGATTACAATCATTCAGTGCTTACTCCCTCCCCATTTCCTCAATTTGTCTGATCGCTACCTCTTGATTTCTTCAATCAGAACCTAGATTGAAGTTGCCACCTTCTCATCAGAGGTGGCAAAAGTGAGGAAGTCACCAGAAAGCGAACACATGGAAAGGAATATGAAGCTTTGTTGTGCCAAAAAGGACTCATTCAGTTATAACACAATATGTCAGGAGCGCCACAAGTACACAGACGGCTCTCAACTCTTTCCAGCAGGTTACTAAATTATTTGGTGGAATTGTTTGTGTGCTTGGTTTGTTCGACCAGAATCCCAAACAACCACACAAAAAAAACAATTTGTTTGGTAAAGAGCTTTCTTGTGGTTCCTGCTGAGTCAGAGATCTGATGGCAGAGGGAGTCAAAACTATTTTCACTTCTCCCCAGTTGCTTTGTGGTAATGGGCTCGTCTTTCAACTTTTTAATAAACCCAGTCCCCAAGCAGCAGTTCAATCATTGCTTAGCAACCACAACTATACATACTGAAGCCTTGTGTAAGGGAGGAAGGAGGTGGGGGGGGGGGGGGGGTTAAAAGAAGGTTATTTTTGTCATTCAAAAAGAGACAAGGCAAGAGCTGGAGTGCATTAAATGGAATAAACTGCATGTTTGCCGTCAATGAAAGAAGCTGCAAAGGTCAGCAGTACTACTATGAGCCATACACAACTAAGCCATATGCTAATGTACGTCAATTTCCAAGGCCAAGAAGCATTTTATTCCCTCTACCAAGGAGGTTTTTTTCTTTCTTTCTTTGGCCATGCCAGTCTGTATCTTGGGATTTGCACAGCATGACTCAAAGGGATGACATTTTCTGGAGATTTATATTTTGGTGGTAATCCAAATATGAATGTGGATTCTAGATTTATTAACCTTGTGCAATATGGGGAGTACAGTGACACTTTGGTGGCCATAGTAGAGGTTCCTGTCGTGCTGGATTATTTTATAACATCATGGTTTATTTTTAAAAAACGTCAGGGTGATCGTAAAAGGAGTGAACGCTGGTCCTGAGCCTGAGTTTGTGCGTTTCAACTGGTTAGAATCAATTCATGATCATTATCAATGCAATTCAAAGACTACATTTACGTCCACACACACTGTTTGCCTTGTTATGGTATAGCTTGAGGTTATTCTGACTTCATTTTCAAACGCTTTAAAAAAAAAAAAGTTTCTTGCTTCTTGCTTTATAATCAACAGGATTATGATACAAAATCTTGTTGAAGATGCATTTACTGTCAATCAAAGACAAACAAAGGGAGGATGCTGACTTCAGTGCATATTTAGGACCTCAATTCTGGATTTAAATCAATCCAGTTTTAATACAGCAAAACTGAGTAAGTAACAAATTGTACCTCTGTGAATGAAGGACACAAAAAAAACAGAATTTCCCTCAATTAAGACAGCAAATACTTGGGTCTTTATCATCGTGAACATACAATTTCTAGCAAACTTTGGGGCACAAATGAGCCAAATATGAAGAGGCTGTCAATCACTGCTATGGCCTGATTAGTCTGCAAACACAGAGAAGCATTTGTTTGTCATAATATTGTCTCGGCAACCCAAATGGCAATGACTGGTGAAAACTGAGAGCCAGATCTATGTGTTTATTCATGCAAATGTGTGAAAACAGTGTGAGTGACAGCAAAGAGTGTACAAGAACGCATAATTTTACAGCTTGTCAGTGGAATGTAAACTGAATAATGCAGGAGAGACACTTGAATATACTATACTGTATGCATATTTTAAATCCACTTACATAAACATGCACACACAGTACGTAGTATGTCAAATATCGACGTGAAAATTGACTTGATATCTGGATTGATCACGTGTAGAAATCACTCGTCATGTTGTTTTTTGCTCTTTGTGTGTGAGTGGCGACAGTGCATGTACAGTGTTCTGCCACCAGCGCACTTCAACCCAGCTTTTCCACTAAAAACATGCCACTGTTTCGAGATGAAATTGAGTGACAGCAGGTGACAAGTGGCCGTCAGGCGGAAATGCACACGGCGACAGCTTCAGTCTGTGGAGAGTGAAATTGTCTGTCAGTGTGAAGTAACTGTCCACATGACGAGGGACTGCATAAGTAAGTCCTCTGCTGTACATTCGGATTCACGAGGGCGTGAATTATTTAAATGCCGTGCTAATGAAAAACAATTTTGTTTTGTTATAATTCAGGACTAGTTTTCAGAACGAGTGACTCACGGTTACACTTTAGCCTCACGAAGTTGGTTCAGAATTCTTCTTCAACTGCAACTTCCTGATAAGAGTAGAGCGGCTGCACAGGAAAATACATGACAGCTAACTGATTAAAGCCATATCCCAAAGTTAGCCTGTTTTGCAGGAAAATGAATACAAATGTGATGTTTTACAAGTGACAGTTATCGTAGCTGAGCATAAAAGCTGGACAGAAGGGAAACCATTGGCCTGGCACAGTAGCAAAGGCACATAATCTGCCGAAGAACACAGCTAACGCTCACTTTCTCTCAAATCTGATACGCAGTAATTCAAAGACCCCAGAGATTGGTTTTAAATCTGGATTAAACAAAACAAAATGTGACGTGCTAATGAGTGAGACTGGCTGACAGACAGATTTTTCTATACCTTCAGACAGAGCCAAGTCTGCTGTTTATTTCATATTTTAGCCAGTGCGGTCACAGAACATTTCTATTTTTGCAATGCTTAAGGATTATGTTTGAGATTTCGGCTTCCAGTGAATGAAAACATAAAAGATGAATGAATGAATGAATGAATGAATGAATGAATAGACCGCTGTAGATGTCAGCCTCTCATATAACCTTCACTCGTTGCTGTCATCACAGTGTTATTTCTAATAGCTTCTCCCTTCTGTTCTATAGGGGGAAGAAAGATCAAATGTAAGAGTCAAAAACCTATATGTGTCTGAATACATTGTGTATAGATTTCTGACTCATTGTCCCTCTCTCTTCCGCTCCCCTTTTCTCCCCGATGTGTCCAGGTGAGCGGGATCAACGCATCAATGAGCAGGAAGCGCGAGCAGCGCGTGTTATGCATGGTGGTAGTTATGGTGATATGCTACCTCCTGTGCTGGCTGCCGTACGGCATCATGGCCCTGATGGCCACATTCGGGCCACCGGGCTTCGTCACGCCTGAGGCGAGTATCATCCCCTCGGTCCTGGCCAAGGCGAGCACGGTCATCAACCCGGTCATCTATGTTTTCATGAATAAACAGGTGAGGAAGTGAGGATATGGGGGTAGGGGGGGCTGGAGCTGGAGTCAGAGGTTTTTTTTTTTTGTCTTTTGCCGTCATAAAGCGGCAGGTGAAGGGCATCTCGCGTACCAAGGCCAGTCATGTTGACTGTGTACAAGGTTGTTTAATACTGTATAAGTGGAAAATACTTTTTTATATTCCTATCAGACACTATTCCAGTGACCTTCTTGACACTGAATAATCTTTTCTTGCTTACTTGTGTGCGGAGCTGTGCATTTAAGTTTCACGACAAATGCTCAGTGCATGCTAAAGTGTCAGAAACCGCATTACAGATTACAAAAGTTCTCCATCGAATGATGTAAACAACACAATAAGGGGCAAGAGGAGTCGGTGCCTTCTGTCGCTCTACTCCGTCTTGTCTAATCTGTGCATCTCAGGACAAACAAATCTAATTGTAATTGACAAACCCAAGCAGTTCAGCCGCGAGTCTAACCTTTTTCTTCCCGACAGCTCATTATCAAACCAGGAGGGGTATTTACAATGTCACGGAGGCATCTGTTGTCTGAAATGTTAATAAATTAAACACAGTGGAAGTCTCAAACAACCTTGGCCCATGCCCACTTCAGACAGTATGATGAATAGCTCTGGAGTTATCTAGGTGTTAATTGTGAACTACCAATCTGGGGTAGATGTTATTACTGTCTGGGGACGATAATTGTGTTTTAATTCATTTAAAGTTGCTGTCAGGAGATGCCACAAATTACATATTCTCATTTGAAAACGAATAAGAAAATAAATCATCCAACTCTCCAACTTGTTTACCAAATACCCTTAAAATAAAATGTTTAAATTTAACAAAAACCTTTCACATAATATTAAGATTTACAATCGTCAAATATGCACCTGCTGGCCCATTTTTGTGTGGTATAATGAGACTTCTTCTTACTATGACAGACTTTGGGCCTGCAGATCCTTTTAACAAGTGAGAAAAAAAAAGATAGACGACATGTACACCAAGTTCCATCTGTGACAAAGTGAAAGGAAAAGACAGCCACAAACCAAAGTAGACAGCAGTGAGACGATGGCAGAGAGGTGACAGACAGGAGGAGGAAAAGCCAAAAGGCTGAACTACGACTATCTGTTTCACGTTACACCTCTAGTGGCCAACATGTGTAGAGCAGAAGCCACATCTGATTACAGCTGCATGCTAAATAAGTGAGTATGGACCTGGAGACACAAAGCCTTTGTATCCAAATAATAAATCACAGTGGACCTTATAAAGTACTTCAGCATTTATCACGCTTAGAGTGGGGCAGTGTGTGTGTGTGTGGGCATTATTTAATCCAATCCACACACTTGCGAAAAACAAGAAATATTCCGTTTGGAGCCGCTTTATTGAGAAATATCTGGTTCAGCCAAGACGGAGCCTAGAGTTTAAAATACTGTTTGAAATGGATCACAGGTTCTCCTTCCTGCAAAAAAAAAAATTAGATCAGGCTATTTCCAGCAGAGGTCTTTGGTGAATATAAATCAGATTTAATGAGACACATTGCTTAATCAGGAGGAGTACTGGTGCACTTTTCCCCCCACACACACAAGAGTATTCTAAGAGTACACGTAGCTTTTTAAGAATACTTCTGTCTGGTTATATACAGTATAGAGCACATGTGTCAAACTCAAGGCCCCGGGGGTGGCCTGGTCTATGTTGTTATAATGCGTGTGTTGACCAATGCATGGCGATTGTGTTACCATGAAGTCACAGCATCCCACCACTAGATTGCAGTGTATATGCATCATGCGACGAATGAAATTGAGATTGAAATATCCACAAATGATCCCAAAATATCCAGGAAGAGAAAGATGAATGCAGATGGAAGGCAGTTTCAAGAAAGATGGGAAGGCGAATACATGTTTGTACACCAAACAAGGAGCCAAGTATGCCAAAGTTAGCCTTCAAGGAAAACAATAAATTGTCAAAGAATTAAAAGGCAAACTGCGAGAACGTACTTGGAGAAAGTGGAAATCAAAACTTGGCCAATAAACACCTGTGATTTCTGGCCTATACAGTATAGACCAGGGTTCAGGTCCAGAGACTCAGTATTTCAAAGTAAATTAAACTTTTAAATATTTTAAATTGACGTGCTGTAACTGATGCTTTTAATCAGTCTGACAGTCTTTATTCAATGCAATTTAGATTTTCTCAATAAAACACTCTTAAGTAGTTCATAAAACACTCACGATCATTGTACATAATTAATGGTTTCTGTTAAAGTTTGATCATATTACCTAAAAACTATTCTATTTCTACTATAATGTTGGAGGGGTTTTTTGTGTAATTTGTTCTGTAACAGTGGAAAATGAAATATCAATTAACCGAATTAACCTTTACTTAAATCGTGGCCCTCTAAGTCACAGCTGAGGAGTCCTGAACTGAGCTGTGTGGGGGAAAGAATATTCAGTTTAACTGTTGTCACCTCACTTCCTGTAATCTCCGATTATGGTCACAAATAGATTTTATTATTAAACTTGGAGCCAAGGTTTTAGTTTGTAATAATTCCATCGATCGCAGATTTGGTTGTTTATTGTTTCCACAACAAAGGCCAAATGTAATTTATGTCCTCACCTGTATTATGGCCTAATTGTGAGGACTTTGTCTGCACTGCATAAATGGGAGATCAATAAGGCCCGCAGCTCATTTTTTACTCCTGAACCTTAATCAGAGTCTGATGTTTCCATTAATTCACTTTACTTGGTGCCTCGGTGTTACGCTCCCTTTAGTTCAGGATTAAACTTTTTTAGAGTATCCAATTATCACAAGATCAGAGCATCAGCATCCAGTTATTTATGACTAATAAAGCAAACACAGATTTACAACAGCAATTCCTTCATGACTTGACTTCAACAACAGCAACCTAAGCAGAGCTTACACGGAGAATAAAAGCACAGATGTGTCACAACTTATCTCTGCATTATCTCATATTTCCCACAGGGAAGTTAAAAAACTTCTCCAGAATGACAGAATGTATTTGGATTGCAGACCATCCTGCAGTATATGGTGTGAACAGTGTATGTCCACGGTTAGCTGCCAGCAGCCAGTTTGAGATTGACGAGTGTGGAGTACTGAGTTTTTATTGTGTTTCGGAGAGCAGCAGCAGCAGCAGCAGCAGCAGCAGCAGCAGCAGCAGAGCCGGTGATTAGTGAAAGAAAAGGTTCGGTCTGACGCACTGAGGTGAAGATGGTTAAATCTGCAGTGGACAAGATTGCTGGGAAAGTTGATTGTTGAGTCACATCTGCAGAATATTAAAATACTGATGTTTTGGAATTGCGGCACTCTGTCCTCACCTTAATCCATCTGCACACAGCAGGTGGATTAAGGCAATCTCTCCAAAGCTCTCTGCCAGTAATTACAAGTTTTATTGTATTTACTGCCCGACTGTGTTTTAGTTGTCACCAAATACTGCCTGGATGCTCTGCCCTGCATTCTCCTCTCTTCTGTTGTGTGGCTGTAAAGAGACCGAAGTGTTGTTCTCCCTCTGATCACCTGATTTAAAAGTTATTATGTATTTACTAATCAATAATAATAATAAAAAATCCTGCCTACTCTACCATTACATTTGAACAATGATGGCTTTGCTGGGAATAGCGTGGATTTAAGGTTTTCTTTCAAGGTTTCAATTTATAAAAATGATTGTGTTGCTGTGATTTCACCAAAAAAAAAAAAGACATTCAATCTAATCAAAAGATCCACATGTCCACATGTTGAAGAGTCCTTCAAGATAATGCAACTTCAATTGTGTGTGTGGTTGATAAGACGAGAATATATGCGGTATAATTATGGTGCACGGAAGGCTTCATCTCACATTTCTTACTCGAGCTGCCACCAACACTGCCAGAGCTATGACCTTATGGGATATTTTGGCCCACGCATCTTTGACCTCATAACAGTGGGAGACTTCAGTGGGAGCGAGAGAGAGAGACGGCGCGACACCAAATGTCCTGTATGTCATTTTCAGTCTTCAATTCCTCCCAGCCCGTTACAATGGAAACTGTGAGTTGAGGCGAGTTGAAGACTAAAAATGCTGTACAGATACAAGTAGCAGCCGGTGTGACGATTAGCCGCAGCCACAACCAAGAGTCCTCGAGTGGACGTCATACGTCTGTGTGGAAAAACCCAGGAATTATGGGTAAGCTTTTCGTTTTTGAATTAATTTGTCTTGCATGGTCATTTTTTTAGCTGCATGTGAGCTGCCAGCTACCTTCACCAGAGCATTGTTTGTGAGTGAATTCTGTGAAGTATCATCAAAACAGTTGACATTGCTATCATATCATATCATGATGGAAAAACACCTACTAAACAGCTTCCCCCCCCAAAAGTTGGATGATATTTTCTCCACTTGTCTGGCCCACTACTGACATGACTCATGGCACAAGGCCTTGTTTGTACTCATGTGAGACACAACAATGCAGACGGCGACAGAGGCTTTTATGGTGCAACGTGCAGTGTGCGCCAATATGCTTCAAATCACTAGGTGGCATTAGGCTGACAAAAACACTTAGTCAAAGAGATAACATCTGAACCACTTTTCCCCCCCCAAACATTTTAATCTTCTTCTAATTTAAACACGAGAGTTTGGTTTTTATATCTTAAATATCTAATAAGCTACATTAAAGCAGTAGCAGAGATATACGACAGATGTGGAAAGTCTCTGTTTCTTACCATAGACCACATTTAAAAAAAAGGTTGTAGTATTTTGGTTTCGCCCTAAAGCCAACCAGGAAATGAGAATATATTGCATAGCCACTAGGGGGGACATTTACCTATTTCCCATTTGATTTATAATGTCAATAAACTCATTTCTGAGGCGGTAATGGCCTCACAATCATTATCATTAGCTTAGTGTCTTCTTCAATTGCACAATTTTGTAAATTATGTTCATATTTAAAAGGAAAAAGATGATTATGTACATCACAAAGTGTGTATTGTCTAGTACACTCTTAGAAATAAAAGTGCTAAGTAGAACCACATAAGGTTCTTGTCCTAATATGGGAGAACCCTTTTGGGCTCCAGGTAGAATCCTTTCATAAAGGTTCCACCTGGAACACTTTAAATGGGTTTTTAAAGGGTTCTCTGGATCAAAATGGTTCTTACTGGAACCATTAGTGTTACCAAGAACCCTTAAAAAATACTTTCTTCGGGAAAGGGTTTTTCAGGAGCAAATGATTCCAGGTAGAACCTCAGCCCTTGTAAAAGGACCCTTTTGGGACCCTTATTTCTAAGAGTGTAGGAGCCTTGATTCAGGTGATGCCTCTAAACTTCCAGTTGCAAAACTTAAACATGGTGCTGATGGTTCAGATTCTCAGGGGTGTTGTCACAACCACATGCCAATTGTGTCTCACATGATCTCTGATACAATTTACGTGGAGCTTTATTAGCTGATCAGTTCAGTTTCATCTTGGCTCCACTCACTGAAATCATTACCAACATTATTGTACATATCATTTGCAGGAAGCAACCACTGCAATAGCAGAAACAAAGACTCTGGAGTGGTGGCCTGGCACATTTTTGATAAATTGCTGCTATTATGCTCAGCACAGCTATAATTCCCTGCAAGTAAGAGAGTAAGCACATTTTCCAAACCCATTCTTTTCACGTCATTTATTTATAATTAAAAACACGACTGGAACCGCAAGTCAAAGCACATCAAGCCCCAGTCATATCTGTTCGCTCGGAGTCAACAGCAGTGCCACAAAAAAGACCTAATCCTTTGTTAATAGACTGCTGGAGCATGATTGAACCACACTCCATGATGACTTAGTGTCAGAGGAACAGACTAGAACAGTGAAAACTACATCAAACAAACTGACATGTGGTGTCATTTCAACATCTTGCCATGTTAACTGCAGTTTAACACATCCTGTTATTTTCTCAACGATCTACGCCATCACTGCTAAGTAAATGAGCTGAATTCTATTACTGCATTCTTTTGTCTTTCACTTCACGTTCATCCTAAATAATCACAGCCAGCTCATGTTTATTACAGATATCAACAATTCCAATGCGTTGTGAAGAAGTCCACAGATCTGATCACAAAAAAAAAACACATTTTGAGGACACATTAGTCCACGTTTGCTGATGCCTATAAACATACAAACACTATAGGTTAATTAATTTTGATCCCTAAATGCATTACATATAATTTACTTATAATCGACTGCTGGTAATTGAACTCACAAGCTGTGATGAGAACACTGCTACATTTAATTAGTGTGGCCACATAATAGTGTCACAAAGAGCTATGTGCGATAGTAGGATGGGTCGATTTCTGCATGCAGCTGTGTTGGCTGGATGTTTATTAGGAGTTATTTGCTGCCCTATGTTCTTTCCGTCTCTCGCTCTGCTTTATGTTGGACTCCGGTACAAACAACTCCTCTTGCAAAGCCAACGTAAGTCGACTGCTAATGAGAGTCTCTTTTATAACACGAAGAAGAGGAAAATGCTGGAACCAAGCAGGTGTTCCCTCCTACGGACAGGAAACGGATAGACGAGGCTTTGTTGTTGTTGTTTAAGATGATGCCTGACATTTGACCCTCTTTTGTCATCCTCTACTCAACCAGCATCAGCCCAGATCATAAAAACAGTCAACCAAACCCTGAGACGACAGTTCTCGACTCATCTTCAACCTTTCCTCACCAAAACACCGAGTGCATCTCTCTCCTTCCATCTCGTGTCATGCTTATTCCATTTATCTGTCATTGCCTTCATCTTTGCCTTGACGTTAGCCTTGATGCCTGTATCTTAACTATCTTCAACCGCTCGTCAGTGTGTTGTTTGGACAGCTGCAGAGAGCGGGGGGAGAGTGTTGAATCAACACCACAGAGAGATGATCTCTCTTTACATCTCCTCACAAGTCTTCATTAATAGATGACCTATAGGTTTCAGACAGACTGAGAAAGGGGGGCAGATATATTGGCCAGAAATACACCATGAGAGGAATTTTTAGTTATTTCTCGAGGCATTTTGCTCTCGCGCTCCCTTACTCAGCAGGAGTTTGATGGACTGCAAAGCACAGGTGAAGTTCAATGAGGCTATGGAATGACATTCTTAAAGAGATAAATATTGGTGATATACATGTGTTTCACAAATCCCATGTGTTAGTGAGTCCATCAATGCTGTATGACTCAATCTCGAGCTCCTTGATCTTTAGGTTTTTTATAAGGTACAAATTCGTAAAATGGAGAAAGGTGCATTCATCAGGGATTATTTGTATTTTGCATTTATATCAAACAATCATTTTATATTTTTTTGAATACTCTTCAGAATATATGGAAAACATATCAGGCAACTGAAACGTGATCGTGGGATCGTTTTTGAATCAGTGTTTTTTCTCTCTTCTAAAGAACTGCTCTCATAATATATGTTTGGGTTTTAAGTCAATGTATCTATGTAAGTATCAGCATTCTTTTCATCTTTTTCTCCGTCTACGTCTCAATGATGTTGTAAAGTCAGAATCTTTTGATGTGCGACTGAGTTTTTCCTACTTTACTCAGACGATGTGAAATAGTTTCATCAGATTTTGCACCTCCTGAGAAAATGTAGTAGACTATAAGTATACGTAAAACTCAGAAAGTATACTAAGTATACTACGTTTACTCAAGAATCGGCATCTTCACAGTCCACATTATAAGGGAAACCAAGGGAAAAGAAACCAGTCTCAATTGTGGTCTAGTCTCTGCCGCTATGTTGTGTATGTCTTGGATGTGGTAGGAAACGCCTTGAATTTAAAGCATAGCTAAATATCCAGAATGCATTGTTATACTTTCAACCTGCTGCTGGGGTCGTCAATTATTCAGAATCTTCCTGTCTGTCCATCAGCAGCTGTGGCTCTCTGTTGTGCAGAGGTCGGTTTTAAAACCAGACGATCTGCATGAAATCAGAATCTGGGGAATGCCAGATTGGTTTCCCAGCCTAAAAAAATATATCCATGTGTCCATTCACTATTTATTAGACCCTGGCAGATGGTGTGTGGATGTCAGTGCCTTTACTCTGCACCTTAGAGACTGCCTGTCTTTCCAAAACCACAAGATATTTTGATATCATTCAATTCTTGGTGGTGGTTAAAATACAGCATTTCCAGAAATGTAGACCTGTAATGGTTTACGCCTCAAATATTACGATCAGGTCAGTGACCCAACATTAACATGTGCCTAGGATTCATTTTACCATTGCCACATGTAGCTGGGATCTGTACAACAAACACATTCACTGTATTTTTTTTAGTAAACTGGCTTCTCCTTATTTAAGATGTTGTTATAAAATTGGTTAGGCTCATTTAAACTTGGGTTGTACACACAGATGTCATCATCATACTTGAAGGATATCAGGAAATCTAGGTTGTATGGGAAATTATTCTGAGCCTCAGGTGGAGCTGAAAACCCTGCTGCAAACGTGCAATTAAGGAAGATGATTCTGGACAATTCTGTAAAACCTGTCTCACAAAAATGATTTAATCCAGAAATGTTGAGAGCAAATGTTTGTGGCACAAACGCTTGACCAAATGAAAAACCATTGAAGGGGGTTAAATGATGATTGTAGGTCTAAGGCGAGAAGCAAAATCCAAGCCTTAGTTGTGCGAGACTATAAACAAACCTGACCTTCTCGCTCTTATTTTCTGCCTGGGTGATTCCTGCAGTTAACACTGGAGCTTTGCAATAGGCACAAACAGTGAACTATAAAAAAGGGGATATTGGGCTGCTTTAACAGGTACAGTGAGTTCCAACAATTTGAACTGCATTATCAATACCTGGGTGCAAAGATTGGAGTTTAACTACAGTACCAAGTTCAGGACCACTTATGAGAAGTCGTTGAGAATGAGTCATTTCCTCCTACCTTTAAAGACACATTTTATGAAGGGATGATTATGACTGACCACATTTCTCTCACTCTTAATTGTGGCATGAAGTGATTTGAGTGATCTCTAGGGCTGTAAAGAAGAAGAAAAAGGTAGAAGAAGCCATAAAAGCGGTTTATTTCCCATTTAATGATTAAGTCCCTTGGCATAGTGTGTCACAAATGAGGCAGGTGTCAAAGTACTCTGAGTAACATAGTACTGTGGGGAGGATAAAGGAAATCAAAAATCTAATCTAATCGACTAATTAGCAAACGCAATAAGACGATCAAATCAGTTACGATCCAACATTCAGCCAAAATCTAGTAAGGAAGTTCACAGTTAAATAACTTGTTTCTATTTACATCTATGGTCCAAGAACAGTTCTGCTCATGTCTCTGTTTTGTCTACTTGCCCCAGTTTTACAGATGTCTCCAGGCCCTGCTGCGTTGCGAGGCTCCTCAAAGAGGCTCCAGCATTAGGAGCTCGTCCAAGGTCGCCACCAAGGCCGTGAGGGGTGTACCAGTCCCCGGCCCCCGCCGCAGCAACGACTTACTATTTATGGTAGCTTCCTTGGGCCAACCAGCCGACACTCTGCCCCAGCTGGCCCCGTCCTTTGAGCTCACAAATGGTATAACCAAAGCCCCTTCGTCAGACATCAAACCCGTCGTGGTATCACTAGTGGCCCACATTGATGGCTGATGAGCCAATAACGCTCAGCCAGGAAGTCATTAATAATGTGAGCGGTGGTATAACTGAAGCTTAGAGAGCAGCAGCCTGCCAGTCCAGGTGGATTCAACACAGCTGTTGCATCATTTCTGCCCAGGCTTGAAGAGATGGACCATTAAAGGCCAATCTTAGACTACCTCTGGACAATATGAGCAGATATCAAAAGGTGGCAAAGCTGCAGGAGGTCTGCAGGAGTCTGTGTTTCTCTGCAGAGAGAGAGAACACCCGCCTCGCTGAGAAGGAGCATTTGAAGGATGTTCTTGTCATGATTTTGGGAGGACGCATAATCAGGCTGCGATGATTGAAGAGGAACGGGAAAATGTCACAACAGAAACGTGATCAAAGTTCAGGAAGAGACTTTGGACGTATTGATTGGTTATCGTTTGTGGGGTTGAAGAACAAAAATGTACCATGCATTTTTAAGTCTTTGCTCGGGTAGACAAAAAAAAACTAAAGGTTGGCAGAGGTAATTAGAATACCATGGAAACATTTCAAACTATCAATCATTCTTATTTTGTCTCCCTGACCTTTGAAATACAAAAAAATGTTAATTAAATGGAATGAACTACTTATTGTACATGTAGTATTGCTAGCACGCTAGCAGCATTCACATATTTCTTCAAGGAAATGTGACTTAAATGTCAAGAAATAGGTGCATGTTGAAAAGTTACTGGAGGTTTTCTTCAGTAAAGACTGCATGCAAACTGTTGCAGTCAATATGCAATATCTGGCCATGTTCAGTGGATAACACAGATACTTCATATGAAGGTTAAAACCCTGAAAACATGTGCCTCTCTGGAGGTTCCTGGGTTTTTTAATTACACATTTCCACATTAACATATGTGTGCACATAAGGTGGCCCATGGATTTAAGAAGGATTGAGGTCAAGGGCCCCTGTAATGTGACAGAGTGACCCTAAGACATCCTGGAATTTATCAACAGTTTAGTGCCTTGCTTGGGGGCACACTGTCAGTATATTTAGACAGGTATCAGACTCTAGTCATAATATTAAGGACTACATTTGCCTTGACGAAAGCAACTCTAATGTGCCATGATCTCAGACAATGCAACAGCTCCGACAACCATGAGAGATTTCTTCTACAGCTCAAGACTTTATTCAAAAAAAACTCAATATAGAATATGGTTGTTCTGTATATATTGTTTACATTGTTTCTGTGTATATAGTTAACAATTTTTGATAATGTTCCACTTTCTCTCTTGAAATGCAAAGTGTCGTTTCTGAAAGCAGCACATTAGTGCCATGAGTCTGTGTCTAAGCTGTAAGTGGTGTGGTACATTTGGGCTACTGCATACGATAACGGTGTGTGCAATTTGTTTTTGTAAATCAATTTTAGCATACAGGCTGCTTCCCTTGTGCTGAGAAGATCTTATATAGATTAATTGTACACAAGGTGATACTGAAGCCAAAGAAATCCTCATATTTTTGGAGAGTGCTGTTCAATAAAGTTTTTTTTTTATCAAAATTGTTATGCTGTGGTTTCTTTTGATGGAGACGTGTTTGAAATTAACCTTTAGTCAAACGCAATAATGCAAAGAGTCAAGTAACATGATTCATTCGTTTGACCTTTTGTTCAGTGCTAACAGGGATTAAAACTAACTTTTTTCCCCACCGTCCCGGAAACGTCCCGAAAAACATTGTGAACTGTCCCGAATCGTCCCGAAAATCTTTTTTTTACATTTTGAGTTGTTACTTACTGATAATATAATAGAAAACACAATACATTATGTTGATAATTAATAATATATTTATTTCCAGACTAGATTTGTTGTGTAGTAGATGACAACCAACACACTCAGTCACAGAACTGTGGCCTACCGGACCTAATGCCACTACTCCACCATTTAGTGACTGCATTTAGTGGGTTGTAGTCGTCATGAGAAGGGCCATGCATTGAGATTTGCATGAGGCTGTTTAGGGCTGTCAAAATTACTCAAATATTCGAATATCTGTATTTGCGCATGATATCAATGACCCGCGCATCTGGTGTGCGCTGCATCTGGGGGCTTTAAATCAGCCAGACTGTCAGGTGATGACAGCATGACGTCAATAACAGGACGAACTAATACAACCAGACATAACTACTTGAAGATGTAGTTTATTTAAGTTTAAACATATTTCACAACATATTACCTACACAAAAATAAGTAAATTAACTAATGACCAAGAGCGCAGATCTCTCTCGCTCTCTCGCTCTCTCTCTGCGCATACTGGTTTGGAGACTTTCCAGCGTTTAACAGGTGATGTTCCACAGTGAACTCGCTCTGTTTCGACCGCCAAATTATTGGTGCATCCCTAAATATAACATCTTTATTGACAAGAACGATGTAACCGTAATTATGACGCACTTGATAGTGTGACTTGGGTTTCAATCGGCACCTGGACATGCGTGCGCAGCGCGGATTACATGGGTGTACATGCGCTCTTGTTCCCCGGTATAGAAAAAGCCGTGGTGTATAAAAAAATCTATTTTAAATAAATAAACAAGCAACGCTAAGCCTGGCGTGGCTTCATTCAGTGATTGAAACAAACATGTCAACATTAATGAAATGTTTACATGCAGTGCGGCCGCGCAAAGCAGACAGCAGCGCTGCGGCTCGAGCGGCGCACAGTGAGAGAGGAGCAGTCTCTGCGTCTCACTGAACAACACAAACATGAGCGCGCAGACATTTACCTTTTCACATAAGTATTTCCCACCGACCGCGAACCCGTTCTGGTTCACAGAAAGTGTTGAAAACTTAAACAGAAAAATTTAGTCAGTCAAAATTCTCTTTCGTCCCGTGGTCGTCCCGAGAGAGAATATTGATCGTCCCGATGACAATTAATGACGTCCCCGGGACGACGGGACGGTGTTAATTTTAATCCCTGAGTGCTAATGTGGTCTGTGTCCGCCTTTGAAACTGCATGACGTCTGTGTAGACTGTCATTCAATCAGGTCACAGCTCTCCAAAAGTCACTGAATCTGTAGCATTGAGACTTGAAGCTTTCTTGAAGATGTTCCACCTTTCATCCAAGAGGCTTCTTCAGTTCAGAACTGACAGACGAAACTTCAAAATCTACAAGTCCAGCTGCTACACATCCAATGACATTTGGTAGAATGTATGATGTGCTGCATGAGAAAGAAGCTCGAAGAACACGACAGAAGGAGAAAGTACTAAGGTGGGTGGATGTGGAATGCAGTTGAATATTTATTTTTCATTAGTGAGATAAACAGTCTTTATTCAAAAAAGGTAACCTAAGGTGAATCTTGCAATTGGCAAATTAAGTTTTGGTCTATAATTTAATATGCATCCGTTTTCCAAGGAGAACATTATACAGCATTATCTCCTCTGTTCAAGAACTGGGATTCAGGTTTAGGAAATCTCTTCTCAGATGTGATACTAAATCTCTCAGGCTTCAGTGCACCTTTAGGCATGTTATACTAATTGTTTCTGTGTAATGCTTGGTTCTTGGTTCCACTGTTTACACAATGAAACCCCTGGTGAGCAGCGATAAGAGACACATCAATAACCAATGTGGCTGTAAGACAGCATTGTGGCATATTTGATTAAACAATTAAATGGCCTCAAGAGTGTGCTGGTGCTGGGATGAGTGCAATCAAAATGACCTTTTGTTACCAACTCTTTCAGCTTATGTCGTTAAGAGCGTGTCAGTCGTCTTGATAAACAGTTGCCCACTAAGGTCCTGCAGCAACACTTGCTCTGAGTATGTGAATTCGAATTTGACCCTAAAAGTAAGCTCTACCCCTCTTTTTAGCATGTTCACATAGGGTTGTGATATTATGTAAGGCGACTCAATTCGTTTGTCATCATAAAAAAAGGCCAACATCAGCTGTTTTTATATCACTATTGTGACCCTCAGTACCTGGAATTACTGATGGACCAGTCTATGCTATATGTTCTATGCAGTTACTGTGGTTTCATTGTGATGATCAAAGCTACACCGTAGGGCTGCAACGATTACTGTGCCTCAAGTATTCGTTTAATTCTTATCTCGCGAGTTATGCGAGGGATCATTGTTCCACACAGACCATTTTAGCAGACGCACATCCGGAAAAAATCTGCTCATAAATCTTGCAGTGCATCCAACAGTTAAACAGTTAAGCTAGATAAAGTTGCTATCACACCTATCATATTGCAGATAACCAACTGGACTAATGATGATTGATTGATGAATGATTATCTTTAAGCAGCAAGTTACTAAAGGGATCTGTTGCACTGATACCAACTGTTCCACAGCACAGATGATGATGTGTTTGTCTTTCTCCCCTGCCAAACACACCAGACCTGAGCTATAGTAATATTTTGGCAGAGTGTCTTGTGACCGGTGGGGCCAGCCAAAAATCTGATGACAAAAAACATCGTAAATGAGCACCGACAGCGCATGAGATTCCACATTTCATTCATTAATACAGTCCACCGGCATCTACGGCTTTTCAATTCATACATTTTACCTCTTTGTGTGGACGACAGGACACGGCCACATCTTTTAACAGTAGCTATAAAATTTTATTAAGATTTATTATAAGATTTAGTTCAGTATTTGCTGATAGAGTTAGGCTTAGGTTAAAGTCAGGGCGGGAAAGCATTAGGGTTATTTTGATGTTAACTTCATTGATTTAAAAGCTTGTTCCATTTAGGTTTCATGTCATTCTGAAGTGAATAAGTGAATATTAGTGCTTCGGTCAAACAAAAGCTTAAAACTTTAGAGTGTAACTTTTAATTATAACTGAAGGTCTACTACATTCAAACCGACAGGAAGACAGTCATAGCCTCACTTATCCTCTCTCGATTAACACGATTGTCTATCCTCGTTTTGCAATGTTCTGACACTGCCTTTTTCTCTTTCCTCTATTCCTTCTTTTGTTTTTCACACCATTCACACTATGGTCCCATTTAATTATGTTGCACACTAGTAACTTTACTTTGTTCAGAGGCATCAAAGTACTCGGATAGGCAGACAAACAGAGGAATGTAATACATATTCATCATTGTACTAATTGCACAACAACTTGTTTTAAAACTACATTTAACATTTACAAAAGCAATAGTCCACCTTTAGAGTCTTGTGGCGTCACGTACTACATCTAAAGTAATGAAATACGATGATGCATTACAAGTTGTATTTAGCCGACAGCGCCTTCCTGCTCAGGCTGTCACACTGAAATCTCACACATCATAGATGTGTGTGAGTGTGCTGCTTTTGTGTGAGCACAGTGTTAGACTGAGAGTGAGAGTGGACAACGGAGTCTAAAAATAATCACCTCCAAAAGTTCCTCTTAAGGAAAGTGTAGCTTCTCTAAACTTCCCCAGAAAAGCTCCCCAATTAAAATGGGCCACTATCTCTGGGCTTCTTCAATTTAAGTCTGCCTAATTAATTGAATTAGTTTAACCGATATGGCATATACAGCTAATCAATACAATCTATCAATATCTCTTTTTAAGTTGAAAAAATATACTTTTAGTTCGTCTGTAAAAAAGTTAACTCTTTACTGCAGCAGGTTGGGTCAGGATCTACTCAAGCGCTTCTGCTGCATGTTTAAA
Organism: Microchirus variegatus; assembly: GCF_963457635.1. Classification (NCBI taxonomy): domain Eukaryota; kingdom Metazoa; phylum Chordata; class Actinopteri; order Pleuronectiformes; family Soleidae; genus Microchirus; species Microchirus variegatus. The sequence goes on along the minus strand of NC_139806.1, from coordinate 10,489,987 downwards.
TCTGTAATTACAGTAATAAGGGAAGGAACATCATTGACGCAGGGTTTGCCCAAATTAAAATCCTACATTTGGTTTACACTGTGTTGTTCTTAAGCCAACTGAAATTAATGAAGAGAAGATAGTTATGCAAACGATCTGCTGAAAAAGAGTAGGTGGGCAGTGGACCAAAGAGAAGCTGAGCTCCCCAGTATTGGACCATAAGCCTCTCACTCCCTCAATATCCTTTGCACTGACCAATCAATGTTTGTAAAGAATTTGTAGAAGGTCAGTTGAGTGCAAAAATACACGACTTGTTTTAATGTTTCAATATGATTATTTGTTTATGGTTTTAAAGTTTATTAAAACAAGATTTCGGACTGTTTCTGCTTCTTAAATGTGAATATTTTCTGGATTCTTTGCACCACATACAGAAATCATTAAAACTGAATCATTTTGGTTTGTGGACAATAAACAAGACATTTGAGAACATCATCATTTCCAGGTTTGACAAACACTGACCGACATTTGTCCACATTTTCTGACATTCTATGGACCAAAAGATTACTCAATTAATCGAGAAAATAGTCGACAGATTCACCGATTATGAAAAATAATCGTTAGTTGCTGCTCTATAAGAAACACAAACCATTTGAAATGAGGGGAACATGTCACAGTGATTGATGTGGAGCTTGTACTGTCTCTAATCACCCACACGCCAAGCTCAGTGAGAAAATTTAATTAGTCGGACAGAGAATGGGGATTAACCGAGTGAAAAGTGACAAAAGTGCTTGGCCACGTTAATTGTCCCATCTGGCCGTATAGAAATCCATGAGCAAATCCAAAACTGAGGGGAGACGTGAAACTCCAATTAAACGTGGCATATACTGTGTGACCTCTCCCTCCAAACTCTCCTCTTTCCCCAAAGGAAGTGGATGAGACAGCGATCAGATGGTGGATGAATAAGACGGCACACAGGTGAGAAGAACCCACAAAATCACAACTCACACAACCTATTTATAATGTCTGATACAAGAAGATTGCAAATGATGATCACGCTATGAAGAGCAGTCAAACAAGGACATGTTAATGTTTATTTAACCTTTATTTTAGTTTCATTTTAAAGGACTCATATTATACCCTATTTTCCAAGTTAACCTAGTTTCCTAGTGTCATAATAAACATGTCTGTGACATGCTTTGGACAAAATACCTTAAGGATGAAGCACCACAGCAGTTCAATCACCCTGCCAAAAAAGCCCTGTTCAGAACGCTGTTCAGAACGCTCAGAATGCTCTCCCCCCCCAGCTCAAAATGCCACTGTGAGGAGGGGGGAGGAATTAGATCACAGGGTCACACATTTAGTAATGATCCCATAATGTATCAATTACACACAGACACGTGCTCCACAACCTGACAACTGATGAGGCAATTATTCCAAGGTCTTCTTAGGTCACCACGAGTTAATTAAGAAAACAAACGGTTAATTATACGGACTGTTTACCCCTGAAATTGAGATTTGCCGATGAACAGCTGCAGCAAGTGGTTTCTAATGTGATGCTGATGAATGTGCCACTTTAATTTAAAGTGTGCAAAGATCAACATTTTCACTATATGGGAAAGTATTCACTACATATGTGCATGAATGTGGATTTCAATTTGTGTACAGTTAGATGTACAGCAGATCATTTTTGTTTCCTCTTGATAAAATAACAATAATAATATACATTATTTTTCAGAATAATAAACCATATCCAATATGTAAGAGAATACTTTGTGTCATCTCAGTTTAAATCCAATTTATTTCCACTTGCTATTGAAAATAATAAACTAACACTGAGGAGACATAACTCTTTACTACATCTAATTGGGCACTGGGCCAGGATTTGTGTGTATGTTTGCCAAAGTGCTTTGTCAGAGTAGCACTTGCTGTTGCCAAAGCCTCACTGTAGAGGTTTGGGCCGCTGATGGTTGTCAGACGTTTGGATAACCATATAATAGAGTCCTGAAATGAAAGAGGCAGTGAAGCACAGACAGACGTGAAAATACAAAGTACAATAAGTGCGATTACCTTCTCCTAAAGTGTATCATCGCTTTCACGAAAATAAACTATATCTAAAGAACTCATTCATCAACACTTGACAATGATCAACCGCAGGCTGCAGTAAAAGAAAATGTTCAGTTCAATCTTCAGTGATGACAGATCTGCCAAGTATTCAGCAGCGTGATTGTAGGGACTCAAGTCATGGTCATTTAAAGAGGGGAAATATGACTTGTGATATTGTAGCTATAGCTGTAATGTTGTTCCGTCTGCCGAGGGAATCAAACCAATTCCCAGTGCTGTTGGTGAGATTTTCCGTCACAAAGGAAAGGCCATTCAGTCCATGTCACCTTGCGATTTCTATTACAGCACAACATGTAGCAGAATGGATGACAACCACAACTTTCTAAAATTCTCAGAGTGGCAATTATTATTGAGTTTGGCAGAATCTATCAGTATAAATCTCCTCGCACGGCGTCGTGTACATGTCTACACACGTTTTTTGTCAACACTGGAGAACATGTGTGAACAGCTGCACTGACACCAGTACACAGTGTCATCGGCTCTTTACTCCGAGTGTCTTTGGGCAACAAAACTGTTTACCTTTGAAAATATAGAAACCTATTAGTTTTAAAGGTCCAATATTATGCAAAATTAACTTTTTATTAATTGAAATCCTTATATTTGGGACTCTGGAGGCCCGATCAGTCGGCAAAGTGTAAAAAAAGATGACTCACTCATGTTTTTGTGGTCCTCCTCAGTCTAAGTGCAGGAGATAAAACATGCAATGTTGACTAAATTCCTGGAATTGTTGTCTCGCGGAGCTCCGCTTTGTCAGTAAAAAAAACACGTAAGAGTGCTGGCGAGGGCAACGGTGTCCGAAAACCAGAGGTCCACGAAAAGTTCTATTCTTGGCTCCACAGTGCAGCACAGAGTTCTACACAAACTTCCAGCCTCAGAGGATTTATTTGTCCAGTGGATACATGTTATATATATGACGGCAATGTGCCTGCTAGAGCCTGCAAATGATCACTTTTCCAAATGCTAACTGCTGTTAGCTCCAAGTAGCCTCTGTGGCTGATGTCATTTCCTGTCCCTTAAGTTTTGTTTTACTTAAAAGAGAGATACTACTAAACCGAGCGTTCTGAACTGATTGAACTGATATGGTGCTTCATCCTTGAGGTATTTTGATGTCACAGACATGTTCATTAGGACACTAGGGAACTAGTTTCACTTGGAGAAATAGGGTATAATATGAGTCCTTGTGTGCATGTCAACTTGGGGTGGGAATGGATATACCACAATACGATATTTAAGTCACGATACAATAAAAAAAAATTCTCGCACGACAGCGATAGTGAGAGTGAGCACTTGGCACCATCTAGTGGACCGAAACGTCAATTGGTGTTTTTTTATGCTAATGCACAAAAAGTTGAAAGAATATATGCAACCTAGTTTGCTTCTGTCCTCCATTGTCACCAAAAACATGTCAAATGCACTTCCAAGCAGGATATTCTGAACATGAACAGGATTTTAGGGTTAGAGTTTCGATTATCTCCCACTGTATTATCGACTTGGACCATGGTCATATTCAATTAAAAAGTGAATTAATGTAATTTCTTGAGTAAACATGGATGGATGGATGTGCTTTACTGATCCCAGACTGGGAAATTGTTATGTAACAGCAGCAATAGACATCAGGCATAGGCACTGTGCTAAAGGGTAGACACGAATAAAAGAATAGAACACAAAATACATAAAAACTGCCAGGAAAGTTTTAAAAGTAAAAGTAGCCATTGCAGATAAGTAGTTCTGACAACAACTGTAGAAAAACAGGACAGAAATAGACAAGAAATACTGAAAAAAAAGAAAAAAAAAAGCTAGCATACACATGGGAGCTGTTGCAACAGGCCGCCTCTGGCACGGCGCCATCTTTGGGATGATGCATTTATGATGAAGTGTTAATGACATCTCTGCAGGATGCTCGTCTTCATCAAGTGACCTTCCCCTCTAAATTATACATCCACCTCAACACAGAGCAGGAAGGCGAGGTGACGCCACGGGAACCGCGCAGAAAGTTAATGGACAGCCTTCACAACTGACAGGGACACAGTGGCAGAGGCAGACACGTCATCCACACAATCCATCATCGCAGATCTACCCTCACACACTCACTCACACACACACACACACACAGCATCACTGCTGGTGTTTCTGCAGCCCATCCTACCTCATTGGTTTTTTCCACTTCTCCCACTTCAACAAAAAAAACATCAAATGAAGACACGGCTTGACAGAATTAGACAGTGGGGAAATCAGTGTGACATCTCTGGGGTCTTGAGAAAAAAGACACCCCCCCCCAAAAAAAAAGTATAGCAGACAGAGAGCTTGTCATTTTCAAATATAAGATTCATTTCCCCATGGGACTCAGAGTAAAGGCAGGAGTGAAGGAGGGTTTCATGGGGCCGCACATCTACCAGAACATCTGCAGGACAAGTCCATGTATAATAAAAGTAACGCACAGCACTGTTACATAAATGTTGCCGCCAACTTTCGCAGCAACTGAAAAATTATTGCCATTATTAACTAAAGTACTGATCAATTTGATGTCATCTACAACAATATAACATATCATTTAACACAAAATCAGCCAATTTTTCAAGGAGAGCTACAACTTTCAAATGTGAAATAAATGATTCGTCAAATTGATGCCTGCCAATTCAATTTTTGTCATCCATTAATTGACTAGTTTATCCAGCTTTTCCATCTCTCAGCACTTCTAGTGTCGACCCAAGGCCGGTATAAATGGGATGGCTGTGCCAGGAAGGTCATCCAGCCTAAAAATCCCTGCCAAGTCAAATATGCGGATCATCTGCTGTGGCAACCTCTGGAGTGGGGGGAAAAATGCAGCTCTGCTATTTCATCTGCAAGCCAGTGAACTTAAGAGGAAATTATAGCTAATTATGATGAAAAAGTCTGAAACTCTGAACGATGCTAATGAGATTATTGATCTCATCGCTGTGAGTATATCGTGGAAAAAGTTGAAAAAATTTAATCTGAAATTCTTTCAATCTATTAGGTCATTTTACATGTATTATTGAACTGCTATAAATAATTTTGTCTCCACTAAATCATTCACTGGTGTCACTCGTGGACCTTGAGAGGCCCTCTGGGGCTGTCAAAATCATTTGAAAACAACTTTTAATTCATGATTAATTGCAGAGGTTTAATACTTTATTGCCATTAACCCTCTAATGACCACCCTGATATTTAAAACGATTGTCAAAAAATGTTCAATTAGTGAGAGTTTCTGCTCCTTTTTCCAAAGATAACTTTCATTTTCCATATCTGGCAGTTATTCAATTATTCATTTAGGAATTACCGCACTGGGAAGCTGATGTCACAAACGTGTGGCAAGCTCCAAAATTACACATGTGGAACTATTGATTGGGTGGATGTCGTGGCAGAGGCAGCACAAAAAGGTTGTGCCAGAATAAGAGGCTGGACAAGAGAGAATAGTGGATCTGATTTTCACTCGGAAAATGGCGATCGCTTTGGCGAAGCTAGCGGAGGGATAACGAGAGCAGATCCTACAATGTGTTACATTAATATTCTATTATTTCACATTTCACAAAAAGTTTGAAAGGAAGTTACTTTACAAACTTGACTTGAATGAGATTAATTTGTTTCGAATCAAAACAAGTGCGATAAGCCAAAGGCGACCAAGCTGAGTTGCCTTCTCTGTGTAATAGGGTTAGGCAGACGAACAATGAGGGGTCTCCGTCGTGATGACGTGCCCCCCTTCCCTGCCTCACAAATATAATATATTATTCTTTTCTTCTTTTATCAATCTCCTCTGCTCCCTTTCTCAACCAGACTGTAGCGGGTGTTTTTAATTCTGCAAACAGTCTAAATAATACAGGCAGAGTGAAAGTGCGACACAGAGAAGCAGCAGTAGCTGCAGCTTCATCCATTTCTTTGTTTCACTTCGAGACGAAGCAATTGACCCACAGTCTTTTCCCCAAAATTGCTCGTATTCCCCTAGGTTTTTTTTTTTTTCTCTCTCTTTTTAATTTCATACACCACAAACACACTGACCCAAGTGGAACAGAGGGTTGCTGGTTTGAAATCCCAGGACAGGCTACGGTGCAAGAGTGCTTTCTCGGGTGCATTTCATTAATGCGAGCAGCTAGTGAAATAGGGTGTGTTGATGCTTCAGCTGAGAATTTCATCAATACTTAATTTTTCCGATCTTGTGCTTCCTCATATTGGAGTCCCGAGTGCATAAGTTTGGTTTCGATACGTGAAAGCGTTCCTGATATATGAGCTAACACTCTGTTTGGCGGATATGCCGCCGATTTTCGTCTGGTTGTGACGGGCAAATGCTTCCGAAAATCAAAAATCCTTCTGGTAACCTCTAACTTTTGTGAGGCTTGGTCCAAGGATCATGTACGTCAAGTTTCGTGAAGATCGGACAAAATTTGTGACCTGTAAAAGTTTAGTTTCGCTTTCTATTCAATCCAATCCAATATGGCGGAAGAACGACAAGGGTCAGTAACACTATCTTCAATTTCCACACTACACCGGTTCCTGCCGGACGTTCCAGAGATAGACCAGTGGAGATATGTCAAAAGGTCTAGGAGCAGGAGCTGACCGAAAATCTGTCTGACAGGAATAAGAAAACTTAAGAAGGACAATACTGTGCTGCCTTTCAGCAAGCACACTAATAAGCAATTTGAATTCTTATAAATAAAAGGACAGAGCTTTGGTGATAGGGCAGAAAGGAGAGGAAGGATGTCTCAGTTGCGGTGAATCTGTGCATCATTCGTTTTTTCAAAAAGAAACAAAAAATTAAACAAACTATCAACTTGATTTTCAAAATAAAATGAAACTGGATAATGGCTAGTTTTTTTTTGTTGCCAATTTCCAATATTGTCTTCAAATTAAAAAAAAACAAACAAACGTATAACAACGGAGAAAATACCATTCTCTCCCTGTCATAAATTAAAAAGATATTTACAGATTCAAACTTCAGCGATCAACAACATTTAAACAAAACACTGCCGAAACACATGCAAGACATATTTTCAATCATAGCCACGAATGAACGAACGATAGACAGATTCCTGCTGTTGCAGCTCTTTCTCCCCATCAAAGTGAATGGTGAATGGTATAAACTGCCGTATAGAGTCAGACATGGTTATATGGTCCCTGTAAGAGCACCAACGACCTCAAATGTGTTAGAGAGACCAATGATTTCTCAATGTGTCCGACATAACGACAACCGGAGCGCCTACACAATCACTCTTTTTGATTAGAACATTGAAGGCAAGGGTGTTAATTATGTGTCTTACTGAAGGAAATAACTAAAATGCAACCACACTGTACTGTAGATCAATAAGCCATCTACATACAGCTCAATGTGTAGTGATAAACAAGGCCATATTTGCTCTTCCACACAGCTGTAAATCATCGCCCTCGTCATACAGATCTTCCACACAGGCTGTATAATCTTGTTCGTATGCAGTAGAGCACCTAGAGTAGAGGTTGTACATCATGCACTATAAAGTGTCCTAAATTGAGGTGTAATTTTTTTATGATAATCATTAACATTTTATGTTGAAAGTTATGATTAAGTTATTGAATAGCATGTTTGATTAATTGTGTGCAACTAATCTGGATTCATGGAGGAGTCCCCTATCCCCATGAGGACATAGTGAATTGATTGCACTTTGGAAAATGAATAGCCAGAGAAACTGGATGTAAACGAAAGCTGTGTGCTCTGCGCTGTAACCTTGCAGGGTGGATAGTGGATTCGTGTTGAGCTGAAATATGGTGCTGTCAAAAGAGACACAACGAGGCAGAGGAAAGACACTGCAAAAGCCAGGGGATGTGGTGATGGGATTAGTTTGGACAGCCTCACGCTGAGTATATCCACGCTGTTATCCCAGGCTGCACCGACTCCATCATTTTTTTGGTAACATCGACCTCCGCGGCTGAACAAAGAAGACTTTGCGAAGAGGCGATTCAAGAGAGGACTTCTCAGCAGATGAAATGTGACCTTGAGGGAGGGCAGAGCCAAAACACTGAACTTGCCGCAACAAGTGGTGACATCTTAAATATGGTCTTTCTGCAATAAATACACCCTGAACTGAACCTGCCAGTTATTTGCTGTGACTGTACGTCCTCACATTCAACTCCTCACTCAGTCTCCTGTTCCCACACACTTTACCAAGCGGAAAATGTAAAATTCTTACTGATAGAACGAGCAGGAAGCCTTAAGCCCAACAAATATTATAGAAAACATCACATTTAAAGAAAATGACTAATAGTTTTAAGGCTTAACCCCTTTTATGACCATCAAGATAAACAGGCTGCCTGGATTTATATTGATTTTATGGCTGTAGAATTGTCAAAAAAAATGTTCAATGAATGCTATTTCTTCGAAGATAACTTTCACTTTCGATATCTGTCAGTTATTCAACCGTTTAGGAATTACGGTCCTGGGAAATTGACGTCACAAACATCATCGGTGATGTATATATTTCTCTGCTTTCCGGTATCCATCCAATTTCTACCGCTTTATCCTCCACACGAGGGTCACGCGGCGATGCTGTGACAATCTCATCTAACATAGGGGCGAAAGGCGGGGTCACACCCTGGACAGGTCTCCAGTCCATAGTTTTTGAATTTTCGAGATATCACAAGCGGTTTACGATAATGAGAAGTACGCGTGCCAAATCCTGTTAGCGACGAACGGTAACGGGTTAATATAGCGATGGGTTCTGTTTGGGGAAAGTGTTGCTTTAACACAGATAAATGCCACCTATAAAGACAGTGTCAACACATGCTTTATTCCATGTAAAGCATGTGCTGCTGAAAGAACACTGCCATGTAAGGGATTTAAATAGATGCTGCTGAGTTGAGCAGCTTAAGTGGTTTGATTCATCACCTTATCAGAGTAATGACTTAATCAATAAATTGAACCACTGAAATCTAGTAATGGAACAGTCCTCACTAGTGCCTATTAATCAACAGGAAAACCTGATGTGTCAATGATGGCATAAGTGTGTTTGTGTGGTTAAACCTCCAAACTCCATGAATGTAAATTTCAATAATATGCTTCACTGCCTACAAGCCACTGGATGTTTACAGGCTGAATAATTACTTGGTGGGATTGCAGAGGATGGTGAAATTCAAAAACAGGAATTAGAGGAAACAGGTGGAGGCTTCAGCATTGCTGAATGAACCATGATAAAGCGCTGGCATCATCGCCTGTACATTTTTATGCACGCATGGAGGAGCACGACATCAGTTGCATGAATGTGTAACATTCACAATTGTCTGTGTGTGTGTGGGTGTGTGTGTGTAGGTAACGGAGGGGCAGGCTGTAGCTTGGCAATAACGGCGATGAATGGCCTCGCCAAGTATCTAATGAAGCATTAGTGACACACTGAGGGAGGACAGTCTTCACCTTCTCTGCGGCTGATGGACTCGCTCCCCGTTTCTCATCCGGCTACAACGGGAGATAAAGGGATAATCAGAGGTGCAGAGAGCAGCACGGAGGAGATGCGTATATGGACGCTCATCTCAAAGCGTAGGAATGTCAGCTCAGCAGAAGCATGAAAAAAAACACAGCACCTCATTTATTATTGTAAACAGAGACACGGTCGCTGAATTTCAAAAAACACAGGGTGCGTCCATGTATCAAGAGCGACAGCACCGGGCGTCGTCTGTATGTTACAATGAAGGCTATTGAAAAATAGTAAATGAGGATGTTACCAGCTGCCACAGCAGCAATGATTTATTGGTGAAGGGGTGAGTCAGACTTACAAGTAGGGAGGACATAGATTCTTCATTCATTCACCTGCTCCTCTTCCTCCTCCTCAAAGAAAACAACTACGGTTTTTAATAGAAAAACCGTATTGCTCATATACTGAGAATCAAATCATATAAAGTCATGCTTCAACTGATAAATATCTTGGACTAAGTATTTGATACAGTATGACTACCACTCAGGACAAGTCACAAATCTCATCAGAAAAAAATACACCTGCTGAACTATGGTGGCCTTTGCATACGAGAAGAGATGATGTTTTTTTTACCTCCACCAGGAGGTTTCATCGGAGTCTGTCTGTCTACCTGTTAGCAACATAACTCGAACTGTCGCGGACGGATTTGGATGAAATTGTCCGCAGTGGGACCAGGAACAAGTGATTAAATTTTGGGCATGATCCGTACACGTTACCACTATTTTTATCTCTATTTTGTGGGGGGGGGTTGAGCTGCCTTGGAGGACGTCTGCGCTCTCTGAGTGCTTCTAGTTCATTTGAGTAGCAACACTTCCACTTTAAAGGGACACTGTGTAGTATTTATGGGTTTATATGACCCAAAATCCACTTTTTTATACATATTATGTGCTCCTGCATTGTCTAGTCGCTGTATAATACTTTTTGTTTCATTTTCGTAGTGTTTCAAAAAGTCATGTAAAATAACATGGTCGCGGGCCGCGGTTGCATTGCCACTGTTAGCAGCGAGACGCCATGTTTCTACCGGAGCCTGTATAGACAAACGCGAAAGAACAAATCAAGCGTCGCTTTACTTGTAGCGGAAGTCCCGCCTCCACTCTCTCCGTTTCGTCTGCTACGGCCGCGGTAGCTCGCCCTCTCCCTCGCCTCACAAACCTCATCTGCTGATACGGAGAAAGACGACGAGGACGACATTTGACCAGCTGAGGATACCGTACCGCTCAGGGAAGGGAGGGGGTGAGCAGAGGAGCAGTTCTTTGTTGTAATTTCAGCCTCTCCTCTAGATGTCACTATAAACTACTTACTTCACCTTTAAAATGTGAAAAACCCTCTAAATATGCCATGTTTGGGACGTACATAGTAGCTTAAGATCATGGCAGCCTATATAGTAAAGTAATTAAAGTATTAGTAAGACTTCATTTCAGTGCGACACACTTACAGCCCACCAATAACTACAACAATAGAGGAAACAGGACTCAGTCAACACAGCCTGTTTTTCCCAAATTCAGCTCAGTTGTTGCCCAAAAAGTGACAATTCTCTGTTGACTCGTCATTTAGTAAATGCAAAATATTCTCAGTGTACTGCAGGTAGAGACGGGAGTATAAGCTTTTGTTGCCGATTCACGTGAAAAACGCAGTACAGCGATGTCTTCCAAAAGAGAAAAACTATGTCATAAACACTAGGCAATGGTAAAAGCCCACACATTTCTCATAGACACAACACAAGTGGCTGTAATTAGTTTCTCTGATAAGCCTTCCTCTCAGTACTGTGTTGGTGTGTAATAATTACTGAGCCCGACTGAAAGAGCAGAATAAATTACACCTTCATCATTGTTATGACTACTTGGAGTGAGGTGATCAGCTCTGTGTGTTTCTCAGCATAGCAGCGATAAAGGGCTGCACCCAACGGTTATTTTTTCCCACGAGTCAAAGCTAATCTAACGATTCATTTATCAATTATTCCTTTATTGTCCTATTAACGACAATGAATCTCTTTGCAAATAAGAATGTAACAAGACGTAACAAAGTATGCACTGCAGGGCATTATACTGCATTATCTTTTATCTTTACAGTCCAACACAATACTTGTTCATTTCACGTATGTATCAGGATATGACACAGCGAATGTTGTCGGAGGTGAAGAGCTCCGTTTATCCGGCCGCTCGTTTCTCACAGGGCCCAGCGCAGGCTCAGAACTTGAAGTAAAACATTTGAGGCGAGAAAATAGTCATTTAGAATTTTTTAAAATGTGTGTATTGTGTATAAAGATGCACATTATCGAAAACATACATATTTTTCTAATCAATAACATTGATTACGCAGACTAACCACCCCAGCCCTACAGTGACAAGATTTGCTTATGGGCCAGTACCATTATTACGGCCTAGAATAATAATTTCCGAGAGAGGACACTACGTGACACTCTTGTGAGTGTCTCATGTTTTTGTCTAGAGTTTTTATTTTTAATGCTGAACAAGAACAAAGTCTATCAGAAGTGTTGTCACTAATGTTCAGTCATACTGACTGACCTCTTGACCTCATAACAACAGGACACTAAATACAATGGACTGGACATAAGTCCAGTTTTTAGTTATTACAATGTGGACTAAATTATCAAATACATAGATGTTGTTAAATTTAGTGTTTACTGCTTTAGTAATGACAACAGACATGCCTCATATGTATTAGGGGAGTACCGGCACTTATTTTTTCCCACTTCAAACAATTCTGCTGCTGAGAAATCCCAGCAGTTCAGCTCTTTAACAGAACAAAATGATTCTGGCCCCCCACCCGCCCCTGTGCTACTGCTGTATAAACACAAGTGCTCCCTCAGATCCGTTTGGGGACGCAGCACAAACATAATGTTACACTGTTCCTGTCCACAAAGACAGAATAATATCAACAAAGATCATCAAATCACCGACAGCTACACACAAGTGTAATAACTCGCTGCTGATTTCCAGGTGCATTCACTATACTGTACTGCTGTGTGTGTTGGACATGCTATTGACATTATTATTAATTAAAATGTAACCACATTCCTCAATATTGACGATTTTAAGCAAAGCATATTTATATCATTATTTGTCCAACTTATATTTATTTTTTATTTATTAAAACCATCCTAGGACCCTCTCCCACTAATCCGTCATGCTAGGGCCAAACATTGTTTGTTATTTTCTTATTATATGCCAAACTGTTTATGTATGTTAAGTTGTCATTGTTGCCTCACAGAATTGTAGTTAATATTTTAATGATGATCGTGTGGTTAATGCTGCACTCAGTATCACAAACTGAAGATAAAATCAAATCACATTTGCTGTGTGTCTGTAAGATAAGCACAGTGTTCAAGACCAAGTCACCAACTTATTAACTGATAAAAACCAGCAATACTGAATCACATGATACATTTAAGCAAGCGTAAACAAATGAGATTAACAAACACAAAACAGCTCAAAGTTGTAAAAGAGCACAGAGGTGAAGAGGAAGGTGTGTTTGAGTCACCACCTACCGGCTTCTGAAGACGGAGACTCAGGACGCCGTCGCTGTGTGGACGCGGAATGTCCGCCATCTTGGCTCAAAGTGTCCACTTTCGTCAACGTCCGGCGGAGTAAATCCACACAACAGCGCTGTCAGCTCATTTCTCTGTGGCCCGAAATGTTGTAGGTGAAAACACTGGAGAGCGCAGTTGCGGAGGAACTTTGACACATTTCCCAAGTAATAATAATAAAACAAACAAACAAACAAACGGCGGCAGCCATCTTGACAGACGCAAGTGCATACAGGTGTCGCCAATGAGCAACTTTTTTTTTTAATTCTTTATTTACACCAACAACAACGAACAAAACAAAAAAAGCGACATAAAAATAAATAAATATATATATACGTAATACATTAAATACACAAACATCTTTAATTGTACAAGCTGTTAAAATTATAAGTTAATTTATATTGTAGTGTGCTCCTTTGTAAAGAGCTTTAGTTTGATGACCAAATATTTGTTTCCTACATATAAATATTTATTTTTAGTTTTATCGTTTGCTGATATTTTATGGACCAAACAACAATTTGAAATCGAAAGATGAAATTATAATGAAATGATCATCTGCTGCAACCCAAGTTAAATGTTGATATGTCATTTTGATATTACATAATAAAAATGTTTTTCAGTTTCCAATCTTTCAGGAGACCAAGCAAGACATTTTTCCACTAAAAAAAAAAAAAAAAACTTCACCAATATAATATAAACATGTTAGAAAGTCTCTGTGCCAAAACTAATATACAATCAGTTCTGCACAGTCATTACACAAGCAAATATTTACACAATTTTTTTAAAAGAACTTTCCTAGAACTTGAGCCAGACTCTGTTCCATTCAATATACAAAGTAAAACAGTAATTTTCTTTTGATCTGTTGTTGCTGCCAGAACAATTAGGGAAAATAAAAACCTGTGTTTAAACACCAAATTATTCCAAACAGTTTACTGTTTGTTCCAATGTGGCATAATGTGGACTGTATACAAAAAACAGACTCTGTTTTAATGATAAAAAGAAAATTAATTGTCTCATAATACGAGTCCAGTAGGTCAGGGGTATTATAACAGGGCCTTATTCCACAACAAAACACTTTTTTTTTGTTTTTTGTGCATTTGTTAACTCAATACTTTATTATTCTTCACTTTATTTTTTTGGCTGACCTCATTTCTGCAGCAGAGAGTCGGAGGAAATCGATGTATGATGTAAATGGTTCGATAATGAATTTGCCAACACACCGACCCAATCATCATCATCATCATCATCATCATCATCATCATCATCATCATCACAATGTTAACATTTGTTCACCATACGCGCTTATTTTGACTTAATGACGACAAATCAGAAGGTCGTAGCTCAGACCAATCAGCGTACTTTTCTGAACCATGACCTTACAAACGTGTTTTTAATTATAATTATTTTATTTAATTTAGCGAATCAGTTTTCATTTGACGTTTAATGTGACAAATGAATTCATAAAATACAAAATGTGGTGCAAAGGCTTGGCTTGTGGATTGTTGAGTGTGGAGGAGAAGGGGCACAGTAACATGGATGGGTGGGGGGGTCATGGTCCATGCATGACGTTGCCTCACTGCAGTATTAATCAATCAATCGATCTTAATTTATATAGCCCACAGTTTACAAAGCAAGTTTACAGCTTGTCTCACGGGGCTTCACAGGGTTGGTAACATCCTCTGTCCTTAGACCCTCGACCAGGGTAAGGAAAAACCCTTATAACAGTGAAAAAAGGTAGAAACCTTAGGGAGAAGCACAGGTGAGGGATCCACTCCCTGGACGGACAGACATGCAGTCGTTGTTACCCAAAACATACAATACACAATCACAAAAAATAAAGAGTAAAAAGTCTGTAAATGCCAGGATGCATCTGGATCACTGGGTTTATCGCAGCAAAGTCTATACTGCAGTCGACTCAGAAAACACAAACTCAGAAGCACGGCGAGTTGTAAGACCTTGAAACACATTCCGCTGGGAGTGAACAGGTCATTTCTGGAATAATTTCACTCCTGCAGCTTTAATGCACCGCTGCTCGGACACGGGGCCAAACAACTCCACTTTTGTCGATTCACAGCTCACCTCAAATAGCCCGGTCCTGTTTAGTGCACCGTTGCTTAGTCTGATGATGTATTTTTATCCATAGCAGAGACGCAGGCACACAGACCAGCAAATGTTACGGGTGGAAAGAGATAATATGCACGTGTGCGTGACATAAGGTCAGGGACGAAATGATTGCCACTTTTGGAAATTTCACCTATCAAGAGCTCAGGGTGTCAGTTGTGTTTCGGGGGAGTCTCCTCCCCTTCACTGTTCAATCCACGTTAGAGCTGAGAGATGTGACAGTCCACCAATGACCTTTGGATTTGTAAACGTAATGAAAAGGCTTTGATGGTGCACTGACGCTTTTTTTTTTGCTGAGGGAAAGGTTTCAACTGATACCAGATTCTGCACTCGCAAGTTGGAGACACCACACAGACATGATCTACACATCATTGACGATGTCCAATTAAATGTGTGCGGCGTTAACCCCTGCCCTCGTCTTATCATACGAACCCAGATCGTGAACTTTGGGAGTCAATACTCACCTCTTAAGCATTTCACTAGATTGTTCATCCGTCAAATCCTCATCCCATTGACTTTTCTGTGCTGCAGTGTGTTTCTACAGAGATTCATGAGATGAGCGAGTGTGAAAAACAGATGGACCGTGCTTTGTCACCTTTTCCAAGAGCTCCCCGGCAACCCCTCACTACACCATCCACCGCCCTCTTTTCATGCTTCGCCGCCGTAGAATCTCCCCCAGAACGCAGAGCAGTCAGTTGAAAAGAGTAATGGCTGACCATCGCTGCTGGATAGACATGCAGCACGTCGCCGAGCCATCCGTCATGCCAGCGACAGCTCCCTGATACTTTCTCCAGAGTCTCACTTCACCATAGGTCCGAAACCCATTCACACACACATAAACTCCCTCTAACCCACTCCAGATCTCCCATCAGCCACTCTGAGCTCCCTTAGCAAGCGTTAAGCCCACAGGGATGGGACTGAGGGAGCGAGGGAGCCGCATAGGGAGCTATAAAACGCAAAACTGTTTAAGCGCAGAGGCAACAAACGCTCACGAGCCTGCGTGTGCTCTGTTGACGATATGAGGCAGGAGGAATCAAAAGGGAGCTCTATTGTATCATCCATCTGGGATGATTGGAAAATAAATCTCATCAACAATGACGTCTCAGAAGGTTCAGCTTGGATGATAGCAGAATTGCCAGGCGTCAGCACACTGCGGCCCCTCTCGTAACTGCTCCCTGGAAACCTCATTAGTACCAGCATGGCTAGGTAATATACTGTAACTGGTGTACAGAGTCAATTATTTCTCACGCGCTTCCTTGCCGGTGTTTAGCGGGAGCTATATCACTCATGCTGATTATAATTTCTTGCTCACTTTCACTTATTCAACAGTTTCCTGCAGGCTTTCCTTCCCCCCCCCCTTTTCTACTCAACTGTAGACACAAATAGGTGTGACAAAGGCAAAGTGTTTCAGCTCAGTGGTCTGCAGTCGGGGCTGCACAGTATATCATTCATTCATTCATTCATCCGTCTAATGATGAGGGTCGCAGAGACAATTCCAGACATAAGGCGAAAGTTGTGGTTCACCAATCCATCCATTATGGTCAGTTTAAAAGTCGTCAAGGCCTTGTTAGATAAACTATACCTAAGTATTTTTTTGAATTCAGTAAAACTGCTTTTGTCCTTCTATGCACCATGGACATGGAATGATTTCACTACAGACACGGCCTTCTTTTTAAACACCTTCAATGGACCATCCTGAAAGACATATGTTGTTGTTTTACATTTAGCCTTTTTCAGGGGGGCCTGTAAACTTCTGCGCTTTATTATATCTCTGCTTTGTTTTTAACTCTCCTCTAATGACCTCCTTTTAACTTTTATATTCAGGTGTGAGTTTTATATCTGAAATTGTCTCCTCTCCGTTTCTATTTGTGCTGCAAACTTGAGGACTCCCTGGAAGAAGAGATATTATATTCCAATGGTACCTTCCTGGCTAAATAAAGGATGTGTCAAATTAACCTCTGCATGTTTTTGGACTGTGGGAGGAAACGGAGAACCCTTCTGTTCTCTGGTGTTTCTATAGTTCTTCTTTTGAGAAAGCAGAAATATGCATATGTGTGTTATCGTTTATGAAAAATGTCAGTCTATAAAGAGCCCAACTAGAAAAAAGTGGGACATTTGACCATGTCATGCTCATTTGTATTAAAACTATGTTTCCTGTGAGGAACTTCTCGATGTCTGAATTGTTATCGATATAAAACATTTAACTCCTGGTCCCTGAAATAACAACACAACAGATGGGAGATGCTTTTGTCCAAATGATCGAAAAACAAACTGAGATTAATTAGACAAACAGTATGCAGCTCAAACGATTATCAAATATGTGTCGGAAAATACACAAACAGATCCTTTTAAGCGGCTTCCAAAGACACCTGCAGGGACGCGGCTGCTGTCAGAGACGAACGAGCGCTGCCTTGTTCTTAAACCAGACGCGTTGACGTGCTACTCGCAGTGAATGATGTTGGGTAAAATGTCTTCTCTATTGTCGTTCTCCCAGCTGCTGTTTTTGTCTTTTGTCTAATTTGTCTTTGTTTACCCAGCTGTGTAGTGTTTGGTCCCCTCATGGTAACCTTTTGTTTGTCTCCTCAAACCAGATGTGCTGCTTTCTATTCATATTTAGCCTCATTCTCCCCATTGGCCGCTCTTGTGCTAATCTCTGTGTTTTGCATCTTCTCCTGATTCGTTTCAAGAAACTATTTCCTCTGGGAAAGACTTCTCACTCGGGTCATGAGGTGCACACTGTGCAGATGTGTGTGTGTGTGTGTGCACCTATAGAGAACTAATGGTGCAGCCTCGAGACAAAACATCGGTGAAGTCTGCTTCTCGCAAACTTTATTTTACATTGTTGGCACACAAGGAAAAAGAGAGCTTCTTTACTGTTCTCTGCAAAAACCTCTCGCCACAGCTCCTAATTTTAAGTCTTCGTGTGGAGCAAGAAACCTGCCATAAATCACTACACCTCTGGTTGGAGTCTGTCAAGGAACCAATCCTGACCTTTCTCCACTAATAAAGGCATAACAATACCGAAGAAGTCTTCTCCGTCAGGAGCGGCACCTCTGCTCTGATCTAGATATAGTCAATTCTAAGAGCCAGTTTGGACAGATAAGTTGTAGTGTGTCACAGATGAGTGTGATAGATTTTACTCCCCGCAGCATAATTCCCAAAGTGAACGGATCCCACTCCAGCTGTCAGCGCTCGACCCGCTCTCAAGCACTGCCTTTGCTTCATTCTTCACTGTTCAAAAAACTGCTGCAAACAATCAGTATCACGGCATTTGTCAAACTGCAAAAGCTCTTATTCAAATGGCCTGTTTATATATATATATATATATATATATGTGTGTGTGTGTGTGTGTGTGTGTGTTTGTGTGTGCTCCCAAGAAAAAAGCAAAAGCATTTTTTATTATTTTATTATTTAATTTAATTCACTTATGATAACAATAACGTGAAATTAGACCCTACAGTATTTCAGATACAGGCCTCTACCAAACGGTTGAGATGTCTGTTCATAATAAACCTGGTTTGCATAATTCATAACGTACAACATTCAGAACAAGTCACATTAATTTAGTGTTAGTGAGTTCAGCTTGATGCATTTTTCAATGAGATATAGTGACTAAAAGTGTGGTCGACCAAACGGTTGAGTAGTACCTTAAATGGTTAAGATGCTGTGTTTGCAGACCTTCGGTCAATCAAACTTGCAATCAGTCTTAACTAAAAGCAGCCACGGTATGACTATAACATGTAAGCTGTAGCTAGATAACCACATAAAGCATCACAGTGATATGACATGGTGAAAAAAAAGACATGACATTGATCAAATTATATTGTACTACCGCATATAAAAACACATCATTATCCATATTATAGAGGATTGGGGAGCAGAGACTGAAGCTGCAGGTCTGCAGGAACAGAGTGATGTTCTCATTTGTTCATTTTTGTCCTGTTTCATTTCTTGCTCTTTAAAAGAGCGTTGAGATTTGACAGTAATGTGCCTCCTCTGCGCCCACTTTGCCCAGTGGCGACGTGCTCTTTGTCCAGAAACTAAAAGTTCAAACTTGACGCCTCTTGCAAAGAAAAGGTCAAAATGTTTTGTTTTTTTTGCCAGCACAGTGTTACACTTTGGAGTAAGTGGCCTCTACGTGCCATTTAAATGATGTCACTCCGGTGCGTACCATAATCGATTTGTCTTGCAGCCTGAAAAGAGATGAGCGGTATATTAAACGCTGGGATTCCCACGATTTAATAGACAGGATCTTGGCAGTGGTTCAAAGTTACAAAAGCACAGACAATAATAATCACAGTCGTTTAGTGAGAACGAGATCATTTACAGAAATTATGTCTATAATATTAAGTCCAGGACAGAAATACATTTCTGTTTGTACTTCATTTTGTTACCTTTTATGACCTGATTTGGTATAAACACTGATATATATTTCAGAACTAGTAGTCCTCACAGGACCAAACCCTGGTCCTAATGAGACATTTTTGAGGCTCTGGTTAAAGGTGCATTATGTAATAAATCTAAAGCAACTGGCCATAAAATCCTCCTAATATGTCACAGAGACTCAGGAATAATGTTCATATAACAAACTGAACTCACCAACAACAACAGTACAGACAAAATATTTGCATTAAAAAAATATTTTGCAGACTGCAAATTATGTTTATGTTTAGTAATCATGTTTTGGCATGTGGCGCCACCTACCGCCGTCTACCAATCACTGCAGTCAGTAGAGTCTCAGGTGCCGAGCAACCACGGGTTGCCAGTTACGTCAGAAAACGAAACCTAAAAGGTATTTTGAATTTTAATGTAGTAACTGTTTTTGGCCACATTCTTACATATGGCACCTTTAAATTTGGGCCTCGTGTGTCAAATTACTGAGACTTTATTGGCAGGAATCATAACCTTAAGTATCTTTGTATGAGTTGCACTTATTATTATTATTGAGTAATACTTTAAGAAAGGAAGTCAATTTAGAGTCCTAACAAGAATGGAAGTGCAAACATCTCCCTCTCTCTTTTTGTTTGTGTACGCTTGTATTTGTTACCTCCTCACTTCTTCTTCTTCTTCATTTTTTTTTACTGTTTCTAGCTTAAGCGCTGACCTTGTCAGGACCAGTAGTCCTCATGGAGACTAAAGCCTGGTCCTAATGAGGCAGAACTGTTGTGGTTAGATTGGGGTTAGGGTTAGGCATTAACTGGTTATGGATGAATGGAAGTCAGTGCAAGTTCTTAATTGGATAGCTGCATGAACTTTGTGTGTGTGTGTGTGTGTGTGTGTGTGTGTGTGTGTGTGTGTGTGTGTGTGTGTGTGTGTGTGTGTGTGTGTGTGTGTGTGTGTGTGTGCAGCCTCACAGTGACAGTGTGAAAACGGTGTAAGAACAACCAGAAAACTGGATGTTTCTGTTCATTTTTTTTTCTCCTTCTGTTTTAACCGACTACAGAGCCCTGAGGCAAAAAAAACGAGCGGTGAGTCTGTGTTGACCCCTCATTCGTCCCATTCTCTTTGCATTGTCTCCACACAAGGTCTTGTTGTCGTGCCCATCACAGTTCCTTAAGGGACTGCACATGGCAGCATGAGGATATTTTGCCTCCGGGCTGAGAAACAGACCAGTACCACTGTGCTTGAATACTGCCTGTCACCAAGTTTGCCATGTCATTAAGTTCATGGTGATTTAATAAGGCACAGATTCATTTTGGAATAGAGTATGTACATCCAGCTGTATCCATCCATCCATCCATTCACGTCACATTCTACCCCCACTCCCATCGCCTCATGGTATAGGATCACAACACCTCATCATTTGCAAAGTGTCCATGAATCATCGTTATTAAATAACGGAGCACAGGCTCGATGGTCCACATATAGAGGCGTAGAAAGACAGCAGGTACAATCAGAACTGGACAAAAAGACACAGTAATTACTGTGGGTCAACGGGAAAGACATGAGCATGTACAGTATGGGTGTCGGAGGATTGTTTGGTGAGGAAAGGTCAGAGGGCATCTGGGAGATGGATGAAAAAATTGCAATGACGATGATGAGAAGCTTTTTTACGGAAATGGAGGTTCATGGGAAACGCAATGGTTCTGAAGGAGAGCGAATGTGTCCTTGTGACAGTTGCTTTCTGAGGCCTCACCTTCCTCTCCAAGGAAACTCTCTGACGGAAACTCATTTTAGACAGAAGGATTTGCAATCCCATCCTGCCAGTCATTGCTCAGGTCTATAACCACAGGTGTGACTGACCAGCAAATTGAGAGGAAGTCACCTTCTCGACTGACTGCTCGCTTTACACTTCACACACTTGAGCGGGATCAACTCAAAGTAGTTCATGTCCTCGGAGTTGAAGGTATCGTGACCTTCATTCAAACTACGCCGGTGTGTTTCCAGTGTTGCAGCTCGCTGTTTGATTGGACGACTCTCCTTTTACCAGTTTGCTAAATAGAGTGTGTCCATCTCCAGAGGCGCAGCTTGTGAACAGGCAAGGCAGGCACCTGCTTGGGCCCCCCAACACTCTTTACTTTTTACTGAAATGTGCAGTGACCAGCCGCCTCCCCGTCCCCCTTAAACAACAATGGGCGATTTGCAATGACATCTCAGTAGGAAACCTCCCTAAAGGGGCCCCACCTCACTTTAACCTGTGTGAAGTTATTGTTCTGCAAGTTGGAAAATGAAGAGGGTTCTTTACAGTGTAATGAAGAGGATTATTTACAGTGTAATGCATATCGTTTTTACTAAGTTTATATAGTTTTTTAAAAGCTATTTACAGTATTGTATTGTTATTTTCATTTATATGTTCACATATCTTTTAATTACAAGGTTTTTCCATGTTATTTCATTCATTTTGAAAAAAAATAAAAATATTTTGAACTCATACATTTTTCGTTGGTGTCAGATTATTTATAACATAATGGTAATGAACACTGGTTGGAAGGAAGGGCCCCCTGGAAATGTTTGCTTAGGTCCCCCACAGATTCTAGAATCGCCTCTGTCCATCTCCGCTACACTAGGTGGCGTTATGCCCCCCGTTTCAGCTTGTTAGTATCAGGTGATTTGGATTTAGACTGACATTTAACCCTATAACACCAAACGTATCATATGTGATACATGAGTTTTTGAGCCCTCCACATGAGCAGTGTGACAATGTTTCTCCTGAAAATCCAGATGTATAAAATTACGAGAAACCCGACAGAGATGCAAGCACTGTGTAGGCCACCTTGCCCATGTGTACTGTGAGAAATACAGAGTGCATCTTTTTCTCAACAACTGTTTTCAAGCCGACCATCACTCAAAATAAAAAAGGTTGTGAACCACAAAATTATTAAAAAATAACTGAAATGTTATGTCTTCCAGACTTATACCCTGCCAGTTCCATTGTTGCATTGTTTTTGTTGGATTTGTTTGTGTATTTTTTGTTCAATTGCATTATGACCCGCTGTATCAAATATGATACAAAATAAAACTCCTACATGGAAATTGATATTTGAACATTTGTTTTTGTTTGTTCAGAAGGACCAATAAAGGCTTTAGTTTCAAAGAATTGGAATTTTCTGTCAATTGTTTAATGGTTTGGGCCTTACAGGGTTAAAGTGCAACAATTAAACCCCCTCTCTGCCCAATGCCTGATTTTGAAAAAAGCAAAAGAAGTGGCCTGAGAAAAAATACATTAATAAATAGGTCATCATTTGCCAACAAAGAATGGTGCATGATACAAAAACTACCGGTAAGTACCGGTATGACCTAGTCATACAGCCAAATTATACAAGCAAACGCCACTCAAACTTAAAAGACTGTATTAGTTTATTATTAGTTGTTGGTTCGTTTAAAGGAAATTAGGAAACCCCCTCAAGAGAGCAGTGCCTGCGTGTCTTCCCCTAAACGAACATCAGTGTGCAGTAGGAGTGTAATTTGACATTTGCGTGTTTAGGAAATGTTCCCCAGTAATATGATAATTTTGTGGTATAATAGAGGGTCACACGTCAGAGCTGCAGGGGCAACAGTGTGTGTCCTTCAAAGCAGTGGGAGTCTTCACAAACACCCCCTCTGTGAGTCTGACAGGTGAGAGACAAGAGATTAATGGCACCTTTGTACAGGCAAAAAAAAAAAAAAAGGCAACAGAGGCTGCGGTGATAGTCAGAAAGACTCAAGGTCACATGGTTTCTCAATGGGATGAGGGTTGCTATGAAAAGAGAGAAAAGAAATCATTGCTAAATCAGCGTTGCACTCTGTCCTCTGCTTGGAATGTGTTTTCACAGCAGATTTCATTGACAAAAGGCAGTGGAAGTCGACAAAGTTGCCTTCAGTTTCCGATGAAAGGAGCACAGGACGCAGCAGATGTCCTCGGTTTTTATTCTTACAAATTACATTTGATGCAAAATGTCTTCATTCAGAAAAGATTTGTTCCAATTTGAATAATTTAGATCAGCGGTCTCAAACTCAAATGACCTGGGGGCCAATGCCCATCTATTGTGGTCAAGAAGGGGAAAAAAAAACAACTGTTCACAATATTGCATCATGATATCACATGTTTTCTTAATACTATTTATGATGCAAAATTAATGTATAAATATCAAAAGCAGGCATTTATTTTAAATTACATAACTAATAGTGCGTACCAGGAGCCGTTTCGCCACTGCTATTCGTGGCTTGGGCCCTAACAAGGGTATTTATATATGTAATTGAATTTTGTATATGATACATTTAATAATGTGACAATTATGTCTTATTATTACTGTTATAAAAAAACATTGCTAGCAAACAAACATATATTATTCTATCACCTCGCTGGCAGCTTTGCCTCAGCTACACTGTGAATAAAAGATGGTGAGGTCGTGGGCCAAGTTTTCATTATAACATGATATTAAGTGGGGGGGGCCACATGTAGCCGATGTGGCCAGTTTGAGGCCCCCTGATTTAGATGTACACAAAATGGTACAAAGATGGTAAGTTTGACTTACCATCAGAACAGCCAACACGGAAAATATAAAAGTAGTGAGATAAGCTGGTGAGCAATCGAGGTTACACAGTAAACATAGACAAAGACGGTGTAACACTATCTACCATGAACTGTACTAAGGATGCAAACTGACACACTGACTGACTAGAATTTGCCATAACAGGCTCATCCAAGTACAAAGCCTTCAAGGGACAACACTGCACAAACCTACTCAGTTTACTGAGGGCAGTTTGAAACTTTGAGAACTGCATAAAAAAATACAAAACTTCAGGAGTTACGGATGCTTTGTTGGAACAAGAAGACACAGTGGAACAAAATGAAGAAAGACTGATTATAGCTGCAGGACGTTCTCTACCACTACTAATATACAGTCAATAGTCAACAGCCACTTTATTAGGTACACAGGACTCCTAATGCCGCTGAAGTGTGTCTGCTTTAAGGTTTGAAATACTCAGACCAGCTTGCTGTAAGTCACCGTCAATGCATCCACGTCATTTAAATAGTCCGTTCCTCCCCCGTTCAAATGCTCTGTTTGATGTCTAAATGTGTCCAATCAGCCACGTGTTTGGCTTTAATTTGCATGAACACGCAGTTGAACTGATAAAGTGGACGATGAGTGTGTATACACACAGCAGCATGTGCTGCTCATACACATACAGTGTAACTTGCGTGGGGTTTGTGTCATGACAGGAAATGACAGTGGATGACGTGGATGACACATTATGTCGCTGAGTAATTTACCAAAATCTGATGCGTCCTTGTTAGTGAAGGGTATTGGCTGATGGGCAACACTTACGCATCAAACGCTCTGTCAAAAGTTTGTTCTTCTGCGATCTTCTGTGCTTTTAAGGCTGAAAAACCAGTGTTGTGCGTTTAGAATTGTACAATTCATGCATTTTCTTTTGTGCAGTGCGGTTTTCCAAAACACTGGCAATGTGCCCTTCAAAGCCCAGCTCAAATGGAATGGAACAACCTGAGAGGTGCTCTGAACCGACGGCCCAACCTCTATCAGATTTGCTGCTGAGTTCGAAAGCGCAGCCTGTGCCAGAGAAATAATGGCTATGGGCTTTGGGTGTGAGAGGAGGCCTCCTCTGTGGGTGTGTGAAGCTCATAGATCCTGCAGCTGATGAGCACATGAGTGTCAGGAGGAGGCAGTTTCCTGGGATTTATATGCCAGCTCAGGCTGCATGAGGGCGACAGTGTTGGTGTAGGTGTCACAGCTGTTTGCTGTCTTTGGCGTAGATGTGAAATCACACGACTTTCCGCGTTGACCGGTCACAGCGACTGTGAATGCAGATATGTCACTTACTTCAATCCACTTCTGTTCTCACGTAGACCTTCTATGGAATAGATGATACAATAACTATTATTTTCTTTATTGCTAGTGCAGTGCCCGTAGGAAGTATGTGTTCCGATAGTGGGAGCTGAAGAAGATTTTTTCAGTTATGGTAATGCATGATAAGGAACGTAAAGGCTAACATAATGCAAACACTGTGCAACCTCATTAGGCACAACGCAAACGACTGTCAGCCTAGCTACGCTAATGCTAATCGAAAATGAAAACATTTGCGTTGTGCCTAATGAGGTTGCACAATGTTTGTATGATGTTAGCCCTACGCTAATGCTAATCGCACCGTTGCTAGTTTACCTTTGGAAACAGGTTCGCCAAGTTAGCCGCAAGGTAGTAGCATGCTAATGCAAAATAAATTAATGTGCTTGCGTATTGGTGAATGGACAGCAACTTCGTCGTTTCAGTATAACACCATGTTCTGTGGTGAACCGTGTGAAAATTTCTCACCCACCGTGAGGACACTCCCACCTCCTCGCTCCAGACAGCGCAGCTACTGCTGATGAGCCGCTGCCTGCCTGGTGTAGCATGATAAATCAGTGAAAATTAAAATTCCTCCAAAAAATGTGAAAATCAAGGACGCACACCATAGGGCCATACTCAAAACACATCCAAAGTCTTAGGGCAATCTGACTAAAGGTCAGCGAGATATTCCCGTCACAGACAGACAGACGCAACTTTCTTTATAGATAGATAGATTATTGAGAGTGACATATACAGAGTGAATTTTCAACTGTGCAGAATTTTTTTTTTTTTATAGGAGATGTTATTGATAATTCATTTGAATTTCTTGAATTTCATCGCACACTTTCTAATAAGCCGAGTAAATTGTGTGTTAGTCTGATGGAGTTTGACGTCTGCGGCTTTGACATCTGATAAATATCTACTGACATTTTATTTGGTGGGAAATAATGGAGATTCTTCTGTGTCTTGACAGTCATTCAATGTTTGATAAATAGCCAGACAAAAAGAGACCTGAGTCGGTCTGTCCTTTTTTCCCCAGGTATTTATTTTGTGATGAGAAAGCTTTGAAAAAAGAAAAGAAAAAGTAAGTAATATTTGTTTATTAAGACTGATTCCAGACGCATGTTGTGTCAGAATTCATTTACTCGACAAAGCAACATTAGCAGTTATTTAATGTCATGTTGTTGGCAAATACCTCTGTAACAATTACCTGAGGGAAACGTCTGTCTCCTCAGTTTCTACATGTTCTAACTTTGCCTCTTTGCCATTTGATGCTGGAAAAACTAGCTTTTCATCAGGCTGATGTAATTTGCTGTGCTTGAACAATGAAGGAAGACATTATTGTCCGTGCACATTCTTTATATAACTACAGATCTCTATGGACCTTTAAGGGAAACTGCAGAGCTTGATGATGAAATTTACACAATTTTACCCCTTCTCATGTAAAGTAATGATGAGATCTATTGTTTCGCACCAAGTAATAAAGTTTGTAATTGTTGTTTAACTTGACGATGTATAGGTAGACACATACAACATTGTAGTTGTTGCTTCCTGTCAATGGAGGGCGCCGCATTTCTTTCGTCACATGATGAAGAAGAAGAAGAAGGCGCCACATCGAATACTTTTACAAAAACATTTTGTAACATTTTAAATAAATGAGCTATACATGATACGGTCCCTGAGTGCCATGTGTGTAATCTGCATTCAAATGTAGTTTAAAGACTCGTTTACAACGAGTGAACTGTTCCTTAGGGGCGCACAAATCTTTATCATAGACCATAGATAGGAGAACACTTGGGGAGCAAAATTTAGCGCCCAAAGCCGAGCATTTTTTGAATTCATGTCCTTTTTTTTTTTTCAAAAGGAGAACTGTGACATTGATCGTTGTCACTGATGCTGTACATTGCTTTTTTCCCCCACCGTTTAGTCAATTTTATCCCATTTTTGTTGATCTGAATCACAGTTTATTTGACTTAAAGGTGCATTATGTAATAAATCTAAAGCAACTGGCCATAAAATCCTTCTTATATGTCACAGAGACTCAGGAATAATGTTCATATAACAAACTGAACTCACCAACAACAAGAGTACAGACAAAAATATTTGCATCCAAAAAAATATTTTGTAGACTGCAAATCATGTTTATGTTTTGAAATCATGTTTTGGTGATGTGGCGCCACCTACCGCCATCTACCAATCATTGCAGTCAGTAGAGTCTCAGCTACCGAGCAACCACGGGTTGCCAGTTACGTCAGAAAACGAAACCTAAAAGACCTGGGTATTTTGAATTTGATGTAGTAACCATTTTTGGCCACATTCTTACATATGGCAACTTTAAACACTGGACATGTTTGGTCTGATAGTCAGAGAAAATCGTGAAGCACTCAGTCAATTTGAAAGAAAGTATTTTTTTTTTTATACACACAACAAATCTGTAGCCTGTCCTTTGGTCCTATAAATCACAGTGTACAGAATTGAAGCCAGTGTGAAGAAAACCCAGAGTCTGTGTGTGTTCTTACAACAATGCTCAAGATTTTTTTTTACAGTCCATTTGATGGAAGGTCTTGAAAATCAATGCGAGGTGGTTAAATTTCCCCTGGGTGGTGCTGAGGGGATTGCTGCTCATCAAGCAAATAAGAACGGGAGAGCCCAAAAGAATAGCGCGGGATTACTCGGAGAAAAGCTTCTCCAGATGTGCACGTTACTCAAGCAGAACCAAGAACCGAGCACATCTCTGCTCTGAACTGTTCCCCACTATCCAGGTAAATGAGTCTAAAGAAGGTCAAAGGATGTGGAGTAGTTATCTGATTTTGGACCTAGAACAGATTATGTTTAAATCTATAGTTACCAGTCAATTTCCTATGGTCCACCTCACTATGTTCACAAGGCACCCTCTCTTTCTTTTTTGTTCCCTCTCTTTGATTGACTCGCTCTCTCCATTCCTTCCTGTCCTGTCCAGCCTGTACTTGATAAATGAAAGCCCATCAAGAAGATATCAAGATAAACATAAAAGTAGTCTGAGGTTGACAAGAAAATAAGAGTCATCCATCAAAGGCTTTGGCTACTTACACAACATGTCAGAGAAACCCATGCGTTCTCAACACACTGGCCCCGGCCCCGCTTTAATTCAGGACACTGAACCAGATCAGCGCATCAGACAGCTGGACAACATGCTCCAGAGATAGAGAGAAAAACAGTCAGTGAGCTGTTTTTCTTCTTATCTGTTTGGGCTCTGGGAGAGCACACATGTTTTATTTAGCCAGATTTTAGACAAGAGAGTCTTCTTATCCACGTGTGACCTCTGGAAACCGCACGATCCTTCTTCCTCCAGATTCTGTCGTGTTTTTTTTTTTTTTATGAATGAAAATCCTTTTTGATCATGCTTTTGTCAGAGATAAGACACGTTTATACAGTTTTGTCCTCCCCTTGTATATCGGCCGACACAACCCCCGATAAATGCCACACCAATGAAGCCAATTGTCCACGACTTACTCTCACCTTTTAGCTGGTTGTAAATCATTCTTTTGTTGTGTAGAAAAACCCACCACACGTCACAGAAATCATCTACTGGACTGGACAGCAGCACAATTCCCAGAAAATCAATTCAAGGGCAAAGACAGAAGTTAATTAAGAGGTTAATGTTGCATTATATATGGTTGGGCGACATGTGATTACCTGTGATACAGGCAGAGCGTACTAACCAGGGACATGACTTTGCCCCAAGCATTGCAAATTGGTGTTTTATACATTGAAGTCAATAATTTATTACCGTGGACAAGATCAGGTGCTAGATTTGGTGAGACATTAGGTGCACAGTTTTTTTCTGCAGCTGCAGCACGCACAGCTGTCGTATCCTGTCTGAGCAAAAACAGCATTGTCTGCATGTGGGGCTGTCACTGGTTCAGAGGAAACAACTCGCTGAAATCAGCTGAATTAAAAATGTCTTCAAATGCTTTTAGTAGGGACTTAAAAGATCCGCGCAGACATCAGCGTGGACAAGCCAGGCTCAAAGGACTTCATGTCCAGGACTAACTCATTTGACCTGAGGTGGGCTTGAAACAATCAAAGACTCATTCTCATTTGCACCTCGATGGCAGATTGCCTAATGATCAAACCTCTGAACCTCCCTGAGCACCATCTCATTTGCTTCAGTGTCAGTCTCCACCACAACCCAGGACCTGAGAAGACTCCGCGTCCCACTCAGATCTTTGTAAAGGCTGTCGTTGTCTTTCGCCACAAACACGACAATGCTCTCCTGGCAGCACTGACTTCAAACACAGTGGGAAAAGTATGTTATTTTAAACCCTTTAAAGCGGACACAGAGTGGTCCTGTTGCACATAAATGTTAGTTATGGAGGTCTACTTACAGTGCCTTGTGAAAGTATCCGGCCCCTTTGAACTTTTCAACCTTTTGCCACATTTGAGGCTTCAAACATAAAGATATAAAATTTTAATTTTTTGTCAAGAATCAACAACAAGTGGGACACAATCGTGAAGTGGAACCAAATTCATTGGATAATTTAAACTTTTTTAACAAATAAAAAACTGAAAAGTGGGGCGTGCAATATTATTCGGCCCCCTTGCGTTAATACTTTGTAGCGCCACCTTTTGCTGCAATTACAGCTGCAAGTCGCTTGGGATATGTCTCTATCAGTTTTGCACATCGAGAGACTGGAATTCTTGCCCATTCTTCCTTGCAAAACAGCTCGAGCTCAGTGAGGTTGGATGGAGAGCGTTTGTGAACAGCAGTCTTCAGCTCTTTCCACAGATTCTCGATTGGATTCAGGTCTGGACTTTGACTGGGCCATTCTAACACCTGGATACGTTTATTTGTGAACCATTCCATTGTAGATTTGGCTTTATGTTTAGGATCATTGTCCTGTTGGAAGATAAATCTCCGTCCCAGTCTCAGGTCTTTTGCAGACTCCAACAGGTTTTCTTCCAGAATAGTCCTGTATTTGGCTCCATCCATCTTCCCATCAATTTTAACCATCTTCCCTGTCCCTGCTGAAGAAAAGCAGGCCCAAACCATGATGCTGCCGCCACCATGTTTGACAGTGGGGATGGTGTGTTCAGGGTGATGAGCTGTGTTGCTTTTACGCCAAACATATCGTTTTGCATTGTGGCCAAAAAGTTCAATTTTGGTTTCATCTGACCAGAGCACCTTCTTCCACATGTTTGGTGTGTCTCCCAGGTGGCTTGTGGCAAACATTAAACAAGACTTTTTATGGATTTCTTTGAGAAATGGCTTTCTTCTTGCCACTCTTCCATAAAGGCCAGATTTGTGCAGTGTACGACTGATTGTTGTCCTATGGACAGACTCTCCCACCTTAGCTGTAGATCTCTGCAGTTCATCCAGAGTGATCATGGGCCTCTTGGCTGCATCTCTGATCAGTCTTCTCCTTGTTCGAGATGAAAGTTTGGAGGGACGGCCGGGTCTTGGTAGATTTGCAGTGGTCTGATACTCCTTCCATTTCAATATGATTGCTTGCACAGTGCTCCTTGCAATGTTTAAAGCTTGGGAAATCTTTTTGTATCCAAATCCAGCTTTAAACTTCTCCACAACAGTATCTCTGACCTGCCTGGTGTGTTCCTTGGTCTTCATGATGCTCTCTGCGCTTTAAACAGAATCCTGAGACTATCACAGAGCAGGTGCATTTATACAGAGACCTGATTACACACAGGTGGATTCTATTTATCATCATCAGTCATTTAGGACAACATTGGATCATTCAGAGATCCTCACTGAACTTCTGGAGTGAGTTTGCTGCACTGAAAGTAAAGGGGCCGAATAATATTGCACGCCCCACTTTTCAGTTTTTTATTTGTTAAAAAAGTATAAATTATCCAATGAATTTGGTTCCACTTCACGATTGTGTCCCACTTGTTGTTGATTCTTGACAAAAAATTTCAATTTTATAACTTTATGTATGAAGCCTCAAATGTGGCAAAAGGTTGAAAAGTTCAAGGGGGCCGGATACTTTCACAAGGTACTCTACATACATTAACTTGTTTTTATGGTCAAAACTTCCTAGTTAGAAATCCTCTTTTCTGAGACTTGAGACTCAACTCTCTCACCCAGAAGACAGAGTCTTGTGATTGGCCAGTATATTCAGCACACCCGCTCTCAGAAGCGCAGCTCCCCCCTCTGGAACGGTGGATGCACTGCTACTCATTATCAAAACATTGTTTTTTAATGTTCTTCTTCTTCTTCTTCTGCGTTTCAATGTACGCAACCGGATGTGCCCAGACTAGTGCCCGGACCAGGACGATCTGCTACTCTGGAGAACCGGTGTTTACGTAACCGGACCGGGTTTTTTCAGAGATCTCCCTGAGCCCAAGATTACAATAAAACACAGCGTTCTTAGCAGTGGCTGAAATGTATTCTTATGCCATTCTGGATAAGAATATTGATCCTACCTCCATGTGCTAAATGTAGTGACTAAGGGGAATTTCTGTGCTTAAATATAATAAATGTGCCGAGGCATTCCTTTAGACTTTAGGGGGAGTGAGTGCACATGGTTCGCAAAGTAAGTGACTCAGCAGATATGTGCTGAAGTCAGAAGATAAGGGCACATGAAAAAGAAAATCCACTGCAGGCTATGAAGGCAGCACTTTTTTTTTTTTTTTTTTTTTTTTACTACCAGTAAGTTATTATTACCTGTATTTATCACAGGATTCAGTGGTGGAGGTAATAATACAGATACTTTATTGAAGCAAAGGAGGAGAAATTGTCCCCTATACGTTATAAGGAACAGTTTCGGTGTATAATATACTGCACATTATACAGTGTTTAACACATTTATTAGACCACCACGCAAAGCTGCAGCTGCTGTCAAAATCATGTTTTATGTTTCTGTAATGGTTTAAACATCAGTATGCAGAAGCTCTTTAACCAAAGTTATATTTTTAATGCTAAAGTATAATTATTATTTACTGTTTCAGGAAAAAAAAGCACATTATTTATTGATTAAGATGTCAAATTATAGTTATTTACCTGCATTATTGGACAGAAAAAATAGTTTCAGTGGTTCAGTCGACTCAAATTTGAGTATAAAATGTGAATCAATTTGTAATTTGCCAAATAAACAATTAAAATAAAAAAAACATTATATTATATTATATTCTTCTAAGTTCTTGCCTGACTGAACAGGAGCTAACTATAGAATGACCTGGGGGAAATTTGCAGTGTTCTGAGGAGGGAGATGAGCGCCGTGGCATGTCAATAATATTAAATTAAAATCTCTTCTATTGACTCTACTGACATTGACTGGAGAACAGGAGCATCAACTACGGCTCAGGGACAAAAAGTAGAACATACTGAGTTCACAATGCAGGTGAATTAAGTTCCTGAAACTGTAACAACATCTCTTATTTCCAGGATTAGTTCCTGTGGTTAGAGAAAGCTCATAAAGCACAGGCAATTCTTGAGCAACATTTAAACTAACACTGAAACTCTAAGGATACGCGGCACACCGCTTTTATTTCCTCGGTATCTACACATCCTATTCCCTACCTCTCTGTGGAGTTAAGTATAGGGAATTGAGGGGAACAAAGGTTTATGAGAAATGAAACAGGAGGCTTTTGTCTGTAATTAGACTGCCTGAGGTTACACCTGTGAGACAGGTCAGGATAATGAGTCCAAATAAAAAGACGAGACACAGAGATTCATTATCAACATCGTGACTCTTTGGCAGCGGACAAAAGACGAGCAGAATAGGATCTTGGCAGAGATTCACAATCGCCT
The DNA here is from genome assembly GCF_963457635.1 of Microchirus variegatus. NCBI lineage: Eukaryota > Metazoa > Chordata > Actinopteri > Pleuronectiformes > Soleidae > Microchirus > Microchirus variegatus. The sequence goes on along the minus strand of NC_139806.1, from coordinate 10,456,759 downwards.
TTTGACCTCAACTCTGTTCTACCCTCGAATGTGAAACGCTCCTCTTGTCTTTACAATTATTAAAGCAACACCGTGGAACTTCTATCGCCCCCGTGAGGATTTCTGAGAAATTACTAAAACATTGCAAGTGCCTATATGACTATAGGACCACTGCTCGCTCTCCAATACCCAGTTGCAAAACAGCAGTTTTCTAATTAAGCCAGATAGATAGATAGATAGATAGATAGATAGATAGATAGATAGATAGATAGATAGATAGATAGATAGATAGATAGATAGATAGATAGATAGATAGATAGATAGATAGATAGATAGATAGATAGATAGATAGATAGGTACACTTAGTATGTGCAAAATATCTGTCTTTTAACGTGGTGTCACTACTTGAGACAAATCCAGGAAACTTGGAGCTGCGTGGTGCCGGAACAGCAGCGTCTTTTCAATACTGGGTGATCACATTAATTTAATCGTGAGAAGCCAAAATTTAGATGGGAAATAAAGTGTCCAGGCTTAATTTTAGCATGTTTAGAGTCCACTTCAACCTTCTACCTTGACTAGCACAACACATGTGTTGCTTCTGCCTTGCCACCTCTATCAGTGGTGATGAAAAAAATACATCATTTCCTGTATGCACTGCAGAGATACACTCTTAGAAATAAAAGTGCTAAGTAGAACCATATAAGGTTCTTCGGCTAACCTTTTTATAAAGGTTCCACCTGGAACCCTTTTGGAGGGTTCCACCAAGAACCCTTTTAAAATCCTTTATTTAGGAAAGGGGTTTTAAAGGGTTCTCTGGATCAAAATGGTTCTTACTGGAACCACTGGTGTTACCAAGAACCCTTGAAAAACCATTTCATCAGGAAAGGGCACAATTGTGGTAATACTCTCAGAGTCCACACTGTGGCTCAGTGAAAGAAGCTGTTTTTTTAGTCTGTTTGTCCTGCTTTTTAGAAGCATCTGTACCTCCTGCCAGAGGACATGAGGTTAAACAGGTGCTGTCCTGGGCGCGAGGGGTCTGCAGCAATTGTCGTTGCACTCCTGAGACACCGTGTGTTGGTAATGTCTTACAGAGAGGGTAAGAGACAGTTTTTATGACCCTCTGCAGGTTTGTCCCTGTGTCTGCCACTGAGCAGTTGGCATAGGTGTGTGAGGACTGCAGATGGTTCCTTCTCAGCACCCCCAGGGAGTGGAAATGTTGCCGGCATGTAGAGGAAATTTGTCTATAATTAAAAAGTTACACTCAATAGCAAGATCGGGTGATGCAGAGACCGCGATACCCAGCTCACCTCACTTTAGTCCCACACTCTGTTATTAGCTGTTATCGCTTATAACTCATCGTCATCCTCAGAAGCTCCAGCTATCCTCAGCACCAAAGTCATCTGACTGCATCCTCAATTGATTATTGAGCACGACATGCATTCATGTGTAATTAAATATCCAACATAATTAGTTAAGAGGCAGGTTATAATTAGTCCGAGATAATTAATCAACCTGACCCGCATTTGTCTGTGCGCGACCGATGAGATTTTGCCGTGTGTGTGCTTAGCGAGGCAGCCAAGCGAGTGCCATCTCGCTCTCCGTAAGCTTTTCTATTTTCCTGTCGATGTGGAAAAAAAGCCCACGTCGACAGAATGATGATATATGGCTTTTATTAGCTGTTTGGATTTGAGATAATGCAATCAGAAAAAAAAAAGTGGCACTTTGAATAGAGAGGGGTCAGAGGTGGCACTGTGTAATTACAGCGATCATTAAATGAGGTGGAAAACGTGCTTCTATTTTGGAGAGGAGGAAATAACCCTGCGTACTCTGATATTCACTTAACATCCATTCAAGTTCTTTCACCCTCAAGTAACTAATTATCTAAAGTAAATTGGCTCACAAAAAAAAACCGGTGTGTGACACTAAAACAGGGTGTTGGGATAATCCCGTCTGTTTCGAAGGAGAAAGATTGAGGTTCTGTCACGTGTGCGGATTAAAAACAGTGACACGGTGAGGAAAATTGCTCTTTAAATAACACTGATTTGCTGTACATACAGTGTGATTACCTAGGATGCCGTGCACTGCTTAGCAACTAATTAACTCTTATTGTTATTGCATTGTAAAAAAAAAAAATACAACTGAATTTCACTCTCTACAACTTTCGTCACACACGCACATCCTCACACAAAGTGCATAGGAGAGGCGTGTCCAAAGTCTGGCTCACGGGCCAATCACGGCCCTCGGTCAGATTTCGTACGGCCCACAGCTTCGCTTTTACAAATTATTATTTATGGCCAAAGAGAGACTGGGAAAGAAAATCTATCTTACTGGGTTTGAAACCCATCTTCATGCATTCAACTCCTTGTTATTGACCTGAGGTATGTCTATATATGACGGATTTTGGTGAAATATTCAGGGACCAGGAACAAGTGATTATATTTTGGCCGTGATAGACGCTATCACTATTTATATCGCTATTTTGTGGGGGGCCGAGCTGCCTTGGCGGAGGTCAGCGCTCTCTGAGTGCTTTTAGCTTTTATTTTTATGTTATTTTTTCACTCCTTAGCCATTTAAGAATGATAATTGTGACAATGAAAATCAAAACGATTAAACCGTTGTATCTGTATGTAACTTTTACTGTTTAAAAAGAACCACTGGCCCCCGGAGATCTTCACATTATCACACCTGGACACCCCTGGCATAAGATATTAAAGTGCTCTGCAGTGATAGCACACGGTTTGCCGTGTCCGAGGGCTAGTCAAGAAGGTGGAGAGCCTAGTTTTTGGACAGCTGAGGCATAAAAAAAAAAAAAAAAAAGCTGTTCCTCAGTGTCTTCAGGGCCCTGTAGCACCTTCCAGAGGGCAGCAATGTAAAGACATGATGGACAGGATGAGTATTGTCACTGATCTGTACATGTCTTTCAGCAGGAGACACCAAGAATCCAAAGAGTTTTTTGGTGCTGTGTTGACCACCCTCTGGAGAGCGGCCCTGTCCAACATGTTCCAAACCGTGCCAGGATGGAGTAGGTCGCTACGCTCTCTATTGAACAGTGATGTAAGGTCTTTTTTTGTTGCTTAGTATCCTGAGGAAGTGCAGTCTGAAAAGTAAATCTCTTACATTAAAGCAAAGTTTTTAGTCTTGTACGTCTTTATGGTGAATTCTCACTATTTTATGATGATCATGCTCCACTTGAAATCAAACTACTTCCCCGCGCGAACGTGCTGTTACTTTAACAACACTGATGAACATTTGACACACAGAGACGGAAGTGGCGCCCAACCAGGGTGGTCTTCCATGAGCAGCCGCTGACATTAGTTCTAATGAGGACCCGCAGGAGAAAGTTAGAGAGGTGGACAGAGTGATTCATTCTTCACGGCGATGCCCTTTTTATTTATTCAGCACCACGGTGGCGAGAGGAGCCGCGTCTCTCATCGGGCTCTCTGGAGACAGGAAGGCGTCGTTAACCATATGAAGATGCTGTTCGACACACTTGTCTCTTCACTGTTGTTTAAATCCTGGGATTTAGACATTCATTTTTCCTCCGGATGGTCTCACGTTTTAAACAGTGTGGGGGGGGGGGGATTGTGACTGAATACTGCAAGTAGAAATGTACTGTATATCTATACTTAATAGAGTTTGCCTGTTCTCCCTGTGTGTGTGTGGGTTTAGTAATAACAGTAATAACAAGACATTTGGTTGTTTTCACATTATTAAATGTATTGCCTTCAACATTAAATTACATTATTAAAGGTGCATTATGTAATAAATCTAAAGCAACTGGCCATAAAATCCTCCTAATATGTCACAGAGACTCAGGAATAATGTTCATATAACAAACTGAACTCGCCAACAACAACAGTACAGACAAAATATTTGCATTAAAAAAAAGAGACTGCAAATCATGTTTATGATTTGTAATCATGTTTTGGCATGTGGCGCCACCTACCGCCGTCTACCAATTATTGCAGTCAGTAGAGTCTCAACTGTCGAGCAACCACGGGTTGCCAGTTACGTGAGAAAACGAAACCTAAAAGACCTCGGTATTTTGAATTTGAATGTAGTAACTGTTTTTGGCCACATTCTTACATATGGCACCTTTAATATATGTATGTATATACATATATATAGATAGATATGTATGTGTAAGTCTGTTTGGTGTTTTAATTACAGTTGCCCATGTTATTATCAACTTAACTTGAGATTCATTTCTCTGTTTTTCAATATTCAGACATTTATTTTGCGTCATACATACAGTATATGTCATTATACTGAAGTACACGTTGTTCCATTTCAAAACAAGCACTTTTACACTTTTGTAATATCAGCATGAACATCTTTATCTCTATGTCAGATTGGCACAGCTCCACCCCCCGGGACCCTCATGTTGAGCATAAAGTGGTAGACAACAGATGGATGCCATATATTTTAATCATTTAATATATATTATTATTTTATAATTGTATTTCCAATAGTAAAAAAGTTTCCCGATTATGAATAATTTCACATCTGCTCAGCGATGACAGCAAATATCTCCAACTGAACAGTTTGTGTTGTGGACAAAATGTTACTTTGAGGAAAAAAACCAACTGACCTTTTTCATAATTCTCTGACATTATATGAGCAAAACAAATAGTTGATTAATTATGAAAACAATTGAAATATTCATGAGTTGCAGCCCTACAGCTGGTCATACACTGGAGGCAACTGGAAACACATAAGTCTGAAGGCCAGCAGGTGACAGCATCTTGAATAAGTGCTGCAGCTGAGCAACCAGAGCATTTTTTTATGTGCTGTGTTTACACTTTGAAGCCATATGGTAGATTTAGAAGAGCTTAAATTCAGGCTTTACCTTGAACCCTGCTTCGGTTTCCCGTGTTCCTTACACGAGACGAATCCGGGGTTAAAAGTGTCCGTTATCGGTTATTGACCCAGATTTACAGCGCTACTAACCTGCAGTTGCGTCTCAAGAGAAAGGGACACGGACGGTGCTGCATCAAAATGGATTACAGAGGGAAATTACACTGTAAAGGAAATTCATATTCAGCCGTTTTCCAGACATGTGGTGATTTAGTGGACAGCAGAGAGAGATCTGCTAAATAAGGGGAAATAAAAAAAAGCAAGCAAATGTTAACACAAGGAACAGCGACGCCTTCCTCTTCACACCTGTTCACACTGGTTCTGCGAGGCAGCGAGCCGAGGTGATCAATATTTCATTGAGTTGAGCTTTTTCACTGATGACCAGGTAATAATCAGGGTTGTATCATTACAACAATGAAAGTCTTTTCTCTCTGAATTACTCTTTTACTTGTTTTCAAGTTTTGTTCTATTGTCTCTGCTCTCTAACTATGTGTGACATGAAAAAGCAGAAGTGTAACTCTGATTAAGTCTGTCATGACTCTGTGTGTCTGACAGACTGATGGATTCACAGCGTTTGTAATGTCAGACAGTTTGACTGAGGCTGAAGAAGTGCTCATGTAAACTGTTGCTAACCGTGGACGTTAACTGTGCAATCATGATTTTGGCTTCTTGTGAACGAATGAATGATCATCCGATGTTTAAAACGCATGCTCTGACAATCGAACGAGAAGCAAATCAAGCACTCCTTCCTGAAAACGTCACATTGTGCCTGCATTTGCCAATTCTCAGCTGCTGCTGTTCATGCGCCATGCAGCTCCATGTAGATACGTCCAAGTAAAGCGAAACAAACAACACATAATCAGGGCAGAACACGCACACAACACACACTGGATGTGACGCAAAACGTATTAAAACACTTATTTATCGCCTCGATCTCTAAAGGAGGTGAGGTGTTCACTTTGAAAGAAAAAAATGAAAATATATATACATTTCATTACATTCAAAGCTACAAAGAGCCACTGCAAAGGGCCTGAAGAGACACATGTGGCTCTAAACCTAAGCCTAAACTTTACCCTAAACCTAATTCTAACCCTAATCCTATAAAACCAGGTCTTAACCCCTTTAAAGATGTGAGGTCCAGCCAATTTTAATTGTGTAACTTCTAAATTGGACTCTGGAATCAGCAAAACAAACAACAACAAAACTACAAAGGCAGAGTGCAAGGCATGGATTACATTACATTACATTACAAGTCATTTAGCTGACGCTAAAAGCGACTTACATTGATCAATTCTCACATCTGAGAAAGGCAATTAGCATTAAGGGCCTTGCCTAAGGGCCCATACTGGGTATAAGCTGACCTGCCCTGACTGGGATTTGAACCCCAGCCTGCTGTCATGTGTCATCAGTATTGTCAGTCACAAAGAATCCAACAGCTGTCTATAAAAGTCATAAAGCCAGCTTTATTTTGTCCAGTCATGCTGCGAGGGAGAGGGAGAGGGGAGGGGGACACCGATCTGATGATGTTGTTATTCCAATCAGATGTTCCATCAGGCTTTATTGTTGTGCAAGCCTGTAATTTGGCATCGGAGCTGTAATCTAATCTCCTTCGAATAAGACATTTTCTCACCGAATTAGCATTTGTCGGCTAACGACGACAAACGCAGGCACACGCACAGGTTTGCAGTGCACGACAATGTCATGTTAGGACATCGCACTGGCTTCTGTTCACAGCACAAAAACCGAAACCTCGTGCCTTAACCATAAAATAAAAAGCATTATTTAGTGATAACTTCTAGTTATTTAGTGTGTCAGTAACCCCTGTTAGATATTCCTGGTTGAATAAAGGTTACAATAATACACTAGTTGGCTCTTTTAGTTTGACAAAATTAAAAATGGCAGACTTCCTGTTGAGTTGAGGCCATGGTTACGGTCGACTTTTTTGGTCGTC